>NW_026555265.1:6250000-6875000 GCF_021234165.1 Pteronotus mesoamericanus | reverse complement strand
TAACATCTGACATCACCAGAGGTCCATCTAGAAAGAAAAACAGTGGTCCATCCAGAAAGAAAATAGAAGGGACTACCGAGATGAAATCCACTGTGGTCTTCTCAATGGTTTGAGATATTTTCTTTTCTGCATGACTTTTTAACATTTGGTTCTTGTCTATCAAGTTTGTGCATATTAAGTCACTAGATTTTATACTATAGTTTATTTCTCTTTTTTCTTATAAAAGTCTAAATCTCTTTACACTCTTATTAATACTGGTTCATTCACTGTTGATAGTGGAATTGCAGGGGGGGAGGGAGTTATTTTTGCAGATGTGAGTTTATTTCCTGGGCTTTGTGGTTTTGTTCAAGCAGCACTTACACAAAAACACACAAGACGTGGTGGACAGAGTGACCCTCTGTCAACCAGCTGGAAGAAAGGAACCACCAAAGAATGACCCCAAAACAATCAAAACCCAATTACATCCAGGGAACCAACATAAAGGGCATAAAAGGCATCCCAAGAGCATCAAATTCAGGAGATCAGGAAGATTGCATCACTGACTCTCACAGGTCTCCTACCATAGAAGTTCACACCACAAACTCAGGGAGTCAAAACAGATCAATTTAAGAAACAGAAGCAAACAAAAAGCATCTCACAAAAAGTGGGAAGACAAAGAAACAACCAATAATTGAAAGGAAAGGAGGAACCTTCAGAAAGAGTGCTAAACAAAATAGAGACAAGTCAACTATTAGATACTGAGTTCAAAGTAATGGTTATAAGGAAGCTCAATAAACTCAGTGAAAATTACCTAAAACTACAGGGAAACTATGAGGAACTTACTGCAAACTATATCAGTATGAAAAAGGACATAGAAACTATCAACAGGAACCAAGAGGAAATGAAGAATACAATTTCTGAATTGAAGACCATGGTAGAAAGAACCTATAGCAGGCTAGATAACACAGAGGATCGAATCAGCAAGCTAGAGGACAAGGTAGGAAAACAAAAAACTCCCAGAAAGAGCAAGAAAAGGAAAAAAAGATACAAAAAAGAACAAAGAGGGGTTAAGGGAGCTACAGGACAACATGAAATGTAATAATATCCATATAATAAGGATACCAGAAGGAAAACAAAAGGAGCAAGGTATTAAAAACCTGTTTGAAAAAGTAATCATGGAAAACATCCTTAATTTAAAGAGAGAAAAAATCACACAAGTCCAGAAAACATGGAGGGTCCCAATCAAGAGGAACCCAAAGAGGCCCACTCCAAGACACATCATAATTAAAATGGCAAAATTTAAAGACGGAGAGAAAACCTTAAAGGCAGCTAGGGAGAAACAGGAAGTAACATACAAGGGAGCTTCTCAACAGCCAGTCAAACACTGTAAGTCAGAAGGGAATGGAAACAAGTATTCCAAGCAACGAAAAGCAAAGGCTTGCAACCAAGACTATTCTACTTAGCCAAACTCTCAGTTAAAATGGAAGGCGAAATAAGGAGTTTCCCAGACAAAAGAATGCTAAAAGAATACACTTCCACCAAACCAGCACTGCAAGGTATACTAAAGGGACTGCTTTAAGAATATGAAGAAAAAGAGTGAGAGAGAAAGGTACACAGATACAAAGGGGGTAAAATGGCAAAGAATAAATACCTATTAATAACAACCTTAAATGTAAATGGACTAAACACTCCAATCAAAAGACACAGGGTAGCGGGATGGATAAGAAAACATGACCTGCATATATGCTGCCTCCAAGAACCCACCTCAGAACAAAAGACCTACATAGACTGAAAGTGAAGGGGTGGAAAAAAATATTCCAAGTAAATGGACAGGAAAAAAAAGCCAAGGTAGCAATTCTTAAAGCAAACAAAACAGATTTCACAACAAAGGCCATAAAAAGAGACACAGAAGGACACTTCATAATACTCAAAGGAAGAACCCAACAAAGAGACATAACCATTGTAAACTTATATGCACCCCGCATAGGAGCACCCAAATATATAAAGAAAATCTTGGAGGGTTTCAAGAAAGAAATGGACAGCAACACAATGATAGTAGGGCATTTTAACACCCCACTGTCAACAACGGATAGATTTTCCAAACAAAATGCCAACAAGGATATTGTGGAATTTAACAATGCATTAGGTCAAATGGACTTAACTGACATATATAGAACCTTTCATCCCAAAGAAGCAAAATACAGATTCTTCTCAAATGCACGTGGAACATTTTCAAAGCTAGACCACATGACAGGACACAAAACAAGCCTCAACAAATTCAGGAAAATGGAAATCATATCAAGCATTTTCTCAGACCACAAGGGCCTAAAACTAGAAACCAACCTCAAGGGAAAAACTCAGAACACCCAAATTCATGGATATTGAATAGCATGCTATTAAACAATGAATGGGTTAATAAGGAGATCAAGGAAGAAATGAAAAATGTTCTGGAAACAAACGAAAATGAATATACAACAGTCCAAAACTTATGCAACATAATGAAGACAGTCCTGAGAGGGAAGTTCATAACAATACAGGCCTACCTAAAATAGATAGGAACATTTCAAATAAACAATCTAACCTTACATCCACAAGAACTGGAAGAACAACAACAATCAAAGCCCAGAGCAAGTAGAAAGAAGGAAATAACCAAGATCAGAGCAGAATTAAATGACATAAAGACTAAAAGAACAATTCAAAGGATCAATAAATCCAGGAGCTGATTCTTAGAAAAGATAAACAATATCAACAAGGCTTTAAGCAAATTTGTTAAGAAAAAACGAGAGGACCCAAATAAACAAAATCAGAAGTGAAAGAAGAGAAATTACAACTGACACCACAGAAATACAAAGGAGTGTAAGGAATTACTACGAACAATTATATGCCAAGAAATTTGAAAACCTGGGTGAAATGGGTAAATTTCTAGAAAAATATAACCTTCCAAAACTGAATGAAGAAGAAACCTAAAGCCTGAACAGACCGATACCAGCTGGTGAAATCAAAACAGTAATCAAAAAACTCCCAGCACACAAAAGCCCTGGACCAGGCAGTTTCACAAGAGAATTTTATAAAACATTTAAGGAAGATCTAATATCTATCCTTCTCAGACTATTTCAAAATTCCAAGAAGAGGGAAAACTCCCAGTCTCTTTCTATGAGGGCACTATCATCCTGATCCCAAAACCAGATAAAGAAACAACAAAGAAAGAAAACTACAGGCCTATATCACTGATGAACATAGACATTAAAATCCTCAACAAAATATTGGCAAACTGTATATAGCAATACATTAAAAAGATCATACACCATAATCAGGTAGGATTCATCCAAGGGATTCAAGGATGGTACAGTATTCGCGAATCAATAAATGTAATACATCACATAAACAGAAAGAAAGACAAAAATCACATGGTCATATCAGTAGATGCAGAAAAAGCATTTGATAAGGTACAGCACCTATTTATGATAAAAACACTCAGCGAAGTGGAAGTAGAAGGAGCATAACTCAACATAATAAAGGTCATATACAAGACACTTACAGACAACATCATACTCAACAGGCAAAAACTAAATGCTTTCCCACTAAGATCAGCAGCAAGACAAGGATGTCCTCTTTTACCACTTCTATTCAACATAGTATTGGAAGTCCTGGCCACAGCGATCAGACAAGAAGGAAAAAAAAAAGCATCCAAACTGGAAAGGAGGAAACAAAACTGTCGTTGTTTGCAGATGACATGATAGTGTACATAGAAAATCCTATAGACTCTACCAAAAAACTAATCGATCTAATAAGTGAATTTGGCAAAACAGCAGGATACAAAGTCAATATTCAGAAATTGAAGGCATTTTTGTACACCAACAATGAAATACAAGAAACTGAAATTGAGGGGAAAAATCCCATTTGATATAGCAACAGGAAAAATAAAGTACCTAGGAATAAACCTAACCAAGGAGGTACAAGACCTATATTCAGAAAACTACACAACACTGAAGAAAGAAATTAAGGAAGACACAAACAAATGGAAGCATATACTGTATTCATGGTTTGGGAGAATTAACATCATCAAAATGTCCATACTACCCAAAGCAATTTATAGACTCAGTGCAATCCCTATTAAAATACCAATGACATATTTCACAGATGTAGAAAAAACATTTCAAAAATTTATGTGGAACCACAAATGAGCCCGAATAGCTGCAGCAATTTAGAGAAAGAAGAACAATGTAGGGGGGATTACAATACCTGATGTCAAACTATAGTATAAGGTTATGGTAATCAAAACAGTCTGGTACTTGCACAATAACAGACTCATAGATCAATGGAACAGAATAGAGAGTCCAGAAATAAACCCAAGTCCCTATGGTCAATTAATATTCGACAAAGGGGGCAGAAGCATAAAGTGGAGTATGAATAGCCTCTTCAACAAATGGTGTTGGGAGATCTGGACAGCTATATGCAAAATAATGAAATTTAACCACCACCTTACAACATACACAAAAATAAACTCAAGATGGATAAAAGACTTAAATATAAGTCCCAGCACCATAAAAATCCTAGAGGAGAATATAAGCAGGAAACTCTCAGATATTCCATGCAGCAATACTTTCACTGATACGTCCCCTGCAGTAAGGGACATAAAGAAAAGAATAAAAAAATTGAACTCATCAAAATAAGAAACTTCTGCATAACTAAAGAAAACATCAGCAAAATGAAAAAAGGAACCAACTGTATGGGAAAATATATGTGCCAATGATACCTCAGACAAGCGTTTGATCTCCAAAATATGTAAAGAACTCACACAACTCCACTCCAGGCAGACAAACAATCCAATTAAAAAATGGGTGAAGGACCTGAGCAAACACTTCTCCAAGGAGGACATACACAGGTCCCAGAAACATGTGTAAGGATGCTCAGCATCACTAGCCATCAGAGGAATGCAAATTAAAACCACAATGAGATACCACTTGATACCAATCAGAATGGCCATTATAAACAAATCAACAAACAAGTGCTGGCAAGGTTGTAGAGAAAAGGGAACCCTAGTGCACTGTTGGTTGGAATGCAGACTGGTGCAGCCACTGGGGAAAATAGTATGGAATTTCCTCAGAAAACTAAAAATGGAACTGCCTTCTGACCCAACAATTCCACTGGTAGGATTATAGCCTAAGAATCCTGAAACACCAGTTCAAAAGATCCTATGCATCCCTATGTTTATAGCAGCACAATTTACAATAGCCAAGTGTTGGAAGCAACCTAAGAACCCATCAGTAAATGAGTGGACCAAAAAACTATGGTACATTCACACAATGGGATACTATGCAGCAGAAAGAAAGAAGGAGCTCCTACCCTTTACGACAGCATGGATGGATCTGGAGAGCATTACGCAAAATGAATAAGCCGGGGAGTGAAAAACAAATACCATATGATTTCACCTGTAAGTAGAACCTCATCAACAAAACAAACAAGCAAGCAAAATATAACCAGAGACATTGAAATAAACAACAAACTGACAGTGACCAGAGGGGAGAAGAGAGGGAGTAATGGGGGGGGGGGAAGGGGGTGGGGAAAGGGGAAGGGTCATCAAGAAACTTGTACAACGGACACATGGACAAAGCCAAAGAGGGGTAGGATCAAGGGTGGGAGGTAGGAATGAATGGGGTGGGCGGGGGGAGTAGTGCAAGGAAAGTGGAGACAACTGTACTTAAAAAACAAAAATAAATAAATAATTCAAGTAAAAAATTATGTCAAAAAGAAACTCAGTTTTATCAGAAACTTTCCCACTTATCAGCTCGCATCTGAAAACCCCTTTGTAAAGAGAATTTGACATCTTCCCAGTCTGAATTACCACACATCTGAGAAAACAAAAACACCTTTTTGAAAGGTGCCATAAAAATATAGTTTTGTAGATTTCATTATCATTGCCCTTGCTCTATTTAAATAGCATATTTCAGAGACACTTTATATATCCAAAATCCAGACAGAAGGTTAAGATCTGCTTGAAACATGTTTTTTCTACTTGAATTATTGAATAGAAAACAGCATCTCATCCTTTGGTCATAGCTTTTAAGGGTCTTGACCAAGCCATTTAGTGATTTTTAATCAAATGATGAAAACATGCCTATATTTGTTATACTTGTTTACTTCAAATCTTTCTGTGCCTTCGCTAAAGCATGGGTGAAATAGTATCTCTTATTGAGTGGCATTGTGTGTCTCATGCATACCTAATCTGATTTTGTCTTCTAATCTGATTTTGCATCTTCATTATACCCTGCCTTATATATGAAGTTTTATGCTACCGTGCCTACTTCACAGAAGCTAATAACATTCTCTAAAGGTTAACTTGATGTTTAAATAGATGACAACTATATTGAAAATCAGTGAAGTAAATCCCAGTCCACCTTCACTAACTACAGAGGAAAACCCTCCTTTGGCTTGTGTATCTGGGCTTAGAAAATAGGTTTACCTTCATTACGAAGATATTTCTTAGTCGTAATTCCTTCTTTCTGGTCTACTCCTACTCATCCCAATGTATATATTTGGTTGTAATCTGTGAAATATAAAATGTCCACCTCCAATAGAAACCATTCAGTGTAACAGAAATCCAGTAAACTCTGTCAGTTAGTGGACTCTTGTTGGAATTCTGTTTCTCCTGCCTACTAATTCTGTGTACTCGAGAAAGTTCTTAACTTCTCTTGAGTTTTTGTTTCCGGTTTTATGTAAACTGTAGTAACAGTAACTGTCTCACAGTGTTGCCATGAGGTTTAGAGGAAATGTACACATAGGTCTGACCCATGGTATTGTTCAGGTATCGGTAGCTGCAGCTGCTGTTGTTGTCCTTATTAGGACATGGTGAGAACTTAGCTAAGCTGTAAGAAGTCGGCAGTAACAGATCTGAATCCAGTGTTCTCTCACCTGGGTGCAGCAGCCGGTAGCAGCAAACACCTGAGAGAAGAACTCTCAGAAGCCACCCCTCTGTGGCTGGATAGAGCTGTCAAAGTGGAGGCAGGGAAGAGGAAGAAAGTAGAGGCTTGAGCAGAAGCCCTGAGACAACAGGGGCGGAAATGTGGGAGTAGAGAGGAATATCACATCAACAGCAAGAATGGAGTTCAGTGTGGCTCTGGGCAACTGAGAAAGATGATAAAAAAAGACTTCTTCTTCAGCAGAATTAGAAAATAGGGAATACAGCAAATCAGGGAATTTGGCAATAATAACACTAACTTCTCAGTTGAGGACTTTACAGGTTACCAAGCACAGTTATATCCATGAGCTGATGGTACAATAGACCCATCACCAAACCCATATAATAGCCTAACTGTTCAGAAAGTGAAAATATCTGCAAACTCCACTGGTACATAAATTTGAAACCTTCATGTTTTAGAAGACAGCTCACTATATTTTTAACCGTATGTTAGAAAAGGGAAGCATATAATTGCCGAGACTTCCAACCTGTGGGAAAAGGGCTCAAAAAAATAGCTCTCACATGTTCTCCTAGAGAGCCTAGAAGCAGCAAGTCCCTTTGCTAAGTATTGTTGCACCGTCAGCATGGGCACTCATCAATGCCTGAGCCTTCATAAACCCTAACGACAGCTCGCTAACTGCTGGACCAGGGCCACCAGGCAGTGCCAGAGAGGTTAATATAATGTGCTGAGATATACTTCCCCCAACGCTACCAATGCTGACTCTTCAATGCTTGCTAAGGGGGAGAAATAGCCTCTTCACTGCCAAACAGGCTTCGTCTGGGAAAATTGAGCTCTTGGTCATCCAGGCAATTTAATGGACTCTATGAATCACTGATCAGCCAAGAAAGAATGTTAAAGAACCCCGGCTCCTAAGTCTGCTGATTGGCTCTTTCAACAAAGACAAATGGAGGGCCAGTCACTCTCAATGAAGCAGGTCATATCAGAGATCCTTCCTGCTAACTCCGGCTCGCCTGTTTCTGTCCCTGGAGGACCATAGAGATAAAAGCTGCCATAAACCACAATCCCTTACAGACAGCAAAAGAGAGTAGAAGAAAAAAAGGATGGATGGAATCATCCTGTGTCCTTCAAAATTTTTCATCTTTGGCTCAGAGCAGGTAAGAGTACTGAGATGAGTAGAGCCTTCATTTTTCAGAAGAAACACCAAATTGATTGAGACATGACACAAATTAGAAATAAGGATCTTTGCCTTAGAAAGGAAATTAAAGTTCATTACTCCACCCACCCCGAACAATTTTATAAATGTGAAATCTGAGGCTGAGAAGCAAAGGAAAGTGCCGAGTTCAGCCTGTTTATTGAAGGCAGGAGTGGAATTAGATCCTGTGACTAATGTACTCGCAGTCAGTGTGCAATAGATCAAGTTGCCATGTGGGGTGGGCTGGACAAACAGCAGAAAGCGGACATTTTTACAAGCAATGTGTGAGGAGTTAGAGCATCAGCTGACTAGATGCTGATGACTTCACAAATAATACATACTTTGAAGCCATGGTTTAGTTCAAATATCAGCCCTGCTGCTTCTACCATTAGCCATGAGAAGTCACTTAACTGCTGCCTTGCTCCCTATCTGTGAAATGAAGATGACACAATTTTAGAGTGTTTTAGGAATTCAAGAAGATAATGCAGGTAGCATGGTGTCAAATACATGGCAGATATCCAACAAATGTCAGTAGTATAAAGGTTTAAAAAATGGATTCTGGATCAGAAGACTTGATTTTTGAAAATGAGTTACACTTACAATACATAACCTATGTTTGGGTAAGGTAATTCTCAATTATAAAATAGATATGATAGTACTAGTTACTACCTCATAAGACTGATTTGAGAACTAAACGAGAAAGTACATATAAGGTACCTCCTGATGTACCCAGACATGGTAGAAGCTCAGTAAATATGGCATGTTATCATATTCACCCTTTCTCACCCTCTTCCTCCTCCCACCCATCCTCTGCCATCACATCAGGGGTGATTTCCACCACTCATGCATTATTTGTTCCATAAAATTCTCTGGCCTTGGACGATCCCATTACACCAGTGACTTCTGACTCTGTTCTTCTCTATCAACCCACACTATTTTCTAAAAGTTTAAATTCCAAATTCCACCTCTTTAATCACAACCTCATTTTTCCCACCCACTCTTTCACCCCAGTTTCCCTGTTCTCCATAAACTTCTGCCAGGCCAGTTATAAAAGTAAGGTTTAGGAGAGTAAGCTTTCCATTCAATGGACAAGACTGCCACCAGCCTCATCCATTTTTACCTGTTGTTTCCTTTTAGTTGCTCAGCCTTATAATAAGACCTACTCTCTGGTCAAGGACATTTGATCAGCTGTGGCCTAATGAACACATCAGTATCCCTAAGTGGATTTGAAATCCCCACAGCCTACACAAAGTTTATCTGATAGATTAGGAAAGCATCATTTACTTCTACACATTTTACTTCTTGATTCTGTTAACACTCCCTTGGCAGGAGGAGGAACCTGAAATATTGAGTGGAATCAGATCATTTGATGGCATGGCTTTGATAGCAAGAATGTTGTTGCTGCCATCCATGGCAACGCAAAAAACCTGAGGGAGTTTTTTGCCTGTGTCTCTATCCTAAGAATTTCTGATTTAATTGGGTTGGGATGAGGCCTGAGCATTACTGCTTTGTAAATATTGCCCTGGTGATTTTAATATTGAGACAGAGTTGAGAACCACTGCAACAGAGGGAAAGAAGAGATTATTACAAGTTCCTTCTATCTAATACCAATAACTCAATTATATGAAACTTACTCTTTTGTGGTATGCAAAAGCTGGCTTATACTAGTTCACTAAAACTGATTGTTAAGTTTCAGAAATTTTGCTAGTCAACTGGTTCACATTGGTAGTTTGAAAGCAACTAGGTAGGAAAATTTACATATTAGCAAATACTACTAATCAGGGCTCTCCCCTTGATTTCTGTGCATATACCCCAAAGTGGAATTATGGATGGATTAGTGCTTCTTCTTCCTTTTTTTTTAATGAGGTAGCATTGGTTAATAACATTATATATACATTTATTTCAGGCATACAACACTACACTTTGATATCTATATGCCTTATAGTGTGCTCACCCATAAAAATCCCATGTCCATCCATCCTAAACTTCAATGTACATACAAATAACTTTGAAATCGTGTTGAGAGTCTTTTATTTTCTTTTCCCCTTGCTTGTCCTTGAATCAAAAATTATATGTAACTAAAAACACGCTCCTTTTAATAGTGTTTCTGATGAAAGTTTTTCCCTACGGTTCACCATGAAGTGCCTCTACTTTCTCTTCTTTTAAATAGAAATGGCTGCTCAGGGTGAAGTAGCCCAGAGTGCAGTCGATAAATGCCATCATAAATGGGAACTGACAGAGTTGAGCAGAGGGCCCTAATTTCTATGCAAATCTATTTACTTACATTTCCTCATTGGTCTGGTAATTTATAGTTCCATTGATCTATTAGATCTATTAATCTAATTTTCATGGCTTTCTAGTCCTGCCATCAATCCTGCCAATACTACAACACAGGAATTATTGTTTTCGATGTATTTTCTCAGAAGTGCATAAAAGAAAATAAAATGTAGCCAAGGCAGACATGACAGCACAGAATGTCAGAGAAGAAAATGACCTCAAAAGTTATCTAGCCCAAACCCCTCATTTTTGTAGAAGACCTAGTAGGCCCAGAGACCTTAGGTGATTTACCCATGGCCAAGCCTCTAGTCGGTGACAGAGCCAAAACTGTACATAGCTCAGATCTCTTCACTTCCAAGCAACTTTACTTTTTTTCCTGTGCCCTTGTACTTCAACGTGTGGTCTGCATACCAACGGCTCTGATATCACCTATGAGCTTGTTAGAAATACAAGCCATACTCCAGAACATACTGAAAAGTGATATGCATCTCAACAAGATCCCATATTTATTTGTATGCACATTAAAGTTTAAGAATCAGTAACCCATCCAATAACTCCACTTCTGGATATATACTCAAAATAATCGAAAGTAGGATCTCAAAGAGATACATGTATACACATGTTCATAGCAGTATTATTCACAATAGCCAAACTGTAGAAACAACTCAAGTATTCTTTGACAAATAAATAAACAAAATGTGCAATACACACACAATGGTTTGAAATATTACTCTTAAAAAGGAGGAATATTCTTACACATGATATAATATGGATAAACATTGAGGATATCATGCTAAATAAGATAAGCCAGTCACAAAAAGACAAATACTGTGTGGCTTATAAGAGGTAGCTAAAGCCAAATTCATGGAGATGAAAAGTAGAATGCTGGCGGTTTAATGGGTATCGAGTTTCAGTTTTACAAAATGAAAAGAGTTCTGGAAATTGGTCACACAACAATAGGAATGTACTTAACATTACTAAATTGTACAGTTAAAATGGTTAAAATGATAAATTTTATGTTACGTATATTTTGCCATAATTTTAAAAAATCTCCACATAAACAAATAAAGGACTAATCCATATCTATTTAATTCTGAATTTTGGAAGTTTTCCTTCAACACCCTAAGGGGATGTCAAATGAATACAAAATCAGGTAGGACAACTACTGAAGTGAGTTGAGTAAAAACATTTTTCATTTATTTGAAATTATTTTGATTAAGCTTTCTGCTAGCTCAGAGTCTTCACAAGACCCTTCGGGTAGGTATTTAATCCTCATGTTATTAAATAGAATGACCAACTTGTCCTGAGACTTTCACTTTTAACATGAAGAGCCCCATGTACCAAAAAACCCCTCAGTCCTGAGCCTATCCAGAGAACCGACCACCCTATTTATTAACAAACTTTAGAGAGATTATGCAGGAGCTAAGAAGAGCCAAGGTTCACACTCAGATTTGACTGACAAAAGAATCAAAAGAATTTCATTCACGCCTCGCTGGGTAGCTCAATTTGTTAGAGCATCATCCCAACATACCAAGGTTGTGGGTTCACCTCTGGTCAGAGCTCATGTGAGAATCTGGAAAAACAAATAGGTCTCTCTCTCAAGTCAATTTTTTAAAATTCCAATCAAATGAATAAAAATAAAGGAGAAGAGTGACCATAAAACTTCTGGGCTAACATCATTGTACCATAAGATAGTATTATTGTAATACAAGGTCTATCTGGAAAAAGTCCAGCCATTGTTAATATAACAAGAATGACTCATGGAACAAAGTGTAACCTGGCAGCCAAGGTGAGAAGACTGGAATTCATATGTGTGAAGAATGATGACTTCACCGTACTAGTCAGTGGGGGAGGTAGACACCATTGAGTGAGCATGTGTCCTGTGCAGCCATTGCATTCAAAATGAGCAATTAGGGCAACAAATCTGCATCCAATTTTGCATTAAGCTTGAACATTCCTCTGTGGAAACTATTTGGATAATTCCGAAGAACACAGTTATGCGCAACTGGTGATTGACAGCTTCCTCACGACAATGTGCCCATTCATGCATCACGTCAAATCATCCAGGGCAATCAGTCCCCCAACAGCCCAGGTTTGGTGCCCTGTGACTTTCGGCGTTTCCCTAAACTAAAATCACATTTGAAAGGGAAGAGATTGCAGACCACTGATGAAATTTAGGAAAATATGATGGGGCAACTGATGGCGATTGGGAGAACTGTGTGATGTCCCAAGGTGCCTACTTTGAAGGGGACTGAGGCATCATTGTCCTGTGTACAATGTTTCTTGTACCTTGCATCTTCTCCAATAAATGTTTCTATTTTTCATATTACAACGGTGAATACCTTCTGCAGAGACCTCGTATCTCTTATTAGAGTTTGGGTTTAGATTTAAAGAAAGTTAATATGCTATGTCAAACAGCTAACTGGCTTCTCTCTGTCTCTGTTTGATTTTATTTACTGATGTTAGAGAGAGAAATAAGGAGAGAGAAAGAGATCAATTTCTTGTTCTACTTATTTATGCATTCATTTCTTCCTTCTTGTATGTGTCCCGGATCAGGGATCTAACCCACAACCTTGGTCAGGATGACACTCTAACCAACTAAGCTTCCCCTCCAGGTCTCTGTCCCTATTAACAAAGTCATTATAACCATTACTATTCTAGAAAGTTTGCAAGATGCTGCTTTTCTGAAGCAAAAACAAATTTCTCATTTATGTCTTATGTTTAGAACAACTGTGGGGAACAGGGAATTAAAAATAGGCAATGACCCTCAGCATGGAGCTTCATGAGGACTGTAGTAAGTATTTGCCTTAAACCTTCTTTAAAAAAGGACTTTGGAAGTGGGGAAGTTTGGGTTTTAAAAATCACTGTTAAATTATTGTAGCTGTTCGCAGCATTCAAAATACAGCCTAACAATGAGATGGGCAATGATGTTTTTAATTGCAGTCAGAGAAAGACCCTGTTTGATTTGTCTTACATTTATTAGAGAGGGTGTAGATGGTCAGGGGAACCATGAAGCCAGAGGAATGGGGTACTCCTGATTTCTTAATAATCCACTTGAGCTGAGATATATTAGACTAATTCACAGATCTGCCTTACCTCTCTCTTCTTCAGTCTTAGGTACTATCAGAGAGAAATTATTTAAAAAGGCAGGGCTGAACAAAACAATGACAGGAAAGGGGAATGCTCCACTCTCAGGAGAAAAAGCTAAAAATGAAAGATCTGGCCTGAAATCACTTATGAAAAAAAAGACTGCCTGAACTCCAGGGATATTTAAGAAGAAGACAGAAAATGGGTTCCCTATATTTCATTATAAATCAGATCAGGGAACCACTCTGATGATGCTATTAGGTCTGTGAAAACTTTGCCACTAGACTTTGCAGCTTTGTTTGCTTTTCACTCTGTAAATTCACTGACATTAATAATAAGACCTTTAATTCATGGATAGAGGGAGAAAAACTGGTAAGGACATGTACTGCTTCGGTACCATCTCTGGTATTAGGGTGGTGGAGGGTTGAGAGAAGAATTTCCAGGTATTATCTGTGAAAAAAAGAAAAAAGAATGGTAGCTACCCTTGAGCATGTAGAAAAAGAAAATGTAGCTCTTAGAGAGAGCTGGCCTCCAGTGAAACAGGGAAACAGCCCAAATGATTTAACCCTAGGGCCGCTGAAAAGTGCTCTTGTCCATTCAGAGACCAGCCCTTCAGAAATGAGTGCAGCCAAGCTAATTATAGAATAGAGCTACTCTCAACCTTTATCTTCTAAAACAAACTTGACCAGTGACATTCACATGCCTAACAAACACCCATGATTGCCCCTTCAAGGCTACTCCAAATTGCCTTTGTGAACAAATTCACTCTTGCAAAACAGGATGCAAGTGAGTGAGAGTGATGTTGTTACAATTGGTAGTTAAGAAGATGTTAATAAAGGAAACGGAGTTAACTAGATATTAATAAAGGGAAAGGGAGCAAAGGAAATTAGACATTGAGCTTAATAAACAGGGGAAAACAGGGGAGCATAGCCCTTGTGCTTCGCTAGGAAGCTACAGCCTCATACCCCAGGGGATGATAGCATTGCCCTGCCAAAGAGATTAACACTCCTCACTTCCCCCTCCATTCCTGGATTGTTGGAGGGGCACAGGAGGAGATGCTTGACCAAAGAGGCCTGTCAGTTAACCTAGGGATGGGCCTATCAAAAGCCCACAAAAGCCTGGGAAGTTGATTCGTTCTTTTGCAAAAGCACCTGGTCCATCCCAAACCCACGCTAATATAATCTCAGGGGAACAAAGAAGCGCTCTCTCTCTCTCTTGCTTGTGATCCACAATTGCTCTTTGTTTGTGCATTCTCTCTTGCCCAGGAGCACACAAACACGTGGCCTAGCAGCTCCAGGGTTCTGCAGCCGATGGCATGTACTTCAAAAGACTGAGCTTTAATATGAAGCAGAAACTCTGGACACTGGCTTTGGTTTTGGCCTTGCTGAGAACATGGTTGAACTTTTTCCATGGTGAAACAGAAGGAAGTGGGACATTGGAAGTCCAGGGAACAGCTTGTATTTCCACCCAGTAAATCATCTTGCTCCATCACAATCTTCCATGGAATGCTTTCCTTATGATCCTGTGGAAGAGCCTAATTTACACTTAAACTATCTAAATCAATACAGTTATTAGTGAAAATGAAAAATATGCCTATTATTTTACAGAAAAAAAACCAGACAGGCTTTTTGGTCAACCCAATAATATTTAGTTAACTACCAACGGTAATAATGTTACATGAGTATATATTGATTTTTCCTCAAATTTATTACCATATCAACAAAAAAGGCAAATTAGCTGAGAACCTTAATTCTTTATCAAGTCAAGAATGACTACTTTCACACAAAGATCAGTATGTCCGTAGCAGAATTATTCTCAATAGCCAACAAGTAGAAATAATCCGAATGTCTATCAACTAATGAATAAACAAATATGATATATCCGTGAATATTATTCAGTAAAGAAAAGGAAGAAAGTACTGCAAATGGATGAGCCTCAGAAACATTATGCTACATGAAAGAAACCAGGTACAAAAGAATATATTGTTTCATTTATATAAAATACCAAGAGAAGGGAAATATATAGAACCAGAAAATAGATTAGTAGTAGTTGCCCTGGGGCTGGAGGTGAGAATGAGGAGCAACTGTAAATGGATTTGAGGTTTCTTTTTAAGTTAATGAAAACATTCTAAAATTAGATTTTGGTGATGATTAAACAACTGTAAATATACTAAAATTTATTGATATGTACACTTAAAATACATGAATTTTATGCTATATAAATTATATCTCCACAAATTACTTTTAAGAAAAAAAAAAAGCACTTGGAAAAGAAAAAGAATGGCTCATGACATCCCCTGTCACTGATAGAGACTGGCCTTGTCTGTGTCTGCAAAAATCTCTGACCCCCGAAGCTGTTCTCTGGCATCTCCTGGATTAGTTCAGGATTTTAAAAACGTGCCCTGTGTCTTCTCCTTTGTTGATAGAAGTGTGGCACCGTCCCCTGCAGCAAATTGTCACATTTTTATAAATATAATCATACCATTACACTTGCAGAACTGCTTGTAGTCAATGCTAGAAGCGAAGAAAACAGGAAGTGTTGTGCGTGGCTGGTCTCTAAAACAAAACACAGGAAACAAAATGTAAAATGTGTTGTCATAACTTACCTGTTGTCTATCCTTAGGACATGTCCCCAGAGAGGGGGAAAGGATAATGCTAATGTTTTCTGGATATCAGTAAATGTTTTCAGTAAAGAATATTTTGTACGTGTAAAATGAGAATATAAAGGTGCTATTTTCTATTGACATTCAATATAAATAACAATGTATTGCAAACGACTTACGAACTCAGTTTTAACAAATTCTTATTACCACATTCAAATCTGAAAA
The DNA here is from genome assembly GCF_021234165.1 of Pteronotus mesoamericanus. Taxonomy (NCBI): domain Eukaryota; kingdom Metazoa; phylum Chordata; class Mammalia; order Chiroptera; family Mormoopidae; genus Pteronotus; species Pteronotus mesoamericanus. Next base: position 6,858,718 of record NW_026555265.1, on the reverse strand, counting down.
AATATTATAAACCAATTAGAGGTTTATAATAACTTTTGCAGTGGTACAATGCTATGAAACAAAATTTTCTTAGGTCACATCTCTGATCACAAATTTTTTAAATCTAAAATATGCAAGTGGGAAGGGAACTAAAATAACACTTAGCCAATCCCCCCTGCTGAGGGAACGAAGGACTACGATAAGGAGCTTGATCCAAATCTCACAGAACAGGGAAGGCAGTTCAGGAGGTAGAGGCCAAGTCTCCCGACTCACTGTCATATGCTCTTTGCATTGTAACTATAGTTCCCAGCACAGGAAGACAAGGCTACACACTGGATACCTAGGCATAGGAGAAGGGTTTTTCCTGGGACACACTCCATATTCAGTTAGAAGGAATTAGAGTAGAAGTGACCAACTGCCATTTTGTAGACTAAATTCAGTCCACAGACAAGTTTGCTTGATCAATATTGATTCCTTTTTTTTTATTTAAATTGGTTGTCAGATTTTCCTGGGGGCTCTGTTCATTTGTTTTTTAAAGAAAATGAGCGCTTTAGTGACGCTGGGCCAGCATTTCTCTGTACCAGCAGGCAGTGGAGGTGAGTGGCGACAGTCCTGTGTAGGGGCGCTTTCCTTCTTCGGTGTGTATTTTTTCCTAACACCTGAACGGCTCCTCTCCTTTTAATTTCCCAGACCCTGGCAGGCAGTTCAGTTGTGACACTGAGCTAGGGGATCTGGGAATACTGACTCCTACATTACATATATCAAGGTAGGACTTTAGGGACAGAAGTGTGGAGCTTAAAGGTTGGCTTAATTATTCTCTCTATTTGGACATAATTGATGCAGTGGATGGCCATTGGGAATACATGTCAGCAGCAGATTTATTAGGGATATCCCGGAACTGACTTAAGAAGTGTTGGGTTGTTTTCAAGGAGAGAGCACTGGGTAACTTAAAGTAAGCTTGCTCCCAATGTTTGTGGGGCCCTGAGTAAGAATATAAATAAAGACCCATGTATCCTGTGCCTAAATTTGTAAGAGTTGCAAACTTAAGCTACCACACTATTCAACAAAATCTATATTCCATTGACAGTGTACTTACATAAAGGCCAGTTTTAGATTTAAAATTCTCAGACACATTGGCGTTCCAGACCTGAACAAGATAACATACTGAAAGCTAGCCACAAGTCCCGACCCCGCAGCCAACGCTGTCTCTTCCTTGCCCTGGGCCACCCTCTACCACAAGGGGCTTCGTGCACATATATGTAGACATCCAGCTCTCACACAAAGCCCTGTCCACATCCTTCCCCTGAAGCCCATTCCCTGGCCACTCCTTGGGCCTAGGGAGCCTCACACAGGTGGTTGGCAAGATTCAGTGAACCATGGTCTTTGAGCTAAATACAGTCACCAGCTTGTTTTTATATGGTCTTTAGGCTGAGAATGGTTTTCACATTTTTAAAGGGGTGTAAAAAGAACACAAAGAAGAATATGTGACAGGGACTCTAAGTGGCCTGCAAAGACCAAATCATCTTGCCCTTCACAGGAAAGCTTTGCCTGTCCTTAGTCTAAGGCTTAGAGCTATGTTCCCTTTTCCTTCTGATCTAAGACCCAGAATCTTCTACAACTATCATGGAGCAATTTAAAATCTACTTGCCTCCTCCAAAATCCCCCAATCACCCTGGAACCAGCTCTTTAATCTCACGTTTTGTGGGGTCTTCCAAAACTTGGATGGGGTGGAGGGTAAAAGCCATAGGCCAAACACTGTGCATTGGACACTTCCTTTGAGTCAGGTATGTGCTAAGTCATTTGCGTACATAATCGTGTTCAAGCCTCTCAGGACATATCCAGTCTAGACAGAAACCTAGGTCATGTACACAGACTCAATAGGCAAGGAGGCAGGCAAAAGCCTGGTATTCTTATGTTTGTTGAAAATAGCATTATCATCAACAGCATCATTTAATTTTACTTTGATGATATTAGTGATGGAGAGTAGGATCCATTATTTAAAAAATAAGGTACAGTTTTAGTTAAGTACAAAAATGACTCTTTCTTCTGACACAGAATGGAGAGCTTCGCTGCTGCTCAGAAGTTGGGAGTTCAATAGCCTAGAGACCTCGGTGATTAAATTCCACCTTTGCTTCTCTGCTGTGCCTCCCCAAGGAGAGAGACAGATGGTGTGTCAAGCAATGAAAGGTCACGTGGGCATGAATATCTCTGACACTGGCTCAAAGGCAGCCTTATGTGAGGCCAGTGGCCTAGAATGGAATCAAATACTTACATTAAGGCGAGAGGCATCAGGGAGCCACCACATCATGAAGCTGTGGCATCTTATCTCATAACCTGCCTCAGGTATTATGATCTGCTATTTCCTTACACCACACAAAGCATACCTTTCCCAAAGGAAAATAGGCTCTTCCTCCACACAGAAAAGCATCATTTCAGATCCCTGAACTATGTGAAGAACAAAGAAACCTCAGAAAAAGTCACTTATGACCTTTGAGGTTTATCTGATTTTCTTATTCACAGCCATACAGATGGCTTTTATTTTTTTTATGAGCAAAGGCAAAAGCCTCACTGTAATTAAATAAATCAAAGAGTAAGAGGTTGATTTTTATGGGCTTTCTTCAGTAAGAAATAGCTTTATCTGTTGTTAATACAGAAAACCGTGGCTAAAATCTGGCAGAGAATTGGGTGAAATATTTTTAAATCACAAAAGTACAGATAAATTAATAAATGCACATACACTCATCACCAAGATGGAATAAGGTTTTGTTATAATTGCTTTGGATCTTTTTAAAACAAAATAAATTAAATATTACCTTCAATTTCAATTCCCTTTGAAGCACATTTCATAGTCCTATCAAACCTGTTATCCAATAAATTATATTAATAGTCTTAATTCTGAATTATTTTTCCATAGGGTAAATTTTATTTGCTCAAATGTGTGTGTTTGTAAAATACTGTGTTAAACTTTGTTTTTATGATATCATATATGATTTGTACATTTATGTTCATTAGTAATATTGGACTATTATAATAGCCTGAAAAATGAGTTACATATCCTACCTCATTTTTTTCTATTCTCTGAAACAGTTTGCATATTAAGGGGATTATTTATTCCATTTAGGTTGGGGGAAATTCACCTATAAAATTATCTTATCTTGGTAAGAGGTTTTTCTATTAATCCAATTTTTTAAAGTTTTAATCTGTTGGTTTTTAAGATATTCTTTGGTCATTTTTTAAAAAATTTACACTTTCCAATTTGTCAAAAGTTGTTCATGGTGCTCCTTTAATAAATCTTAAACATTTAATTGTATTTATAATATATTCCCTCTCAGATTTCTTTAAATATTTATTTCTGATTTCTTTTCTTTTCCCAGTTAATTTTGTAAGATGTTTGATGTAGTACTCAAAGAATTAGCTTTTTACTTATGACAATTTCTTTTCCTTTAATTCTTTATTTCAGAAATTAAATACACAGAAATTCACTAATTTCTTATTATATCCTTTTCTTATTTTCTTCCTGTATGCTCTATATTTTTTCTAACTCCTTTACCTGAAATTTGGTCACATTTATTTTCATGACTCTTTAAATAAATCAAACATTACAAAATTTTATATGTAATTTCTGTGTTTTGTTCAGAACTAATTATCTATTCAGTTATAATGACCTCTTATGTGTTGTGTTGCCTTGCTTTCAAATAAACTTACTTTTTAAAACTTTCAATTACCTTCTTATTTAATTGTTTTTGGTAATTGAATGTACGCTGTATGATATCAGTTCTTTGGAATCTGTTGTGAGTCCCACTGTGTAATTAGAGAGGATCACTATAGGAGAATGTTTTTGTGTATGCTTGAAAATAATTTGGGTTCTCTATTTAATACTAAATTCTACATAGGTGATAATTAAATGTATTATTCATATTACTACAGTGTTACTATTTTTCTGCATGGGCTATCAGTTTCTGAACATGATGTATTAAAATCTCCCTTTGTGATTATATTAATATAGTAAATTGCATTGATTGACTTTCTACTGTTAAAGTACCTTTGCATTCCTAAAGTAAATCCTACTAGATCATGATTATCTTTTATTTAGTTTGTTAATGACTTAAGGTTTTTGTTTTTGTGTATATAAGAGAGTTTAGCTTATAAATTTCCTTTATTCTAATATCCCTGCAATAAAACGATTTGGGAAATGTTTCTTCTCTTTCAGTTCTCTGGGAGATATTAAGTGGGATCATTATTTCTTCCATAAATGTTTCAAAGATTTATCAGAGAAATGACAAGGACCAGTACTTTGCGGGCAGGTTTTTGAAAATGGATTTAGACTACTTAATAAATATAAGGATTTAGATGTTCTCTTTTTTCTTGGGTCAGTTTTGATAAGTTCTGTTTTTTAAATAATTTGTAAATTGTAATGGAATTGTCAAATTGGTATAAGATTGTTCATAATACTTTTACTACTTTTTAAATATTTCTAGGATTTATAGTCATGTCCTCATCTTTAACCCTGATATTAGTAACCCCTGTTTTCTCTCTTTTTTTTAAATCAATTTTGTTAACTTTATGAATTGCATTAGTTTTAAAGGGGTTTTGGCTTTCCATTTCATTGATTAGTGCTATAATCTTCATTATTTCCTACCTTCATTTTTCCTTAGTTATAAATTCTTATTATTTTTCTAGCTTAATAAATTAAAAAATTTATTTTTAATATTTTTTCTAATATATGCATTAAGAGCCATAATTTTTCCTCTAAACATTGTTTTAACTTAATCACACAAGCCTTGATATTTCATATTTTCATCATTACTCATTTAAAATATTTTTTGATATTTTTATTTTTATTAAATGTATCTGGGTGACATGGGTTAATAAGGTAATATACTTTTTAAAATTTCCATTGAGATTTTCTCTTTAAAACATGAATTAATTTAATGTGTATGACCTAATTTCTAAGTAATTGGTCAATTATTTTTGTTATTGATATATAGCTTAATTCCACTGTTGTCTGGAAACATACTTTACTAATTTTAATCCTTTAAAATTTGTTGAGGCTTGCTTTATGGAACAACATATGGTCCCTTCTATGTTAAATTTTCCTGTGCACCTGGAAAAATAATATCTATTCTTTAGTTGATGGATGAAGTTTTTACAAATGTCTATTTTGTCAAATTAAATAACTATGTTGTTTACACTTTTTTTATTCTCTTATTTTTAACTCTATTAGTTACTGAGAAAAGAGGGTTAAAATACCAACTATGATTATATATTTTCTCATTTATTCTTCTAGTAGTATCCAATTTTCCTTTATATATTTTAAAGTTATGTTATTAGATATACACAAATTTGTACTTTTTTTTTACTTTTCCTGAGTCGAACTTCCAGTAAGTACAGTGTTAAGTGGAAGTGATAATAGTAGGATCTTTCTCTTGTTCCATATCTCACGGGGAAAGTTTTTAATGCTTCACTATTAAATGTGATGTTTGCTATAAGCATTTTATAAAATATTCTTTGTCAATCAAGGAAGTTCGCTTCTACTCCTAGTCTGCAAAGGCTATTTTATCATGAATAAATGACAAATTTTATCAAATAATTTCTCCATCTGATAAGATCACATAAATTTTGTTTTATCTATTAATGTGGAGAATTATATTACCTGATTTTTTTGTGTGTCACAGCATCCTTAATACCAAAAATGAACACTACTTAATTATAATATATATCTTTTTATATAATGCTTAGTTTAATTTGCTAATATTTTCCTTAGGATTTCTGTCTATACTGTGTATTTTTGTTCTGAGGATTTTTGTTCAGTCTGTATTTTTCCTTTCTGGTATCATTTTTGTTAGGTTTTTGAGTCAAAATAAAGAATAGAGAAGAATGCTATGGTTTTTAACTCTCCAGAAGAGTTTTGTGAGGTTGATTTTTCTTCTTTAAACATTTGCAAAAATTCTCCAGTGAAGCCGTATGAACCTGGGAGTTTTCTTTTGGAAGATGGTTTAAAAAATAGATTCAAATTTTTTTATTGTATACAAGAGTATTCAGCTCTATTATTATTTCCTAGTCAGATCTGACAAGTTGTATTGATCAAAAAATTTTTCAGTTTTATCTAAATTGTCAAATAGTGGCATAGAGTTGTTTGTAGGATTCTTTTATCATGTTTTAGAATATCTATAGCATCCAGAATGATGTTTTTTTCATTTTTATTGGTAATTTTGTGTGTTTTCTTATTTTATATTGATCAGTTCTATTAGTGGACTATTAATGGCATTAACCTTTCCAAATAATCAAATTTTAGGTCAAATGATTTTTTCTATTTTTTTATTTTTCCTACTTCATTAATTTCTGTTTCTTATTACCCTTTTTCCTCTTCTTCCTTTGGGCTAAATTTTCTGTTTTAGTTTCAAGATTCTTAAGACAGAAACTTAGAACATGCATTTAACCCTATAATGATCCCCATTAGCCCTGCATTAGTAGTATCCCATAGGTTTTTGTGTGTCTTCATTGTCTTTCAGTTCTCTTTTTTATTTTACTTCTTTTTTCTCTCATAGATTATTTTAAAATGTGCTTTGTAAACAGTTGGTCATTTCTTGGTCTTTTTTTTACAACTGAATTACAGCTTAATTCAACTGTGGTCCGAGAAACTATTTTGAATGATTTCTAACATTTAATATTTCTTTTCCTTTTTCTTTAAATTTTATACTATTAAATTTATTGTGGTGACATTGTTAATGAGATTATATAAATTGTAAGTGTACAATTCCGTAAAACATCATTTGTATATTGCATTATGTGCTCACAACCCAAAGTCTAGTCTCCCTTCGCCACCATAGAGCTGACTCCCTTTACCCTCTTCTACCTGCCTCCCCCACCACCTTTCCCCTCTGGTAACCACCATACTGTGTACTGTGTCTATGAGGTCTTATTTGTTTGTTTCTTGGTTTGATGCTTTCTTTTTACATCCCACATATGAACGAATCCGTATGGTTCTTGTTCCTTTCCATCTGACTTATTTCGCTTAGCATGATACTCTCAAGATCCACCCATGTTGTTACAATGGTATTATTTTAGCAGTTTTTATGACTGAATAATATTGCAATGTTTATATGTACCGCATCATCTTTATCCAAACTTTGAAATTTCTTGAAGTTTACTTTATAACCTAGAGTATGATCAATCTTGGTAAAAAGACCAGTTGGCAAAATCGAGTATCCTGTCATGGCTGTGTGCATTGTCCTCTGTATGCTCATTATGCCGGGTTTACAATTATTTTAATTTCCTACACCCTAACTGAGTCTATCTTTGCTTCCTTGTTCCATTATATATTGAGAGAAATGTATTAAACTTCCTCATTATGATTGTAAATTTATCTAGTTCTTATTTTAATTCTGTCCATTTTGCTTTAGATATTTTGAAGCTATAATATTGGACACATGAAAATTTGAACTGTTATAACTTATGGGTGACTTAATCTCTTTATCTTTATGAAATATGTGTCATTGTTTCTAGTAATGCTTCTGTCCTTAAACTCTCCTTTATCTGACATTAGTATTTTTACACCAGTTTTTTTAATTAGTGTATATATATTATATCCTTTCTTATTCTTTTACTTTGAACCTATTTGTGTACTTTTAATAAAGTATGTATGTTTTAAGTATTATACTATTGTTTTTTAAGTTACTCTAACAATATTATCTTAAAGTATTTACTTCATTTACTGTTAATGTAATTACTATACTTAATTAAAATACATTTATGTATTTATGTATTAATTCCACAATTATTTTCTGCTTTATATTTGACTTATTTATTTTGTGTTCTTTTTCTTGCCTTTTTATTAATTTTTTGATTATTTATTATTCCATTATTTTTCCCAATGAGTAGGTAGTTATATACTTTTCTTTTTCCTTTAGTAGTTATCCTAGATATTGCTACCTAAATCCTCAACTTATTCTTGTATAATACAATGTATTACTTGTTACTTCTTCTTCAGTATTGCCCAAACCTTGGAACATATGAAACTATTTCTCTTATTCTTTTCCTTTGCATTATTTTTTATGACTTTTAATCTTACATATATAATTTTAAACCCCATGAAGCATTATTATTCTTTTGTAAAGTTAAAATTTATTTAAATTTACCAACATGTTTTTTTCCTTGCCTTTATTCTTTTTATTTCTTTTTCTATATCTGTACTCTTATATAATTATTTTAGTGGAGACTACTCATGACAAGTTATTTTTCTAGTTTTCTCTTAAAATATATTTATCTTTACCTTTTGAAGAAAAATTTTGTTGAGTATGGAATTATAGGTTGCCAATTGTTTTCTTTGGGCACTTTAAAGCTGCCATGCCATTGTCTTCTAAACGTTATTATTTCTGTTGCGAGGTCAATTGTCATAATAAAAAGTGTGAAATAAGGCTGTTAATAGGTAAATTATACAAACAGCAAACCTTGATACTGCTTATTTTATATCTTAAAGAATTTCTCTTTTATTTTATACCTCCCAAAGGGCCCATCTTCAAATCCCATTACATCAGGCGTTAGGGTTTTGATATATGAACTCTGGGAGGAAACAGCAGTCCAGTCCATGATGCTCCCCAGCCCAGGAATTCTACCAAAGACACCTGTTAACATTTTAGCCTCTGAGCAGCTGCTTGGTGCTTGGTTTCACATCTTCTTGTTTTCCCACACGGGTACAGCTTAGGAGTCACCAAATGCCTCCGTGGAAAATTGTGTGTTGGGTTTATTTCTTTAAAGTTTCCTTTTCTTCATTTCATGACCCCTCATGTCACGGCTGCTTTGGTTGTTCCTTGGCACTTTTTCACATCTGTATTGTGTGTTTCATTCAGTTTTTATAGTTGTTTTTTAGCAGGAATTTAGTCTGATATAAACTACTCCTTGTCTATAAGCAATAGTACATTCTGTTTTCTGAATTGAATGAATGAGAAAGAATAGAAAAATATAAAACAAACATTCTTTCCATAATAAGGTTGCATAATTAGAAGAACTTCTTTTGTGTTCTATAAGATTTCAGAATGCAGTTAGTACTATTCCTTTCTCATTCATTCTCTTTATTTACCTCCAATTTTCATTTAATTTTTGGTGGAAACTATTTGATCAGTAAAATTTTACTTGCCTCAAATGTACATTTTCTCTTTAATTCTATTTCACTTGGTCATGTATATAGAAAAGGCAGATTCAAAAATAAATGTAGATTAAAATATCAAAGGATGTCTTTTGTACACCTCATGTAGCTATTATGAGGCAAGGGAAAATTGGAAATAAGTCAGCTGTGAGTAGCCAGACCACAGATTTTGAAGTCTAGGGTTTTATTGTACATTGTGTTTCCCTGTTTCTGCACTACTAGGGGCTGTATGCCAAGATAGATAGATGGATGGATGGGTGGATAGATGATAGATAGATAGATAGATAGATAGATAGATAGATAGATAGATAGATAGATAGATAGATAGATAAAGGCAGGCATGAACTGAAGAATAAAAGTATTCAAAGTTCTACTCATTATCCCAGCAAGAATAGAAATTTACAAAACTTTCAAGACAATTTTTATTAGCCAGTTAATAAGCACATATATTAGATATCAAACCATTCTCACCATAATATTAGAGTATCTTAACATATATATCCAATTCAAATATGCAGTCTACAAGGAATAGATAATAATGTTTCATTGCTCTTGCACATCAGTTTCATGTGTTACAATGATATCCCTCGCTAGACTTCAACAAATTACTGTCACTTACATAGCAGTAAGATAGTTTCTTATTGAAGATAAGTAGCAAAAGCAAAACTACTTTCCCACCTGAATGGTGCTTTATATAAATTAATCCTCACTTGGCAAGTATTATCTTATTCTCATTTAACAATTGAGGAAATGAAGACCAAAAAAGATTAACTTTGTGGAAGAGAATTAGCATCAGTAGCTTAAAGAGGAAATTTGTCTAGATAAAATTATTTCAGCTCTTGGATGCATTTCTTAGGCTAAAATTAACCAAATCATCAAAACAAACCAACTAAACAAGTAAATAAACAAATACAATAACTTATCTTTAATGAGGTTACACATCTCTTTTTTTAAACACTTATCAGAGAGAGACTAGAAAAAATATTATGTATGGAAGATGAAGACTATTCTGCTTTCTAAGGAATGGAAGCTTGAACTTGCAAGGAGATAACCTCCTTAGCTGTGGAGAGATTGTACATGGAGAACCCATTACTCAACAGGTCAAGTATCCATCCTTTATTACTGGGAACGATTTTTCACGTACAGTTAGTGACCCAAGTACTGATGCTCTAGTTTAAGAAATCAAGGTACTGGTTAGTGATATAAATAAGATTAAATTTTTGGCAGATCTTTGTCATTTCAGGTAATGTTAGTTTGGGTTATGTTTACATGTCATTGATGGCTTGTTGGATTCTAGTAGATGTAAATGTTATTATTCAAACTGTTGTTCACAGGAAGCCAACATAAGATCTCAAAAAGGCTATTGAGCTTCAAAGATATGCGCCATTTGGGGCTGCCTCTGCTAGGTCTTGGTGTATGTGAGAAGGACCAAGCTGCACACCAAGCGTCCACCATCCCTGAGCCAGAGGGCACGTCAGCAAAAGGCCCAAGGCACCCTGAGACCCACCCTTCCTGTCTCCATCTGCCAACTGCCTGTTAGGCTCAGTCACTGAAAGAGCCTCTGGCAGTTCTCAGGTTGCAGTCGGTAGGCTATCAGTGAGTCACCAGGTAGGGGGAACGATGTTCATCAGATTGATACAGGTTCAAACTCAGTGCCAGTGCTGGGTCTGAGGCCACTCAGCAAAAGTTCCAGGGCATACTAAGTCTAGATGCCCCCTACCATGTGCCCTGAGACCTTTGTGCTGGGACAGAATCTCAGGGAGTCAGTCAGGGTGAGGCCAGCAGAATTTATCAGGCCCAAGCAGACCAAGATTTGGCCATGTGAAGGGAGGCCTCTGCACCAGTCACACGTGCAGGGGAGAAATGGCCCCTGTCCCAGAGCCACACAACCCTGTCTGTCCCAGATTTTGCCAGGACCCTGAACTCAGTAGTGCAGGGCCAAGAGACAAGAAGTCTTCAATAATATTTGCAAATCACTGCCAGATGTTTCTCCCTATGTTGGACATTTACCATCTAAAAAGCTCACAGCTTTTCACTCACTGTTGATGCTCAGAGCTAAAACAGTCAAGTTTTTTTAAATGTAAACACAAGAATCAAAACTTGAAAAAATACAAGGAGAATCACATTTTTTTTTTTTACCAGTACAGTAAAAGCATTTGAATTTTTATTGAATTGCTGGTCATTGTGAAATCGCAGCCCACTTTATAGCATTGTAATACCACTGGAGATAAAGTCTTAAGTAACCTCTGCCACTCCCCAGGCTTCTATCACTGGCTCACGTCTTCCACCACGGTGCCTTCTCTGCAGCAGCTCCCAAAGACGTAAAATAAGAATTTCTCCACGTTGCGCAAATTCTGACAACCGATGCTCCCTTATCTCTCCCTGTTCTGACCTCCTCAGCCAGATTCAATACATTCACGCCGACAGATGATGGCTTTTCTTTAGACCTAGAATTTCTAGTCAGTCAATAACATTTACTAATTATTAATTGTCATTTTTATTTTACTGTGGTGATTTATTCACATTTGTTATCACATTGGATTCACATCATTCTTTAATTTTTTTCCCTTAAATGCTCAGTATACATCCTGCGTTGGTGTCTTTCATACGACACCTAGACTTAACAGTTATCTACGTACATGTCTCTTTCCTTTCTCCCTCCCTCTGTACCTCTCTCCCTTCTTTTCTGCTGCCTCCCTTCCTCACTGTCTTTCTTTTTTCCTCAGAAGATTCCCTGATATGTTATACAAACTGTCTCAGGACCACCCAGGATTCATTCTTCAGAGCATTAACTCCTGGCAGGTCTGTATCCTGCATATGTGGTCTCCAAGCATGAGAAAGGAGAATCACAGATGGGATCCTGAGGCAAAATCCTGTCAGGCTCACCTGCATGAAGCTGGTAAAAGCCCATGTTTAGCCACTGCAGCAATTGAAATAGGAGAGGGGTGAGGTGAGAAGTTCTGAAGCAGTGCACAAGAGATGCCAGGAAGACAAATCGTGGCAGGTAGGGGACTCCAAGTAGAGAGACTAACGAATGGAAAGAAACCAAGGCATGAGACAATGAACTGTGTAATAGAAGCCCATAAGCAGTTTTATTTTGGTAGAACATAAAATTTAAGGAAGTAATGATTAGATGAGAAGCTCTTTATAGAATTGAAAACTACTCTGTTATTTGTTTAGTTTTTTGTTAGTAGAGTTCATTATTTTTTAATTTTATGAGACATTTTATGGGGCGTGCATGGCTTCTTCTCCTTCGTAGCCCCGTGCATGCTAGGAATCCTGAATGAAGAAGAGGGCAAGTCACCCAGGGCCTCGTTCTCCATTCCAGGAATCTCCCATCACTCTCTGAGATGCTGGAGGAAAAGAATCCTGTCTATGTCATTCTCGTTGGGGGCTAGTGAAGGGCGTTTCAATGGTAGGTACCCGAAGGCCATTTACTGAAAGAATAGTGAATTACTTAATTACTGAATCCCATTGATTTAATAGGAAGGCGTGGAAAAGTATAGGTGTGCTTTACTTTTATAGGTGAGAGGCTGCTGCATTATAAAAGAGATATCAGGAGGCATGATTTGAATAACATGAAAAAAACGCTGAAGATGTTTTAGACATCTAGCTATTTTCCAAACTAACTTGATTAGACAAATCATAACACTCAAACTAATTCATGCATCAGACTTAGCCTCAAAGTATTTTTTTCTGGACTCTGGCATGTGAACTTCCCAAGACATCAGAGAAAACACTTGCTATTACTTTACATTTATGTCTAAAAATTAAGTTATCGAAGTGGTAAGACGTTAGTTTTAGAATGTAGTTGCATTTAAGGCCATTAATTGCACCTGCTTTGAGAAACTGTGTTGTCAGCGTACATGTGAATTGTTGATTTGTCTGAGTCCTGACAAGTTAACAATTTTTGCATCAAAATCATAATACTTCCCCAGGTGTATACCTATAATTGTGGCATCTCTCACAAAGATCCAAAGCAAATGTGAGGTTAAATAATGTTAAGAGATGCCATTTCAGGTGGTTTTGTTTTTTTTTTTTTCATTTCAAAATGTCATTTCACATTTCCAGTGAATGGATCTGGCCCAGAGAAGACACAACATTGGGATACAGATCTATGGTGGTCTCCACGGTGGTGCTTGAGATTTGGCAGTGTTTTTACATGGTTAAGCCCATCAGTAGCTCTCTGGCAATATCTTTTTCCTTTATAAAAAAAGAAGCCTACAATGTATTGTTTACATAATAGCTTGATAATTTTAGTAAGATAGGCAACACCTGGTAGGAAATATGGACGAATCCTTGCTAAGTAAATCAAGTTCTAGGCAATAGGATCAAAATCTCTGAGTCTGAGAAGGTACCTTAAAGACACTGTGGTTTATCTAAAAATTGACAACTTGTAGAATTAAATCTGGCAAAGAGATAGGTTTTCTTTGATCTGCATTTGGTTCCCCGCAACCCCCCCCCCCAAAAAAAAAAAACTGAAGTCATTCCCAAACGTACAATTTCGCAGCTTTTCTTCATCTATGACAATAGTGGGCCTTTCCCTCTATGCAGCAGCCATAACCTGGAGCTGCCGACTGCTGCTCCCTAAAAGAGGGAGGCCCTACCTGTTCCCGTTGTCATCCACTGACCCACCTAAAAGCATTAAGGTTCCTGGCCTGGCCACTGTAAGCATTTGAACTTTTGATTCCTGTACTAGTTTAATGATAGAGGCATTTTAAGTCTCACATCTTGAGTACCCGAAGTTGAATAACACATGTTGTACTTTTACCTGGCTAACATGGGTAATTTTTGTTCAGTAGAGTATTATCTGACAACATAAATATTGTAATTTGTTTAACATGTTACAGTTTTAAACTAATTAGGGATTTACTTATACCTAATGAAATTTGCCTATAGTAGTTTAATGTTATTTTGTCAGTACAGACTGTAAATACCAAATTCTCTTTAAATATATTCTGCTATAAAGTCAACTTCAACATATTGGCAGTGAAAAGGAAAGATCTCATTCAATAATATTCATATTCATATATAAAACTCTGAATATACATTCAAAGTTTTTATGCTGAATGTTTTTCAAACTATAATATCAACCAGAATTAGAATTATTTTTGAATGGGGAAATAATTGACAATGAGCACTCTCATGCATAATTGGGAATCTGATGCTCACAGTAAATGACTTGGCCTACTTTACTGAATATTTATTTAGCAAATTCGTATCATATTTCAAAATCTCTGTGCAAAGGACAATTAGAAAATATAAAGGTGAAGGAAACATGGTCTTTGCCCTACAAATAACTTACATTCTGGTCAGGAATACAAATACATAAATAATTCCAGGCAGCGGGGCCCGGGGAGGGCTAAATGGGTGGCCTGTGGAGCCAGGCAGTCTCCAGGTCAGAACTGAGGGAAAGGTGTGTGGCGGGGAGGAGGCGAGAGTGTTATTCCACGATTCTAACCCAGTGACCTGATGGGCGTTAGAGAGTCCACACAGTTCTGGGACAAGATTGCAGACCAAAAGGATGCTGATTGCTGCCTGAAAAGGAGTAAATTTCAGGCCCTGGTCTTGTCAGTAAGAATTTGTTTTACCAACTTACATAGCTTCATAAAAATGCAATTGGAAAGAGTTAAAGGTTTACTTCAAAAGTATGAATATTAATCTAATGAAAGATTAATATAGTCTGCCTTCCTGCTTGGAGTTGTTTCGTTTTTCACAGGGACTGTTATGGATAATCTCAGTGGGCATGAGTTTGATGGTGGTTGTAATATTTTTTAAGAGGAAAAATAATATGCTCTTACACTATGTCTGCACAACTCTGAAAAAATGGTCTATTAAAAGCTTGTTTTATAACGAATTTATTCTGGAGGTAAAATCAGCTGAATTTACTATTTGTTATCATAGATGTTAAAAAAGAAAACAAACAATAACAATAATTTTCAGTTAAAAATTTCTCTTTCCAACTTTTGCAAATTCTTCTATTTGGCAAATCTAATGACATTAGGAAATCTCCTGTTAAATGACTGGACTTCACTTAGGACCTCTAGGGAGGGAGGGAGGGTGGAGTTGCAGGGAGCATCTCATAAACGCGGTAGAATGTGTGTGCTTCAGTTGCAGGGCTGCTGTAAGATGTCATGTCTGATTACACGTTGTTAGTGTATGCTCAGCAGTACCAGCTGGCCAAGCACAGATAGGAGAAAAGGGGATAATAGTATCTCACACTGATAACCTAAGTCGTCTTATACTTTAGTTAAATCCACCTTTCCCACCTGCTTAAGTGCCTCCGTCGGGCCTATGTACCTGATTACTTGTCTTTTTCAAACAGTATTCAGGTCAACTCTTTCTTTCATTTTTCTTTCTCTTTCCTTTTTTTTATTATTTTTTATTTTTTTGTCATTTATGGTTATTTTTTCCTAAACACAATCAGTACACTATTTCACCTAAATCCACATTTACTGAGCATAATTAAAGGAAAGCACTAGAACAGGTATACAGGATACAGGGACAGCATGACATAGTCCCCACCTATAATATGTTTATAGTGTGTGAGGGGAGAAAAAGAGGAGGAAGAAGGGAAAGTCATTTGTTAAGAATTGTAATTTCTAAGCACTGTTATCTCAGCTTCACAAAAGTCATTAAACTTAATATGCATATTTATGAAGCCCTTCATAGAGAAATGAGGTACATTACCCAAGCTAGAAAATTATGCACCCCTCAAAACAGCCCTCAGTCTCGTAGTTTTTGTTTATCCCTTTCTTGTTGCGCCAGTAGATGTTTGCCTTTTAATACAATTAATAGTGGACATCTGTCACAGACACTCTGAAGTATGTTTTCATAACACTAGCTCCTGGCCAAGGGTCTGGCCCTACTAAGCATGCAGTGAATACTTATTGAATTAGTTGACTTTCCTTAACTAAAAACAGAGCACTGGTGGGGAGGTCATCTTGGTGTTCAAAAGCTCTGATTTAACATCTTCTCACCACAGGGTTGGAGCGCTACCACAGAGGTGGCAGAACACCTGCCCATTAATCAGTGAGCAATTTCCCAGGTCATCTGTTTTCCCCAAGAAAACACCAAAAATGTAGGTCACTTTAACTTCACTTTATTGGTCAATGCTCTGAGTGTATGAGTACCTCATTTTAGGAAAATCTAACGTGGAAATGGCTGGATGTAAGAGGCTTTTGAAAAATGAAAATTTTACAAGCCGGATTGTGAGCAGACCACTAATTGTACTGGTCATATCCATATGTTAGGAATAAAGGATAACATGAGAAAACAGATGAGGAGTATCTGTGACTCTGTGAGCCCATGTTTAAAAATGGTAACTTTCCTAGACATGCAGCCTCACCCATTCTGTGATCAGATACTCCTCCCGGCCCAGAAGGGGCAGGCTGGCTGGTTCATGTGCCCAGCCCCTGGTTCACCGCTGGCCAGTCTGCTCTGGAACTTAGAAATGTCCTTCCCTGGTTTGCTTTTCTCACCTTCTCTTCTCATGGAGAAACGGCAAGCAGGGCGAACTTCAGGCAGCACAAAATATGGTCCTTGGATGCCTGGTGGACTCTAGTTACTTATATCTATCAAGCTAGCGATTTCAAAGGAAAGTGATAATGCAATACAATTTTCATAAATTAGAAATTATTATTTTCCCAGAAATCATGTTACATCCTACAAATTACATTCTCAAACTCTACACAATGTACTTTAATGGCGAAGTTGGTTATATATCTCAATTAACAATGTGCATTCTTTTTACAAAAACATATTTTCCCATTGTTTTCATATTGTTGTTTATTTTGAAAAATTAACCATTTCAATGATTTCTACTATGTTGCATCACATTCTTCAAAAATGGATCAAAAATAGGTCATTAAGGCACTGGTCATTTAAAAAATAATGCAAATACCACTCTAATGAATCTGAAGTTGGGATGTTTTTACACAAGCATCTGGAAAAGGAAAATCCATATAAGAAACAAAAAGCAAATATCTGAATATCAGATATTACTGGACAAGTAGCCCATTTGCCCCCTGTCTCTAGTTCCATTGTCTATGAAACTGCCATTTAGTGGCATGAAGCCATAAGTTTTTCTATCATTCTAAAACAGAACAGCAGCCTCCCTGCTAAGCATTCACATTTTCTTGGAATGAACACACTATAATGATTTTTTGTTGCAAATTGATTAATTTTGTTATTAAACTTAGATCTGAGACAGTATTACTCATGCATCTAAATTACCCAGGCATCAAAATAACTCATTTTCATTACATACAGTAAAAATAGATATGTCACTATTTCCAAGAAGTATGTTAAACCAACGACAAAGTCATTAACAACATTTTATGTAGAAAGAAAGTAGAACAAGTTCTTGGCAAATTTATCTAATGGCACCTTTAGACTTTATATATTATCAATGGCATATGATATGATGGAGCAATCAGCATTCCATGAGCATGCTAGGAGATGCTGAGCTTTACAGGGAGATGAAACCATTTTTTTTTTTTGAGCAGAGGGTAAATCAGCTTTTGGCAACTATACTCTAAATTATGAAAAATACCCAATGACTTCTTATTCTGCTTATTCCTAAAAATATACACTAGAGAAGAAAGTCTTCTCAGTTAGATAACCCCTGATTCTGTGAGCCATGAGAGACACTGAAAATGGTACATTGGGGTCAGAACTGAAGGTGAACCAGCTACATAGGCAGCAAGGAAGGGCGTTAGCATGAGGATATCAGAGGCTTCTCCTGGATGCCAGTCCACGCACTGGTTTATCCACGGAAAACAGGTGCAGTCAACAATATGCCTTCTGGTCTTGATTCAGTGTTGAAAGAAACAGTGAAGCCTATGGCTGTAACTCCATTGTAGATGCTGAGTGTATATATATATATATATATATATCTTTTAGCCTGATGTTCAAAGAAATAGGCAGCAAGAATGAGAATCTCTCCATGTATAAGTCTGCTGATTATCAAGGGGAAAGTTGTCTATGATGAGAGGTTGAACAAGGTAGGAAATGAAACATTTTTATGGCACTGTTAAAATCAGCAGACTATATTAACTTTAAGTGATTTGCTCAAATGGAATGGTTCAACATTAGAGTCAATATCTGAATACCTTGAATCTATTATCTAGAGATAAAATATAATTTTTAATACAAGGTCTCTCCAGAAAGTATCCAGCTATGTAACATGAAGAATAGAGACCTTTACTGAAGAAGACACAAGATACAAGAAACATTGTATATAGGACAATGACACCTCAGTCCCCTTCAAAGTAGGCACCTTGGGACCTCACTCAGTTCTCCCAGTTGCTATCAGCTGCCCCATCATATTTTCCTGATCTCATCAGCTGCCTGAAATCTCTTCGCTTTTGAAGGTGATTTTAGTTTTGGGAAAAGCCAGAAGTCATAAAACAGCAAATCTGGGCTGTAGGAGGGCTGAGCCACCTGGGTGATTTGATGCTTTATCAAAAAATTCTGCACAGGACATGATGCATGACCGGGTACATTGTCATAACAAATCTGCCAATCACCAGTTGAGCAGAGGGTAGATCAGGTTTTGGCAACTATACTTCACTACACTTCAGCCAAATCTGGGATGTAATGGGGCTGAGTCACCTGGGTGATTTGATATTTCACCAAAAAACTCCGCATGAGACATGATGCATGAGCAGGCACCTTGTCATGATGAAGCTGCCAATCACCAGTTGCCCATAGCTGCGGCCTCCTGCATCATCTGAATAGTTTCCGCAGAGAAATGTTCAAACTTTTCAATGTTCAAGTCCAATTATTGCAAACAAAAATTGGATGCAAATTTGTTGCTCTACTCGTTCAGTCATTTTGAATGCGACAGCCTCACAGTACACATGCTCACTCAACAGTATCTACCACCCCTACTGACTAGTATAGTAAAGTTGTTATCCGTCACGTATGCACATTCCAGTCCACTCTCCTTGGCCGCCAGGTTTTATTGATGTGGCGCAAGCCGTCCTTGTTACATTAGCAATGGCTAGACTTTTTCCAGACAGGCCTCATATATCACATTTATAAAGAAGACTGAATTATGCTGAAGCCAGTATTGTCATCAAAAATTTGGATCTTTCTCAGAATTTGATGATTGTTTTACTCCCAGGATAAAAACAAATTAATAAAATATAATTGAGCATTAAAAAAAAAAAAAACATCCAAATGCCACCGCAGAAGACTCTAAGTACACAAGAATTAAAGCACTGGAGGGTGGATCATTGATCTACTTCCTGCTGTCTCCCAAGTTTAAATATCCAGCCTTCCAGTTTTAAATATGATATTCCCAGTTAAGGTGCAAAAGAAGGTTGAAATTACAATAACTTTCAGTGAAATGTCTCTCCACCTTGCCAGGCTTTTCCTGATCCCCATATCCACAATTATCTGACAGAGTCATCAAAGGCTTACTCCCATTTCTGATGACCTATAAATGTAAACTAGGATTTTCCATTTTCATTTTGCAAAAAAAAAGTTAAGAGAAAAACAAATAGACATGAAATATGACTGGCAGCTCATGGTATGTTCAATATAGAGCCTGGTATCCATGTACCGATATTTGGTGAAAGATGGAAAAGGCACAGCTTCATTCTATTTCAAATCTAGGTAAACAAAAGCTCAAGGAATTACACTGCGGTTGGAAATAAAAGACCCTCCTGGTAATAAGGCAGATGACTTTGCCCTCTGTGGCAGACACCTGGGGAACCTCGTCAGAGACAGTGGAAAAGGTGGAGGAGAGGGCTGTAGAAGGTTAGGATTTGAGGATCCTGGGTTTCTAGCCATTTTCCTTCTCCTCCATCATAACTTATTAGGATAATTTTAAATTTTGAATATAAATATCAGTATTGCTTTGAAAATATGTTGTATAATGAAAAATTTTGTAGCATATATGCTAGCTCAATTGGAATCTTTTTACTCTTATATTTTAATATCGAATGTTATCCTTTATTGCAACTTAAATAATGACAGTGCTTTCTACTCTTATTGTCTATTAAAACTTGGAATTGCATAATCATGCAGTTAAATTGTTGCAATGATAATAATTGTTATGTATCTCTATGTTTCTATGCAGAACATTTTTATTGCATATATCTTTATTTTAGTAATGCAAGGGTAAGCATTTGTTTCCAGTACAATTGCAAGCTGTTCTTAATGTAAACATCAGTATTCCACCCACCTTACAAATCCACAAGCAACAGCACTTCAGTAAGCATCAGCATTCTCATCTCTATTCCTCCAGGGAATGCATTTTCAGTTTGGAAATTTTTAGAATTATATGAATGCTTCTCTTCTTACACTGTGGGGAGGAGGGGCATCTCATTTGTCATTAAGCAGGCAGTCTATCTTCTAACATGTGAAGAGAGAGAAAGAAAGGAAAAGACCCTGTTGTCCAACTTGACTACTTACAAGTTTTCCAGCATTTTGGATTAGCTGACAAGGGACCATTTCATCTCTGCCCACGGTAGCACTCATTTTAGGTGACAGAACAAATTGTAGAGGAGACGAAAGGTATTTATTTGCTCCTCCCGTCAAGTGGCCCATTTAATTCTTGGTCCTACCACTACTATATAGTATCTGTGGTCAGCATTAAGGCATTAGTTTCTGAAATGGGATGGAATTAAAGGGATTGTCCAAGACAGGTAGAAGCAGGTAAATTAGAATAGAAGCCACTTGCTTTCTTTCCTTTTCTTTTCTTTTTTAAATTCTGTTTTAAGCACTTGAGCCCAATGCTCTTACCAGTAAGCCATGTTACTAATACTACCACTCCCTGATAGTAATTAATAGTAAGTATAACTTCATGAGTATATACCATAGGCAAAGAATTGTTGCTAATTTCTTCACATTCATTATTTCATCTAAAACAGCTGTAACCTCATGAGGCAGGTGATACTTCCTCCAATGTTCAGAGTAGGTCATCAAGACCTAGAGTTAAGCAGCTTGTCTGAGGTACTATGGCAACTAAATGTGGGACTGTTATCCCATTTCTCCTCTTATGACTGTATTGCCATACAGGGTTTGAGACTCCAAAGCCTTAACTAATGTAATATGTTAGGTCAATTTCCTACACCTTTGTATTATTTTGTTCTACACACAAAAAAAAATTGAGTCCTCGAAGAAGAAAAGAAATACACCTTCTTTCACCCAACATTAACTAGACAAGTTACCTTATTAGTCTCTCTAAGGAATACATAAGTAAGACATAGATTCTTTCCTCAGGGGACTTGGGATTTAGAAATAAAGATTACAGATGGTCCCAGATATACTATGGTTTGATTTAAGATTTTTCAGCTTTACAATGGTGTGAAATAGATATGCATTCAATAGCAACTGTACTTAGAATTTTGAATTTTTACCTTTTCCCAGGCTAGCACCATGCAGTATGATCTCTCAGGAATCAGAGCAGCAGCAGTGAACGGCAGCTCCCAGTCAGCCATGCAATCATGAAAGTAAACAACTGATACTCTACAGTGTAGCATTAAACACACTATCAACTTACAATATTTTCGTTATATTTTGTGTTTATCAGGATGTAACCCCTGCATAAGTCAAGGAGCTTATCTAAATAGATGGAAAATCTTTTAACAGCAAAAAATGCTAGTTATCACAAAATAAGTACAGATGAGGTTTGTTTGGTAGAGAATTAATTTGCAGCTGAGGAGAGCAGAAAATCTTTATAATACAGGCCAGATATAAACTGATATAGAAATGTAAAAGTGGAGATACATACAAACAGTCTGACATAGCCTCCGTCATTCCCAGGACACACATTTTAGAAGGTTCCCCACCCTCTGTCATTTCTAGGGCCGGCAGATGCTGGATGTCCTTGAACAAATTATATTCTTTCTTCCACTCTGTCTCTGTACCTACAAATTGAAGGAAATGACCATAGGAACAACACAGGCCACATTCTGTGGCTCTTTGTCTAGACTCTGATTGGATTTGTTGCCAAATGGAGAAGCAATCCAGAAGAGGGAAGAGAGAGCTGTTACATACCCCTGAGTGGCTATTGCAGATGAAGAGTGAGATGGACATCATGTTGCTGAGAGAAGACGGAAACTCTTATACAAACCCCCAAAAGGCCTAGTTCTGGGGAGAACCTTCCCTTGGCCTTTAGAGGATGAAGCTTGATGTCCATATTGTCTAAACCCTTTGGTGGAATATATTTTTGCCTTGCATTTTTACAACATGACTTAAAAGGTAAAAAGGGTTACAGGCTGGTCTTTAAGTTCAGGCTCCTTCTTGGAGCTGGTTAGTAGACTGCCTGGATTCAGATGTCCTCTACCCATTAGATTTCTAAGGGAAAATTCTCAAGATGCTACAATTGAAGAAATATAGATGAAGTGCCAAGCACAACACTAGTGCATACTAGGAATAGTGGTGCCCAGTCACTCTCTACTGTAAATCAGGAAAGATGTGCTTGAATCAAGCTAAGGGCAGTTTTCTGAATGACCTCTCACCTTTTTTTCTGGTGCTAACAATTGCTAGAGATTTGAGTCTCTCTCTCTCATTAGCCAGCCTTTTCAAATTCTATTGGCAAAAAATTTCCTCTATAATTTCCAAAGGGAACTATGCCATAAAAAGTAGACATTGAATCAATGGACAATTAAGCATTCATTTATAAATATATTCAGACTATGTTCTTAGAAAAGTGCAAGTGGATAAAATTAAATAGAAAAGTCAAAGTAAAATTATTATATACACGCCATAATTACTATAATGGTTACATGTGGAAAGATTTAAAATAGGTCAAGAGATGATAAAAAATAGTTCTTTACGTAAAATGAAAAAGATATAATTCCTTGTGAAACTTATTTAATAATAAATATTTTTCTAATGAAAATGTCATTGTCCTTTTTCTCATTGTTGTTAAAAATGCTAACCGTGCAGAGAATGTAAAGACCCGGCAGACTGCTAGAATACTTTCAGATTGTTAATACATATATAAATTTACACATATTTCTCCACAAATAGAATATTATTCTCTTGTTTTATATATTTTTGATACCACAGAACCCTTCATTGATACCATGTTCCCTGCATACTATCTCTACAAACTGTAAATGCTAGTTATTAAGTTTCCTGTACCCACCAATGTAAAAGCAAGATGTGTTTCTCCATTTTGCTTTTTATCCATTCTAGAGATTTCCCCACTTTTCTATTGCCTGCCTCCTTAATCTACCGCCAGTGGATTTCAGTGGATTTCTCCTTTAATCCTAAATTCATGAAAGGAACTCAGAACTGCCATTATGAAGAGCATTTTCCCAATCCATTGAGATGTTGCCCCAGATATATTCTCAAACACTTGGTTCAAATAAACTCTTATAAAATTTTTCTATAGATTTGGACATTATTTCCTCAACAGAGAGGCTTTTATTTTTTATTTTTTTATTTTTTCTCCCCTTTATTCCCCTCCCCCCAGCACCCCCACCTCCTTTTCCACCTTAGTTCATGTCCATGGGTTGTACATATAAGTTCTTTGGCTTCTCCGTTTCCTACACTAGTCTTAACCTTCCCCTGTCTATTTTGTACCTACCATTTATGCTGCTTATTCCCTGTACCTTTCCCCTCATTCTTCCCCCCCTCCCCTCTGATCTCCTTTTCTATGATTCTGTTCCTGTTCTAGTTGTTTACTTAGTTTGTTTTTGCTTTCGTTTTAGGTTCAGTTGCTGATAATTGTGAGTTTGTTGTCATTTTACTGTTCATAGTTTTTAATCTTCTTTTTCTTAGATAAGTCCCCTTAACATTTCATATACTAAGGGCTTGGTCATGATGAACTCCTTGAACTTGACCTTATCTGGGGAGCACTTTATCTGCCCTTCCATTCTAAATGATAGCTTTGCTGGATAGAGTCAGCTTGGATGCAGGTCCCTGCCTTTCATGACTTTGAATACTTCTTTCCAGCCCCTTCTTACCTGCAAGGTTTCTTTTGAGAAATCAGCTGATAGTCCTATGGGAACTCTTTTGTAGGTAACGGTCTCTTTTTCTCTCGCTGCTTTTAAGATCCTTTCCTTATCTTTAATCTTGGGTAATATAATTATGATGTGCCTTGGTGTGTGCTTCCTTGGGTCCAACATCCTTGGGATTCTCTGAGCTTCCTGTATCTCCTGGAAGTCTATTTCCTTGGCCAGATTGGGGAAGTTCTCCCTCATTGTTTTTTTAAATAAGTTTTCAATTTCTTGCTCTTCCTCTTCCCCTTCTGGCACCACAATGATTCAGATGTTGGAGCATTTAAAGTTGTCCCAGAGGCTCCTAAGCCTCTCCTCATTTTCTTGAATTCTTGTTTCCTCATTCTGTTCTGGCTGAATGTTTGTCTCTTCCTTTTGCTCCCAATTGTTGATTTGAGTCCCAGTTTCCTTCCTTTTACTTTTGATTCCCTGTAT
The DNA here is from genome assembly GCF_021234165.1 of Pteronotus mesoamericanus. NCBI lineage: Eukaryota > Metazoa > Chordata > Mammalia > Chiroptera > Mormoopidae > Pteronotus > Pteronotus mesoamericanus. Next base: position 6,834,196 of record NW_026555265.1, on the reverse strand, counting down.
ATTTTTCTTTATTTCACTTTGCATAGCCTTCACTTTTTCCTTCATTTTGCAACCATACCAATTCTATGAGCGTCCAGATTACCAGTGTTTTGAACTGTGCATCTGATAGGTAGGCTATCTTTTCATCACTTAGCTCTATTTTTGGAGCTTTGATCTGTTCTTTCATTTGGGCCATGTTTCTTTGTCTCAATGCACCTGTTACACTGGGAGGGGCAGAGCCTTATGTTTCACCAGGGAGGGGCAATCCAGGTCTCTGCATTGTGATGCTGTTTGTGGGGGAGGGATCCGAGAGGGAACAAGGCTTCTTGCTGGGCTCTTGGCCAGATTTCAGTCACTTTCCCCACCACCCACAAGCAAATTGGGCCCTTCTGGTGGTGCTGATTGCCAGGTGGGTGGGTTTGTATACATTCTGGGACCATGTAGGTCTCTCCAACAGACCTTCCTGTGAGTCTGGGAGTTTCTCCCGCTGCCACAATTCCCACAGGTTTTTTACCTCCAGAGGTTTTGAGGCTTTCTTTTCCTGCACTAGAACCCTGGATTGCATGGTATGTCTTGCTCCCCAGCTGTTCCTCACAGTTTATCCACACACAAGTATGGGACCACCCAGTCCACCAGCTGCCACCTTGCCGTGTGTTCTCTTTGCCCTGGCTGCCCATCTCCACCAGTCTGCAGTCTGGATGAATTTTTCTTCTTTAACTCATTGGTTGTTGGACTTACAGTTCAATTTTCTGGCAGTTCTGGTTATTTTTTGCTTTTAAATTTGTTGCTGTCATTTGGTTGTGTGAGAAGGTAAAGTATATCTCCTTACACCTCCATCTTGGCTGGAAGTCTATATTTTTATTTTTAATATCAATAGTTTTTAAACGATAGTTGAAGTGATATAAGCTACTAAAGTCTGTAAACAGTAAAGAATAAATAACAATTTAAATACAAATAATTTTAGAGGATCATCTACAAGTGACAAGATGTAGTCTTTTCCTTAATTTCCATGAAGATTCCAATCAGACAGATCCCAACAGTTCTTATATGCAGCATCCTGGTAACCAGGCTGTGTCTTCCAAGGTCAGTAAGAAGGGCAATAATGTGGATAGTGTTAGAGATGGGGAGTGGAACTCAGCCCCATCTGTTGTTCTGTGCCTGACCCATCAAGACAAGGCTCCATGGACTTCTCCACAATGAAAAAAAAAGTTACCTCTTATTAATTAAATAGATGTGAAGCCTAGAGAGTCCACAAGTGAGCCGCACAGGGGCGACTGGTGGAAAGCTGCCCCGTATGTGCCAGCAGACCCCACAGGCTTGGTTTTGATTTTCTGAATTTACACCCTACTTTCCAAGGAGGGCTGCTATCCATATTCTCCCCTCTGAAGTCTGTGTGCTGTCTCTCCCAAGAGATGCTTCTCAGCTAACAGAGGTTATTATTCATTATCCTCATGTCATTCTAGCTAATAGGTAGGACTGAGGGTTTCCTGAGGTCATATGGCAGTGCTGCTCCATCTTTGAACCAGGCAGGCTGGAAAAATGCCTTCCCCTTCTGTGCTGTAACTAGGAGGGTAATGAAGTAATGTGAGGTTATGCAACTCAGCATATGGCATTTCCTTGGAGAGCAGAATAGTCAGAATGGAGGACTAGGAACTTAGTCTTCAGGTAAAACAGCCTCACTGAATCCTCTCAGATACACTAGAATTACTGTTTTTAACACAGGCCTCATCAATCTCAGGAAGTATGAATGCTGGTCCCCGGAATGATTTGTTTTTCTCTGAGGTAAGAGCCAAATGCATATATCAGGTCTTCACAGAGATTTGTGATGCTCTAAAATGTAAAATCCCATGACGCTGTAGATCTTAGAACTGCTATCACAGACATTGTGGGTGACCAGCCAGATTCCCTGAGACTCTTTTTACTATTTCAGCACATCCGTCTCTCATTTCCATTGTGTTTTGCTTCCAAAGGCTCACACTTGTGACCCTTTTCAGAAGCACTTTGCATAAAGCAGACATATCTGGAGTTTATATCCCCCTGGGGTGGCCCTTGGCCAATGACAGACCGATGAAGAAATATAAAAGCCCAGCTCCCTTGCCTCCAGTGGGGCAATCTGATGTGCGTTCTACATGCCAGTGTGCCCGTGGGATCGGGCTGGAGTCAGAGCTTTGCCAAAAATTGCTTGGCTTCTTCCCTTCCACATCTTATTCCCCTCACTATCTTATTGGATTCTCCTGGGGATCCTTTCTTAGTACATAATTCACTTACACACGAGTCCTGTCTCAGGGTCTCCTTCTGGGAAGCCTGCCCTAAGACAACTGCATTCAGAATGCCAGCAGGATGTCAACAGCCTCTTTGCCCCTGAGCCTTTTATAAAATAGCTGATCACAACCTAGAAATGAGGTGGTTTATCACGGACAAGCTGGGGGCACACACAGTAACAGGCAAAGAAGGAAAATGAAACAGATGGATGGACATAGAAGTAGGACAGAGAAGAAAACAGGGGAAAGAGGAAAACATGTTTGGTAAGAAATGATAAGAATCATTCATTTATTATGCATTTGGTATTATGTTACACTGGAAGAGGTTTTAAATAAAAATAAAAGATCTACCTTCTTGTTCAGACTCTGTAAATTATCAGCTGTTTGGCCTTAGACAAGTCACTTAAATTCTCTGGGTTTCGGGGGTTTTTTACTGTAAGTCAGAGATCACGCTACCTAATTCAAAATATTATTGGGAGAGTCAAATAAAACAATAGAAGTAAAACTACCTTAAAGTTATAAAGCATAATAAAATGCTGTCTTTCCTTAGCAGTTTTTTGATTGTCATAATTTGGACTAAATTAATACTTAACTGAGATATAAAAAGCGTTTACGGTATAATGCTGTCATACAAGAGGTTTTCTTCTCACTGGAAAAACAAAACAACTGGTAAGTATGTATCTACACACAAAAGTGTGTATACAATGAGGGTGAAAAAGATTTCAGAATACGGTGAGGACCCAGTTGCCCTCAGGGAAGCATGTGTGCATTAAGTCATTCCTCCCTGTTGGATGTTTCCATGGCACCTGTTCTTGTTTTTGTGACACTCCTCACATTGTTGGGTGGAAATTAGTTACTTAATGCCAGGTCTTTCCACCACATTGTAAATACAGACCATATCTGAGTTACTCACCCAAGAATCTCCAATGCCTAGCACATAGTTAAGGCACAATAAATATTTCTTAATGAATAATGATACCAGGTAGACATTTTAGGGTAGACGGAATTTGAATAGGCAATCAAAAAATATGTTGCAATATGAATGAAAGTAGAAACCATGGATAAACCTGGTTAGACTCAAACAGTGCTCATGCTCAGCATTGTAGGAGAACAAACTGGAGATCTAGAGTAAGAGCCACAGCATAAAATTATTCGACTGCCAAAATGATGATTAGAAATCTGCCCATTGGAATCATTGGAGGTTTTGTCGCAGAACAACACGATGGAATCATGCAATAAGAAGGTCTTGCTGGCAGTGGGTGTGGGATGTGCCGTAGGAATATGTCAGTGGGATGAAGCCCAGTTAGAGAGCTGATGCAGTAACTTGGAGGCTTTGGGAGGTGAGCAGTTAGACAAAAGAGCAGTGGTTGTCTAGACGGGCAAAGTATTGCCATAGGTCACCTATCCCTATCCTTGTCCCAACTTCCCTTTCAGAAATCAACCAGAACATTTGTATGAATGGTGATACAGCCTCAGTATTCTTATTCCCCAACAAATGAGTTGGCAAAGGGTAGATTTACATAACACTGGAAGGTCAAATCCAACGGCCCATCTGATGCATTTATCTACATGTTTCCTTCCAAGTAGGATTTGGGCTGTGCTTAACCACCTCCATGGCTGAAGACCTCACAACATTTTAAGGCAGCCTGTTCTCTATTAGCATTATTGGAATTATTGAAATACAGGGCACACTGACATGACTGGTCTTTTTTTTTTAAGAAATCCCAAAAGAATTAGCCTACCTTTTGGTATGGGGCTGGCAATTAGTAAACTTAGATTTTGTTTGCAAATATTTCACTAGGTTTCTAATCAAAACCGAGTAAATCATTTCTTGTTATTTTACTTCAGTTTCCTCATCTTAAAAATACTAACTTTGGACTAGATCATAAGTTTTTAGATGTGGATAATCATTGCAATCACCTAGGGACCTTGTTAAACCCAAAACAAACCTCCTGAGTCAGAATCTTTGAGAACTAGGCTCGGGCATCATACGCTTAACAAACTTGTAAGTGATCTTATGAAGCCAACTGGAGTCTGGTGCAGGTAAAAGCCCATGGGAACCCATGGACTAGATGATCTCTATGGGCTTCTCCAGCTCTCAGAATTCAATTTAAGAATTTTTTTTCTGGGGTTCCTATGTTAATTATAATACAGATAATGATATAGATGTAACTTTTTGTCAGAATATACCAGCCTAAGTTTTAAAAGAGGAGCGGGGGAGGCTATCAAACAATGTAAAGAATTTTTCTCTAACTCTACCCCTTCCTGCTATTGCAGATGCTCCGGTCCCCCTCCTTTCCGTATTTCAGGAGTTTACTGGGGCATATACTCAAAAACACCCCATTGCAGGTGCAATGGTTTTCTTCTTTTCTCAGGTTCTAATTGTGATGTGCACTCCTTTCCCTGGAGTGACATGTGTGTTATCTCTGATATCCGAGAATTCCTCCCAAAACTATCTTGGTGCTACTGTTGTTGCTACGGCCGACCAATGGCAATTATGCTCTGCTGTACCAGAAGTGCCACCACGGGTCGAAGTTATTATGCCTGCTGATACAGCTGAGGAAGAAGACAATAGGCATCACTAAATTTAAAGTAGATCAAATGGCTTACATCTCGTATGCTAGTCAAGACCAATTGCTGGTGAGAATTCTGGGGCTGCATCAGATCGGGGTCAAGGGGATACCATGACCAATTATTTATGTCTGTTACGGGTACAAGAATGAAAAACAATAGTATGCCAAGGACTGGCCATCTGGTTCAAATTCTCTCTTGTTTTTGGTTATTTGTTTTGTTCCACAGACAGAAACACCAAAAGCTGGAGGAAGACTTATGCCTATTTCCACAAGTACTCCATAGTCACCAAGCAGAATTTTGGTTGCAGGCAGCTGACCAATGTGCAGGACTAGAGGTTTGTGATATCCCTCTGTGTGTATTTCTGTGTTATGTATGTTTGCGTGTTCCTTTAGGAACCCAAGACAATACTCCACGTTGCAATACATGCCTTTAATGCAGTCTGTGTGGGCTTTCCAGATGTTTCTCTGACCTTTTGAAGTTTCTTTCTTTTTCTTATTCTTAAAGCTGTATAGGATTTATTTAGGCAGCATGATCTCAGGACAACTACTTACTGCATTTGCTAACAGTTGTTATTCCCCCTTTGTTAAGGGGTCAGCTATATCATAACGCTTCCTTTACAGAAAGCCTGTGCTGCTGGACAGATGTGATAAGTCAGGGAATTCGCAGCAGGCAGTGGAGCCTTTAACCCTGGGTCATTGTTTCATCCCTCACCCAGATGAGACCTGACAGCTGTTTAGGAGCCCCCTTGGAAGGGAATGCCCAGACATTTGCCTCAAGACAACCAGCACCAAGTGATGGAACCTTTTTGAAAGTCTTGAAATATCGTTTGCATTCTTTTCACTTCAGTTGTCTGTCATTGTGCAAATTAACAGAGGTCCCACAATGTCTGGATGAAATGTATTGATACAGAGCAAGGAGGCACTGACCACTGAAACAGGCATTGATGGCTGGCCCCAAAGCTGTGTTGGTGGCAACATATAAAAAGACTGTTACCACATAATATAATCCTGGTTCCATGCTAGGTGCTAGAAAACCATCACTTTTGAATTGAAGAAGAAGTCATCTGCCACATTTCAGTAGAGGTCTTTGTTCTCCACCAGGCCCGCTTCCCAGAGGATCGCCCACTGTAGCTACAGCACAGCTTGTAGGATGAAGTTGTTCAGTGTCTTGGCTGACTTCAACTCCAGCAGAAATGTAACAGAGAATTCACCTTAGAAAATATCAGTTTGTATGGTAATTATTGTGACTGTCGCTTTATCACAGGAATGAAGATTTAGTGGAAAGACTATACTATAAATGGGAAATTTCTTAAAAATTTAATCTTTATTGTATTTTTTCCCATTACCATTTAGTCCCCTTAGACCCTCCTCCCCTGCCAGCAATCAGCACACTGTTGTCCATGACCGTGAGTCCTTTTTCCTTTTTGCTCACTCTCTCAGAGTATTTTTAATATTATTAACCTGGAGGGGTCTCTGTTCCTACAATTATGCTTTATTTTCATAGATGCACAACAATCATAAGAACAAGGTGCAGATAAAAGCAAGTCAGTGACAATTTTCAATTCAAGTTGCTATTTATTTACATTTATATGTATCCTAAATCTTTCCACAGGAAGTTACAACAACTCAAATGATCCCGCATGAAACGCCTATTTTGATATTGATGCTGTTGCTTTGTTATTATTTTTTTACTTACATAAGTATCATTAATAAGTTTGGGGGGATAATTATAGAGCACTGTTAAATTCTCAAAGGAAGGTATTTTGGAGAATTGTGATATGTTGGAGAGATTTTTGGATTGATAGTCATGCTGATTATTAGGCTGAGTATTTAGCCATGCAAATTAACCTCTCTGAGCCTCAATTTTGTCATCTATAAATTGAAAACCATAATTTGTTTCTGCCTCACAGCAAAGTTTCAGAGATCAAATACATTAATGTACATGAAAGAACCTGCAAGCTATTAAATTTTGTGTTACTTATAATGCATTTTTTTCTGATTAGAAAGGTAATGGTAGTTTATTATGGAAAATTACAAAATGTTATGAAATATGTAGTAAATTAATATAACTCATAACCTCACAATTCAGAAATATCACCTGTAAAAATTTTGACCTGTAAACTTCACTATTTTTTCTCTGCATATGTGTGTGTGTTTAAAAATCGAAATCATACTATAAACATGGTTTTATAATGTATTTTTTTCAGTTAGGATATCGTGAGTGTTATGGACTGAAGTGTGTTCCCCTAAAATTCATATATTGAATCCCTGACTCACAATGTGACTGCATCTGGGGACTGGTCCTTCAAAAAAAATAAATGAGGTTAACTGAGGTCATTAGGGTGAGGCCCTAATCCAGTCAGTGTGACTGGTTTCTTTTATAAAAAAAGTGAGAGACACCAGACATGTGCACACACAGAGGAAAGGCCATGTGAGGACACAGGGAGAAGGCAGCCATCTGCAAGCCACCCGAACCAGAAGAAATAAATATCTGTTGTTTAAGCCACACAGTCTGTGGTATTTGGTTATGGCAACTCTTGCAAACTAAAACACTGAGCATGTCCCTTTAACTATTTTTAAAGAATTTGATTTTTAAAGGCTAAAGAGCCATCATTTTGCTATAATTATGTAATGTATCCTCTATTTTAGAATATTTAGGTCATTCCCAATTTTTGTTATAATAAATAGTGCTTGTAATATCCTTGTATGTCAATAAATCATTATTTAGTTGCAAAATGCTCTCCAAAAAAGATTGTAGTATAAATTAATGAGACTAAAGTATGGAAATTCTTTGTACTATTTTTGCTACTTTTCTGGGTTATTAAAAAGAAAGATGTCCCATAACAAGAAAAAAATAACTCTAGCATATTTATACAGACAATACTCTACAGCTCATATTATTTAGGTGATCTCCAAAGCCTTCTTGGAGATCAATATATTGATTGTAAACACTATCAATCAGACAGAGACCCTAAGATAAATGTGTTTTGTGAGGAAGAATTTGAGAATTTGATGAACAAGAATAGATGTGGGAAATGGATGCTCTACAAGAAATAGCTTTCAAAAATTATTGTTCCTACACAAAGAAGAGCAGATGTAAGAGTGGAGGTGGGGTTCCTGCCTTAGGTGGTCCCTTCACTGATTTGATACGAAGTGGCCAGGGCTCCTGTCACCCTGGGCTCCCCGCACTATGAAGAGTTACTGTGCTGGCTCTTACAATCAGGGCAGTGCTTCCTGGGTGTTCCTGGAGGTAGGACAATTCAATTAAAGTCAAGTATTTACTAAACACCTAACATGCAAAATTTGTTTGAAGGTTACAGAAATGAATAAGGATGAGTCCCTTCCCTACTCTTTAGGCAGACAAACCGGTGAGACAGACGAATAGAAAGGGAAACCATGGACTATCCTAAGAACTGAAGGAAATAAGCCCCGCCGGTGGCTGGAAAAGTGCTCAACACACATTAAGGAGATCAAGGCATCATTCTTAGAAAAGGTAGCATTAAAGGACCAACAGGACATTGCTAAGTGGAATCAGATAGAAAAAATGCTAAAAATCTCTAACAACTGAAAGGAAGGATCAGGGAGGATAGGACGCCTAGGGTGTGTGATGGGAAATGAACTTGTATGTTGGAGCCATGAAGATTGCAGTATGGATTTGGGATGAGTAGGAAGCCACCGAAGGTTTTTTTTATTCAATTTGTATTTGAAGATTACTGAGAAAACTGTATGGGATAAAAAAGACTAAAAGAAAATATATCTTGTTTTCAAGAGTGACAGGGGAGAAGAATTAGCTCCCTACACCAAACCACCCCACCTCCCACAACTCAGCTCAGGAGGAGGTACTGTTATGCTCCACAGAGCCAGACAGTGAGTTCTGTGTCAGTCCAGCACACACTGCGAGCTTGTGCTCAGAGGAAAGAATCCACACATTTCTGCTGAGTGCTTGGCAGACGCAGTTGATATTTGTCAAGGCATGGAATGATGATTTACTCTCCACTTGTGTTAATGTGTAATGCATCTTCACTTGTAAGGTTTAAGTCCTGCATCTGCCAGTCACTGTGTGACTTTCTGAAAATTACCTACCCTCTCTGAGCCTCAATTTTCTCCTCTGTCTAATGTGGGTACTACCTACTTCATAAGGCTCTTGTAAGCATTGTATGAGATAATACATGGGGAAGCGTTTGCTAGCTATAATGTGTAATACAAATGTTATTGTTATTATAATAGTACCTTTTTTTTCTTTTAGAGGAATAACAGAGAACATATTCTGCACTATTTGACCAGAAGGTGGCAGCATGTTGTTTGGTAGGCACATCCTCTCTGTTTTCACTCTAGGGGGTATTTTCTGGAGACTTCATCGTGCAACCATGGAAAATCTAATGGGAAGATATATGAGTTTGAAGACCCTCATTCTTTTTTATCTTGTTTTGTTTTGTTTTCCTCTGTTTTAGACTATAAAGGGATTAGTATACAGAAAAGTTATAGGAAGCAAAGTGTTCTTAGAAGCTTAATTAAAAAGAAAACACTTGTTCCTTGGCCCTACCCCTGCAGAGTATACAACACTCAAGGCCTCACATTTGTGACTTTTTAAGACACCTTTTTTGTTGCTTGGTGTCTGAAGCAGAGGCTTACACTTTGGTTTATGGACTTGACTAATGCTTTTATCTAATCTTGTCTCCTGCATGTTAATCTACATCAACATATCAACATATTCACACGCATTAATTGGATACTTTCTGGTTGCAGCGATGATCATAGGAAAATTTCAAAAATGGTCATATTCTTCAGGACCTTACAAGCAGTCTTTTTGGGAAGAACAAGCATAAAGGGCTTGAAAATAGTTACAAAATAACATGTCAATGTGAAAAACAAAAGTGCTACTGGCTGTATATTTGAGGTCCTGCAAATGTAGAAATGGTCAGAGTGAGGAAGATGCTCAGGCTTTCTGGAGGAAATGTATTCTACATATTATTTCAAATCAAAATTTCTTTGCAGTGTTTCACAACCTCCCCTACCCATATACACACTCCAAACAGACCCAATCCACCCTGTATACAACCATTTTCCAAAGTGCTTTATTTATGTGTATGTACGTATATTATTAGAATAAATTTTTCACTTCGTTAAAATATGTTTTTCTTTAAATCCTCACATGAGGATATGTGTTTATTGATTTTAGAGAGAAAGAAAGGGGAGAGGAGAGAGAGACAAGTATCAATCTGAGAGAGAAACATCTCTTGTTTCTGTGCACTTGGACCGGGGATCAAATCTGCAACCTAGGAATGTGCGCTGACCAGGAATCAAACCCACAACCTTTTGGTGTATGGGATGTTGCTCCAACCAACTGAGCCACCTTATAATGATATAAAACAGATGTCTGGACATATTGCAAACTTAGGAACAGCTTCAACTATCTTGTTTAAAATTTCTTTCTGATACTCTACTTGGATAACCTTTGTTCCCTAGACTTGGTTTTGCTTTCCGTTGACAATGATGACAGTGCAATAGTGCTGGTACAACATTGAATGAATGAAGCCAAATCTGGTGCGCTGTCAGCTTTGGATTCATAGGCATAAGACCAGGACCCCATTCGTGATTCAGTCTCTGTGTTCACTGTGCCTCAGTGATAGGAGCTAGGAAAGCATTCAGGTCTATAAATTTTTTTCCTGAAGTTTATGAAATTTATAATTATCATTGCCACCCTTTCATTTCCAAATTTGTTCAAAAATCTGTCAGATTTTTTGCCCAAGATCCAATTTAAGTAGCCTGCTAATGCAGAATAAGAAACAAACATTATTTTAACCAGGCATTTCTTTGTGATATTAAGCAAATAATTAAAACATAATGAAAGAGATTGTTCTAAGACTGCTTGAGACATTTGCTAACACTCAGGTTGACTCCCATAACTCATTTGTCTTTTCCTGAATCTCATTTTACCCATCAGTTAAAGACAAAAAACAAAAGGAGATGGCAGAAATGATCATCTCTGAGGTCCTTGCTAACTGTGTACTTCTGTGACTCTGATAGAGGTCCAGCTCTGATAGTTGACCCATATTCAGTACAAGGCCCCTGTGAGGAGCAACAGGGGTCTGTTTAACGCAATCCTTTTTGCTGCGTATATTTATATCAGCACCTGAATTGGGCTGGTTGACTGCTTACTGGTCAATAGTGAGGCCTGACATTATAACTCTGCCACAAGATCAACTTCCCCCTCCAGTGAGGCAGAACTGCCATTCAGGTAGTGAAAACTCCTTGTCTACACTGCCAGGGTTCCCCTACATTTACGAGAAATAGGAATGCTGCCTCTGATGATGAATGTCAGCAAGCTAGGACAACTGTATGTATGGATTGGCTAAAAGAGCATTTTCCCTAGAGTAATAAAGCTTAAATTGAAACTTAGCTCTAGCCCTAACTTGATTTGAGTCCTTGGAGCTGAGTTTCCACTTATGCATATTCAAAATTTAAGAAAAACATCTAACTGCACGGCTACAGTGTTCCTCAGTGACATAACAGATGTGAATTTTTATAAAGATGTGTCATTCAACATTAATTGAAAATCCACACTGTGAAAATAATATGATTTTCAAGAACCCTACATGTTGTTTTCAGGGAATAGGAGTGTGGCAAGCATGCGAAGAAGTAGCATTAAAAGGGGTTAAAACTATAGGTCAATAAAATGACTACAAAATGACATGAGCTGGGACAACATCCATGTAACTTACTACATTAACAGAGAAAATAAGTTAAAACATAAAATAATCGCAACAGGTAAGGACTAATGAAGCACTCGATAAAATTCAACACCTAGTCCTGATTATAAGCCATCAGAAGATCCACGCCCCCAAAAAACCTTTCCAAACTAGATAAAAGCTATATACCAGGAACCTAAAATGAATGTCATAATAACATTAGAAACAGTTCTAGTTAAATATGAAACTAGTTAAAGGTGCATACCTAATTACCACTCATATTCAGCATCATACTAGAGACCTTATCCAATGACATACAACAAAAAAAGGAACAAACACATCTATTAAATATGAGGGAGGAAGTGTAAAAAGTCTCATTTGCAGATAATGTGATTATCAATCTAGAAAATCCATGAGAATCAACTCTTTAAATTACAAAGACTGAGTTCAGCAATGTGGCTGCATTTAATACCCGTAGCTTTCCTAAATATTAGTAAAACCAATTAGAAACTATAAAAATCACAACCACAATAACACACACAAAAAAGATGAAGTGATATGAAACAGTATGTTCATGTTTTTTTCAAAAAACAAAACTGTTTATTTCTACGCACATGAGTGCAAGCAAATGCCTAGTGAAGATTAATGTGGCTTCCTCAGGGAAAGGCTGGGATTGGGCCTGGGAAGGGATTCAGCTTTTGCTGTATTCTTAGCATTTCTTTCAGCAATGTATATTTGTGTCTCACTTGTGAGAAGTATTAATACCAACAGAAAAAAGGAGGGGAGAATGAGGGAGAATTTCCCAGAGCAGCTCTTTGAAAGAGGAGGTTTTCAACAGGTGGAGACTCGTGGCAAAGCTATTCCAGATGGAGAAGAAGCCGGGAAGAAAGGCATGGGAGCAACAACACGAAGAAGTCAGACACTTTGCCAGTTCCCAATGTGCACTGTGCACGTTCATAGTTTATAAAGCACGTTGCACCCAGTACCTCCTGTGAGGCACGGTGGTTTAAAACAGCAATTTTGGATTTGAATTCAATCTCTGCCTCGCTAGCTGTGTGGCCTTGGGTAAGTTACCCGACCTCTCTGAGCTTCAGTTTTCTCATTTCTAAAGTTGAGCTAATGAAAGTACCTGACTTTGAGTAATTTCTTAACTAGAAAAGCAAAAAGGAGAGGAACACGAGAAGCGTGAGCGCCCACAGAGGGTATTCCCTCCTTTTCTAGTCTCCTCTGAAATTTTGGAGTTCTTCTTGCATATGAAAACACCTTGTTTTCTAATTTTCTACCATGGGAATCATTACTACTTTATATGAATAGTATCTTTACCAACTTCCTTCCCTGAGATGCTCTGTGATGAAATGTTAATGGATCAAGTATGTTTTAGAATCTGCACTAGACAAACACACACATACTGCATTTGAGCAGGGACGTCCCTCTAAGGCACACGGGATTTCCTGGTCAAAGAAGAACCCTATAGAGAAGCTTCCGCAGCATTTCTTCTCTTTCTGATTTGCTATAGATCGGGTCCTTTCTAGTCTCAGTGAAGGAAGTGTGAACAGGATAAATGAGAATTCATAAGGCAAGTCAGCTTCCAAAGAGAAAACCACTGCCAGATAAGAAGGCAGACTTTCCCCCAGTATGGCTGCAGGTGAGCAAGAAGTCAGAAGCCATGTTTAATATTTTAACAAGGATGCAGGCATGAATAACAACATTGCAAAATGTGATTCCATAAACCAGAGAGGCTGTGCCAGTGAGTTTTTGCATGACTGGTTTTTGGAGAATGAAGAAGGAAGGCAATAGAAAGGCAGTCAGAATTTTATTTTTATTACCTTAGAATTACAGGGAAGATGATGAGCCAGTAAAGCATAAGAATTAGTGTTTAATATCCCAAGGGAATTCTTTATGTTTAGAAACCCCATGCAGATTGTATACAACTATGAATTATACATGTTGGAACTGAAGCTCCCAAAATCTAAATAGAAAGTTCATTGATCTATAAGAACACAGGTTAAATTCTGAGTTAGCATCAGTTTATTTTTCTCATTACTGTCCTTGTATATTCTGTAACATTCACTCCTTGGTTCAGAAAAAAATATATAATGTTGGCCACACTCCTTTTTAACTTTGAGATTTCCTTAAGATCCTACCTCACCCATTCTATAGATAAGCTGATGAGTTTTCAAAGACGTAATTGGGAATATTAAATGAGAAGCTCAATGAGTTTACTTCTCTTCTCAACCCTACTCCTCAGTATGTACATCAGTTTATTCTCTTTGAAACAAAACCTTCTTGGTTAAAATTTCACATCAAGCTCTTACAAAAAATAATAGCATATTATGCACTAGAGCAACAAAAGGCCCATGTCTAATACACTAAGTCCTCCCTGGCACCCTGCCTTGGAACCTGTCCCCTTCATTCCACGGACCCTATATCCACAAGCCCAGGAGGTTCTTAAAGAGCCGCTGGCTCCTCAAACTACCAGGTTCCAAGAGGGGACCGGAAGACTCTTTCAGCCTGTGTCTCGTTACCTTCCCTGACTCCCGACTTCACCCCGTCACAAGGCCCTTTGTAAAAGCCAGAGCCAATTCATGAAAGTCCCCAGAGCAATGGTTACATTGTACATTACACTTACTGGCTAATAAGTCATTTCATCAACATCAAAAGCATTTTTCAGTGTCTTTTGCCAGAGGCAGTATATAATGCTGAGTGCTTGCAGTGCGGGTCTGGGTCTCGATGTCTGGCCTGAGGAATTACTTCTGGAGCAGTAGGGTCCTAAAAGGAATTGTAGAGTTAATAGTTTGTCGCAGGTCTGGGTATCACTGAGTCGATGCATGTGATCAATCCTAAATCAAGCCATAGCATGAACTAGCTGATGCTGGACCTGTCAGAATCCAGAACTAATATGAGAGAGGCCAGGTCTGATACTCTTGGAGACAGAAATGTTTGTCAAAGACTCAGCCAAACTCGGTGACCTTAGGTCCATCTGGCCACTTACAGTTACTTATTTTTTGATGGACATAACTGGGAGTGTATGTATGTATTCTAAAGAGAGTCTCCCATAATCCTGGGGGCAGAAACAAACTCACAGTACGTGCTCTACCATGTAGGAAAGGTATCTTGGGATTAGGGAGAAAAAGCTTGAGTTTGAGTTAAGCTCTCTGCGTACATCTTGGATAAAAATGTCAATCACGATGAACTCCAATTGCTTCAACTGTAAGATGAGAATAATGGCACCTCCCTACTCTACAAGGTTATTGGAAAGCTCAAGTTCAGTAATGACTGTGAAAATGCTTTGTAAATGCAAAAAATGTATATACACATGTATACAAACTTTTGGAATTATTTGTGTTATATTATCACCATTGTTCTAAGAGGTGCTGATGAGCATACTGAAACATCACAAACATCACTTGGTACAGTGCTTTTACATTTTTAATGTATAGGAGAACCACCCGGTAATCTTGTTAAAATGTAGATTCTAACTGAGTAGATCTGGGACGGGATCCAAGAGCCTGTCATTCCAATAAGCTCCCAGGTGATGATAATACTGCTGCGCATGTAGCAAGGACTCAAGACAACTTATGGCCCTAAAAAGGGATGACTGTCTAAAATGCTTCCATGCGTGACCCTGGGATTAAGAATCTGAGCATGTTGGGTTATTTAATTTTGAACACAAAGACAGTTTTTACTTTGCACCAATTACATGTCCCAAGGGCACAGGAGTCTGTCACATAGCACAGGTTGAGGACTATGGGGTCTGTGACCATAAACTGTAAATGCAATCAAGAAATATTGATGAAGGTGTTCTACACATTTTTCCTTCAGATTTTTCTTTGCCTAAATACTCAACTACCCATAGAGGAAATTCAATTTGGCAGCTCGGTTTGGCCGTCCTGAGAAATTATTTCCGGTAGAGAGGAGGTATGGCTGAATGGCCTGAGAGGGGCCTTTCCTCTGCACGTGTCCGCCAGGCCCAGCAGCCTCTCAGCAGCTGTGCTCACTGTGAAATTCATCTTTGTCACAAATAGCAAATCACATGCTACGGAATAGCGCAGTCTCATTATGGGTTGTCATCTCACAGCGCAAATACATTTTTTTTCACCAGATTTACAGACCGCGCAGCCCACGTCACTGCCAGCAGGTGATGGATGGGCTCTATCTGGATGTATCTGGGTGTGTGACTTACACACAGCAGGACCCTGACATCCCGGACCACAGCCAGACCCAGAAGAACCCTGAAGAAGGTTCCCCCTTCACGGTCTCTGAAACATAAAACCTAGCGGCTGGAAAATGTTGTAGCACCTACTTTAAAGGAAAAACAAAAGTTCTGCCTGTAATACTTTCCTTAGCTTCTCATGTATTAGAATTGAGACCTCATAGTAAGGGGACTTTGGTGGAATTCACCCACACCCCATTTGATAGGCCAGAAGAAAAGCATCTGGTATTAAATTTCATTCTCTAGAAAAGCTGTTATTTAACAAGGCATTTATCACACATGAGAAGAACCACTGAGTTGTAGTGTTTTGGAATTTCTATGGCAAGTAAATAATCTTACCAAGAGTATAAGAAGTTAGAGGATTACACGTATCCATTTACAGTAGTCCACTCTTGTCCACAGGGGATATGTCCCAAGACCTCCACTGAATGCCTGAAACCACAGATACTACCCTATGTACACTACATTTTTTCCTGTATATAAATACCTTTTCGATTAAAGGAAGCACTTTATGGCTTCTCTTTGGCATATCTGAATTGCCAGCATCACTACTCTTGTGCTTTGAGGCCATGATTAAGAAAAATAAGGGTCACTTGAACACAAGCACTGTGATACTGTGACAGTGGATCTGATCCCCAAGACAGCTACTGAGTAGTGGGTGGGAGGGCACGCAGAGCAGATATGCAAAAGGATGATCCACAGCAGAGCACGGCAGAGCACGGCAGAGCAGGACAGCAGGAGATTTTGTCATGCTAGTCTGATTCGTGAGCAAATTATAAGTTATAAATTGTTTATTTCTGGCCCTGGCTGGTGTGGCTCAGTGAACTGAGCACCAGCCTGCAAACCGAAAGGTCGCTGGTTTGATTCCCCACCAGGGCACACGCCTGGATTGCGGGCCACATCCCCCACACAGTTGGGAGCATGTGAGAGGCAACCAATCCATGTTTCTCTCCCTCTTTCTCCCTTCCTTCCCCTCTCTCTAAAAATAAATACATAAAATCTAAAACTAGAAATTGTTTATCTAGAATTTTCCATGTAATATTTTCAGTTGACTGCAGATAGCTGAAACCATAGAAAACAAAACTGTGGATAGAGATGGGGGAACTGTTGTATTTGTGGCCACTATCTCCTTGGAAAGAGAGAACAAATCTTGGTGAGAAATGGAACAATATCAATCTCATAATGGAGAATTTCTGTTTCAAAAGAACCTAAAACCCCACATGTCTTGTATGCAATGCTTCAATCCCTTCCCCACATTGTAGTCCCTGATCTCTGTCTGAATACTTACGATATCGGGGAGATCATCATCTCTAAAAAGAAATTCTTTTTTATTTCTGAAGTGCTTGAACTGTTGAAAAGTTCTTATACATAATGCGCCCGTGTCTCCACTTCCTAGTGGCTCCCAGAATCAGTCTATCTCACGATTTTCCCATTTTCCTAACCCTCTAACTCTCTAGATTTTACCTTCCACCAACACTATCCCTAATATCGTTAATGCTATATTGGTCCCCATGGGAAATTTAATATTTTTCTACATCTGCAAAGTCCCATTCACCCTGTAAAATAACCTAATCCTGATTTTCAGGATTGGGATGTGGGCCTCTTCTGAGGGTGAGGAGTGTTCATCAACCCACTACACTAAGTTAAAGCAGAAGCAATTCTGCATTTCTAATGTAAGTGTCTATTTCCTAAAGATAGTACCATGAGGAAGCACAGGTGCCTCAGGGTCGGGTCTTAGCATTTCTCCCCTCACCGTCTGGCTGATTGGCCTTCACTCATTTTCACAGCTGGGACTAGGGTGAGATGAGGCACTTGGGGAGCACATGTTAAGGCATCACTCACGCCCGGGTGCCAACTTGTCCTCACATAACCCTGAGCCTCAGGGTCTCCTTAAATTTTGAGCTCTAGGAACCTTGCTTGTGACATCCTAGGCTCTAAATTACTTCATCTATCTACACCTTGGTTTTCTCATCTGTAACACTGCAGTATAAAGTTAACCATTACTCTTCTTTTTAACCTTGCTTACTTGTTTTACTGTGTTTCATAAGAAACACATGCACTCATGGACATGGAAGCACTTTGTCAGCAGTAAAATACAATGCACTCTATGACAACTAAGATTTTCTTAAAGCATGAGTATAGTATAAGTGATACTGCCTACTTTTCACCCACGTAATATAAAAGTTAATTCATGCACTCAGAAAGTATTCATGCACATATTTACAAAAGAGAAATCAGGACTGTCCAAAAGAAAGTGTGTTTGTTTATGACAATGGTTCCCTCCCTTGGCTGCACAGTAGAGTCACCCAGGGAGCTTTACAAGGTCCCGATGCCTGGGTCTCGTCCCCAGAGAACCTCATTTAATTGGTGTGGGGTGCAGCCCAGGCACTGGGATTTTTATGACTCCCTAACTGGCTCTAATGTGCAGCCACAGTTGAGAACCACTGGTTAATGACTACCTTAGAAGCCTGAGAAATGTGTTTTGAATTGATTTAAATTTTATGGAGAGTAGAGAACACATTTTTTCTATTTGTGGAATTACTCCATGGAATCAATGTGACAGGCAAATTTCACAGTATCATATTCTGACTCACACACAAAACTTTTCTGTTAAGAAAAGGAGATATAGGAGGCACCTAAACATCAAAATGTAAGTAAATGCTTGTCTTTACACACACACACATACAGAGTATTGTGGATAGGTGACAAAAGAACAGCCCAACCCAGTGTCTCCTGTATAGCCTAAATCCTGCCTAACACATAGGTTCTTGATAATTGACCCAGGAAATGGTTCTAGATTTTGACAGCACAATAGAATGAACTAGGAGCTTTTAAAACATTAATGCCATAACTGCATCTCACACCAGTTAAGTTAGAATCTATGAACATGAGACTGAGGCAACACATTTGTATTTAACCTCCCCATGTGACTTCCATGGGCCAACAGAGTCAGAAGCCCTAACCTAATTTACGTAACTCATAATCAATATGACCACATTTACTGAGAACAGACTACTTATTGTCAGAAACTGCAAAAAAGACACTCCCTACACTCAAGAGGCACCAGTCTAGTGAAGAAGAAAAACATGGGAATACATGGGTAAGAACAGGAAGCAGCGACAGCAAAGAGGAAGGCAAGCATGGCATTTCTTCTTGGACATGGCATGGGGAAGAAGAAGAAAACAGACCACTGCAAGGTTCGGCGAGGAATTCCATGAAGGTGAGGCCTGGACTGGAGCCCTTCTAGTGAGAAGGGCACATGTAGGAGATGATATAGCATGTACAGAAGATCAGAGCCTAAATCAAAGTAATTGACCATGTCATATAAGATTACTAATTTTCTCAGCATAGAGTTGTCTAACCAATGCCTTCTTGATTACAGAGCATTTTAGCATTCATCAAATTATTTAAATGCATTCTTAAAATACTACTCAACAGTAGAAAGAACGCACCCATTGATGAACACACAAGAAGGATGGATCTCAAGGGGATTATGCTGAGTGGAAATAGCCAATCTCAAACACTATATACTATATGATCCCATTTATATGAAATTCTTGAAAGGAGAGAATTATAGAGAACAGATTAAAGGTTTCCAGCAGTTGAAAATGGAGAGGGTGAAAATGGAGAGGTGTGAATACAATAAGTTAGAAGGAGGGAGATTATTGCGGTGATAGATGACTTCTGCAATTTGATTGCTGAAGCTGTATTTTATTGTATTTGAAGTTGTATTTTGAAGTTGAAGAAATATGTGTGATAAAATGGCCTAGAACTATGCTTACATTGAACCAATGTCAATTTCCTGGTTTTGTTACTATGCTATATAAAATATATTATACATATATAAAGTAAATGGGAAGATAGAACAAAAGGTACACTAGACCTCTGCATACTATCTTTGCAATAGTATCTTTCCTGTGCATCTATAATTATTTCAAGATTAAAAGTTTTTGAATGAACTAATGAAATTAAAAAATTGTTATGAAAGAAACTACACAATTCTAATATTACTATTCTAAATCAAAAGGCAGTTTAGGACCTTAAAAGAGGAAACAAAAAATTGGCTTCCTTTTTATTCCTATATTCTGTCCTTATTTCTCTTTCCCTCTCCTTCTTATGCTCCCTTCCTTCTTCCTTTCTCTTACTTTTTCTTCTTTCTTTCTCACCTTCTAATCTCTTTTCCAAAATTACAGCTTAAAGAATACATTATAAAATTATTCCAAACAATAAAAAAAGAAAAAAGAATAAAAGGCTTAAATGATAGTGAAAAGTTAATGATGTTCTAATAAGTCTCAGTTGTTACTAGGCTATGAGCCCATTCTGAAAATTTAGTTCATAATTTCCACAGCAGGACACTCATATGCAGTTTTATTAATATGCTAGCTTTGAGCTAAAATAAGAACCAAATAATATCTCAATTACACCCAATTTAGTTCCTTTAATCTAATGGTGACATATTAACAACAAAGAATGCATTTTGGGATGGGAATGAAAAACACAGCTTTAATTTTAGAGTTTAGAATATTTATGTATTTATAAAATTGTTTATAAACTGATATTTTAAACTCTGTTTTGCTTAAAATTTGTTCACATAACAAAAATAAAATGGTCTTTTATGGAGAGAAATCCTGTACTAACCTCACTAATATATCTAATAAAAATAGGCACCTCTGTTGTAGCTAAGTGCTCTCAAGAAATTACCTATAAAGCAAATCACATTTTTCTTTCAATTTCCATTTTGACACACACAAAAAAGAGTTTGTTCTAGCAGTTCTTTCCAATGAGATGTGGGGTGATTAGAAGCTCCCCTGAGGACTGGCAGCAGGTTCAGGCCATAGTTTGAACCCAGGGCCTCATGTCAGGATTCCCTGCTCTTCCCACTTCGCAACTGATGTTCTTGATAGACAGATGGTGAAACTCAGAGGCCTCAGCCCCTCCTCCATGAGACACCAGTGCTGTAAACAAGTCATTGCTTGATCTGTAAATGTCGTACTTTATATTGCCAAGTAAATAAGAGAGAATCGCCTAAAATTATTCAAATGGATGAGTGAGCTTTGTTCAAGCAACAAAAGGGAAATAAAGCCCTTTCTTTTACAAAGAAAATTACATACTTCAGAACACCTAAAAATATCTTTTAATTGATGAGAATACGAATATCCCTTAAGGAAAAAAAAGTAACTAATTATACAATAAATTTAATTAGATTATCACATGTCTTAATGGTTCTAGAGTCACCATGGACTTTTATTAATTGTTAGGGAGATCTGCACACTTGCTGACTTAAAAAAATGAATAATGGCCTCCTACTTTATTGGAAGCCATTTTATTAAGTTCTTCCAACTCAAAGCAATAAAAGTCAAGTTATAAAATCAAGTTGTGAATTTAAAGAGATGCTGAGCATCCTTGAAAGTGAAATATAAAGCAGATACACCAAGAGCTACTTTTAAAAAATGAAACCCTGGACCAGGTGTCATATCCTGGGATGCAGAGGTCAGACTCTCATGCATGAGTCTATTGCTGGCAGCAATCGAGTAGGATGTGCTGCGGAGCTAAGCTAGAGAGCTCAGGGGACCCAAAGGGTCAACTCTGTCATTAGACACCCTCTGCAACCTGGCAGGAAACTTCCTTCCAGCCTTTCTCTTGTTATCGCCTGTCCCTCTCTCTGCACTTGGTTACCCTGGGTTCTCTCTGGTCCTCCTGTCCCCTAGTGCTCTCCACTATCAGTGCATTCCCCACGGCAGGTGTTACCTCTGTTGGAAGGACCTCTTCACTCACTCAGCATCTGTTTGCTGAACATTTGCTATCTGGCCAGGGCAGAGAAAAAGATAGGCAGCATCCCTGCCTTGATAGATCTTAACTGTAAGTAGGGGAGAAGGATAATAAATAAGGAAATAATTAAACAAGATAATTTTGGATTCTGATAAGAGCTACGAGGGAAATCAATAAAGCGATGTGATAGAAATCAACTGGGGCAGAGAGGCAGGGTTACTTGACACAGAGAGGACATCAGGGGAGGCATTGTTGAAAAGATGACATGAAACTCAGAATTAAAGAATAAAAAGGAGCCTGTCGTGCAAAGAGCAGGATGACAGCCTCCCGGGGGGGCGGGGGGATGGAAGGGGGAGGTTAGGGGGTGAAGGGATTGAGCAAAAAGGAAAAAGGACTCATGGACAACAGTGTGGTGATTGCTGGGGGTCAGGGGTATAAGAGGACTAAATGGTAATGGAAAAAATACAAGAACAAATTAAAAAATTAAAATTAAAAATGAACAACAAACAAACAAACAAACAAACAAAGAATAGGAGCTTCCCAGGCAGGGGAAAAGAAAATATGAAGGCTCTGCAGTGAGAATAGAATTGGTAAGTCCAAGCAATTGCATCAAAACAAAAAATGGCCACAATATAATAAATGACCCCAAGTGAGGTAGGAAGGGTGTGGCTACAAAGAATCATATTGTATATACAACACAAGGCCATGGGAAGGAGTGTACGTTTTATTTTTAGTGAGAAGGGATGTCATTGAAGAATTTAAAGCACAAGAAAAACATGATCAAATTTGTATTTTAAAAATATTACTCTGGCTGCAGTATAGAGAGCACATTATAACTGGGGAAAACAAAATAGAAGCAGGAAGATCTATCTGGAAGTTATTGCCATAGACCAGATAAGTGAAAAAAGTGGCCTAGGCCAAGGTGGTAACAGTAGATATTGAAGTAAGTGAATGGATTCTACGTCTATTTTGATGATAGACCCAGCAACTCTTGCAGAGGGATTGGTCTTGAAGAATAACGGAAAGGTAGAAATACAGGATGACTTGCGGTTTGAGGACCAATCACTACTGCTAAACTCCCACCCATTCAGTTTCTCTATCTACATTTAATCTATACACTACTGTGTGTCTACTAGGGAATACTGAAACACACATACAAAGAAGCACATACTAAGACATTTATTTAGTACTGTTTCTGATAGCAAATATTGAGATCAACCTTAGTAGTCACAAAAAAAGAAAAAGAAAATGCCTCATAAATTGCAGTGCAGTGATAACATAGATTCCCTGAGAGTAGTTGATGGAGAGTTCCTTTGTTGTGAAAAGAGAAAATCACAAAGGTATATTATCAAGTAAGAAAAACTATAGAGTTACATATAATATAATTTCATTTATGGGAAATTGTGATATTGTACAAAGATAAATACATATGTAAACAAATCCATAAAAATATGACTTCATAAAGTTACTCCCTTATTTTATGGAAGAGAGAAGCAAGGACAAGAGAAGGTAAAGTACTTTATCAAAATTGCACAGCTGGTTAAGACTGAACCCAGGTATCCTGATAGGGTAGGCTACTTGGCTCTTAGAGATGTTGATTTGTGTCTTGGTTTTGCTGTAACAGAATACCATGGGCTGTATTCTGGCTTGTAAACAACAGAATTTTATTTCTCACAGCTCTGGACACTGGAAGTGCAAGAAGGGGAGGCCAGGTCAGTCAGTTTCTGGTGAAAACCGTCTTCCTACTTGCAGACGGCCATTTTCTCACTGTGTCCTCACATGGCAGAAGGCGGTTGAGAGAGCTTTCTAAGCTCTTGCAGGCACTAATCTCAAGTTGAGGGCTCCACCCTCATGACCTGATCACATCCCAAACACTCCACCACTTAATACTGTCACACTGGGGGTTAAGATTCCAACATATGGATTTTGGGGGGCGTGGGGAACACAGACATTCATTCATAACAACACGTTAGTATCTTTTGTTAGCATATGTGTAATTTTAGTTTCATTTGTTAAGTATATATCTGGCTGCAATGTGTGCATTTTGAGAAAAAGATGTATGCAGCTAGTCTATACATAAATAATAGATGTATTTTTCTCTCTAGCTGTGGGAGTAACAAAGGATGAACCCAAGGAATTTAGAGTAAGCCAGAGAGTTCTTGAATAAGTAGGAATTCCACTAGGAACAGGAAGGACTTTTGAGAACCTGGGGTGACACACACCATATAGAAGGAGAATTTAATAGTATGGGTTAAACAGATGGACTAGCCACATAACCTAAGGAGAGCGCTGACTGCAAAGACCTACTTTCCTCCCCATTAAGTCCTGAGAGATGATGCTTTGGCATGATACCATTCATTAAATGATTATTTTAAAGTATAATGAAGTACATAGTAAACTGAGAATTTTCTGCGACCAAGATTTGATGGACATGGGAATGAAAAAGGGTGATCTAGGAGAGAGGAAAGGGCAGGGAGCAGAGAAAAAATAAAACTAAAGGAGTACATATCTGCGATTTCCTATTTTTCCCCCCCTTCTTGCATTTCATTCAGCATGCAGCTGGTTCCTTCAAGTAGGAATGAGTTAAGTACTATCCCTACTACGCAGACCTCAACTTGTTTCTCAAGAGTACTGTCGTGGGGACTGGAAATGGAAAATGCTCCTTTCACATTACCCCTTCCATGTGTCTCATTGCCATAGCAGCAGAGTCCTCCCTCTGCTTCCATTTCCCTCCTCGCTGCAGAGAAGAAGGGATGTGTCTGCTCAGTTGGAACTAAGAAATGAACCTGCATAGCCTTGGTCCTCCATCACCCCTCTTCCACTTTGAGATCTGATCTTTCTGTAAGAAGCATGCATTCTGCTCTTCTCCATGACCTGAGTTTTACAAAGACATTGTGGTAAATCTTTCTATTTCTGGGGTCCAGTATTACTAGCCTGCTGGCCTGTAAATGGAAACTACATCCGCTGGCATCATCCTCCTTGATAATATAATATGTCGGCCTCCCACCTCCCTTACTCTTAAATCTTACACTTCCCTTGGTTCAGAACCCAAATGGACAAGAGAAGGCCATTAATGGGCCTGTTCAAACCTGAACGACTATTCATGGAATGGCAGGGTATGCTCCTCTGGCCAAGCTGGATTTAGGGCTAGTGACTTGGGACCTGGTAGGGGCATACTACCTGACACAGTTTACCCAGAAGTGTTCAAGTCAAAAGACAGGCAGCATATTTTTTAGAGATTATTGAACAAATGTCACTATAGAAATAAACATTCTGTTATTATTAAAGATTTGTGTGCACTTAATGAATTAAAATATTTTTATTGCAATGAAAATAAATCTTACTGTCTGGATGACTTTGAGTCTCAGAAAAATGTCAGCCAAGTCTCCCTTGCTGTCACCTGAAAAATATGCTTCCTCCTTCCTCAATTCCTAAAATGCTATCTTTGTATTACTCAAGCCACTTAGCACAAACAGCCTTCTATGGCAGCAGCAATGAATATGTCTTCTCTGCCATTTCTAGCGTTGTTCGCTCCTGCAGCCGAGGGACCTTATCTCATTCATGGCTGTGAGCTTTGCAGCATCTATTATAGAGATTTGCAATTTGTAGATAGCAGGGAAATCCACTTTTAAAATGTTTAAAGGCAAGCAGATCATAAACCAAAAGGCAAGTCATATCATGTATTAATATTTTTGCTCTCCATATCAATTTAATTACATATTTAAAAATCAATGGACATCAAGGACATTCTTGAAAAGGAGAAATTCCAAAAGAATAGCCTTGGGAAGATGAAAAAGGGGAAAAGAAGGAGGGGCAGTGTCTCTCATCTTATGTTGTTTCAAGTTTTTCACTATTTCTTAACTTTAATAACCCGTATTTCTCAGGCCCTTGCACCCCACCAGTGTTATGCAGGAATTGATCCTTCTACAAAATTTTCCCCTTCCCATCACCATCCTCAAATGGGTATCTCAGGAGAACTCACAAACATTTCTATCAATGTAGTCTGTCCACAAAGCTCCTTGAGGGCCATGCGGCACCTCTCTCTGCCACAGCCGCATGGTCCTTGACTAAGACTCACAAGCTCCTTCTCTTAGGGCTCCCAAAGTTGCATTCTTAAGCTGCCAGTTGGGGAAAGGGATAATGGGGTCCTCGTAGATGCTGAGGACACTACTTCATTTTTCCACACATCAGATAGGTTCAAAGAAAGGATGCTTATGTTCATTGTCTCTTGGAGAATTTCATGAAAAGAGTTCCTTCAGCATCTGCCTGGAGCCCAGCCTTCCTCTTCATCCTTTCTCCTGCTAGATGCATGTACAAACCTCTTCCTCAATCTCTTTCAGAAGAAAGAGAAATCCCACATGAAAAATTCATGTTGGAGAACCTGTTCTCACCTCAGCTGTGTGCCAAGGTTCTCAAACAAGAACTTTGCCAATGATCAGTGAATCATTGCTTCGGGCTCTGCCTGATTCTACCCTGATAGGTTAAAGAAACTGTGGAGCCTCAAAAGCCCCCTGAAGTCATTCCAAATTAACCAAACACATCATTCAGCTCTGAGCCTAGGGGCTGAGAAACCTGCCACTTCCGGTTCCATCTCTCTGCTCATGAAGCCAAGTCATTGCCCGGCCCCATCCACAGTTCAGACTTGGCCACAGTGGAGTGGGACTGGATGCAGGAGTGTGAGAATATTGCATAGAGCCCTGGGTGAATGCGAACTGCATGGTCGGTCTATCTAAGGCCAATTATGCTGCTATAGTCACTTAACTTTGGAAAAGTAACTCCCTCCACTTGTTCCTAAATTTCCGCACCTGCACCTGAGGTGGTCAGACTCCGTGATCACATTGATCACATTGACATACTAAGCATAAATGAACTCATCTAAATAGAAATCCTAAATATTAATTTTTGGGTCCTAGTTCAGTCACTTGGCTGTTTAGACAGGTCCCATATAATCCCTTGCTGATTATATTCGAAGCTTGAGCCCATTTAAGATAATACAAACATAAGGATACTAATTTCAGAAGTCCTCTTCAGATCTTTTTAAGACAAGAAAATGCCTTGTTGTAAGTTCAGCTACCGCACTAAGAAAAATACAAAAGGCCTGAGAACAAAATAAGGAGGGAGTGACATTGTTCCTTCTGGAATGTCCAAACCTGTAGTAGAAATTTAGTAGCCTGGTAATTATTTGTGTTTTAATCCAAGATGTTATCCTTGACTGAGGACATACACTGAAGCATTGTGTTTTATCTGACACTCAGGGAAAATCATGTTGCAAAAGGAATGATAGAACTGGAGTTTGAGTTGCAAAGTAGTAAAGATCAATCCTTAACTTGAGCTGAAGGAGGCCTATCCATTGCACAAGTCCTGTATGTGATAAGTTGTACCTCTTCTCTCAGTGAAAGGCTAGGCTCAAATTCATTTCATTAATTCTATTGATTTACAGGCTGTGCAAGAAAAAAGCCATGTGATTGCATGGCTAACCCTGTTAATATTCCATGTTCCTTGACAGGTTTGCTGATAGGTCTAAGAGTTATTTTTTCCCCCAGGCCACATACTAAACAGCCAACCTCAGCATTTTCATAGGAGCTCAGAATGCAAGAGAGCTGACGGGTTGCCCATGTTAACTCTCTCTTCCCAGCACAATGATTCACAACTTCTTAAAACTCCTGAGTATCATCCATGTTAGGAAATGTTAGAGAACACGCCTATGTGGCAAGGAACTCGTGACTTCTTTAGTCAATTCCTTTCATATTTTGATAGCACCAATGGTCAGAAAGTTCTTAAGAATCATGAGTCCAAAATCTGTCTTCTGCCCTTGTTGCAAAATGTTACCTTAATTTATAAACTCTTAGCTTACCTCTTCACACATAGTAAATAGTTGATAAATAGAAAGTATGGTCAAGTGACGGCATAGGTAAACACAGCTCACCTCCTTGCACAAACACACCAAAGTTACAACTAAATTATAGAACAACCATCCCTCAGAACCATCAGAAATTGAGTTGAATGGAAGTCTGACAATGAAGGAATTAAAGAAACCACATCTATTCAGACTGGTAGGATGGGAAGAGGCATAGAATGAGGAATATGTTGGTTGGTCCCACATCCACATGTGGTGGCTAAAAGTTCAGGAGAGATATGTTGGAAGCAAGGAGTCCCAGCCCCACACCAGGCCCATAAGCCCAGGATTCCAGTGCCAGGAAGATAAGTCCCCATAAATGCTGGCTGCAAAAACCAGCAGGGAATGAGTCAGTAGAAGAAACTTCTGGAGTCCCAAGTGGTTCCCCTTAAAAAGTCCACACACAGACTTACTCAGACTCACTCCCCCTGAGTTCCAGCATCAGAGTGGCAGCTTGAAAGGCACCTGTGGCATGCAAGGAGAAACTGAAGTGTCTGGCATCAAGATGAGAGCTGGGAGACAGCTTTCTTCCAGACACAAAGGTAGGCAGAGGCCGCTATCCCTTTTATGAACTCTCCCCAAGGAAGCACAGAGACAGCAAGCAGGTGACATATCTAAGATTCCATCAACCCGGGTAACACTGTTTGCCCAGCCCTGGAGATCCCCTGAGACTCTGTTCCATCCAAGTCACAGGCCCACCGAAGCTTTTTCCAGTGGCTTTTCCATAGGAATGGCTGGTCTTGGCTAATGCTTTGCAACTTTCTAAATTCTCTCAAACAAACAACAGCCATCCTCAGTAAGCCCCCAACCCCCATATCTCTTGCTAAGTGGTCCCAGACCCAGCATTAGCAGCAACCAGCCTAAATTCAGTTTGGCTTCACCTGGGAATCTCCAAACCCAGCAAAAATAGCAGCCATCTCAGATTGCTTCATAGCTCAAGCAGGGTGGCCCCAGTCAGAACACAAGAGGTGGCTGACCTTGGCCTATACTGCCTGGGAAACCACAGAGCCTGCACACCAAGTAGATAGCTACAGGCCATGTCGGAGCACAACCACCCTGCCCCTGCACAGCTGATCCTCCATGGAAGGTAGAGGTTGGTCGTCAGTGGTCACAGCCAGTCCTTGCAGCTGACTGGCCTAGGTAAATCCCTCCCATTGACCTGCCAACAGCAACCAAGTCTCAACTAAGAGAGAAGGGTGTACTCAGTCCACATGAAGGGCACACCTTGAGTACCCAGCTTGGGTGACAGGGGAGGCTGTGGCACTGGATCCTACAGGACACCTACTACACTAGGCCATGCTACTAAAATAAGGAGTAATAGCAGCTCTACCTAATATATAGAAACAAATACTGGGAAGCTGCTAAAATGAGGAAACAAAGAAATATGGTCCAAATGAAAGAACAGATCAAAACTCCAGAAAAAGAACTAAACAATGGAGAGAAGCAATCTATCAGATACAGAGTTCAAAACACTGGTTATAAGGATGATCAAGGAACTTAGTGAGGACCTCAAAGGCATAAAAAAGATCCAGTCAGGAAAGGATACACTAATTGAAATAAAGAACAATTTACAGGGAAACAACAGTAGAGTGGATGAAGCCAAGAATCAAATCAATGATTTGGAACATAAGGAAGCAAAAAACAACCAATCAGAACAACAAGAAGGACAAAAGAATCCAAAAAAAAAAAAAAATGAGAATAGTGTAAGCATCCTCTGGGACAAATTCAAGCATTCCAACATTTGCATAATAGAGGTGATAGAAAGAGAACAGAAAGAGTAAGACACTGGAAATCTACTTGAAAAAAATAAAAAAAGAAAAATTCCCTAATTTGATGAAGGAAATAGAAATGGAGGTCCAGAAAGCACAGAGATCCCAAATGAGGTGGGTGCAAAGATGCCCACCCCAAGGCATATCAAAATAAAAATGCCAAAGGTTAAAGATTAAGAGAGAATCTTAAAAGCAGCAAGAGAAAAACAGTTAGTTACCTGCTAAATCAGACCATCAGCTGATTTCTCAAAAGAAGCTTTGCTAGAAAAGACTGGCAAGAAATAATCAAGTCATGAAAAGCAGAGACCTACAGCCAAGTTTGCTCTACCGAGCAAAACTATCATTTAGAATTGCAGGGCTGATAAAAAAATCTCCCAGACAAGAAAAAGCTAAAGGAGTTCATCATTACCAAACCATTATTATTTGAAATATTAAAGGGAATTAATTAAGAAAAAGAATAAGAGCAGAACTGTAAACAAAATGGCAATAAATACATATCTATCAACAATTAAGTTTAAAAAACAAACTAAACAAACTAGAAGAACAGAGACAGAATCATGGATGCTGTGTGTTTCGGTGGTTGCCAGGTGGGGAGGGGAGCATGGGGGAATGGCTGAAGAGGTGAGGGGATTAAGTACAAATAGGTAATTACAGTTGGCCATGGGGATATAAAGTACACTATAGGAAGTGGAGTGGCCAAAGAACTTATACTCATGACCCATGGACAGGAACAATGGTGTGGAGACTGCCTGAGGGAGTGGGGTTGCTGGGTAGAGGGGAACTAAGGGGGGGAAATTGGGACAATTATAATAGCATAATCAACAAAACATAATTTTTCCAAAAAGTATGACACCGGTATTTTACTGAAGTAGTTCACTGTAGTATATCAAGGTCATAATGTTGAAGGCATGTAGGCCAGAACAAACTTTTCTTTAAACCTCAATTTCCTTATCCATAAAATGTAAAGAACAATAGCTTCTACCTTACAGTGTTGAGAGGCTTAAATGAGATCATGCAAGCCACACACTTAGTAAAGTAGCTGATATGCACTTATTATTAATATTACCATCAGTAATTATTTATGGCAATGCTGTCTTTGATTGAAAACAATAACAGACACTGATAGAAAATGGACAAAAATAACCTGTTGTGAGCGTTAACGATAAAAGTCTCTAATTGACTGCAGGAACTCTCAGTTCAGCTCCTAATCACTTTGTAAAGCATAATACTTAGTAATTTTCTATATCCTTTGGGATATTGGACCAATTTTTATTATTGCTTATGTAGATACATATCACAATCTATTATTTCTATCAATGAATGTTCATAAAGTTGGAAGGGGCCTTAGAGATTAAGTACATTCTCTAAATTTCACATAAATCTCTATATTGAAACTGAGACATAGAGAAAAGGAGCAATGTGTCCAAGGCCATCCAAGATTTTAATAAAAGAGCTAGAACCACAAAAATAACTCTGACTCCCACATTAGAATTCCTTTATTCTACTATACTGTTAGTATTGTATATACCAGGAAATTCATAAGTGTGCAACGTCTTTTGCATTTTTGAGCTCTGCTCTGTGAGGGTACGTACCTAGGTGTGCAGCTCCCCTTTGTTTTTGCTAGAGGCATTTAGAAATGCATTAGCTGTCCTTTCTCTCCTCTGCCCCCAACCCTACTTATTTCCACAAGTTTTCTACTGAGCGCCCTCTTAATTCATATCACTTATATGAATCTGGCCTCTTAAGTGCATGTGACAGAAAACCAATTTAAACTAACAGAGGCAATGGGAAATTATTGGAAAAGACTGGTAAGTGTCCTCCACAACTGAAGGAAGTGTTGACTTTGGAAAGGAAATTCTGGGGTTTATGGTCCTTCTGCCCAGGGTACTGCCATTAATGCAATGTGATTCCAATGACACCCAATCTCTATCTCTTTTGTGCTCAGTTTTAAAAGAGAGAGAAAGAATGAGAAAAAGAGAAGCAGACAGACAAACAGAAAGAGATTAAATGGGCCCAGCTTGGGTCCAGTGTCTAGCCTTGGACCAGTTTGCAATTGTGAGAGTTGGGAGGTTATCCACACTATATAACCCCACAAGAGACCTCCCTCCTCCGGGCTTGAGGGGGCTCTATCTAGAGAAGAGAAAATCACTGTGAGCAGAGCAGCTGCACCAAGAGGTGCATTATGTATTTCACTAAGTGTATCTCCAAGCAGACTGTGAGTTTCTAGAAGGCAGACTGTCAGTTTCACTGTTGGACAGCATTTGTCTTACATCCAATGAACGTTTGTGGTTTTGAATATATTCTATCTCCAGTTTCTCTTGATCCAGGCATACCAAACCAAGCTGAGAACACCGTGGTATCCAACCAACAAAAAAGGGGCTTCTGTGATGTTTGTAGTCACTTGGAAAACATACGTCATACTCAAGTAGGAGAGTAATACACCCTGACTCATACACAGGCAATGGATCCCGGTTCCAAGGACAGCTGTCCTGAACATGCTCCCCTCTCCAGCTTTCTGTAAGAACAGGGGCCCCTTTTTCAGGCAACCCTCCCACTGAAAATTTCTCTTCCTGACAGCCCGGCGCTGCTCCACAGCTCTGTCTTCTGTGGTTGAAATGGAGCCCTGTTGTGCTTAGGTCATTAGGAATCTCATCTTCCCTTGTCATATGACAGCCATCAAGAGGACACATTCTCTTCTCCTGAGAAAAAGCCCCAGTTAAATAGGCTCACTAATGCCCTGTGATTCTCCTGCTTTCTTCAAATGCATAACAAAAGTGAATCACTTTCTGCTGACCCGAAGCCTGGACAGGGAGTGCTCAGCCCAGGTTTGGGCTGACCGCCAGAACCTTATGGGATGTACCAGGCATTTTTCACTGTCAAATGCCAGACTTTTGCTGCTGCCCCTCCATCTGGTTATCAGATGCTGGCAGGCAATTGCTTAAGGAGCCCTGAAAAAAAAAATAGCACAGTTTATCCAGAAGCAAAAGACTGATAACAATTAAGGTAAAATTGAGTTCAAATCTGCCCGGTTCAGCCCCTAACTGACCACATGCACCATCCCTGGCTATGTAAGTGCAGGTTATGATGCAGTGTGGAGGTAGGACTGGAGATCAGAACACTTGAGTTTGCCCACAGGTGCTGCCTCTATCTGGTTGTACAATCTTTCAGCCTCAGGTACCTCATGTGAAAAGAAGATACTGCTAAGACCTTGCAGTTCACTGACTTTATTTTAAGGCATGGTCCCAACAAACTTTACTACCATTGGCACACTATCACAACCACTA
Organism: Pteronotus mesoamericanus; assembly: GCF_021234165.1. Classification (NCBI taxonomy): domain Eukaryota; kingdom Metazoa; phylum Chordata; class Mammalia; order Chiroptera; family Mormoopidae; genus Pteronotus; species Pteronotus mesoamericanus. The sequence goes on along the minus strand of NW_026555265.1, from coordinate 6,801,763 downwards.
TTAGATAATATTTATAAAATATTTACTGTGTGTCAGACACAGCTATGTGCCTAATTGCTAATATAAATAGCATTTTATCCTTTTAACAGTGATTTAAAGGAATTTAGTTATATTATTCTTACTATTATACAGATGAAGAAACTAAGATTTAAAAGTGAAATAACTTGGCCAAACTTACATTAGCTAGTAAGTGACAAAGCTTCAGAACCCGTTTTTCACATCTTTGTTACCCCAATAATCTTTCAATTACCAAAACCAATGTGGGGATGCTAAGCTTCTTTCTTGGCCTCTTTCTACCCAAAACACTTGGTTTCTCGTACTAAGTACGTGGTTTTACCTCCTTCAGATTTTCACTCTTTCTGTGCTAAATGACCATTTCCGAAGACTTTATGTTCTTTAAAAATTAGCCCATCTTTGCCTTCTAAAAACCACCAAGGTTTAGCTAGTCTGTATTTGTTCTAATCTCCATAAATTCGACATCTACAATTCTCACTTGGCAATGAATGTGTTGCTTCAGTAAGTCATTACTTTTCTTATTATTATTTATCTCTTGATCATCTTTTGCTATTTATGTCCCATCTCATCAACCAGATTCAATACCTTGAGGGAGAAGGCATGGATCATACTGCTGTAAACTGCTTTTAGCCCCTGACACAATGCCTTGTGCCAATCAGATGTAACTGAGTTGGGGACAGCTTCTTCCCCAGCTTCAGCCTCAAATATGCTCCTCATTAGTCAGTGTCTATATGGTGAAAGGTGTTCTCTGTGGGAACCATGGTATTAGAATTATCAGCCAAAGGCCTTGTGACTTTCATTGTGCGGGCAGGACAGGGAAAGGACACCCTGTCCTAGGCCCATGCTCCTGTGCCAGCCTAAATGTGTTACTTATGCCAGAGCCTCACCATGTCTGTACACCCCTGTGTGTCTGATGGTATCAGGACAAGTTTTTCTGGTGATGCCAGCCAAGAAAAAACAGCTGGCAAATGTGGGAAAGATGGTACCAGGCACCTGCTTAGTTATACCAGTTTTCTGTGCCAACTTCATATTTTGCATCAAGGCTGACATTGAATGTAGGAAGTAACTATATCTTCTCCCCTTTCCCAAAACTGATCTATGGCCAGATTCACAACAGTCATCTGTTGGGTGGTCTATCCACGGCACCTGCAGCTCAAACAACCAAATCCAGAGGTTGCCAAGATCTTGGCATTCCCAGGGTATAACAGCAATACCAAGGGCTGAGAGGGTGATGAGTGTCCAAATTATCTTGTCACCTCCCCTTGGAGGTTCCGACAGCCAAGTGCTGAAAAAAAGCTGAAAGGTTTTCCAGGTGCATTGTATTTTATAAGCATCACGTATTTCAGCAAACAAAAGTGGTACAAAATGATTCAGCAAATTGTGAAGAGCTCGATAATTTTCAGGAGGGATAATGTCCTTTTATTGCTTCCACAATACTGAGTTATTAACAACCTTCAATGTGCTTTTAGTAGCCAGTTTTTCCCCAGTTTTATTGGCAACAAAGCAATATAAACCAACTTTGGGTACAACAAGATGAGAAGTTTCTAGCCACACAATTTTAAAATTGTTCTCCTCAGACTGCTTTGAAGACGGTGATGAGCAGGGCAGGCTCTGAACAGAGGGGAATGGTAACAACAGGAATAAATACAGAAACATTTTATTATTGAAATCTCTGGAAAGATAATTGACATTTTAAAGCAAAAATAGTTACAATAAACTGCAGGGTTTATAATATAGATAGAAGTCAAATGTACGACAACAATTGCATAAAAGCCAAGAGAGAAGTTGAAATATATTCTTATGAAGTTCAAAACCTTGATGTGAAGTGATATAATATCACTTAAAGGTAAACTAGAAAAAGTTTAGATGAATATAATAAGCCCTAAAGCAGCCATTAAAATAAAACCATAAATAATTATAGCTAATTTGCTAACAAAGAATATAATAAAATAGAATATTAAAAAATATTAATTTAATCCCAAACAATGCAGAAAAAAAAGAGAAGGGGAACAAAAAACAAACAGTTGAGACAAATAGAAATGAAATATCAAGATAGCAAACTTAAACCCAGTCATGTCAATAATCACATTCAATGTAAATGGTCTGAACACCCCAATTAAAAGCCAGAAATTGTCATATTGGATTTAAAAAGCAAGGTACAGCTATATGCTGCCACAAGAAACCAGTTTAAATATAAAAATAGAAACAGATTAAAAGTAAATGTGTGGAAAAATAACAACCACGTTAACATTAAATGAAAAAAATAAAATGTGGAGTGGCTTGATTAATAGCAGACCAGGAAGATTTCAAAGCAAAGAGGATTATTTCAACAAACATAAAGAGGGCCATTTCACAGTGATAAATGGACCAATCTATAGCAGAGCTAAAAACTGATATCAAATGTGTTTTAAAATATTTATTGAGATGATTATTTGTTCATGGATTGGAAGTCTCCATATTAAGATGTTAATTTTTCCCAAGTTGGCCTATGAATTATAAGCAAGTTCAATTAATATCCCAGCAGGACTTTTTAAAAGAAATTGACAAGCTGATTCATCTGGAAATGCCAAAACAACTTAGGAGAAGGACGAATTTGGAGAAATTACACTACCCAACTCCAATATTTATCATAAGGTTACAGTAAGTAAGATGGTATAGCAGTAGTATAAGGGTAAATAGAACATAGCAGAATAGAAAGTCTAGATAGAGACCCACACATATATGGTAACTGATTTTTGATGTAGGAGAAAAGTAATTCAGAAAAGAAAGAATAGTCTCTTCAACAAATGGTATGGAAAAATTGAATATACACAGGCAAGAAAAGTGAATTTTGATCCATACCTTACAACGTATATAAAAGTGAATTCAAAATGGATCATAGATCTAAATGCAAAACCTAAAACTTTAAAACTCCCAGGAAAAAAAAATCATGGGACAAAATTTTTGTTGCCTTGAATTAAGCAAAGATTTGTTAGCCATGATACCATATGCAGGATCCTTAAAAATTTCATAAGTTTTCTTCAGTAAATTGTATGTACTGTACTTTCATATGACTAGCAGTACAGTAGGTTTGTTTCCACCAGCATCATCACAAACACGAGTGATGTGTTGCATTACAACATTCCAATGGCTACAACATCTCTAGGCAATAAGAATTTTTCAGCTCCGTTATAATCTTATGGGACCACCATAGTATATGTGATCCATTGTTGACCAACACATCATTATGCGGTGCATGACTATAAAGCTATTATGAATATATATATGTGTGTGTATATATATGTATATATATATATATACACATACATATACACATAAATATATAAATACTGAAGAAAGTTGAAAATTTATGGAATATATTATCCAAACATCAGAGATGTCGTAAGTAACTACTAGCATGGAATAGGACTCAGAGATTTATTTTGCTTTCTCAACTCAAGAACTTATTTCTGTTTTCCTCCAGTCACCTTTGAATCTGATATTTAAGTCAATATTACTCATTACCAAGAAATTTAATTCCTAAGTGGTTCTCCATTTTAGTTATAATAGCAATAGACTGTAAAAATAGGAGAAAGCTTCTCAGAAATTTTCTCAGTGGAGTTGAAATAAATTCTAATGCTCTTTTCAAACTGCCTGCATACATGCATGGCATCAACACTGACCTGAGAATTAGATCTGAAGCTGCTGCGCCAGTCCCATCCAGCTAAAACGGCTGCATAAGATTAAGTACCCTGGTTAAATTGTGGTCCTGGCAAGTAAATGGATGGTGAATTTATTAGTTGGTTTTGAAGACCAGGAATAAAGGAGTTCATAGAAATCATTTAACTTCCATGAAGTCACCTTAAGTTCAATCAGTTTTGAATCATATCCCTAATTAATCAGCCAAATCACCAGGCTCTATCATAGACTGAACTTGTCATGACTATAAAGAAAGAAAGGGAAAGTAAGTCATGGTGCCTACCTCAAGGAATTTCCAAGCTAGCTTAGTGATCAGGCCAATATTACTCTGCAAACAATAGACATAATAGAGAGACCATGTCCTGGGCAAGTCCTCTGACCTCTTTGAGCCTTGGTTTCCTCAGTGCCCCCCACTCCATAAGCTCCAGGTGTACTGACCCTCAGTTCCTCCAATGCACCAAGCTCTTTCTTGCCTCCATATCCTTGAACATGCAATTTTCTCTGCCTGGAAAAATTTACTTTTCATACAACTGACCCTTTCTTCTCTTACAAGTCACATCCTCAGAGGAGTCTTCCTAGACCTTCATAGGTAAAGCCGATTGCCACTTCATTCCCCTTCACTCCCAGTCACTCATCATTATATATCTTGGTTTTTTTTCTTTTCTGAAAGTTCATCACAATTTGTAATTACCATTTTTTATTTGTTAGCTTGCTTGCTTTCTGTCTCCCTATACCATAGAAACTTTTTAAAGGATATATGAATATTAGATCAAACAGTTTTTTAATTGTGGTAAAATATGCATAACATAAAAGTCACCATTCTAACAGCATGTAAACTTTTTGAGAGCAGGAACTTCATCAATTTTTACTTACCCTGGTGCCCAGAAAGTGTGTGACTGGTACTAAGCACTCAAAATCTATTTGTTGAATTAATGAATAAAACATTAAAAGGAAGATAATGTCTACCCTGACTACTTCACGGAACTTTTACGAGAGAGGAAAAAATGGCTCTGAAACGCTATCCAGTCAAAAATATAAAGATATTGACATTTCTATTATTTATAATGTGGTATAGCTCAGAGTCCAATGCCAATTACATAGTTAGATGTTGATTGGGTAATGAACACAGTTTAACTGGGCTGAACTGATCGACCATTGCTTAAACTGATCTTTCAGTCAGGGCTATTATTTGCAGAAGTTGGCTGAAGGACACTGCATGTAACAGATTTAAGTTTAAAAAAAGGAACTTATTGAAAGGATAGAGCGCTGGACCGCTCACAGAGTCACAAGAAGCCTGAAGAAGGCGGAAAGCGGGACATGGGTGCCAGCTAGGATCACAGCCGTCACATGACGGATCCGGTGCTCCGAGGCCCCTACACCCCCTCCACAAACACTAGGTGCCAAGGGGGTACCGCTGTACTCTTCAGCCTTGACTTGGGAGATGACAATGGTCAACACTGGAAGATGCACCTGAATCCTGCTAATCACAAGCTCCCAATTCAGTCTTGGTGGCCCTAGTTTCCATTATATAACCGAAAGCTAGGCACGAGAAGAATGGGAAAGTGAACATTTGAGTTCTGTGATGTCTATAGTGAAAGACAAAGCCTATCTCCCACCAAGGCTTACGAAGTGGAAAACTCCCCCACAGACAAAGAGGTTCAGATTCATTGCAGTCACAAAAGAGACAAATGTTTAAAACATCTGAAGTATTTATCAACAGGAAAAGAACATGTCTTAATGACTCCAACTTCTAAAATCTAGACCTGGAAAACAGATTACGGGCCACCTAATCCATCCCCTTTGTTTCACAGGTGAGAAAACAGGGGTTTAGAGAGTAACCAACTCAGATTTACGGCTGGACAAGAACTCAGGTTTTCTGTTTTGGGCCAATTGTCCTTGTGTTACATCACACTGCATTCCAAGACAAAGAATAGAATCACTTCTTTGTCAAATTAGGTGTGGTGCCGATACTTATAAAACATTTATTTTTACAATTAGGCTGGTTTGACTTATTGTAGAGATCTCAAAATTAAACAGATACGTCTATATCTGTTTAATATATATATGATTCTATCCCCCTCAAGTTTCAGATAAAATTGTATTAATTAACCACCCATCAGAATGGCAGACATTGAGCGGGTGTTCTCCTTAATGTATCAGGAAGGACAGGGATCCATTTGGACCTGAAACAACTGGTAATGGGGACTAGGGTACTGCAGAGCTTCTCTCGCCATCTGTCACCTCAGCTTCCCTCTGATCATCTTTTTATTCTCCCATTTTGATAAATATCTCTGTATCCTGTTCTCTTGGCTGAAAACAAGATCTGCAACAGCTGTGGAAAGATGTTATCGTGTCAGTAAATGGCACAGCTCCCTTAGCCCCAGTACCAAGTTCCCAAGGAAGAAACAATAGTCCTGGGGTGCCCTTGCCTGGCCCATCAATTGTAGCCAGGGGTTCAGAATCACATTACAACATGGCTGCTCCCTGGGTAACTACAGGAATGGGGAGGGAAGTTCTAAGAAAAGTGGGAAAATGCTCAGACAAAACACTGGTGCCAGTATGCATACATGAATCAATTTGACACACTAGTCCCATTCATTAAATATTTATTGAATGCTGTTGCTTTTAGACTCTATTTTAAATAATAGGGATATAGCAATGAGCAAAACAAAAAAATGGTAGAAAAGATAAATAAACAAGGAAATATATTGTGTACCAGATAGTACTAAGGGCAATGGAAAAAATAAAGCACAATGAAGAGTAAGGGTGGGAGGGAGTTTACACTATTTTATTTAGCGTGGACAGAGATGGCCTCATTTAGAAGAGGATATTTGAGTTGAAATCTGAAAGGAGTAAGGAAGCAACCATGATGCTAGGGAATAAATATATCCCTGGCAGAAAAACAGCAAGTGCAAAGACCCTGAGGCTGAAATATGCCTTGAGTGTTCAAGAAGTCGAAAAGAGGTTGAAGGTTGAAATGGCTCTACCAGAAAGAGAGGGAGTGCCTGGAGATGATGTCTGAGAGGTGAGAGGAGCCAGGTCATGCAGTGTCTTGGGCTTTGTCAATCACTGTAATACTTTTACCCCGAGTAAAATGAAAAGCTCTTCAAAGGTTTCAAGACTAGAAGTAACATAATGTCACATATGTCTCTTGTATTGTGAGGATGATAGGAAAAGAGGGTGGTGGTTGAAAAGGTGGCCAAATGTTGGATTTATTTTGAAGGTGGAACTGATGGGATATGCTAATTGATTGGATATAAGAAATGTGAGAGAGAGAGAGGAGATTTAATGACAAGTTTTAGCCTGAGCAACTAGAAAGATAGAGTTGTCATACACTATGATGAGGAAGAATAGAGAAGAAGATCAGTGGGGTAAAGGGAACTAAGAGTTGAGCCTGAGATGTTTTTTAGACATCCAAGTGGATGCTGAGTGGACAGCTGGCTACATGAATATTGAGTTCAGGTGGGGGGCTCTCCTGGCGATAAATATTGTCGAATCGTTAGTACATAGAAAATACTTAAGGCCTTAAACTAAATGATGTCCTCTTGGAAATAAGTATCAACAGAGCAGAGATGAGGACAGCAGAGTGATACTCAGAGCGATCCAATAGAGAGAGGTTGAGGAGATGAGGAAGGTCTGCAAAGTTTGTAAAATAGGTATGTCCAGAGAGGTCAAAAAGAACCAAGAGAGAATGGTATTCCAGAAGCCAAGTCAAAGAGTTGTTTGAAGGAGGGAATAAGTGGATCAATAGTTCCTGATACTTCTATCCAGACAAGACCACTAAAGTTAACAACATGGAGCTCATGAATATCTTTCTAATTTCTTTTTTTTTTTTTTTTTATTTCCAATGAGGTTTTGGGAATGAAATCCAAGCACAGGGAGTATAAAGAAACAATGAGGGGCAGAGGAGAGAAACCAAAGACAGCTAGTATGGAAAATTCTGCTGTAAAAGTAAACAGAGAAGTGGGGCAGTAGGTGAAAGTCAGGGAGAGTTTTGTTGTTAAGATAAGAGTATTGAAGTATTGTTATAAGCTTGTGTGAATGACTCCATAAGGGAGAAAAAAGCTGATTGTATGGGCGAGAGAAGGGAGGCATATTGGAGGGATGCCCCTACGTAGGTAAGAAATGATGGGATCTAGGGCACGAGTGTGAGAGTTTACCTTAGAGAAGAGAGAAGGTTCAGCTGTAGTGACTGGAGGGAAGTCAACCCTATGGGTACAGATGCCATTGAAGTGGTAGATGTAATGATAGAAACATATTGAAATTCCTTTCTTTTTCCAGCTTCTCTTTTCCAGGTGAAGTAAGAAATAAGGTCATTGGCTGAGAGTGAGGATGGAGAAAGAGATCTTGGAAGTCTGTGGAGACAGGCAAGAGTATGGAATATAAGACGTAAGAGATTAGCTGGACTAGGGAAATTGAATAGTGTTACCAGGCTTAACTAGAGGCCCTTCTGAAAGGTGTGATCATGAATATACCAGTCAACACAGTTAATTGTTATTTTCCAGCTACATTTAGCTGTATGTATATATATAGTCACAGTGTAGATGAATGTTGAATTTAGCCAGCTTTGGGGTCTTGTTAGACAAATTTGATAAAGGAAGAAAGGGGAAGAAAATTGAAAATGTTGGCAAAGGGATGATTATAATAATAGACTATGAAAAGTAAGGTGAGTGAGGTGGAAGAAGAAGACATGAAGAGGCACAAAAAAAGCAAAATGATAGAAGGATCAATGACTGTAGATCTCTGATCTACAGGGTTGAAAATTTGTTAAAATACAAGAAAGTGAACTGCAAATCTACAAGGTTGAATCAGAGAGGGAAATGCATATGAGATACTGAAATCAAGAGTTATGATTAGGAAAAGGCATACGTTCAGTACTTTACCTGAAAGCCAGTGAGCGAAGGAGTCAGTCCCCAGACTAGTCCATTTCACGGCACGGACTGCTGTCATCAGTATTCTCCTGGTGTACCCACCACTGCTGATACCTTCTCTGCCTGCTGGCCTTCTGTGTTCCCCTCATGCCTTCTTTTCTAATTTTCTCACCATAGAATACTTCCTACATGCACAGCAGGAAGCAGAGGTTCAGAGAGAGTAAGAACATTGTCTAAGAGCATGCAGCTAGAAAGTGGAATCATTTTGCTATTCAAAAGACAGAATGAGAAACACGCCAAAGAGTTGAACACTTCCAGTAAAAAAAAGTAATGGTGGTGAAGAATTCAGGCCAGACATGAGCAAGCTTTTGTGGTAGCCTGGAAGTCTCAAAAACTCTTTTAGTGTCCTCTCACTTGCCTCCTAAATATTGGGTGATGAGGAGTTGATCAAGGTGGAAACCTTGAAATATTTAATAATAATTTGCAAAGGTCATTACAAAGTGCTTTGTAATTGTTCATCTTCAACCTTTTAAGTCCTATTTTGAGAAACAGGAAGGAAAATAAACATGAAAACCCCCATTGGGATCCAATTGAATAAAAATAGTGCTAACAGGAAACAGACATCTTAAAACTCTAACGGGAGGGGAGCAGGGGAAAATATGGATTAAGAAATTCTGCCAGACTGATTGCTTTTAATTGACATGGAAAAAATCAATTACTTAAATGGAACAGTGACCAACATTTGGGCAACGGCTTATTACCTCCTTGCAACCGCTTTCTGTCATGTTAGATATTTTTTCCAAACTACTATCTGCCAACACTTAGAAAGGAAAGAGTATTAGACTTGGCAGTGTCTCTGGACTAGTGGCCAAGTTATGCCATCATATCTTGGCCTTGTAGGCAACTACCTAAAAATAATAGCTAGCATGCACTGAGAGTTATTCTGTGTTAGACTCTGGGCTATGGATTTTACATGCGAGATTTGGAAGGGGCTAGAAAAATTGCCATATCTAAGAAGCTGCTCTTTCATTCAAAACACTTCTGCTTTATCCATTCTAAGCCTCAGTTTTCAGTGCCTCAAATGTGAATTAATTCATTAATTCATCAGATTACCCAGAGTTTAGATTGTCACTGTGGATGCAGAGATAAACAAGACACAGTCCTCCAAAAGCCAATATTCTCGTTAAATATTAAAGTTTGTAGTTTTCAAATCTATACCAGATTGCTGCCCATTATGTGTTGCCTAGTAAAAAGAACACTTGATGAGAAACCAGGAGATTATTACTATTCCCTCTGCCACCAGCTTAACTGTGAAGACTGTAGGTGGATCATTTCCCTCCTTTAGAACCCAACTGCATCTCGTAAAAGAAAGGGTTTTTGCCCATAGTCCCTCCATTCTCTTCCAACACTGCAAACCTATGAGTCTACTGCTATTTTATTTTTATTTAGTCAACAAACATGTATGTAGCACAATGTGCTGGGCACTTTACAAATACCAACCCTCTTATTAATATAACCATCCCATTATGTAAGTACTATAATTATATCTAAGAAAACTATATAATAAATATAGGAATACAATATGATAATAAAACTGTTATTATTGTCCCCCCTTACAGATGATGAAATTGAGGCAGGGAATCATTTGAAATACTTGAAATATATTTTACTTTTGAGACACTTATACATTGTTTACTTGTGTTTTGCTGATTTATAGCAGCCTTTGCTATTTTTTTACAGGTACAGTCATGCGGCTGGTTCTGTAGATCTGTTTCCTACTTACGTAAAACAATAGCAGTCAGTCACCAAAGACTGTGGAGCAATGAGGATGCTGGGTCACACTCGCAGAGGCACACGCATGAGCAGTCAATGGGGGGCTCCCTTATGTCCTTTCCGTTCTCACCCCCTGCCTTATCTCTCTCCCGCTCTTTAATGCGAGAAATTATGTAAAAGTGCCCAATGCAGAAACTGGCTCATTGTACACTAAAAAAAAAAAAAAAAAAAAAAAAAAATCCCCTTCCCATCTTTCTTCCCTCCCTCTAACTTTCTTTCCTCTCTCACACTCAGCCTTTCACTCTCACCACCTTCTTAGTGATGTTCTCTTCTGCCTTTCTAACCATTTCTACCCAAAAGGAATTGCTAAGTTCTACCCACAAACTGTGTATCTCTAGCTTATGGGTCTAAACTTTTCTGGACTTCCCCTCCTTCTCCTTGAGAGTCCATTTATCTATCCACTGCTGCTGTGATCACCCTGCAACTGGAACCTCCACCGCAGCCCTGCAATCCGATCCCCAGGGCCCTTCTTTCCTGCTGCCGCCGGCTCCCCCTCCATACCATCCATGCCCCTACAATTCCATTTTTCTGGGTTGGCCGTGTGCTCTGAAATGTCAACATCAAAGGCCTCTGTAAGAATGAGGCTTGACCTCATCTATACCTTCTCAACGCCCTACCTATGTGATGATAACCCAAAGTGAAATTTTAACAATGTGCGTTCATGATATATTATCGAACAGTGGTCAAAAGGCACCAGTTTTAGACACAGCAGCATGTGCAGAGCAACAGTTTTCTTTACAAGTCACTTGATTCTAATATTTAAAGTACTGACATTTGCAACTTTTCAAAAATCAGAGAAGAGGCAAGGTGATACCCATATTCGTGTGACTTATTTGCATCATGACCTCATTCTTGAGTAGTAGAGATAAAGAAAGATCCTGCTGTGTTGATTTGCCAGCTATCACACACACTCTGGCTGTGCCCAAGGGAAAGCCTCAGTCAGGTGAACATCTCCTATCAAACATGTCAATGGCGGAAACGTTTCAAACCCCTGGAGAAGGGAAAAGAACATACGTTTTAAGTCACAAAAATTGAGATTACATCCAAGCTTTTAATTCACTTATAGTTTTATTTTAGGGAAGCCACTGCCTTGATTTAAATCTTGGGTTTGGGGGGGGGGTGGTTAGCCTATAAAATGACAAATTTTGTATATTAATCCCTCAAGTCCTTATTGCTTTAAAGTTGAAGATTGCATCATTCTATGCTTATTGCCCCAAGTATCCAAATGTCCAATTCTATCAGATCGCATGTAATAGCAACAATTTCTAAACTCCCTGTAATGTGGCCCTCAATGATGAGCACCACTGTGCTAGTTGGGGTCTGAGGGCATAAAGAGAATATAACGGATGGTGTATGCCCTCCTGGAGTCTTAGTCTATTTGTGGAGAAAACAATCGATAAGGATAATTATCATGAATAAGTGAAATAAAATTATTCTAACTCAAGTTACACCTGATAATCAGAATCATAATTAAGAATCGGAATGATCACAATATTAACTCAAAGCTGGGCTTTACCAAATGAGTAGATTTCAATTGGCAGACAAAGATACTTCTGGGTAGAAGGAATGTACATAATGAATGTTTGAAAGGATGTGTGGAGAATGTGATTGGACAGCGTGAGGGGGACTATATTAAAGAGAGTTTGGAGAAAGTTAAGCAGTAAATTTCAGATTTATTTCCATGAATGATCAGAAGCCATTAAAGGTTTTTTTAAGCAGGTAAGTAATATAACAAAAGTACAAACCAAGTAACAAATTAAAAATTATAAACTGCGTATCAATTCTGGAATTCTTAAATGTAGCAAGTTCCAGAGCCAAGGACATAGTAGAAGTTTAAAAATAGAATTTAAAAAATTTTTAAAGGATGAAAACATCCTGCCTCTTATTTTCTTCGTACTTGTATCTGAGGACCATTAGCTGAGCAGTTGAGAGTTTTAATTGCCTGTTAATTGACATGGCACGGGGAGGGAAGCGATTGCTAAGGTAACTTGTTTCCAAGCCATATGGGGCTTTGCAGAGTCATTCCAACACCTTGAGCTACCCTTGGAAATGAACAGGCAGTCCTGTTAGGCAGCTCAATCCATGGCAGAGCACCTGCTTCTAATAATCATTCAAAAGAAAGCAGGGCCATGATCTGGGCCAGGTGATGTTTTGGGTTACATTTCAAAGAGAAATTTGATTCTGAAATCTCATTAGGATATGTGAAAACATAAATGTCTCTCATGAAGCTCAATTTCTCTGCTAAAACAACTTTAACTGGACATTCTAGAAATTTTTCAGCAGAATTTTGTAGCCATATTGTGTTAAAGCTGAAATTGTCCTGAGAGGCCAGCACATTGGGGAAATCAGCCTTGAGTGGGAAAGGAAACTTTTCAAGGTCAAATTTTAATTAATGGCAGACCTGAAATTAGATCCAGGTTTTGCAAGCTCCCAGGCAATGGCATTTTGCAGTTCATCAAATGGCCTCTCACATTAATTACTTGTTGAGTTAAAAAAGAAATTTCATGTACTATTCAAGATGAATGTAGTAGTTAGTGATGATGAAGATGGGGGTGGGTTCGGGGGAGGATCTATAGTTCCTTGAAATTCCCATGCATGTAGAGTACTGTTTGTGAAAGAGATTCTCCAATTCTGCCAGTCCGCTAGCTCAAAATGAGGGAGACCTTAAGTTTGGTGTTCCTGCAAGCAAAACAGATTATTCCTTGAGAAAACAACTTTCAGAATTCTGAATAGTGTGACAAAACTATCCTACATAAAATCCACTTTTCAAGCTATTCCTTCTTGTTCCCTGTCCTCCTTTTGCCCGTCTCTACTTTTTTCACCTGTAGTACTTACGACTTTTTAATTTACCATGTAAAGTTTTCTTTATTAAGCTTTTTGCATATTACACACTAGATTGTAAGCTCCGCCAAAGATCTTTGCTTAGTTCACATTTGTATTTAGGACCCAGAGAGCTCAAAATATATTTTAAATGAATGACTGAATAATAACTGGATCTGCCATTTTCTTTGAAAAATGGGGGTACTTTCCTATTTATTTATTTATTTATTTATTTATTTATTTTTAGCCTCACCCAAGGACATACTTACTGATTTTAGAGAGAGGGGAAGGGAGGGAGAAAGAATGGGAAACAAACATTAATGTGAGAGCCAGACATCAATTGGTTGCCTCTCGTTTGCCCCCCATCTGGGGACAGAATCCAAAACCTAGGTATGTGTTCTGACCAGGAATCAAACCCACAACCTCTCAGTTTACAGGACAACGCTCCAACCCACTGAACACACTGGCCAGGGTACAATGGGCATACTTCTAAGCCATGGTTTCTTATCTGCAAAATGGACAGAATAATAATTCACATGTAACAAGGACGTTACGAGGTCAAATGAAGTAATATGAGAACATATCTTGCACAATACTGGACCCCAATGTGATACTCATTAACTAATGACTCTCTTCCTCTAAGTGTTTAAAATCATGAACACCCATCTCAGTCATCTTACTCCTTTACTGATTCAAATCACGCCAAGGGCTGCACATCTTCCCACTAGATGCCTGACATTTTCTTCCTGTGCTTTACAAAATAGTGAAGGGACTTGGTGGCATATTGAGTAGTAATGACGTTGTGGGACCATGGAGAAACCCTGGCTTTACAAGCAGACCCAATGTGGAATCTTGGCTCTGCCACTCTTTAGCTATGTGACCTTGGAAAGTGATCTTATTTCTCTGAGCCTAGTTTCCTCCTATGAAGAATGTAGATAATAATACCTTCTTTACCAATTCAGTAAGAGCTCTTAAGGACATAATGTGTGTAAATTACCTCTATAATCATAAATGCTCAGAAAAATAATAAAGGCACCTATTCTTCCTGGAAAATAGATTTGTTGAAAAGTTGTCTTTCAGAAATACAAGTTATAAATTAGCATATCTGAAACCCTCGATGATTGTGTATTGACATATGTCACATTAAGACTGGTATATTTAGGAATTACAGAATATTACAAGCAGATTTTCTATCTACTTTTCTCATTTTGCAAATAAAGACTCATTGCAGAGAGTGCTAGTGTAAAAACTCAATTTATTAAGGAGTATTGTTTTAATTAAAGCAATTCGTATATGTAAAAGTCCTTAGAGTTTTCAAAGAACTTCATAGTTTACAAAACACTTTCATATGTATTATCTCATCCAATAATCTTCATATCCCTCAACAGTGAATTAGCACTCTATTCTATATCCTTTCAGTCATCCTTTTCATTTTACTCTATTTATGTCCTTGCATTCCAAACAGCCTTTTCCCCACTCCCAGATCATGATTTGTACTTGTTCTCGTCCTTCCTCCATACCTTTGTTCCTTCTGATTGGAATAACCTCATTTTCCTAGTCTCCCAAATCTACCTTGTAAACTCCTATCCATTTGTTACGGCCTAACCTGAGTCCTTGTCCTTCCAAAAGCCTCTCCAGATCCCTTTAGCGGATGTCTATAGAGGACATCTGTTGTTTTTGTCTGTCTAGTACCTTTTCTTCTTATGGTACCAATAAAGCTTCTTTTCTAAGTTGTCTTAGTGGAACTATCAAATGCAGTGCCCAGTTTTTCCTTTCCCAACCTCCACGCCACCACCACTACACATAGACACCAAGGATGGATGTGCGATCCAAGCCAGGCAAAAAAGCTCTCTGCTGAGAATTACGGGTGGAGTCATAGGGTGGAGAGCCATAGTGTTGTAAGCTCTTGAATCTGGAATTTTTTTCAGTAGCAGGATCCTGAAGAGGTTTTTCATGACCTCAGGCCACTAAGTTCACAAGAAATTTGTCTTTCTGTTCCTGTATTTCCAAGAACTTGTTGTTATCAAATCTTTCTTCAATTCTAAGAAAGACTCAATAGAAAAATGGGGCAGGGGGGAGAATAAAAATATTTTTAAGTGCAAACTCTGTTTCTTTCCTTTAACACTCAAATAATTTCATACCATTCTTGGAATCAAAATCAAAATCTCTGTGTGGCTCACCATCCTATGCATGATCTGGCTCTCCTCCACCTCTCTCATTTTATTCCTTGCCATTCTTCCCCTTGCTCCCCTATTCCAGAAACACTGGCCTTCTTCCACTTTCTTGAATTCCTCATGCATTCTCTCCTCCATAGAATACACCCTCCTTCTTAAAATGTAAAAATAAAATAAAATGCTTATCTTTTACAGACATTCAAATCGTACTTTAAATGGCTTACCTTAAAAGACTTCCAGTCTTTACAGAAGATGCTTCTTAGTATTGTAACCCTCTATCCCAAACTGGAGGAAGTTTCTTAATATTTGGTCTCACATTTCCCTACACTTTCCCTTCATTGTACTTGATAGTAGTATATATCTGTGCCAATCAAGGTGTCTCTCCTCCCCTAAATGGTTAAGTTGCCCAAAAAGCCAATCACTGAAACTCCAGGACTTAGTCTATTGCCTGGCACAAAAGACAGTTGAACACATACTTACTAAATTAATTTTAATTTTCTTACTCTTCTGATTAGATTGGTAAATATTCCCCATGTAATCCCTTTACCTATTATTGTATTATCATAGACAGTGATTGTCAAAGTATGGTCCCTGAATTAGCAGCATCAACATCATCTGGTAACTTGTTAGAAATGCATGTTCTTGGGCCCCAACCCAGACCTACTGCATCAGAAATTCAGAGATGGAGCCCAACAAAGTTTTTTAACAAGCCCTCTGGTGATTCTGATGAGCACACAAGTTTGAGCTCTAGGACATCACTAGTTTCAGTAAACAAAACACTCAAATGTCAAATGGCTTAATCTCTCTAAAAGTTTGTCTCGCCC
The DNA here is from genome assembly GCF_021234165.1 of Pteronotus mesoamericanus. NCBI lineage: Eukaryota > Metazoa > Chordata > Mammalia > Chiroptera > Mormoopidae > Pteronotus > Pteronotus mesoamericanus. The sequence goes on along the minus strand of NW_026555265.1, from coordinate 6,785,548 downwards.
ATGTAGCAGTCCAACACGGGTGTTCCACAAAGTCATTCAGTGATCTAGGGCTCACAGAGACTATGCCAGTTTTAACACGTGGCTTCCAGGGCTGCCCTGGGCTGTATATCCAGTGGAGGTTGGAATAAGACAGCATGTTGATGGGGCACCCGGTTCTCAATCACCAGGGCCTGGAGATGACATTTAACCCTTCCACTCACATTCCACTGACCACACCCTGTCATGTGGTTCCATTTACAGGTAAGGAGTCTGGGGAATGAGCAGCTGCTTCTCAGCAACAACTCTCTACCGTGGAGGAGAGCACAAATTTGTTATGGATAGTAGTCATCTACACTACAGTTACAGCCTGAAAATGTCACTTCTGAAACTTACTTTTCTCTAACTCCCTGCCTCAGCAAAATATGTAGGTAGCAGGCCCCAACTCTCTCACTCGGGTTCCTATGGCGTAATTCACATGTGCTGAGAGCCATGCTAGCCATTTCACCCATTTGGTGAGATTGGCTCCATCTCACACTCCGCTGGCTACCGCTTCAGTTCGTGATGCACTTCTTGTCATTCTGCAACCTTGACTTGCCGTGGCTACCATCATGGCGTGAAGAGCGGGCTCCTCCAAACTTCCCTTGGTTCCCTGGTCCCTGGTGGAGGACGAAAATGGGTAAACAAATAGGGGTATATACATTCATTGGAATATTATTCAGCCAAAAGAAAGGAAGGAAGCACACTGACTCATGCTTAAAAGTGAACCTAAAAACCATATGCTAAGTGAAAGAAGCAGGACACAAAGCGTTACATTTTGTGTGAATCTATTTGTTTGCAAGCATCAGAGGCCAGGCAGGTTCACACAGCACTCAGACAGACAGAAAAATATATGCAGAGCCGTTGGGGTGTCTGATGTGCCTTTATTCTGGGGTGGGGTGATCCACTTACACCACAAGCGGCAAGCCATACTGCAGAAGTCCTGACTCCCTTATATACTAAGTGTACACAAAGCCGGCAAGGTGCCAATACCGACTTTCAGTTATATAACAGAGCTTCATTCTACTAAGTGGGCCCTTACTCAAGGCCACATGAACACTGCCAAGAGACAGTCACCCCAACATCCAGGTGAGGAAGCCTGACTGACTCCATTTTCCCTGCACTGTTCATATGAAATATCCAGAATAGGTAAACCCAGAGAGACTGAGCTGAGGAGCTGAGGGGAGGGAAGGATGGGTAGTAAGTGCTTAATGTATGTGGAGTTTCCCTTTGGGGTGATGGAAATGTTTTGGAACTAGATAGAGGTAGTAGTCACACAATAATGTGAATGCGCTAAATTCTGTCAAACTATTATCTTTTAAATGGTTAATATTATATTATATGATTCCTCTCAATTAGAAAAACCTGAGGTCCTCATTCTACAATCACAGCTACATTTTTGAAGTCTCTAATTAATTATTGATTTTAAAAAAAATAACACTTCAGGACAAAACAAAAGAAGACATTTTTAAACAATATTTCTTTTTAGCTGGTGCTCTGATCTGGGCCATTATAAATAAAGATTCTGGCACTTAGAAAGCTGTAAGAAATATTTCCAAACAAAAATAAATATAAGTACATTAATAAACTTGGATCCAAAAAATCACAGATTTTTAAACATTCCTTTCTTTTTAGTAAACACTGTAAAAATGTTTAAAAATAAACTTGCAACTTATTCTAAGGTACGGAGATATGCTGAATCCCTATGCTATTATTTTGATAGAAAGTACTAAGAAACTATGAATAACTAAGAAAAATCTTGACAACAGATGGCGCAGGGCCATATTTGGTAGCAGAGGTCTATTATAAGCACAATGAGAGATCTGAATTAATGGAAGCATCTTAAATGTCCTCGGAGTATGTCTGAAGGATATCAGAGTCAAAGTCTTTGCCGCTGGGGGCAGCTCTGAAATGACTGGGCACCTGAGCAATTTATAACTGACACAACTGAAGCCTACAGTGTTATAAGTATAACAGCAAGTCTCAGCTACCCCTGGACTGGTGATTGATCAGACATGATGGTACACACTGATTTGCACTCAAAAGGGTGAAGTTTCCTAAAGATTGGTATTTCCCCTCAAACCGTTACCAACTGGCATGGGAATACAGTGTGTTGGCTTCATAAACAGTGGTGGTATAATTTTATCAACTGCATTTTGCAGAACATTCTTGTCTCCTCCATTTATTTTTCAGCTTAGACCAACAGAATCTTTTTCACTATCTTCATCCTTTTCTATGTTCTTTTCTTCCCTGTCTCCTTCTCCTCTCTCTTCTTCAACAGGGAGTTTTGAGGCTAAGGGTTGGAAGAGAATGTATACTGGTTGGTATCCACTGTTCACAAAGTCAGACCTGAGTAGGAAGTCAAGACAAGCCTTAAAACAAAGGAATTAGTTTTTCCCACTATGTTTAAGCTAACTTTTGGCTATCTAAGATAATCGATTAAAATAATTCATGATTACTAAAAGAAAACCCAAAAGTTACCATTAGAATATATCTTAGGCTCTCAGTTTGATGTACCCTCTAGAAAATGTCAAAAGGTATGAATTTTGCCTTTCTTCAAAAGGGAAGGAAATGATGTTGCCTCCTTGCAACATCAGTGAGAAATATAAATGAGGTGTGAAATGAAAACAAAGAAAGGTGAGGGAGAAAAAATAGGGTCTTGGACAAACCATCAACAGAATAACCAACTTCTAAAAGACTAAGAATAAACATCGCTTCTCGGCCTTTTGGCTAAGATCAAGTGTAGTATCTGTTCTTATCAGTTGAAAAGACTAAGAATAAACATTTCTGAGCTCCTATCTTGAGCCAGGCAGTGATCTAGACACACGAAGTGGTGGGACAGGGGGAGATAAAATGAAAATGATAAATTATGGTCCCTACCCTCCCAAAGATAGAATTTGAGCGGGGGCTTGATGTTGCTCTACGTGATTTTGATAGTCATTATTGGGGAGCGTGGTTCTGACACACTGAAGCGGTAGTAAGCATATAATACCTGGCAAAATAGACTTAAAATTTTAAGTTTGACTCTTGCTCATTTAGAGGCTGATAGCGTAGTCTGTTTTTAGTCTTTATTCATCTTAGAATTTACACTTTTCTTTCACTGCAATAGATTTTCACCATTCCAGGTTTGTACATATTTTGGAAATTTCGTGTAATCTCAAGTACTTTGCTGATTACAGCTAAAATTGATTCTGCCCAGCAAAATAATTCACTCCCTCCTCTGTGTTCTCATAGTGCTCCATTCATACCTTTATGGGGCACAGATTACACTGTATATTAATTTCTGGTTGCTTTTCTGGCTCCTTCATGACAGTAGGAGCTCCTCATAGAATGTGATTATATCTTATGAGAAAGGGAAACATAGCTGTTAGGCATTAAGGCTCTCAGCTCATTCTCCACAAGTTTAAATCCCTACTCCACCATTACCTATCTTGCTGTATAACCTTGTACAGATTATTTGCTAACCTCTCTATATTTCAGTTTCTTCCTGTTGGTAATAATGAACCTACCTAATGAGAATGTGTTGTCAACATTAGCCTACATACAGAAGGTACTTTCTACAGTGTTTGGCATACATGAGGTGATCAATAAATACAGGCTTTTATCCTGTAGCCCACATTTTCTAGCATGCAGTAGTATATAATAAAGTTTAAGATATAGTAAATAAATAAATAAATAAATTCGTTTACAAGCACTGCCTAGAATGAAGAACAGTTGGAGCCCAGTTTTGCTGCCCAGATTTCCTTTCAGTGAAAAGAGAAATCCCCTTTCAGACATTCCATGATGCTGGGGTGAGTCACTCACTTCCCTTTGGCTTGGTAGGGAAATGACGGTAACTGTTTCTTCCTCATCTTGCCCAGAAAATGCTGGGCTCAGCTGAGAGCTGAAGACAGGGAGAAGTAGTCAGAGATACAGCTGAGGGAAAAAAAATCCCTGGCCTTCCAGTTCTCTGAGGGCTGCTTCTGATCATCTTCATGGAGAATATACCATAGTCTGGTGAAGAGCTTTAGCATCACTGCACAAAGGATATCCCCCACAAGAGATACTATTACTATACATCCGGTTGTGTTAATAAACACAAGGTCATCACCTATTCCTATGATGAGTTAATGCTCCTCTTCTGTGCTCCCTCAACACTACGTCACGACAATTGCTAACCTTAACTGAGTACATGCTACATGCCTGGTGCTCTCTTATATAGTGCACAGCATTAAACCATTTAATCCATACAACAAATCTACAAGGTTGGTGTTATGACCCCATTTTACAGGTGAGGAGGCTGCAACACAGGGAGCTGGAGTGACTTGTGCTGAATCACACAGCTACAAATGGCAGAGCTGATATGTGAACTGAGACCATCTGCTACCAGAGTTCACACTCAACAGTACACGAGATTGCCTCCCCAACTGCTTTCATGCCGCTTACTCCCCTGCTGTGAGAAATCCTTACGTGGCCACAACCTCATGGATTCCCCTGCTACTGCCACAGTGCCTACCACCTTGTAGGTGTTTGGTCCCTGTTGAGTCAATGAGTAAATGAGAGAGTACCTTGAGACATCGCTTTAGGCAGAATATATTTTGTTGGATTTGAGTGAAAGAAAAGGAAGCCAAGGAATCATTTCTGCCTCAGGCTCTGTAACTAGTTGGGATCCTTTCAGGGGAAGCCTCAAGTCTTCCAGATCCAATGACCCCGGAGATGGTGAAACAGGAGCCCTCCTCTTCATACTCCTCAGCAAAACGTTTCAAACAAATCATCCAACAGGAATTCTTCAACTTGCCCTTCCCCATCCTGGTTTCTGGGAGGAGCTTCACTGCAGGCTCTGAACACGCCCTTGCCTGGCTCAGTGCCGCCTGGTGTGGTTTAATTTCTCCATCTGCTGTGGTAACTGAGACTCCAAACATCTGCAAAACCTTCTCATGGGAAATGGTCCTCGGTAGCTGGAGATATAATATATCCAGGAACTGGGCTTGTGACAGTATCTCATAAGAAGCCCTTTCTGCACAGGTCTTCCTTTTGCAACATTTTTATCCCAAGATTGAGCTGCTTTTTCTCCCTTTGATGGGTTCTCTCCACATATGTCTAAAGGCAGAACTGAACTCTTCTACTGAGGTACCTCATTGGCTAAAGAGTTCATGAAGAATTTAATGAGGATTAAAGATCCCACAGTACTTTGCTGAAGAATAAAGCTTGGTTTGTAGCCAGGAATCTGTGTACAGCTGGCTTTCCATGGACTGCACTACATTTTCCCAACAATCTCTTTCATTACCACCTGCGACAGCTTGCCATCCCTGCTCAGGCTGAGGATTCATTTCTTTCCAGCTACCTAGACCACACGACTGTTAAACAGATCTCCCTTCCTTTAAATAACACGTACTGACACCATCGTCTATTCCAAAAACAGCTGAGTTCAGGACTCACTCAAGTGATTTCACACACTCAGAAGTAAAGCCTCAAACAATATGCATCTTTGGGTGGCTATATAAAGCATTTCTATAATCAACTTTCAAAAAAATTAAGTTAGTTAATGCAAGACTCTCAGAAAATATGTCAGTGTTATTTAATTTGTGAATAACAAAATTACCAATTCATCTTTAAAAAAAAATTTGCCCTTCTCCTCTGTGTTTTACTGACAGTAAAAAATGAAAATGACCCTTCTCTTTCACATGGTATCATCAACCATTTTTTGCTCATCTAATATTTATTGATCCTCAATGGGCAGAGCACAGCATACTACAGTGGTTCTTATCCGTTGTTCTGAATAGCCAACCTAGAAATAGAACTAAAAGTGACTTCATATTAATAATGTATTATAACTAACATTCAAAGAAAAGATAGTGACTTGAGAGGAAGATTTAGAAAAAAAGCCATGGGACCATCTATACCAGTGTCTTTCTAAAATTTTCTTCAGTTTCAAAAATTCTTCACATCAAATTTTAATTGAGAGCTTGCTACATCAAATGAAAGTCATTTTCTACTATAGGCTGATGAAATTCAGAGAGGATTCAAGACATGCCAGCCCCTCCAATCAGGTTCAGGGGGGCACAGTCAGATCTAATCCTCTTATCTATAGCCATGAAAGGTTGTTCTCTCCTGTCCAACTGCAGCCTCTCTTATTTCAATAAGCTGAGTCTTACAATGCCATGAATAGAGTGTAGACTTTAAACCTTGCAACCTGACTCCTGGTTCTTAGCCTGAGCTGCCAATAATATATCTGCTTAGGATGAGCACTATTCCTCCCTGGATTTAGAGAATGTACCTGTGGTTCAGGATATCTTCCTGGATTTAGTGGAAAATGTTTATTTAGATCCTGAAGAATTTTAAATGGGACTAGAGTGTAAGAGTGATGAAAGTTTGGACTCCTTAGATGGCATTGGGGAAACTGGAATCTTAATATTATGTGAAGAAATATAAAGCTGGAGCCTTACATTATGCCATATTCCAACATAGGTTCCAAGTAGCACCTAAAAGTTAAAGAAAAGCCTATAAAGCTGTCAGAATTTAAAAGATGGGTATTTCTGTAAAAGATAGAGAAAATCCTTTAAAGGAACATCCCAAATCACAAACCATAAAGTTAAAAACTAATGAGTTTGACTTCATCAAAATTAAGAATTTTAGCTCAGTGAAAGACACAACAGACAATCAATAGACAGAAAAGAAACTATAAGAATATATTTGGAACATCTGTAATAGTTAAGGATAACTATCTGGAATATGTAAAGAACTCCTGTAAACCAACAAAAAAGAGAGGAAAACAAACAGAAGAGTACTCAACGGCCATGAAAAGATAACATAAAACGAAAGACCTTAAATAGATCATGTAGGAAGTATGTGAAAAGATTAATAATCAGAAAACTGCAAATTGTAACAAGGCAGTACCACTTTATACTCATCAAAATGGCAAAATAAGAAAGAAATATCAAATATTGACAAGGATATGAGAAGACAGGAACAATCAGGCACTGCCGATTTGAATGTAAAACATAGAGCCTTGGGGTTAAAATCTGACAATACTTAGTGAAATTAGAAATGGATGTATCCTGAGAACCAAGAATCCCACAAATGGGTATACCCAGAGAATTTCTACCACAAGTACACTAAGGAATACTTACAAGGATGTTAATTGTGGCATTGTTTGTGGTAGCGAATATAGAAGTTACCTAGTATCCACCAGAGGGGAATATAAAAGTAAAATGTGGTACATTGATACTATGGAATACTAGGCCATGGTGGGTTATTTAGCTAAGTAAATGTATAGCCACATGAATAGGCCTAAAAGCATAATGTTGAATGAAGATTTCTGGCACAATACATTTCAGTGAATTAAAGCACATACACAGAACAATATTTACATAGTTCAGAACACATCACATACTGTGAAGTGTGTAAGGAGGAGAAAGGGTTAGGAACGGCCATTGTGAACAAAGGCTAAAACACGTAATAATGAAACAGGAGAGAATCTTTTCATGCACTAAAAATAATAGTTTTATATGAGAAAATGAATATAATCAAATAAATGCTGAAACACTGGGATTAAAGAATTCAAGCGGAAAAGAAAACAGAGAGGGCTGTTGCGGAGAGGTCCTGGGGGGAAGGGGACCCAGGTTCCTGCTCTGCCTGGGCCCCTCACTTGTTGGGAACGTGTGCCCAGGGTGTTCTCTAGATTTCCATTCTCTCCTTTGATAGGATAAAGCTATTAGGCTAGAATTCCTAAGATCTTTTCCAGCTTTATACTTTGAGTATTCTGTTTTCTGTTTCCCATCAATAACCTCCATAATGTCATAAGCAACAATAAAACCATACCATCCATTTCAGAACATTTTTATTCACAATGAAAAATAATCTAACTTCAGAGAAATGTCTTTTGCTGAAGGTGTGTTTTTATATACTCAGCTGACAGAGAGGCATCATTTCTCTGAATGGGCAGGCTTTATCACCTTAAAGCAACAGTTCCCTTTTTCATGGAGCAATGAACAAAGGAAGGAGAAAGTTTTAAAAAAAAGAAAGAAAGAAAGAAAAAGAAGCCCTGGCTGGTGTGGCTCAGTATATTGAGTGCTGGCCTGCGAACGAAAGGGTCGCAAGTTCGATTCCCAGTGTAGGGCACATGCCTGGGTTGCAGGCCAGATCCTCAGCAAGGAGTGAGTGAGATGCAACCACACATTGATGTGTCTCTCCTCCTACTCTCTCCTTTCCCCTCTCTAAAAATAAATAAATAAAATCTTTTTTAAAAATTGACTTAAATAATATTCAGAAAGACTGGAGGTACTATAGAAACAAGAAGCCCTCCCTAGATAACCAGAGGCTCATTGATGATGATGACAATGACGATGAAAAAGATACCCATAAGAGCAAACCAGAAAAACATAAACCCAGAAGAGGTCAGCTTTTGGCGGCCTCGCCTGCAGAGTCCACAATGCTTCTGGCTGCCCCTGGATTCCTTTAATTTACTTTGGAACACAGCCGTGAGCTGGGAGATGAAAAGCATTATAAAATGAAGAAAGCCACTTTTATAGACCTGTGGACTTCATTTGCAAATTAAAATAACAAGATGGAAAAATACACTCTATCATAGAAAATCGATTCAGCATTGTGCTGGAGGAATCCTTTTGCCCTTTCAAGAGCTCATTAAAATGCAGCAGTGCTCATCTTAACCAATTAATATTTGCCTGTGAATAGGAAAATATGTGTGAATGGTAGGTCCAGGACAAACTAAAACATTTGCACGACACCAGTTCTTTATTTGGTTGCATAATTAATCATTTGGGATTATCTATTTGTAAGCGTAATTTTTCAGTGTCAGAAGAAATTATGTTTTACTTATTGAAATACTCTAACTCATAATTACAGCTATTATTTATTGAGCACCAACTAAGTACCAGGTATTATACATGTATTAATTGTATACTCACCACAATATTATAAAATAAATATTTTTATTCCTGTGTTTTGGGTTAAGGGATGGAAGTTCAGAAGTTGTCAACTTGTCCAAGATGACGTGCAACTCAAAGCTAGGAATGACTCTCTACAGGGCTCATGTATTTTTTACCATGGCATGTAGTCAATCTACTCTGCAGATTTTTCTTCTGAAAATAGTGACTCCATATAAACAGCTAATAATTATCACATGCTCACTCTAGGTCACTGCACATGCAACTTTATATACATTGCTTCATTTCATTTATCAAACACCTTTATGAAAGGTGGAAACCTGTATGCATTTGAGGTAGTAGAAATACCTGCTCCAATATACAACAGCTAGAAAGCAATGGAATTGAGATTCAAGGTCTTGGTATCAGTTCTTTGTTTTTTATTTTAATTTTTAAATTTACATAATATAAAATTGACCTTCTTGGAGTACAGTTGTATGAATTTTAACACATGTATAAATTCATGTAATCACCACACAGTGTATAGAGTAGTTCATCACCCTGGAACAACCCCTCCCCATGACTCCTTTGTAGTCACACCCTCCTCCCCCACCAGCCTCTGCACTCACTGATCTGCTCTCCATCACTGTAGTTTTGTCCTTTTGAGAATGTGATATAAAGGTAATCATGCAATTATACAACCTTCTAAAATAGCTCTTTTATTTGCTATAAGGCCTTTGAGCTTCATCCATGTTGTTGCTTCCATGTCTGTTCCATTTCACTGCTGAGTAGTTTTCTGTTGCATGGATGGGGTTCTTCCATTCATCCATTAAAAAGAATTGGGGTTGTTTTCAGTTGCCAGTGATTATGAATAGAATTGCTCTAAGTATTTATGTACAGTTTTCTGTGTGAACATAAGTTTTCAACTCATTGGGGTAAATACCTAGCAGTAGGGTTGTTGAGTCATGTGGTCACTATTCTTTAGATCTTATTTATAAGCAAAACTGTCGAAACTGTTTTCCAGAATGGTGGTGCCATTTATTCTCCAGCAATACAGGAGAATTCCAGTTCCTCTACGTCCTCATCAGCAGTTGATATTATTAGTTGTGGTTGTTCTTTAATTATTTTAATTTTAGCTGGTGTGTAATGGTTTCCCATAGCGGGTTAATTTTCATTTTCCTATTATATCCCTTTATGCACTTATTTGCCATCTATATTTCTTCTGTAGCCAAATGTCTGTTCAAGTTTTCTGACCCTTTTTTAAACTGAGTTATTTTCTTAAAATTGAGTTTCAAGAGTTTTTTAAATGTATTTTAAATACAAATTCTTTGTCAGAAATATGATTCGCAAATATTTTTTATCCAGTCATTAGCTCGTGTTTCATTATCATGAAAGTGTCTTTTACAAAGTGGAAGTTTTTCATTTTTATAAAGTCCAATTTACCAGCTTTAACTTTTCCTCTGCCTGGACCCCATGGAAGCACCCCCTAAATATACCATGTATTTATATATTCATGCAGCATATTTACTTCTTGAATCTCTGTGTTGGGCACCATTATAGGTTCTGAGAAAGAACAGAAGAAGAGAATACAAAAGATTACTCCATCTGTGAAATTGAGGCCAAACAAGTAAAACCTAAACACGAGAAGAAAACCAAATGGTTATTCTCCAGAGAACCAAACCTGGGTAAAGTGGAAAGAATGGCCCAGGTATCTTAGATTGCATGGCCAAGAGATGATTCTCTGGAGAGGAGACATTTACATGGAGCTCTGAAAGACAATAAAAACCAGATGGGTAAACACTGAAGAAAAGACTATGCTGGGGTGTTAGGGTGAAGAGACTTAGATGAGAAGAGTTAGACATGTTTGGAAAACAAACAAAAAAATGTCTGATGTAGATAAAGGAGTGAGTCAGGGAGAGAGGTAAAAAACAAGGCCTGAGATGTAGGCAGAAGGAGGTTCAAGAAGGGCTTTGCCACCAGGACAAGAAGTTTGGTTTAATTCTACAGGAAGTCATTAGAGAGTTTAAACTTAGATGGGTCATGTGACCAAAGACAAAGCTGTGCTCCCAAACAAATGGTGATAGGAAGTAAAATGAATCTCCCCAGCCCCCATTCCCACCAAAAAAATGGTTCCCTGCCCACATTAAATTATTCTCTACACAGGGGCAATGTGCTTACAATTTTAAGTCATGTTCAGGGCTTCAGCCCTCGTCATTTGCTTATCATTTCTTCCTTACCTAAACTCCAAGAGCACTGAGAGGAGAGGGATGTCCCTTTCAGTCTCTCCTTATATTGATGATGTGTTAAGTACCCCACGCAGAAGAGATCAGGCCCCGAGCGCGTTGGGAGCTTGCCATCTCAGCCCCACGGAAGGTAGAAGTGGAGACCCTCTGTTGGCAGGTAGAAGGATTTCTTTCATCAAAACTACTGCCCCATGATTTCCAAGCTTCGTAAATAATAAATTAAAGAAAATTTTCTTAAAACTGCACCATAACAAGAGTCTTGCATGGAAGGATTTTCCAACCATGAGGAGACATAGCACTAGATTATATTTCTGAGCAGGGGTGTGTACAGAGACCATGTTCTCCCAGAGACCATGTTCTTTCATTTTATTTAAACACCACTTCGGATAAATAAACACCTCTGGGGAAACAGAAACACCCCACCTCTTCCCCAGAGTCACAATTTCCAATGCTATGTCATCCCTTCGGTCACCAGTGTGTATATATAATTTTTATGGAGTTATAATCCACATGATGCTTGCTTCCTAGTATTCTGGTTTTTGCTTAGCATTGTTCCATGTAGCAGCACAGCCTAAATATTTACCATCTGACAGAACTACATAGTGATACAGTATAATAAGAACAGTTCACACTTACATAGTAATTACTACATGCCACATACTCTTCCCGACCCTTTACCTATTTTTACTCCTTTACTGTTTCCTCACTACCACCCTCCGAGGTGGGTGCCATCTCTCTTAATCTGCCTTCAAAAGAGAGTAGAGCCTGAGGCCAAGGCTTTCACATACTGCTTTATCCTGGGGGCAATTCCAACAGAGCAGGGGCAGGAGAAAGAGAAATGAGACTTGGAAGGGGGACAAGTTAAATGAGGGTGTGTTATCAAGCCTGTTACCACCAAGTGTGATGGATTGCTCCATCTCACAAAACCGTCCTCCCGTGAGACCATCCTGCAAAGAGCTGCATAAACTGCATCTCAGACAGTCATACCAGGAAGGAAAAAGGAATTTTTTATCCACCAGTTTTCATCTGCCCCATGAAACTTTTTATCCACCCTACCACATCGCCTGGCGCGCGCGCACACACACACACACACTTCTGGTTTGCCACATGCCACTCCTCAGTGTCCGCAGGGAAGGCTCAGGGTAGGTGACAAAGAGGCAGGCTTAAGGGTTTGAGGCTAGGTACTCTGTAGTTTTATGGCCCTAAATCATTAAGTGGATCAAAGCCCAGGTAAACCTAGTGTGGCAGCAATGGCTGAACTATACAAGAGGTTCTATTACTGCACTGATTTTTCAAACGGAACACAAATAGATTAAATATATGCCCTAATCCACTCAGCTAGTAAGTGGTGGAGTTGTGATTCAACCCCAGGAAGCCAGATTCTTAAGACGATGCTAGACTAGCTCCTTGATTTGGGGAGGTCTCAGTTGTTTTCAGTTTTTCAATGAAATGCTTCAGAGCATAACAGAAAGATTATTGGACAGGAATAGATTATAACCCTGGCTCAGAACCTTGGGAAGTCATTTTTTTATGTAGGACTCAAATTGCTTATCTGTTTTTGAAAGAGCTCAGACTCCGTGAATTTAGAGGTTTCAATTTCTGAATAACACTATTTTAAAAATATTTGAATAAATAATATTCTTTTTTAAAATATTTAAATCTTTAGTATGTGAATTTAGAAAATAGACTACTGGATCATAAGATAAGATCATTTTATAACTTGTAGTTTAAATTAGCAGATTCCCTTTGAAAATAGGGATTTAATTGTACCATTTTAAAGCATTTGCTATATCTCCAGTGTATGAGTGTGTCTCTTTCTTTGCCAAATTATCATTGAGATAAAATTAAATTATATTTAAAATATTTAATTTTGGGTTACTTGATTAGATATGAAGTAGTGTCACAAAATTATTGTTTTTCATTTCTTTAGTTACCAAATAAGTCACACATCTCTCATCTCTCCAAGTGTTTTATGTGAGATTTTCTCTTGTGCTAATGTATTTTTAGCAAGTTATTTCCGCTCTCTGGGGGAATCAACTTTCTCATCCCTAAAATGATAGAGTAGGCTGAGATCTCTAAGGCTGTTTTGAGGGTTAAGAAGTAGTGCCTACTTAAGTACCACCTCAATTCTCTAAATAAGTAAGTGAGCACTTCTGTGAGTCTAGAAACCAGCAGCCATGCCCCTTGACAAGAGACTAAAAATGTTACCAGTCAGGTCCTCTTCCTTTCTGAGTGATTCACACTTTTGTCCTTCCTACAAGAAGGATTGATGAACTTAAGCGACCCACATGTTTTTTCTTCCCCTAAATCCAAACAGTTTGTGACATTATTGCATGATGAGAAACACATCTTCTCAGAAGGTAGGGGGTTTTCTGGTTATTTCATTTGGCTTAAACTTCCAGTTTTGCTCTAATAAAACATTTGACACACTTTTTCTGAAGAGTGGTGACCTACTTATTCTAAATTTCAATGTTTTAGCAGCTCAGATTAAAATGATCAAATCAATTAAGTCATCATAGTCATCCTTTGGAGATTTAAAAGAAATAGGGCAGCACTCTCAGACCCTAGGGGAGTGAGGGGTCTGGGAAACGGGGAATCTGCAAACAGATACCCATGTTTCCATCTTGGGAACTAACTGAAGAAGAGGTTCAGACTATAATAAAGAACAAAAAGCCTTTATTAGAGTAAAAAGGGGTTGCAACTGCGGAAACACAGATTTGGGTAACAATCCACACTGTACTCAGGAGAAAACAAAGTGAGGTGGGGTTCATTAAGGCAAAACCCACAAACTGTAGTTCTTCCTTGCAAATGAATTATTTGCTGGCAAAGTGAACAGGAATTGGTTAATTCCAATATGCAAACAAGGGGGGCGGGGAGCAAACTACAAGGAGGAGGTTAAGGCCAGTATGGTCCATGCAGCTGTTGTTCCAGGATGTTTATGGCTCAGCCCTGAGCTGAGAATAACAGGTTTCACAACTTAATAGCAGCTCTTAGAACTGAGGCACAAGATGTGCATAGACCCACTTCCTTAATAGCATCCAGACTCTCTTTCGAGTGTCTCTTAGCAATGCTTATTCCATTTTAGTTTCTCCATTATCAGGACAGAGTTTAAAAAGGAGAAGAAAAAAGAAAGAAAAAGTAGGGGCTGATCCTTGAAGAGTTACAGCCTCCTTCTTCTAAGCCTCTTTCTCCATTTCACCATGCTCTACCTCTTCACTTTTATTCTCTTGTGAAAATCTGTCTTCAGAACAGGACTGGGAAACAGGAGAGATGGTTTCGAGCCCATTAGCGCATATCTGACATTTGATACCCCTGTGGATTTTAGTAAGTCTTTTCTCTTCCTTGAGTCTCAGTCTCCTCATCTGTTCACATTGTCTATTCAGTCTCCACTAATGAGTATGGAAGATTCTTGAGTTAGGAGCAATGCCTTGTTTATCTCTGTGTCTCCCACAAGGGCCCACTCTAAAATTCGTCATAGAAAGGTGCTTGAGGGTCCTCAACGGTCTTCCTGGCTGGGCACCAGGACTAGCATGGTGACCTCCAGAGTCGGTTATGTAAACAAGGAGCTCCGGGGCAATTCTGAATTTGAAAATCCTCCTCCCATTTAGCAAGAAGTAGCTCAAGTCATGGAAAATGAGTGGAAATAACTGAAGTTTTCATATACCTCCTGGCAGTTTCATTGTCTTTCTTCTTAACTGAAAATCTCAACCAACAGTTATGTTCAAGGTGCTCTCTTGTCAATGAGAAGGAACCACACAATCAAAGTAGCTACGAGCTGGCCCCACAGCTGCCTCCTGCCTCCCTTGATCCCTCTTAAGAATACTGGGGCCTCCCTTCCTTATGATGGACCAGTTATAATGTAGGCAGATGTAACCTCTTCTATGCATCACTTATAGCAACAGTTTAGTGAGTGAATGTTCATGGATCTCAACATTTCTGAACCACCACCCCTCTCTTTGGAAAATGTTTCCAGGCTTTTCAGGACCAGTGACACTGAGGCTCAGGCATGGCCCCAAATGTCCCGTCCGATGTGCCACTCAGGTCTAAGGTGCCCCTCAGACACCGTCGTGCCTCTTTTCAGAATCTCCAAGGTGTAGCTGAAGGTGGCATCCAGACTTCCCGAATTTGTAAACCTGATGGTTTTGCTGCTTGAAAAAAATGGATGAAACTATTTTCTCTTACCTCCTGGACAGATAAGAATATGAAGTTTTTGTCATCATCTAAGAAAAAGGGACTGGATTTAATAGGTCATGAAAAGATATTTATGATTAGGGAGAACTGGAGTTTCAGAAGCTGGGCAAGAGGAATCCCTGAGGGACACAGGGAGAGGGAAAGAAACGTTTCCTGAAACAGAGGACAGAGGAGAAGGAGAGTGAGGGGCTTTGCTCAGCACGGTGACCTCACAGGTGCCAGGCCTACGGATCCTACGCTCCATCCAATCATCGCATGCGGTGCTCCACTTGGCGAAAGTCCCAAGACACCCACC
Organism: Pteronotus mesoamericanus; assembly: GCF_021234165.1. Taxonomy (NCBI): domain Eukaryota; kingdom Metazoa; phylum Chordata; class Mammalia; order Chiroptera; family Mormoopidae; genus Pteronotus; species Pteronotus mesoamericanus. The sequence continues at coordinate 6,769,940 of NW_026555265.1, read as the reverse complement.
AACCCAAGAAAAGAAAGGAAATCCTAGAGGGAAAAGATCAGGGCCAGTGACCGGTGAAGCTGAGCTGCTGGGCTTCCCATATGCACTTCAAAGGGAAGAATGGTTCATACATCATCAGCCTTCTGGCCTCGATGCTCTGTGAGGAAATATCTGCCACATTCGAAAGAGTTTGTCCTGAAGATGTCTTCTCCTAAGAACTCTGCAAGGCCTTTGGGAAGGTGGAGATGGAGAGTGCGTGGCATATTGACAACTGAATACCTTAGAGTCCTTTTAATGATGAAGACGTTGATATCTTAATTCAGTTTTTAAAATTTTTTATGGCTGGCCTCTTTTGGAAATAAGTAAAGAGATTTTTTTTGGGTGGGGTGGGGGACTTTATCTTCATTAGTACACTGAATTTTTATAAATTTCTCCTTGTCCCTGAGGGTAACCACTACCACCCAATCTTTCTAAGGTGGCCCAGGTACATCAATTTCCTAGAGCTGTTCTATCAAATTTCCACACACCTGGTGGCTTAAAACAGCAGAAATTTATTCTCTCCTGGTTCAGAGGGGTAGAAGTCCACAATCAAGGTGTCCATAGAAATGTGCTCTCTGAAAGCTCTAGGGAAGAAGCATCCCTTGCCTCTCCCTATATCCTGATGGTTGCCAACAATCCTTGGTGCTCCTTGGCGTGTACTCCATCGAGCCAGTTCCTGCCTCTACTGCCATATTGCCTTCTTCCCTCTGTGTATCCTTCCATGTCTCCAAATCTCTCTTACCCCTCTAAGAGCACCAGTCATTGGATTAAGGCTAATCCAGGATGACCTCATTTTAACTTGATTATATCTATAAAGACCTTACTTCTAAATAAGGTCGCATTCACAAGTTCCAGGTAAACTTGAATTTTGGAAGACTACTATTCAATCTGGCACGCCAGGATATTTCTTTATCCTTACTCTTTCCATCACAGAGCTTTGGACAGGGTCTCCTGCCCTCATCCTGAGGACTCCTTCCCACAGAATGACTCCCCACCACTGGTGTCATCTCCATAGTTCTCCTTGACAGGAGACTCTCTCCCTCCTCCAATCGAGGTTCCACAGGAGACGCTGTGAGGATAACCTCATAAAAATGACAGCTTGCTTACCTTAACTCCCCTGCTCAAACTTTTTGATGTTCCCTATTACCTATGGCATAAGGGCCACCCTTTCTCAGAAAGACATTCATAGACTTTACTCCTGATAGCAACTCACCTTTCCAGTCTTATTCTCACAATTTTCCTCCAAACACAACTCAGGTGGGTTGATCTGCTATCTGCCCTGTGTCTCCTCAATCGTCTTGTCTTTCCCTAACCATGTTCTTTATCACAGCGTGTATTATCCCCACCACTCTTAAAAAGCTACCTCTTTTTCAAAGTCTACCAAGATCTCCACCCCATGCCCAGTTGGAAGAGTCTCTCTTGCTCCAAACTCTTCTACTATTGAGTTGGTCAAAATGTTGATTTGATTTTTTTTCTGTAAGATGGCTCTAGTAGCACTTAGTTGCCTTGAACTTCATTTGAGACAATTTTGTTAGAGTGTATTGTGACAACTGACATATCAGCGTGCAATTAAAAATAAACTTTTCAAAATTGGTGAATTTTTGTGTAGTCATTTTACTATTGACAATGGAAGAAAATAAGCAATATTTTTGCATGTTATGCTTTATTATTTCAAGAAAGGTAAAAATGCAACTGAAACACAAAAAAAGATTTGCCTCAGTGTATGAAGGTGTTGTGACTGATCAAATATGTCAAAAGTGGTTTGTTAAGTTTTGTGCTGGAGATTTCTTGTTGAATGATGTTCCGCAGTTGGATAGACCAGTTAAATTTGATAGTGATCAAATTAAGATATTGAAAACAATTAACGTTACACTACCCAAGAGATAGCCAACGTACTCAAACTATCCAAATCAATAAAGTTATTGGTAAAAATAATAAATGTGCCTTTTATTTTATGGAAACAGGTATGGACTTTTTGACGAACCCAGTATTTTGCACTTCACTTGACACCTTTCATTTCATCTACATTAATCATGATCACATTGTGTCTCTTGATTAAAACATGAGCTCTTAAGAGCACGTCCCTTACTCATTCTCCCAGTTTCTGGTTCTTAGATGAGTATGGTTAAATGTAGTAACAATTTAAAGAGAGGAAGAAAGGAAGGAAGGAAGGAAGGAAGGAAGGAAGGAAGGAAGGAAGGAAGGAAGGAAGGAAGGGAGGAAGGAAGGTCCCTGAAGTCATACTTTTCAGAAAGGGGCTTAGGAGATATGCAAATATTTTGTATTTCATTAATAGTCAAGCTGATAAAAAATAAAATGCCATCTTTACTCCTAAATTCAAATTTTCACATTTTTAAAAATAGCTTACTTCTTTGGACTAAGCAAATGCTATATATTTGAACTTACCAAATAAATACATGTACATTAATAAAATGTGTTTCTATTTTATCATTAGGTTCTGGGTAAGATTTTATTGCACTTTAGCAAAGAGGTCATACATTACCCTTAGCAGATGAAGTATCTGTGTTTCCTCTTAGACCCCCTTAATCCCAGGAGTGATGATGATAGCTGAGTTTCTATTCTACGTGTGAGGTTAAAGGAGAAGGATGGTGTAGGGCCAAGAAGCAGAGCAGAACAGTAATGGGTTTTGAAGTCACCAAGACAGTGACAATGCTGCCATTTATTAACTGTATGGCTTGGGGAAAATTGCTTAACTTCTCAAAACCTGCTTCTTTCCTGTTAATACAGAGATTAGCTGTAACTCATAGGACTGTTGACAGAATTAAATAATATACATAAAATGAAAACCATATGAGACGCGTAATAAGTGACACCTACTTCAATTACAAGGGTTAGTTCTGGTGAGAATTGTCGTGGTTTTTTGACTTGTCTGGTGAATTGCAGCAGTAATTCTAACAGCAGCTGAAAAAGTGGATGAGTTGGCCTTAACCTCTAAATTGCCCCGAGGGAGAGTCAGCTAATGAAAAGCCACAAGAGTGAATTATCTGCTGGCTACACTCTTTTGCTGAGCTACAAAATTACTTTTGTATAGATATCAGTTTGCTAGTTATCTTAAAAATCAAATGAGAGCTCTTTCTAAAGTCCTAATAGTGACCAAGAAAACAGATTAAAGGAAAAGCATTGAATTTTACCCAAGAATCAAGAAAAACTCATTTGGAAATTAAATAAGTACTTAAATACACAGTATTTAACATGAATCTGGATTAGAGAAAACATTCTCTTGCCTGTGGTCCCCCTTCTTGAAGATTTGGTTGGGGAAAAAATTGACAGATGACACTGAAAATGGTGGGGGGCGGGAAGACTCCCAGAAAGAATTTGGAACTTTAAAAGGAAACCGGCAACTGATTTTTTTCTTTTTGCCAGCCAGGTTTCAGATCTTACAAATTGGATTTCAAAGGCTCTGCACTTCCTGAAAAGGGTGCCTCCTACGTCTGACTCATCAGTCCTAGGGGGTTTCACCCACAGAGCCGCCTGTGGCTGTAGCTTCACTTTCCTGGCCAGAGTGTCCCAGAGAAGTAAGGATTCATGCCCTTGCAGAGCTTTTCAGGAACCTTGCTCTCCCTCTGCGTAGCTTCCCTCGGACCACTTCTCAGACCTAGGATCTTCTTATCTTCATTGCCTTAGACCTCAAAGAACTTACTCTCCTGCCACTTCCCACTCTGCCCCTTGGATAAGCCACCAGGGGTGTAATTTTAAGTTTTACTACCAATCGGGATAGGCAACAGATATTAGCTAACAGAAAGTATATGAGACAGATGGAAAATTTCTACCATCTTACGAAGTGTGTAGAGCCAGTGTCCAGAGCTAGGATTGATATCCTAACCCTCTGCTTCCTAGCCTTTGCTTTCATTATTCCAGAAGAGCGCAGTTAAATTTCCACAAGGGGGGGAATTCCCTTGCCACCCTTACACACACACACACACACACACACACGCACGCACGCACACACGCACACACTCACCCCCCGCCCCCAGCTGTAAGAAGCCACCAGACAAAACAGACGTCTCTGGCCCTTAGGAGTATGACTTTGTCTCTGAACTCTCCAGACTGAGGATCTCTGAACTTTTCATAGGAATGATTGACACAGGACATATTCAGTACTGTGGAGGTGACAAGACTAAAATAATTACAGGATCAAATTATTTGGTGGAGGCACTTTATTCTTCTTGTTCTTATACTCTGATCTCTTGTCATCCTGCAAACTCTGCCTTCAAGTTTGATTTTGAATTAAGCTGGTCCCTTTCTGATCGTTCTTAAGCTGCCAAACCTCGTGTGTCTGAGAGATCTGTTGCTTTTCTCCAAATCACAGATAAGAAATTTTAAATGCACTTTTAATATTAAAATAAACACATGTATAATATATTGTGAACAGAAACTAGTATTCTTACATTAACTTGAACCATAGGAAATTGCCAATATTCAGCCACCATTTTTGACCTATAAAATGGCAGTTCCAACCCTGGCCCGTGTGGCTCAGTTTGTTGGAGCATTGTCCCGTGCACCAACCAAAATGTTGTGGGTTTGATTCCCAGTCAGGGCACATACATGGGTTTGGGTTCAAACCTGGGTGAGGGAATCTACAAGGGGCAATCAATCGATGTTTCTCTCTCAAATTGATCTCTCTCTCTCTCTCTCTCTTTCTCACTCTCTTCCTTCCTCCTTCCCTCTCCAAAAGCAATGAAAAATTGTCCTCCAGTGAGGATTTATTTTTTAAATGACAATTCCATCAGCTTTATTCTAATACATTTTAAAGGTAACAAATATGTTTCTTTTGTGCTTTATCCCGACTCATGGGTAAAACTTCTCTTTCCATTGACATTAGGGCTATTCAAACAGAAGTTTGAGAAGCAGTACTTTGAACAGTTCAGTCTAATCAATGACATTTGGAATATTCGTTGATATTAGGAATAATTGGCTTTAATTCAGAAATGGCTATTTTTCCACTGGATCCTGAGAGCAAAGGTGAAAGTGATAGGTTTTGCTTTTTGAGTTATTTCAAAAGCATCAGCTCCTTCAGAGTCCGTCAGTCGCTTACCCCACACCCAAAGTCTCCCTTTTTCTCTTGCACAGATCTTGATTATAGAAATCTATTTAGATCCTCTGATATTTTCCCTGTTGCTCAGAGCTTAACAATGAATCAAACATGCACAAATCCACATCATGTCCTATGAGTCCTCGGGGCGGTTTCTCTCTCTCTGCTTTCTTCTGTGATTTAGGCAAAGATAATATTTTCTGAAAGTACTGAGGGGAGAAGCTGAGCTGTTGCATGTTTGTGAAAGAAAAATGACTTTATTAAAAGTTGATGGGGCAAATTGGAAGAAATTAGAAAACCCTCACATATTAAATTCTGTTTCATTCATATTTGCATTAAGTTGTATTCATGTGATCAGGAACCCGATGCTCTGCTCTCTCATTCTCTCTGCCTCTCTCTTTCTCTCTCCCTGCCTCTCTCTTTTCATGTATAAAGTATACCCTTCTAGGTCTAGAACTCCAAGATTCGACAGCTTAAGATTATTCAAACATGTTAATGAAGCTAAGAACAAAGTAAATATACATCAGTTTAGCTCACCATTAACAGGGGACATCAGCCATTGTCTTTGGTTATAGAACAAACATATTTTTTTTCATATTCTCCTACATATTTGCTTTATATGTCTAGGTTTCAAGCTGTTTTGCAAAGACTATTGATCCATAAAATCTAATAAATACAAAAGCAAGGAAAGTATGAAAAATGCTAATAAGAGAGGCGCATGATAATTATGTAAACAAGGCAGGGTATACTTAAATTTTTTAAGTGGCATGATTCATTAGACTGCAGGAAAATGTCTACAGACAAAGAGCTATTCATGAAGCAGATGTATGGACCAGTCTATACCTTTGCAATCAGCAATAATCATTAAGAGCAAAAGAAAAGTGACTGATGAACCAGGATACCATTTAAATGTTAGTAGAAATATGTTCATTCAGAACAGAGAAGACAATGAATTTGTTAAAGAGTTTAAGTGTGAAGCTCAGGCCCTGGCTGGTGTGGCTCAGTGGACTGACTGGCCTGTGAACCGAAATGTCGCTGGTTTGATTACCAGTCAGGGCACATGCCTGGGTTGCAGGCCAGGTCCCCAGCTGGGGGTTTGTGAGGGGCAATTGATTGATGTACCTCCTGCAGATTGATGTTTCTCTCCCTCTTTCTCTCTCCCTTCCCCTCTCTCTAAGAGTAAAGAAATAAACTCTTTTTTTTTTTAAAGTGTGAAGTTCAGTAACTATGCTGATGTCACAAGCTATGAATAGTTTGTGGGTTTAAGGATCTTAGTGAAAGTAAGTATAGACACAGTAACTGAAGTACTAGAGGGTTTCTCATAATACTTAGAGGAATTATCAAGGACAAAGGTGGCCTGACTCAACAGATTTCCAGCATATGAAGTAAATTGGTTATTTTTGGAAGAGGTTTTAGAAAAAAGGTATATCTATAAGGGGGAGAAGTGTGAATTCTTTAAAGTTTTGAGGGTCACACTCAACTGAGGGTACAAATGATTATATTAAACTTGTCTGGACTTGTTAAGGTAAGACTCTAGTTCCCACTGCCTTAACTCAATAAAAGCATATTTATCACACACGTAAGAATTCAGTTGTGAGTGATGCTTGTGGGGTGACGCTTCATGTGAGGGAAGCCAGGAACTCTCCGTCTCGTGGTACAGTTGTCCTTCAGGTCCTAGGAGCCTCTCTGTTCACTAAAGAGAGAAAGGGGCCGTGGGAGGACGCATCCACCTCTGACCCTCCACCAGAAGGGACAAACATCACTCTTCATACCTCCCATCAGCAACAACTAGCAGGATCAGGAATTATAATCCCAGGCTTGGCATCACTTTGTAGCAACAACCCTACACTATGAAAGAGCGTTTGGGGGTCAGCTCCCCAGTTCTCCTTCACCTTCTGATTCCAGTTATAAATAAAAAGATTTACAACTAACTAAGCTTTCAGAACCTAACTTGTTTGCATATAGAGAAACAGAGAAACTTCTGTGTTAACTACTCAAATATAGGAACTACAACTCACAGCATTGACTGCCTACAAAATGGAAGTATAAAATCAATTTTTAAAGGAACAAACTGCACTTTAAAGAAAAGAAAGGTATTCTATTATAGATTGCAAATGCGTTAAAGTCAAGCTTGCGTAATTGTATGTGTGTGTGTGTGTGTGTGTGCGCGCGCGTAAGCAAAATATCCCTTCCTTTGAGAAACTACTCCACCCTTATTCTGTAAACATCTTACTCAAAGTTTGCAGTTAAAGAGGTGGGAGAAAACTGACCAGAGTCATCTCTCTGCCTTAGAGGTTGTGTACAACCCAGTCCCAGCCAATCAAATAGTTTCATCCTCCTGCCCACCTGAGAGTGAGGGAGGAGTTGCGACCTCACTGGGCCAATCACAGCTCACAATGGTGCTTGTCTCCAGAGGCTCTTTACCTGGGGCCATGATCCCTGAAACCCATGCCCGCCTGGAGCTGCTGACAGCCATTTCACTACCAGGGGAAGATAGCCTAAGAATGAAGCCAGTCAGAGATCTGATGACATTATCTGAATGCCTAGGCAACCATGACCGAAGTCTACTACTTGAACTTTCTAGTTCTGTGAACTAATAAATTTCTCCCGTTACATTTATCTTTTTTCTTGGCTTAATTTGATTCATTTCTGATAATAAAACCTTCAAAACTAAAAGAGCCCTAGCTATGATGCTTGATTTGGATCTTTTATATCTTTTCATCATGTCACTCTTCTGTTCTAAGACCTTTAATGGGCCCATTAATTCCTCACAAAGCCAAATTAAAGCTCCTCTACTTCCCTTTCAGAACATTCCACAAAAAGGACTCACCGTCTATATCCAAGAACATAAACCTTAGAATGCCCAAGCACTTATTTTTTATATTGACACCTGGTTTTAGTCTAATTCTGCCTTAGCCTGTCTCAACCTCTAAAGTTTCACATATGTTAGCACAGTTCCATGGAAATTATGGCCACTTCGAGGGTAGGGAGCAGGTTTCACAGACAACGGTAACCAACGTGTCAATATTACCGTCCTCACCCTTCCCCTTTGCACCAGTGCAATTCTTAGCACTGAACCCACAAAACACTTAGGAAATACTTGCTGAATTACATTCTCACAGTGCTATTTATTTGGGAAATAGATTTTTTTAAATCCTCACCTGAGGACAGGTTTATTGATTTTTTTAGAGAGAGAGGAAGGTGGTGTTGGGGGAGTGAGGAGAGAGAGGGAGACATCACCTGGTTCCCTGCCATATGCACCTTGTCCGTGGATCAAACCACAGCCTACGTATGTGCCCCGACCAGGGACTGCGCCTGCAGTCTTTTGATGTATGGGACTGTTTTCCAACCAACTGAGCCACCAGGCCAGGGCTTGGAAATAGACTTTTAATTTTGAAGGGTCTGCAATTTTTTTTTCTTTCCGAGAAGGGAAAAGCTATCTAAGTAGACAATTTCGGGAGTAATTTACAGCTAGAAAAAGGTGCTGAATTGTCCAAAGCTTTCTTGGAGGCCAGCATTAAGGTCACTCTTTAAAAATTTCATTTTCAACACAGTTATAGCTCAGGCAGCAATTCAGGAAAGGTTTCCCAGTAACGGATCTAAGTGGTAGTCTCTTTTAAATGTGAAAAAAGAAATTAGGTTCTTCACAGATCAGCTATCCTGATGCTGTGAAATACCTGTTCTTCATTATTCCTGGTGCACTGTGGTGTACAGTATGTATTAAATGAATGAATAATATCACTCTTCCCTTGGATTCTTTCCCCTAACCCCAGGCCTCATTAATTTCTGAGAAATTTTAGGAAAATGTGAAATTAATGTGTAATAATTCCTTTTTAAAAAAAAGATGTTATTTATTTTTAGAGAGAGGGGAAGGGATGGAGAGAGAGAGGGAGAGAAATACCAATGAATGGGAGATACGTCAATCTATTGCCTCTTGTATACCCTCAGCTGGGGACCTAGCCTGCAACCCAAGTATGTGCCCTGACCAGGAATCAAACTGGCAACCTTTTGGTTCACAGGCTGACACCCAGTCCACTGAGCCACACCAGCCAGGACAATTCCTCATATGTTCTATGTGTGTTTTCAGTTTTATTCACATTCCATCTTTTCACATTCCTTCTATAAAAATTTTTGTAGCTGAGAGGGAAAGGTAATACCCATTTTGTAGAGAAGGAAACTGAGCTTAGAAAAGCCAGAAAACATAAAGGTAACACGGCTGGCAAAACAACAGGTCCAAGTTGTCAGGCATCCTAACATAGCCATACCACCCTTCCTAGTACTCTATCCCATATATTGTCACATGTCCTGGGAGGTGACCAGGAAGGGGGCCCAGGGTGGTGATCAAGATCATAAACTTGAACTGAAGTAGACACAGGTGGAAGTCCAGGTGTGCTGCTGACTACCACATGGTCTTGGACAAGTTACATGATCAGTTCAAACCTCAGTTGGCTCCTCTGAAAATAAGAATACTCCTACCACCTCCTAAAGAGATTGTGAGGGTTCGATGACATAGTATCTGAAAATTGGTAAGTGCTCAGAAAACATTAACCATTAAGGACAAAGTTGTTAGGGCATTGGAGAGCTAACCAGATGCCGAGAGTGATTACCATGGGTCTGGAAACTGGACTTCGAACCCCGTTTGGATTAAATACACTAGTTATCTTGTCTATTTAATAGACGGTGAAGGACTGCCACTGTGATAAATACTCCCTCGCTGGAAATCATCAAGAATAGATTGCTGGCATTCGGTCTCCAGTTCATGGGTTTATCACTGAAATGTTATCCTTGGATGAACATACGAGGGAATCACCAGTGTCAACTCAGACTAAGATTTCCCAAGAAGGACAGTGGCAAGATCAGAATCCCAGAGTGGAGGGCCTGGATATCTGCTAGTCCTGTGCCTCCTGAGATTTCCTATTCCCAAAGGCACTCCCTTCTGAAGCACTGAGGCGCTCTCCCAGCATGACAGCCCTCACCCTTGTGATGATCAGCCACACCTGCAGCTCTTCCAATCCCACTCTCCGGTGTGGCCGAACCCCAGGAGGAAGAGATGCCTCGCCCTGCTGACGCACCTCCCCCCACCCCACAGCTGTCCGAATGGGGCTTAACCCATCTGGAAGTGACTTTTGACCTTTCCTACTCTTCCAGTTCCAATCCCAAGTGGGTGAGGGTTCTTATATATCCACCTTGCACCTGCCTTAAGTACTTTTCTGAGTCCCTGTGTCTGCCATGGTGATTGTCTCTGAGGATGTTCACTTTTTTTTTAGGGGACAATCTGCTTTTCTATCCAGGGGGATAGAAAACAGAATATTTATCCTGAGATGAGAGCAAAACACAATCAACTAAACCTTGTTACATTAGATTATAACCCCCTCTTGGAGGGGGAAATTTTATTTAACAAAGACTGATAGAGATTTGGTGTGATGATCATTTATCTTCACCAATATGTTCCATGGCTGACTCTCCACGCCCACCCTTCTGAAAGACACACAGACACCCTCCTAGATGCACACTTACCCAGGTGTTATTCATGTGCTGTGAAGGGTTAAACTCTGCCCTTTGAAATGTGATCCAATAGTTTGCGAATCTATGGTTTGACTGTCTTCCAGGATTATTGTGGGGATTAGCATTGAAATGACATCATGCACAATAAATCTAAAGCATTATGTAAATTAGAAGTAATAGTGTTCTTGGCCTTTGTATATTTTCTAGATCTCCCCACCCGTGGAAATAATAAATAAACATCACCACAAGACAAATATTCAGCTCTCTGCTGTGGAGGTTGAACTTTGTTCCCTCTTGAGTGTTCTGCACATCTGTGAACGTCAGTCCTTGGTGATGCCCATCTATTTAATACCTCTGATCAACAACCTCATTTCTCCTTAGTCTCCCTTTGACTAGTTTCTTTGGCATATTTAATTAAAGTAATATACTTTATGGAGATATGAAGCCAGACACCTGATTATAGCACTTCCTGGTGTGGGTCCTCAGCTTCCCTTTCATACAGTCGAAAGTAGAAGGGGCAAAAGGGAAGGAGAGGTGCAGTTTCCTTTGTTCAATTCACGGTGGTATGAAACTGAATAAAGGCTTGTGTGGAAACTGTCTGGAATTCCTCTAATTCCTATGATTATTGTAATTTTTAAAAATGTTATATTAGCTTCAATGCCAGGCATATTGTTTTGGGTGTCATAAACCAAGAGTTTGGGGGACAAATCCATGGTTGATTAGCTAAGTGGTAGAAAACTTGAATTCCTATGCAGGCAAAAGGATGATTGAGTTTAATGCAGGGATGGGGGAAGCTGGTTATAGAGTAAGGTAGGGCCACATCTATTTAACAATAACTTGTTAAACCAACCGCTATTCCTTGAAATTGAGGAGGCACTTAGCACATGGAAACATGGCTAAAGCTGAAAGGAACCGTAATAAATAGAATATACAAAGCATGCAACTGTGAAATAACAGGAGTCCTGGGTGAATTTGACTTTCTTGTGAACCCTGAGGCTCCTATACATCTTTTCTCTGCATTCCATTTGCCTGATCATAGAAATTTAATTATAGAACAAACCCCAATAAATACCCTTAACCGAATGGTGAAAGTGATAAAGTTTTAATTTTATAGTATACAAATCTCTAAGCCTCTTGTTTGGGGCATTGATATCTATGTATTCATTAAAAGTTAGGGCCTAATAATTTTTTTCCACATATCAAATAATAATAACATGACTCTTTCAAAGATAACTAAACTGAAACAATGAAGATAAAGCATAGTCTCCTTTCTCAGGGAGGTAAAATCCATTTTTTAAAATCAACAGTATCTAGTAATTGAAAGAAAATGGCACTGATTTGTGTGTAAAGATTTTCTGTGTGACTTTGGAGGAGTTTCTTGATCTCTCTGTTTCATCTGCAAATGTTTTAATATTTTTAGAATGAGTAGTTGAACAAACACTGAGTAATCACTGGCTAAAAAAGAGGTTTTGATGAATGCTCTAGATTTCCAAGCCAACTGAACCACTTAATGTTTCTATATGTATCACACATTTTCCTGACTTCGCACTCTGGCTTATGCCATTTCTTCCACTAGGAATCCACCTTCCTGTTTTGCGTTTTCTAATTTTATTTAGTCTCCAAGGACAAGGTTAACTGTCTTTTGTGTTTTCTGCTCTTCCTGATTCCTTTACCTGGAAATTTTGTTTCTTTTTCAAATCCTCAAAGATAGCTGTTGTTCTCTACTTCTATTATGAATTTATAGATCCGTATTTCCTACATGTACTTATTCGAGTAATGATTTATGCCCTTCTTTTGGAGGGCAGGGACTATGCATGATTTATCTCAGAAATTGACATGTGATAAGCACCTAATAGATGTTTACTGGGTAGATTATGTGATGATTAGTTTTATGTGTCAACTTGGCTAACTAGAGTAGCCAGTTATTTAATCAAACACTAATCTAGGTGTTACTGAGAAACTGTTCTGTAGATGCGGTTAATAGCCACAATCAGTTGACTCTAAGTAAAAGAGATTGCCCTCAACAATATGGATGGGCCTTATCCATCAGTCAAAAGTTCTCAAGAACAAAGAGAGTTTTGTAGTAGAAATCCTGCCTCATGACTGTAGCATTAACTCCTGCTTGAGTTTCCTGCCTGACAGCCTGTCCTATAGATATTTGACTTTCCTGCTCTGCAGATTTGGAGCTTGTCAGCCCTCACAATTGCAAAAGCCAACTCCTTGAAATAAATTTATTTACATATGTATATGCTATGGGTACTGTTTCTCTTGAGAACCCTGACTGACATAGATGGAGAGGTTAATTATAGCTCAATATATCCAGTTTATCATTTAATTAAGTGACTTGACCTATAAGTTGCAGGAGGACTTGAATTTTTAAAAAATATTTTATTTATTTTTAGAGAGAGATGAAGGGAAGGAGAAAGAGGGAAAGAAACATCGATGTGTGAAAAAAACATCAATCAGTTGGCCCTTGCACAGCGTCAACCAGAGACCTACCTGGCCTGCATCCCAGGCATGTGTCCTGACGAGGAGCCAAACCAAGGGCCCTTCAATTTGTGGGATGACATCCAACCCACTGAGCCACACCGATCAGGGCAGGACATGAATTTTTGCTTTGTTCACTGCTCTTATTAGTGACTAGAACAGTGCCTGACACATAATAGAAATTTATTGTTGACACATAAATAGACACATAATTGTTGAATAAATAAAATGTAAAAAAAACAGATACTTTATAAAAAATACAACATCTGGCTCTTTACTGGGTTTAAACTTACCCTTACGTACTTTGGGCCTTGTGTTGATATGTATAACAGAAAAAAACTCCCAGTCCTGCATCTGTGTGTCCCCATAGGTAAGTCACTTCCATTCTCTGCACCCCATCTTGGTTATCTGTGTTACTAAGGTTTTAATTAGGTAGAATTCTGAGTTCCCTCCTATACTTCTTTGATGTCAGTGACTTCTGTACATGGCTATGATATCTTTAGACTTGCATCTATTTTTGTCATCACACACACTTGAATATCATTTATTGCATGATGATTATAATTACTTTATTACTAATAAAGCTATCACCAATTACTACTTCAAATTTATAAAGTTACTCTTCTCTGAAGCACATAAAGAAAACTTCAGCCTAGTTCTGGCCGGGTAACTCAGTTGGTTAGAGCATCGTCCCTATACCACCAAAGTTGTAAATTCAACCCCTGGTCAGGGTACATACAAGAAGCAACCACTGGATGCATAAAACATGAAAGAAGAAATCAGTGTCTCTCCCTCTCTCTCTCTCAAATCAAAGCAAAAAACCCCCAAAAAACAAAAACAAAAAAACAAAAAAAACAAACCCTCGATGGAAAGGAAACTTCAACCTATATTTCTGGGACCAGACTTCGTCCATATCATGGTTGTAAAGAAATAAAAAGACTTCTTAAGGCTTTTTGCCTAAACCACAATTCCTAGTCCCCAAGCGCTTTATAAGCCAGCTATCAAGGCCCACAAATACATTCATCTTGCACCTGGGCTTCAAAACATCAAAACTTTGCTTCTAATTTTAGGGCCAGGAAATTATTTTATAACTGTTTTGCTGCCTCTTGTAAATAAATACTTGCTGGGGTACTTTCTTTGGGTAGCCTTTGTTTCCTCTCATCCTGTGACAAGAAGGATTTTTAGAGTCTGAACAGACCTGCTGAGCCCTGGCTGAGCGCTAAGAACCCAGAGGCTATGTAGCCACACCCTAGAGCCAAGCTACTGAGTGAATTTCAGCAGCAGGCTTTGCTTCATCCTCCACCAGCAGAGACTAAGAGGCTATTAGTCAAGATGTGCCAAAGTGGGGGTCTTAATGCACAGATTGTCTCTTGATTTCAGGCTAATTCTTTCAGAGCTGAGATCCACTCCCCCACCCCCACCAGGCAAAGAAAATTTCTTGGAACGCCCTACTGTGGAATGTCAAGCTGTGAAAGGATAGACTGGAGAAAAATAAACAAACAAATAAAATGTGTTAAGAAATTGTACTAGCACAAGATTGCTTTATTTTGTCTTTTTACGTCAGTCACAGTCTCAGAATGTGACGCGTGGATGACACTTTATTCTATTCACTTACACTTGAGGAAAAGGAGTTTCAAGGAAGGAGAGGACTCTCTCCTCTGATCATGAAACTAATGGCAAAAGCCAGGCAAAATCGGCCTCCTGACTCTCAGCCCACTACTTTTATCTGAATTTATTCATTCATAATGTATATCTATATACCCCATCTCTCCCTGCCTTCCCCAAAGGGAAACAAACAGCTCTGAGGCAAGTCACTATAAAATATACATGCTCCAGGGTAGTTTAAATAGACAGGAATCATCAGAAATTAAATAGAGCCAGGGGCTGTGGGTTTTTACAAAAATTTCCTCTCCCCCCCCCCTATATTTCTTTTCTTTTTCTTCTTTTTTTATCTTTCTTTGTTTCTTTTTTTGGGGGGGAGGGGGTCTGTTTTTACACTAGACTATGTAGAAGCACTGAGGAATTTAAGGGGTTCAAGAAGATTTTTGTTTTTGCCTTTTTTTTCCCCTTAAAAACTAACAAAGAAAGAATTAGAAGGCATGGTTAAGAAAGTATATTTTTGGTTGCGTGTGATAATATTGTCAGAGACGAAGGAATGTCAGCATTTTCCTCAAATGCCCTCTCTCCAGCTTTTGCAACTTAGAATTTCAAGTGATCTTTGAACCACAACTCAACACACGAGTCTCGGATCAGGGGAAATACCTCCATCTATTCATGTACTGTGTTGGGTGGGCATAGTTTGGGGAAAAAAAGCCAAGTTTTTCAAACAAACTTGCTACAGTGCAGGATATAGAGAATCATTTTTTGACAAGCTTTAGAAAATAAAGAGGCATTACTCACACACCCCCACCCGGCAAAGAAAATTTCTTGGAACGCCCTACTGTGGAATGTCAAGCTGTGAAAGGATAGACTGGAGAAAAATAAACAAACAAATAAAATGTGTTAAGAAATTGTACTAGCACAAGATTGCTTTATTTTGTCTTTTTACGTCATTCTGTAGTCAATTTTATAGGCCCGCTCAGGGAGACAGCTTCTAGCATCACAATATGAGAGTGAAAACAAATGTGTTAAAGGAAATACCTTTCGTTTCTTTTTCCTGGGAGCTTCTCTGAATGCGAATTTGGTGTGGAATACGCATGTAATGTCTGTGGCTCATGTCTGGACCACAGCACTGCTTTGTGTGGGATGGAATGAAATAGCCAGCTGGAATTGGACAATAGAAAATCCAGAAACAATAAAATATGTATATATTTTGACCTTAGAAAAAGAAAGATACAATTCTTGATCATGGGACCTTATGTGAAAATGAATATAAAACACTTAGTATTTAGAGTGTGAAACAGTTCTGTTGTGAGGTGGGTGCTTGTAGGGAACCTAGCTGCTCAGAGCTGAAAGGCGCCTCCGGAGTCAGAGCCTAAGCTCCTTACCAACTCAGGAACTCCCTCAAGTGTAACCCTGACAGATGAATAACCTGGTTCTGAAGACCTCCCGTGATGGGGAGTTTATTAATTCATAAGGCAGCATTCTCCGTGCAGTGTGGCTTTCCTTGTTAGAAAATGCTTCTGTATCCTGAGAAGACGCTTATATTTCTCTAACTGCCACATTTCTCTCCTGATTCCACCCTCTATAGTCACCCTTCAAAAAATATAAATTAATTTCCCCTGTGACAGTTCTTTGTTTAATTGCTCACAGCAAAGTACACCAAACATCTCTAGTCTTTGCTGACAGGGTATTGCACTCCACTCTCAGCATCTGACCCGGCATCCAAGGTGCATACAAGGCAAGATATGGATTGGTACACAGGACCTAGAGCCCAGACTTTTGGCAAGTTCAAGGACTAGAAGGGGCTGGATCAGTGTCAAGGGATTGGCAAGAGGGTCTTCACAGTTTCCTAAGTCAGCAAATTAAAGCATTACTATAGAAAGGATTTTGTAGGGCAATTAATCAATTTGCTTTTTCTTGCCTGATGTGTAGAGGTCAAATCCACTGGGTTCCCCCAAAAGAAAAAGAATTGGAAATTTGGCCTTAAATTTTTGTTATTTTCCCGTAGAGTTTATTGAGCAAATGAATTGGGCTCAGATTTTAAGGTACCAAAAAAAGGAACAGAGGCTTTGTTTGCCATGATGGAACTTGAATCGAGCTTTTGGACCAGATTGTGTGTGAGAAATTCTGGGCAAAATTTAAAGCCCTCCAAAATGTAAGAGGTGGTTGGTGTTTTCCTGGATACTCAGTGGTTGTTCACAACGGTCAGTGAAATTTGATGAAAAGAACATGGGTCATAAATCAGAAGATCTGAGTGTGGGCCCTGAGCCAGCCACCTGATTCATTTACTCTTTCATCGATCAGACATTCATCGGACAGCTACTGTGTTCCAGACCCAGTAAGAGGCGCTGGGGATACAACGATGACCAAGATAGGCACAGTCTGTGCGCACATGAAGCACATGTGTTTGTTAAGGAGACAGATGAGTTATTGGGCAGCTATAATGAAGTGTGAGGAGGAGCGAGAGTTCAATGGTGATGAGACTTTACATGACCTTACACTTCGGGATGTGGGGTGGAGTTGGTTCAAGAAAAGCTATTTACCAGAATTTACATCTAAATAGAGAGCAGAAGGATGATGATTATTAGCTGTTGACCTCAGAAAAATGATCATCTCTCTGAACTTATTTCTTATCTCTAAAATGGGAATAATAATAACAGTTCAGAGTGACCTGCTTTTCTAGGAGATCACTTCTTGTGATGATTAGATGAACAACAGATTTTTATGATAAGTGATTTGTTGAATCCTAAAGTACTCTATCATTGTAAGCAATGACAAAGTGTAAATAATTTTTATCAGATAATGTTATTGCCAATCCTAGAGTCTATTTTCTTCTTTCTACTTGAAAAGATTTGGCTTCCCTGAGAATAACAGGAGTAGAAAACCAAATGACAGATTTGAGTGGAGAGATTTATATTGCTAGTTTCTTCATAGCTAGACCACCCAGGCCCTCAGTGTAGAGAAGAGGGTGGAAATGAGCCCCCGAACCATGTGAATGCACCAAAGGGGATAGACTTCACTCAGGGCTCACCTTGTTAGAAAGGAATAGCTGAGTCAAGAGGCTTATCCCCAGTGTCCTGGAAACCTTGCTAATATCACCGCGGCCTAATCCCATCAGAGGTAAAATTGCCCAACTTGCCCAAAACCAGGCTGTGTGCACCTGCATGACTGTGAGATACCAAAAAGATTCAGCTCTACTCCTAATTATCCACCTATTAGTGGGGGAAAAACAATAGCCAAGTAATTCCAAATGTCGGCAATTCCTGGTTTATTGAGATTTAACTTTCTAGTGCAATGAGTGCATTTTGCCCAAGGCCCATTCTCCTCTTTTGACTTAATTATGATTGTGGTTAAATTTCATGGCATTTTTCATATCCCCCTCTGCTGGTCTGGAAACACCGTAAGTATTTATTAAATTTGAAGTTTGTGTGAAAAATGGAAACAGCACTCACTGTCTCTACTGATTAGGCAAGTTTCCTTTCTCTTTCTGTGTCTGAGTTCTCCTATCTGTGAAATAAAGGGGGAGGAAAACATTTACCTATCAAGTGCCTTCTACTCTCAACATTCCACATGACTATGATGTTTGCCTCTCTTTTTCCTGCCTACATTTTCAAATCATAATAAATTCTGGTTACTTTCTTTTGTTAGACTTTTATTGAAAATGCAACTGCCCAAAAAGGCCAGATCTCGTAGCCTGGGTTGCTATTTAAATCCATCTGACCAGAGGACCCTTGTTTAAAATTACATTTTGTTAATCCGTCATATGGATGTGGAACTTGCTATTTTTAATACATGCGCTGCACAGCCCAGTTATTCATGGCTGAGAGTTTGCCACATACAGCTCCAGAGAAGCTAGAAGAAGGTTTCTTTCACTAGCTAATACACTTCGGGAGTGGAAAAGTAGAGGGGCAGTTCTGCCTCTAAGTGGGACAGCAGTTTTGAAAGGCAGCATGTTTCTCTGGTCTGTTTGATGCTGCAAGAGCCAGTACAGCAACCGCCTACCTTAGTGCTCACTTAGATGGTAGACTCCACTGACCTCTCCTGAGTCATCTGTCCAAACTCTAGAAACGTGCACTTTTACTGTGAGACCCAGACACTCTTTAATATCTTCTGATAATTATGCTCTCTTTCTCTCTTCACTTTTCCATTACCCTTCCTTCTCCTAGGCCATATGGCATAAATAGGGAATAAAAGGCATGAAAATATAAGCACTCAATTAAATTCAAACAGAAATACCTATATTTATAACAACTCATAAGTGATTGCTGGGAAACCATAGATAGCTTATACTGAGATATAATTGTAGCAAATATTACCTAAT
Source organism: Pteronotus mesoamericanus (assembly GCF_021234165.1). NCBI lineage: Eukaryota > Metazoa > Chordata > Mammalia > Chiroptera > Mormoopidae > Pteronotus > Pteronotus mesoamericanus. The sequence continues at coordinate 6,750,954 of NW_026555265.1, read as the reverse complement.
GCTGGCTTCCTAGACTTTGAGAGATGGGATTATGAGAAATCCATTCTCATAATTATGGGAGATGGGAGAGTAGAAATGCATTCATTCATGCATTTATTCATTCAAGCATATTAATTAAGGTCATAAGACGAGCTAGAAACAATATTAAGTGCAGTGTTAAGTGCAGTGTATTAAGTACAAAGGTAAAGAGACACAACACTTACCCTTGAGAAGTTCATAGTCTAAGGGCCCAGAGGTTAAAATGTCTCCCAAGAGACCAATTCAGGAAATTATGATTCCTTTCTTTCCTTATTTTGCTTATTTAATAAAGAGTATTTACACCATTTTATCAGAGTTTTATAAGAGCATATAAAGAGTATTTAGGTAAAGTATTCAGTATATTACCTACATATACAGGTTCGTTGAAAGTCTGTGATATATAGAATCCTGATCTGGCTGGTGGAGAGTAGGACAGACAGTGAAGAAGAAAGACCACTGACTCACTCATTCAAAACATTCAAGACCCATGGCTAAGGCATAACCAGAACAATTCATGCTAACTACCTATTTTCTTCCTATGACTATAAGTATCACAAGAAAAGCAAAAACAGGGAAGAGCAATGCCTCATTTTGACTTTTTTGCCTGCATTATTTCAAACTGTATTATGTAGGTTGGAGGTTGTTGCTTGCATGGGTGAACTAGGATCCTTCAGATTCATGGAATGACTGTACCTCAGCCAGCTGTCTTGCAGATCCATCAGTCATGACGGAAGCATTGACAGATGGGAATGGATCAATTTTTGTTGATGTTCCAACCCCTTGCATAGCTTATACCACTGCCTAAGTAATGGTAATATCTTTTCAGAAGGAAAGTCATGGCAGTGCAGGAGACCTGGAAAAACCAGATGTTTTAAGAATCTACCTCATTAGTCTACCAGTGTTTAATCTGGATAGGTATCCACCCTCTTTAATCCTGAGTGGCTGAGAAAGCTTGTTTCCAAGAGAAGGCTACGGAAAGCAAAATAAATTAACTAGTTATGCCAAAGTTCTTCGCTTATTATTTGATTCTACAAACATTGAGGACCCTGATGTAGGGCTCCCTGCTGTGGGGAAAAAAGTGTGTAATAACAATAGCAGCAGTTAACATATTAAGTACTTAGTGTCAGGCTTTGCACTAAGTGACCTATTTTACCTCTTGTAATCCTTAAAACAACCTATGAGACAGGAATTGTTATTATCTTCATTTTATAGGGGAAGGCATGGCAGAGCCTGGACTAATTTTTTGGTCTAACAAAACAGCTTGAATTCTTGGTCATAGGAACCCAAGTAAGAAAGTAAAAAGGCTCTTGTCTAAACCAGGGACTACGGTATAGAGAACAGATGGATTTTGGAGAATTACCTTTGTTTCTAAGAACCAATATGTCTCCTAAGTGTTGGAGTCAAAACCTCATAATCAACAAAAACACCTCTGAGATCCTCTTCTAACTAAAGGACAATGACTTAGATGGCACCTGCCATGTCAAATGAGTATAACTCCGTAGCAAGAACTATGTCCTTTGGCTTCTTTAGCTTATCATTGTCCACCCAGATTCTGGCACCCTGTCTGGTAAATAGCGGGTGCTCATATTGTATTTGATGAATGAGAGAATTTTCACCTTGCCATTCAACAGTCATTGGAACCTGGACCAATTCATCCTCTTCTCCCTCCCCCACACCTACACCGACACCCACATTTTAGTTTCTCTAGCTTTATATTGGAGCAAGTTGAATCTTAATAACTCATTATATGTTAACTTGAATAAGATGTTATCCAGGAAAATAAATTACGTAGGGCAAAAGTAAGTGATCCTTTAGCGGCTAATTCCCATTATGAGTCTATACAGGGGTGGGTGGGCACTCTATTTTTTTGATACGCTTAATCCTATCTTGTTTGACACCCGATGCAGAACTCCGCAGAAAGCTGGTTTCATAATCCTTAAATAGGTTCCTTCAACTAAAAACATTGGGGTTCTTGAGATGGAAACGCTCCCATAGAGATGTCCTCGCCCAGGACACCGCCCTTAAAATCAGATTGAGGAAAACTCCCTTCTCCTAGAATGCGCTTGGCAAGCCCTGCCCCGCAAGGGGGTGGAGGTAGAGAATGAATACGTCCACACCTAGCACGTCTGCCCGAGCACAGATTGGCAAAGTGGCATAGGCGCGCAGACCTCTGCCATTTATTTATTTTTCTTTCCACTGGGTGCGCTGTCCCTTTAAATGGGGACGCTGGTGCTGGCTCCGTAACACGGGAGCCGGCAGCTTGTTGATTTCAGAGCTGGTGAATTTCACATTGTTTCCACTTCACTTTCCTCGCTCTAGGGGAGGCTCCGGTTGGCGCTACGGCCGCTGTTGCTGCTGCCAGCGAGGGCCAAGGGAGGGCAAAGGCCTGCAGTACTAGGGCCGGCGTGGGGCCTCAGCAAAGGGTGTCGGGGCCACACACGCACCCTCGCTGCAGTCCAGCTCCTTCCGAAGCCGGGACGCCCGGAGCGCACCGAGCTGGGACCGCCCGCCTAGACGCCCGCCCTCCTGCCCGCCCACGGGCCGGGGCCACAGCCCGGGAGCCGGCGAGGGGAGGAGGCCCAGGGGGCGGGGTGGGGGGCGGGGGTGGGTGCTCCCGCTGCCGCGGAGCTGCTACTCGGCGCGTTTTGCATGAAGATGGCGGCTCCCACCGCCAGCAAGGCAGCCTCCTTGGGCTGTAACAACAAGCCTACGTTCCCGGAGCTGGATTTCAGGTCCGGAGCTCGGGTAGAGGAATTGAACAAACTCATCCAAGAATTCACGAAGCACGACCAGCGGGAATACGACGACCAGAGAGCGCTGGAGATTCACACAGCCAAGGATTTCATCTTTTCCATGCTGGGTAAGAAGGGAAAAGGGGGAGGTGTATGCGTGTGATGGGAATCGGGGTAGAAAACCCATTCCCCCTTCTTGCTCTCTCTTTCCTTCTTGGTTTTTTGCCCGGAGTCGGGTGCCGGGGTATAACTCATCTGTTCTGCCTCTCCTCCTTTTTCTCCGCTGCAAGCGGAGCTCCCTTATCTCCCCACCTTACTATACTTTGCGCCGGGTCCCTTTTCCCCGCTGTTCACTGGCTCTTTTGTTAATTTCTCACCGGCCAGAGCTGGTGGGCGGTGAAGTGTTCGTGGTGAAAGGTATCACGGGTGGGGTTCTCCCTGGAAGCAGCGCTGTCCAGGTGAGACACGGCGGCGCCTTTCAATTAAGGGATTTGGCTGCTTAGGCTCGGACCTGCGCCTTCCCAACACTGAGCCTCGAGTCCGCTCCTGAGCTTGGGACGTGGGGATAGCTTGGGGCTCTGGCTCGGCGCCCGAGCGACAAGTTGCTTCTCTTGTCCTGTCGCGCGGCGCTGTCACGCCAAGCCCCCGGTGGCCAAACTTGTTGGGTGTTCCGTAGTAACCCGCTGAAGTAGGCTGGGCGCCCGGAGTTCTCAACTTAGATTTGTAAATCGACTTCCCTTTGAAGCGGTCGGAAGCATTTCCGGTGCTTCCCCGGGGTTCTGGCGGAGCTCGGAATTCCTAATTCCCTGACCCCTTGGGGCGCTGGCCCCCTCCTCTTTGTGTACGATCGTTGCTTTGGACGATAGAGTGCTCTCAGATTAAGAATCTAGGAGATGTCGGGGTTAGAAATGTGCCGCTCATTGCTACCCACCCCAACCCGGCACCCTTCAGGTCCTTAAAGTGATTGTTGAATGAATGGTGTGTGAAAGAAAATAATGGAGCCTAGCCTGGGAGACCGAACCCTTCCTCAGGTGTCCCGCCCTTTGCATTATTGTTAACGAGGTGTGGTGTGAGTGTTCGCCATTGGGAGCCTCCTTTGGAGCTTGAGGCTCCACCAATGACACCTTGGCGGGCATTCAGTACGTGGCCTGGAGGTTAACGTCTGGCAGAACTGGGGTCTCTGTGCGTTCTACCCTCGGCCAGTTTTCCAGATAGTGGAAAATTTGATTGAAAAAAATCTTCGACCAAAGAGGAAGGCAGAGCTCTTTTGCCTTTCTTCTGCCCATCTGCTTGGGTTTCTGCCGGCTGTCTGTTGTTGCCGATTTTGTCGTGGGGTACCTTTTCCCTCTCGGTGTTCTTATTCTCCGCAGTCCAAGGTGGGGGTGGGGAATAGTATAGATTGAACGTGTGGACTCCAGTAGTAGCATCGCTTTCAGAAGTTGGATAAAGCAGATTAAACTTGGGGCTGGATTTTACCTTTTGCTCCACACTCCCCAAGAGTAGCCTAGACTGTGTATGGGGTTGAAAAGCTCTCTATTGAGATACTCGATCATTCAATTCTTTAGATGAATTAAATGTTGTTTTTTTAAAAATTGATTTGAGAGAGAGAGATTGATTTGTTGTTCCACTTAGTTATGCATTCACTGGTTGTGTGTGCCTTGACCAGGGAAAACCCCCAACCTTGGCATATGTGGATGGCACTCTAACCCACTGACCTACCAGGCCAGGGCTTTTTGTTTGTTTTTTTTAATAATTCCCAAACTTGGTGGGAGTGAGCTTCCAGGGGGAAGCTTACAGACTTGCAAAGCTACCAGATCAGAAAACCAGCACAGTGATTGTTGGGAGGGTGGTGATACACAGAGAGAGTTCAGAGCAGTTATTTAAGTTGCTTAATGAAGGCCTTTCTCTTTGATATAAATAATGGAAGTCTGCCATTGTGTTGTTATAGCCCTGGAATCAATTCTGATGTCTCCTGACCTGGGTCATTCACTAGAAAAAGATGTTGGGTCACTACCAGTCTGGATAGTCTTGGAGCAGAAAATGGGCGGATGTGGGGAGGGGTAGGTTTAAATGCCCAGCACTTCAGGAAGCTCTGTGCCAAGTCCTCAGCTGATACACTGATTTAGCAAAGCCTTTACCCAGGTGTGAAGGGTCTTATTCTTGGGTGCTTAATTTACATGTGTGTAATGGCATGAGTAGCATTGTGTTGACAGGTGAACTAAATTCTCTTCTATTTCTTTTTACCCAGTTGACCTTGCGAAAGACGTCTTTCTTGACCCCTGAGAATTTGAGAGTTCCACCTGCAGGAAAAAAAAATCAGGACAGTGTGTCATTTAAGCCTTTTGCCCTTCTGCCTTCACTAGAAGGCAGATGGTGAAATGAGCTTGTCTTGGGTGTGGAGCTACATTCATTTGTGAGTTCCTTGCTTTCCCGTAATGAGGTGCTTGCTAGCTGCTCTAGACAACTGAAGGGTTGGAGACAGCAAGGGTCCCTGTGTGGATTTACTTTTTCTAAAGCGGATTTCGCTTGGCTTAAGAACCAAAATCTCTTTTTGTGCACTTTGCCTCTCTTGCCACAGCCTTGAGTCTTTCATGAATATGCGAATAAGGTGTCTTAATGACCCTCAGCTTGTTAAGGTGTCACTGGGGTGGTGCCAGGCCTTTATTTCTTGGAGTCAGGGGGAGAGGAGTCCTCTTGGCTTTGTTCTGCTTCTCAGCGGTACCTGAGGATTGTCAGCAGCTTAAAAACGTTATCCCTTCACACAATGAAATGGCAGAGCAATTTGGTGCAAGTCTCTTTAATGGAGCTGTAGATGAGCTACCTGTTTGTAGGCAGTTGGCAGCCACTCTCTACGTAAGATTGTTAACTCTGACTAAAGTCCCCCAGCTTCCCAAACCTTTTTTATTTTTCTAGTTTGGAGGCAACTATACGCAGAAGAAAAAGTGGTAGTAGACATTTGTCATAACCAATGACCTTTCAGCCTACCCATGCTGGGTTCTGCATGGGCTGTGGGGTTGATCAGAATGTTCTGGTGTTCCTGTGGTCTCCATGGCCTGTCCTGACATTCTCTGTTTGTACAGAGATTCTGATTCTTTTGGAGGCAGGAGTTATGTGGAATCATCTAGACTTATTTCTCTACACCTTGGTCTTTTAGGAGAGTGATTGCTGTTATTGTCTGGTTAATATTTGAGAGGCCAGATTGCGTGAGAGGCTGGCAGTGCATAATAAACACCATTTATCAAAATTCAGGGACATTGCCAGAGTTCATTAATGTTTTAATAATATTTGGTATTTGCATAATGTCTCTATCAGTCCCTTTGTTATCTTCACTCCCTGACAGGGTCCAGAGGAGACTGGTTGTGTCCCCATTGAACAGATGAATAACAGAGGGTATGTAGAAGTTAGAGAAGCCATGAGGGAGACAAGCAGTCACTTAGAACTGCCTCAAGTCTGAATGGTCAGTACCATGGCATGGTTATTGGAATAGCTATAAATTACTGCCTGCCTTCTGGATGCCAGGAACTTCAAACAACCTTAGGAGTAATGTTATTACACAAATGAGGATATTGAAATTTACTGGGGGTAAGACTCATCTAGGGCCCTATGGTTAATAAATGGTAGAGATGTGGCTAAAACACATATCGCCCTGACTCTGACATGTTCCTTTCCTCCTTGAAACTAATAATAATAGATTCATTAAGTCCAGAGGAAGGTCTTTGTTTTAAAAAAAAAAAAAATCACTGCCTCTTCCATCAGGATTTTGTTTCTGATTTCAGCTATAAATCTTAGGATGATCCAAGCAGCATCTGAAATGATTTCTGGAGGGGTCTGAGTTTAAGTATTTTATTCCGCAATAAAATCACTCGTTTGAATTTTTGGTTAGGAAAATGATAGCCATTATAATAAACTGTTAAAATCTGTATGAATTCCACTTTGCTCCTGCTGGCTGAGCAGTCTTAGTTTTTTCATCTACTAAACATGGACAATAGTAATGCATCATTTCAGAGTTACTGTGTGACTTTGGAGTTATGCTGTGAACTGAAAGGAATGTATACATGATTTTTGGTAATTATTTTACGATATAGGCTTTAATAGGAAATCTAGTGGACTTAAGCTGGAATTTTATCTGCAGTTTGGTATCAGGAAAAACTACAGAGTATGATCAGAGGCAGCCTAGGAGAATATAGGTTCTGACTATAGAGGGCACGATTAATTCAAGCATACATTGCCATTTGTTAAGCTCAGACTGTGTGCTGGCCATTGTGCTAGCTACTTTGCATAAGCCCACTAGTTGATGCGATTTTCTTCCAACAACTTTGTAAGGATAAATATTATGCCTGTTTTGGAGGTGAAGTAGGTTGTATTATTTCCTTTTTAAGATGAGACGCTAAGGCTCAACGAGTTGTAGTACCTATGCCAAGTTCATACAGAGTTTGAATTCGAACCTTGGTATGTCTGATTCAAAAACTCATGTTTCTTCCACTGTACTAGCAATCAATCAGTTTCTATCACTCTTGATTCAGAAAACCAAAAAGGCCCCACTCCCCGGGGAATGCTCTGCGCAGTAGCCTATTTAGCCTATGGGAGCAGGGATGGTTTCTCTGTCTCTTTCTTTCCCCCTTCTTACTTTCATGCATTCAGCTAGTATTTGCTGAATGTCACACTGCCTGCAAACAGTATGCAGGGTCCTAAGGACAAAATAGTGAGCTTAAACTTCGAGAAATTCACATGGTCCTTTGTAGACCCTTCTCTCCTTTCTGGCCACCAACTCTAGGAAAATAGTTTTGCTGGCTCTTGTCCCTTTGCAGGCCCACAAATACCGAATGGCCATTTCTAAGTTCTAAACTTAATGGCGTGGCACTTTGGAGTGCTGCCAGACCTACCACACTTTTAAGACACTTTCTATATCTTGAGAGTAGGCCACTTTGAAGTTCTGTATTTCCAGTGTTTGAATGCCACTTTTCTCTTACTGAGTTCATTCAGAAATATTTACTGAGGGGATTTATTGCAGATCATTGCTTTGTGGGCCTCCAAGTCTCAATCAGTTCCTTAGAGTTCGGATCGCTAGTGTGCTGTGTCTGTATAATGGACAAGATCATCTTTGAAGTCTGTTTCAGCTCTGGCAACATTATACATCTAGAGCAGGGAGGTCCCTCAGAACATTTATTTTTGCTGCTAGTTTGGTTTGATTGCAGTTCTCCTCCATGGCTCTGGGCAGTTGCTGCCCTTTATTCTTGACAGAAGAGCGCTAGATTTGTTGATGATCCTGGTCTTCCCATGGTGTCCTTGTTGCGTCATCCATTGGATAATGCATTGCTCTAGATTAGACTGGGACCCTTATGTATGCACAAAAGTGTTAGATGCTCTTTTATCAAACTGAGAACCTGTCATTGAATGGTAGCTCTTTAGACTCTCCTGGAGCTTTTTAACAGTTCAGAATCTCTGATCCCATTTCAGATCTGTTGAATCAGAATCCCTAGAGATCCCCAAACTAACTGCCCAGCACTCTGACCTCCTGTCTTGTGTTAGGCCTGATGTTGTGTGTTGCCTGTTCAGTAGAGCTGCTTCTAGCACAAAGAGCATGATCCCAGTTGACTTTTGAGACTAAACAAGGCTACTGAGCCCATGCGTGGATATATGTGTTGACTCCTGAAATTGGAATCCTTCCACCTGGGACAGAGGTGGGAAGGCACAGTGATTGAGATGACTAGAGTGTACTCTGTATCAGAGGTTGTAGTAGTGTTTTACATCACTGTTTCATTTAATCAGCACCATAACGCTCAGAAGTAAAGAACTATGTGGAACGTTAGGATTGGAAAAACTTAGGAATTTCCTGAGTTTACCAGCAAGTAAATGGCATAGCTGGGACAGGTTAATGTAAACCCTTGCTTTTAACAATGACACTAGTACCCTTGCCCTCAGGAGTGGCAGGAAACCTGGATTCTAGCTCCAACTTTAGGCAGTTCACTTAACTCTGAGCTTCAATTTCTGAATATGTAAGTCGGGACTAAGAATTATGGTTATATGTCACTTAACAGAGATTTTTTTCTGAGAAATACATTGCTGGATGATTTTGTCATCATGCAAATGAACACCGTAGAGTATACTTATACAAGAAGTCTAGGTGGTACAGCCTCCTGCACACCTAGACTGTGTGGGATAGCCTGTTGTTCCTAGGCTGCAAATCTGTACAGTATGTTACCAGACTAATTATTATAGGTGCACATAGGACATAGGACAGTAAGAATGCAGTATAAAAGATAAAAAATGGTACACCTGTATAGATAGGGCACTTACCATGAATGGAGCTTGCAAGACAGAAAGTTGCTTGGGGTGAGTCAGTGAGTGAGGGCTGAGTGAATGTGAAAGCCTGGGACATTACTGCACACTACTGTAGGCCTTATGAACACCGTACACCAGCATCGCCACAAGCACATGAATAATGCATGGCACTACCACGTCATGACAGTCATGGCATCACCAGGTGACAGGAACTTTTCAGCTCCATTATAATCTAATGGGACCACCATTGACTAAAACGTTCTATGCAGCGCATGGCTACCTACCTCAGGATCCAGGCACATTAAATTCTGAATCTGAAAAGTTTTGTGTAGTACAAAAGAAGGACATTCCTGAGTTCTAGTACCATCTCTATTTTGTACTGTGTGGTGTGTGTCACTTCTTCTGGGCATCCTTTTTGCCCAACTTCCAATTATAGAAAATACAAAGATGAAAGTAAAATCACTGCCAAACTCTAATTACATTAATAGTTGATGTGCATTTTTCTAGACATCTGTGTTTATACACATGCTTACACCCACTCATTCTTACGTGCATGAAGTTTTACATCACAGTGTTCATAGTGGGTATGTGTTTTTTGGTAAATTTATCAGTATGTTGTCATCTGCCACACCTTTAAAAAGAAGGTATAACTTGAAACCTGTGGAAAGATCTTCTCCTAGCTTGTTTTCATTCCTCTTTTATTCCAAAAGAAGACAGTATGCTGGAACTTAGAGCACATTCTGTGATTTAGTGATTGAGGTTGATGAACCTTCGTATTTTTGACTTCTGAGGGTTTATCCAGCTTTTGAGTCATCTCTTACCTGTGTTTGCATGTTCTACCTGGTCACACAACACTACCCATGGTTCTCACTTCCTTAGACTGTTTTCTCTTGTCAGGATTTCTTTACCTAAGTCCATGGAAACTATAACAAAGAGTCTGTGAACTTGAATGGGGGAAAAAAGCTACATGTTTATTTTTATTAACCTCTAACTGAAATATAGCTGTTCCCTCCATTATAAAAGTCGATAACAAACTGTAGTTGTACCTATTTTTTTGCTTTTGCTGCCAACAGAAATCACAGATATTTTCACTTGACAGTAAAGTTGTTACAGATGAAACAAAAAAATCACTTATTGCTGCTTTGAACCTATGTTGGCTCTTAGACTTGCTACTTTTATTTACTGCATTAATAAAGAATTGCACATAATACTCTATCACAAATTTATTTTTTGAATGCATTTTGTTTTAATACCATTTTCTTTGAAGTCCTGTATAATTTTATCATCTTCATTTTATTTTTTTTGCAGGGGTTCATTGGCTTTTCCAGCCTGTCAAGACATCTGTGTCACAGAGGCAGTTCAGACTCAGCTTCTAAAGACAGCACTCCGATACCTTATGTCTGCTTTGTTTTCTTCTTCCAGCTCAGATGCACTTGACTCATGAAGCTTTCCTCTATCGCTCCAAGGAGAAAACAATTTACCTTCCCTCTGTGTTTCCCTAACACCTGGTCCCTATTTGTATCCCTAGCACATTCTTTCTCATGCTCCAGGTTGAAAAACCCCTGGCTCATTTCTCTCTCCAGCACCCATTGAGGGCATATCCACAGTAGGTGCCCACACAGTGTTAAGTGACTTGAGAGCCCTTCTGTGTAAAGCTTATTTCAGGCTCTGTGTGAGGAATGAGCACTTCCTGACATTGTCTCTTTATGATTTTTCCTTTCCTTTAAGCCATGCTATATCATCTTTGTTGGGTTCAAGAAAATCGTGATCTGATCTCCTTATGTGTTAGCAGAGTTTCTTCTGCATTCCAAGAATGATGTCTTTAAGACTTACTCTGTAGGGCAGGTTAAGAAATGTCCCAAGCGATTGCCGAGAGCAGTACACAGTGACATGTGGGAATGTTCCTTTTCTTCTAGACCCTGACCTCTCTACCGTGGGCATCTAGGGTGCTCGTGGACCTCCCCTGCTTGCCCACACTGGGGGCCTTACGGAAGACAGAGAAAGCATATGCCAGCTAACCCGTGAGGTGTTCTGTGTGCTTATCAGTCGTCCTGCAAGTGTTCATTCAGATGCCTCCTGTGGAATCCAGATTGTAGTTATACTTTTGTTATTACAAACTCCTATTACTTTTCATCAATAATTCACCTTGTACAGTGATTTACTGATGATAAAGCATTCACATCTGGTATGGCATGGTATCATTCTTTGGACAGGCCTTTGAGAAAGATTATATAGAAACTATTAATCCACATTTACAGATGGGATTAGTGCTGAGCTGGGAGGTGATTTGACTTAGTTGGAGGTCACAGAGTACGTTGTAGAACAGGACTCAACCCAGATCTCGAGTGTCTTCTGCTGCAGCATACTGTTCGCAAAGAGCTTGTAGGCTTTCTTACCCTTGGGTGTCTTTTATGGGTGCTGAGGTGAGTCTGTATCCTCAGACCAGGCAAGGGTAGCAGCTTTCATTTTTACCTGGGTTTTTCTACCTTCCCCCTGAGCTGCAGGTGTATAGCTATTGAGGTTGACTGATTGTGGGCCGGGTAAGCACATGCCCTGTAGGTATGCATTCTGCACATCTGGTTGTTAGACCCCGCTCAGCAGGTTCTTAGGGTCCATGTCAGTTTCACAATGGACTTGGGTGAGCACTTGGCAGCTGAGTAATTTCTTCAAGGACAGATTATAATTATGCCATTACGTGAGGCCCTTTCTCCAGAAAACAACTGTCTGTCTTTTTGTTCACTTAAGTGCCCTTGCATGAATTCCCTCTATACAAGGTAAAGAGACAGATAACTGGGGTCAGTGCTTCTCTGAATAAAGCTGGCATGGGGAGCTGTTGTTCAGTTTGTTTATTTTTTATAATTTTTTTCCTCAACATAAGAAGGTATGATTACTATTTGTCAAATGAGTTAAGTCAGCAATGGGAGTTGGTGTAAGTCTTGTTTAGTTTTTTTCTTTCTTTTAAGAAGTATTTGAATATCTGCGATGTGCATAGAATGGCGTTAAGCATTCACCCATTAATTCATAAATTCATTCACTGTATGTTGTAGTGTCTGTCATGTGCCATTGTAATTACTGTGTTACAATGACTGTATATGTGCCCAGAGTGGTGAATAAGAGAAACCAGGTCATTACATCTATAGGACTTCTGTTCTCTGGGGGAATTTAACAGGGTTTAAGCACAGAAATAACTAGGGATGTGTGCTGTTAAAAAAAAAATGCAGTGTTATGATGGAGGGTAGCTGGGTAGGATGGAGTGAAGACTGGTGGAGAAGGCCTCTCTAAAGAGACATTGAAATGGAAGGGTAGGAAGGGCCGGGCCACCTGAAGACTAGCTGGAAGAGTATTTCTGGTGGACAGGACAGTATGTGCAAGGGCACTGAGGTGGACTTCAAATTTCCAGGCTGCTTAAGTGATAGCAAGTCTGATTTGGCCTCTACAAGGAAGAATGTCGATGTTCTCATCTGCCCCAAGGAGGAAGGAATGGGCTGCCTGCCTTGGAAGGTAGTGACCTTCTATCAGGTGAAGGTTTTTCAGGTGGAGCTACCTTTTGGCTTGGCTCTTGTTCCTGGCATTCAGGGATTGCCGGGAAGGGAAGCACCACAGAAAGCCTGGGTTGCAGGTCCTCAGAAGGCCCCTTGTAGTCATGTGATTATCTGATTTCACCTGATTGCCCTAGGCTGGAAACAGTGAATACTACGTTAGATGATTTATGGGTCAGACAGCAGTTTTTATGGGATGATAGTAAGCCTTTTTTCTAGTCCTCCACAGTTTGCAAAAATGCTTTTGCACGCCTAATATAATAGTGTCTATTTACAACAACCATGTAAAGTAGATACTATTACTGCGTCTGTTTAAACATAGGGGAAGACTGATGGTCAAGAGAAGTTAAGTACCTTACTTAAGGTCACTAAAGCGTTTAAGTAGGATCAAACTCGGGTCCTCTAAAGGTTACCCCAGATTCTTTGTGTTATGCTAATTCTAAGAACCTTCTCCCCTATCTGCTCACCCTGTCTTGGGGTGTGGAAGAAGGAGGATTTCTGGTCCAGAGAGAGGCAGGGAGGATTGGTCGGAAGAACCAAGCTGGTGGATTGCAAGCCTGCCTCTGTCTGTTGTTGGTATTCGACTTGGGAGCACTTTTCTAGGCCGCTTCAAGATCACCCTTTTAGCAGCTGCAGCTGTTCTTACAGCAGCTGCTTGTGTGGATTGTGATTAATAAAGGAAACTCAACAGTTTGTTCTTCTAACTGTGCCCTTGGTGTGTGCAGGCTGCTCTCACACAGGCTGTGGTCCTGATTTGGAATGACACGACCCTGATATCTGTGCCTGAGGTGCTCATAGCCCACTCATGAGATGGGGTGGTCCATCTAGACAGAAGGTGGTGAGCCAGGGCCCGCCAGGGACTAGACAGTAAGGAAAACGAGAGTGGTAGGCAGCTCAGTACATGCCTGCTGGTCCCTGGGGTCAGAGTCGGGTAAGGGGTGTGCACAGGGAATGAGGTTGCCCTTTACTTCTTTCTTCTAAAAGGGGCCACGGTTCTCAGTGCCTGCCAGTTGTTCCTCCATTGCAGTGCTTCTTCAGCTTCCTTGTTTTTTAAAAAATATATTTAACTATGCTATTACAGTTGTCCCAATTTTCCCCCCTTTCCTCCCCGCATCTGGTACCCCCATTCCCTCCAGCCACTCCCTCCTCTGCGTGTCCCCCTCCCCCATTCCTGCAGTTTCTGATTCAACAGGTCTGGGATCCAGCCCCAAGAATTTGTATTTCTAGTTAAGTCTCTAGGTGATGTAGCTGCTGCTACTGGTCTGGAGCCCACACTTTCAGAACCACTGCTTAAAGGGGGGCAGGAATGGTAGAACTTAGGATGTTTTAAGAGACCTGATAGATCAGGATATTTATGGAAAAATCTCCAGATTTTTAAATATTGAGAATAAAATCAAATATTAAAGGAACATAATGTGACTTAAGACTATAGGTCAAACAGAACACTATGGCTGCCAGTATATCACCTCTGATCCGAATACTTTTAGGGCAAAGTCACTCTGTTTGCTCTGGAAGCTGAGGCCCAGAGAGGAGCAGTGTTTTGGCTCATTACATATGAGTAAGCACGCAGCTAGTTTTGGGACAGAATCATAACTAGAACCTAGGTTTCCTGTCCTAACATACCGATTCCCAAATACTCCCTTTCAGTAGAAAATACGTACCTTTGAAAACTAGGCACAGTTCTTGGTATGTTATACATTATGTATGTGAACTGGATTAATCCTAACACCAACCCTAAGAGAAAGGGTTATTCTTATTCTTACTTACTGATGAGACTTCCAAAACACACATTAATTTGCCCAAAGTCCCAGAGCTACTGACAGAGTGGGGATTTGAACCCTGCAAGTCTAGGTTCAGGCAGAAAATGGCCAATAACTGTGAACCTTCTTTTTTATCATTAAAACCATTTTTCTTCCACCTGCAAAATGGAAGTCATCGATGGAATGCTACAATTTTTAACGCTGCTAGGAAACTTGGAAATTAATTGGCCTGAGTTCCTCCCTCCTCCATTGTCCATAAGTGGAAACGGAGGCCCAGAACAGAAAAGGGACTTGAGCATCCTGAACACTGAACACTGGGCTGAACAAAGGTTAGGGAAATGGCCAGCAAGTAACCACTTTCTGAGAAAGCTGCTTGGACCTGAGACTTTTCACTCAGAGGAGTTTGCTTCCCAGGGAGGGTCCGCCTGGGTTTGAAGGGAGGGGCAGTCACTGAGCGCTGTGCTTCCAGGTAAGGAACCTTCCCCTCTTCAGAGCTGCCCTGTGTAGTTTGAAGTTCTCTTAATTGCTTGCTGTAAGACAGCGGATGCTAAATAAATAACCCCTTGGGCATAGTGTGTTTCAGGTCTGTCCTGTTTGCTTTTGTCTTGATTGTTCCTTGCCTGTCCCTTTCTGGTTTCTTTTGTGAAGTTTGTCCTTTTCTTACACCTGTGCTCCTTCCACACCCGTGAGTAGTATCCTGGTGAATATTTTCATCTCTGAACCATTGGTGTCTGGTAAGGAAGTGTGGGGCCGGCCTGTGTTTGGGAGGAACTGAAGCTCCCTGGGCTTGTAAGCATCTGGGACCTGACCTGTCGGAGAGCCAGCACTACCTTCCCTCCCCGCTGCTGGTCTGAGCAGGATTTAGAGTTGTAATAGGATTCAAAGTATTTTAGAGGAGCTAAGCCGTTGGGAATCTTCCTGAAATCAGCTCATCCACCCCATGATTTAACCCCACGGTGGACAGTGACTTGCTCAAGGTCGGACTGATGGTGGTAAGGATAAGGACGATGCTGGGAACCTCTCCCCACTGTTTGGCCAGGTATTGTTCCAGTTGCTTTAGGATCATTCACTCATTTAACCCTCACAACAATCCTGTGATAAGGGTGTTGTTACCATCCCTGCTTTAGAGAAGGAAACTGAATTAAGTCATGTTCAGGCTGGTGATAGAGGATGGATTCAAACCTAGGCAGTCCGACTCCATCCCTTTTTGTACCTTTCCAAAATGTGAGTACCATCACGATGCCAGGCTCTGCGTTGGTTGCTGGCATATCAACGTGAGGTGGTGCCATACCCTGAGGCAGAGGATGGAAGTGTGGGAATAGTGAGTGGAGAGGAAAAGGTGGTGGTTTGACTGTCCAGGAAGCCGCGTGCTAATACGGATCTTCTGGTTCCTGGTCCAGAGTCTTTCTACTTCTGTCATTTAGTCTTCCGTGACAGCCCTGAGAGCAGACATTCTTTTGATGATTTTGGTTTATGTTTATTGGGAGTCCTTCGCATGAAACCATACCTTATCCAGTCTCTTCATTTTGAAAGAAAGAAGGTATGTCTTTGCTGAGTGATTGATTTAAGGCTGTGTAAAGGTTAGCTGGGCCCTCGATGCTAAGTAAATTAGGGCAGTCTAGGGAAGAACCGGCTTTTTCCTCTCTGTCCTCCACTCTCCCCTCACCCCCCAGGGTGTTTCATTCCACATTTAGAATGTTTAATTAGAACATAGTTAATGTAGTCTTGTCATTGTGGGGATAATGGGGAGCACATCTTTTTTCAGGGAAAGGCAGAAGCCAAAATGTACTCCTAAGTAAGTGACTTTGAAATCAAATTGATAAATTGAATTGGGTTTGATGTGGACTAAGGGATCTGCCTCTTTAGTGCTATAAATGATTACTTTTGAAAAGTGAACATTTGTTAAATAACCCAGTCCTGTTGCCCTGCTTTATAAGGGCAGATGTTGGCACATTTGACTTGTCTTAAAGCATTGAAGCACATTGGCATCATGCTATGAAATCTCTTGTTGGGATGAAATAACTTCTTGAGATCTTAGCGCTGCTCAGATTCAGAGGTTTGGAATTGGAATGCTCAGAGAAGCCTCATTTCCAATCCACTTATTCACTGTTTTCCTGCAGTAAAATAATCAGTGGGAATGGAAACATTCTGGATTGGCAAGCCCGCATAGACAATGTAGAAACGCAAGGGGGAGAATTTACACTCTCTGGTTCTTGGGGAACTGGCTTCGTGGGAAGTGATTTTACTAAGTATCTTTGTGTAATTCAAGACCAACCAACCCCTGGTCCTGTCTCCTGGATCCCATTCTTTCTCTGGCTCCAATAGCTCCCCTGGGGATCGTTCCCACCCCCTTCACTTGCCACTTTTCCTTCAGTACTGATTTCTTCCGAAACATTCACGCATGCATCTCCATCTGTTCCTTCAACAGAGACCTAGGAGGACCTCTGTGCAATAAGCCCTCCATGAGGCAGAAGCATTACAATGGGTAATAAACCATCATCTTGCTTATACAAGTCTTAGGAGGAGACAGGCAATGGAAAAAAAATGTACAGGTTGCAATTAATGCCCTGGAGGAAAAACCAGAACAAAACAGAACACTGTGCTGCGGTTTGTCATTCCTCCTCCAAGTTGCTACTGTTGACCGTTCTCTCCAGAACTCTCCACCTTTGGCTTCCATGCCGATACTCTTTCTGGTTTTTCCTGTTGCTCAGTCTCTATGTAGAGGACAGATTTGTGTTCTTTTGTCCAACCCTTGATGACTGCGTGTCTCTTCTCTCCTTACACCTTCTCCAATCTACCATTTCACAGCAGCGTCTGCTGTGCCTCCCAAACCTTTGTCCCAGTGTGGACCTCTTGGCTGCCTCTGTGACAGTTCCACGTGTATGTCCCAGATGTGCCCCAAATCAAGCGTCCAAAGGGAATTTGTGCTCCCAGTCTGCTCCTTTTAGCAGCCATACCACTATCCAACAGAGGGCCCGAGACAGGAGACTGGGAGAGTGAGCGCCCCTCATCTCCCTCTCCCAGTGTGGGGAAGGGACCTGAGGCCGGTCAATTCTGCCTTGTTCTTTAGACTCTCTTGTTTCCATTCCCACCGCCACCACTACCATGTAGTTCCTGGATTTCTGCAATAATCTTCTCACTGGGTTTTCTGCTTCCAGTCTTGTACCCTTTCATTGCATTCTCCATGCTTAGTCATCTTCCCAAAATGCCTAATCCCTTCTGGGGCCAGCCCTTCATTCTTCATTCTGAAGTTTAAACTCCTCAGCCTGTTTGAAGAGGCCTTCGAAGACTCAGCAATTCCTGCTCACTCTCTGGCTTCATCTCCTGCCACCATTTCAGTTTTACTACATGCTTGTATTTCTTGCATATCCTGCTCTGAGATAGGCACCGTGTGAGGTACTGATGTTGTAATGTCTCTTAAAAACCCAGATGTTCTGAACATGATTAGAAGGCCTCAATGTTCTGTCTCCTATGACCTCTTCAGCCTCAACTCAAATCTCAGAGGCCCTCACTGTCTTAGTTTCAACCACTCTGGCCTTTCAGTTCTTTGGAAATACCACATCCCTTCCCATTGACAGCTTTGGCTGGGATGTCCCATGTCTTCTACCACAGCCCTTGCAACTTAGTAACTTCTCCTTACCCATAAGATCTCAGCTCAGTCAGATCTGTTTCATAAGGTGGCCTTTCAGGCTAGCAAAGAACAGGTCAGTTTCTCCCCAACTGGTATCTTAGCTTCACAGGTTTCTTAGTTGCACAGATCCAGTATGAATTTGTAATTACTTGTGATTGATGTGTGACATTTCCCTTTGGCATAAAAACTCAATTATAGTCTTTCATGTGTCTGTTTTTTGTTTGCCTTTTTTTTACTTGCCTAAAACATGATTATTCAATAAGTACTTGGGAGGGGCTCAATAAATATGGCTGGTATTTGTTGGCTGTTGTGCTTTTGTTCATGAACTTAGCAGTGAGGTCATATACAGTTTATGATGATGGCCATGTGTGTACTGAGTTTGAAGTTTATACCTTGGTGTGTTAGGGGTCTTCTCCTTGTTTCCCACTTCTCTGCAGCATATAATCATGGAATCATAAAAACGAGGACTTTAAAAATTGTCTAGTCCAATAATTTCCAAGGATAATTTTTTTTTTTCAGTGAAAAATAAGGAAGACTCAAATGTTAGTGGTTATATTTTTACATAGGGGGAAACGAGTAGTTAGAGAAAGCTATTTTGAATTTAGTTTATCATGTAAATTGCTCTGAATTTTTTAATAATCGCATCTATGTATATTTGAAACCTAGTAGTCCACACACATGAGAAACAATGCATAGTGGGCACATGGATTTATAACATCAATAACTCCATGCCCCTGAGATCTCTCAGTCAGAGCCAGCCGTGCGATTTGGCTCTGTTACATCTACATCAGATTTAGAACTGATTACCTATGAGCTCCATTTCCTCTATACATGTGTTTGATTTGAACAGCGTGGTGTTTTTAAAAATGTAGAGTGAGCGTTTTAAAAAGTTGGGTGATCTTTCAAACACCAGATTTCCACCTTCTGCATTAGAAGGACTAGGCCTCATTTCCTGTATGGCCCAAATCACATGGCCTTGAACAGCAGCTGCCTCCTTTTGAAGTGCCACACTTTCTTAAGCTTGTCACAGTTCTCACTAATCTCTATTGCTACGTTGCATGTTGCTGGTATGAATGGTAACAGGAAGCCTAGTGACTCACCCCTAAGCGGGCCAGGCCTCCTGTGCATCTCTCACAGGCTTGTGAGCAGAAAGAGATGTCGGAATCTGGGGCCTGGTCTTCTCACTGTTACTGACCAGCTTGAGGACCCTGGACAAGCTATGTAGCCTCTCTCATCCTCAGTTTTGTCATCTGTCACCAACTTAGAATAAATACCTCCCAGCCCCCAGAGAGTTGTTTGATCTGTTGAGGGAAATTATTTGTGTAACAGAGCATGTTTGTTATTAGTTCCCCCCATCTCCTCTTTCCTTGCCTTTTCTCGCTCTCATGTAGGGGATTTATTATTTATTTTTGCCCCTTGGTGTTCCTTTTAGAAATACGAGAGAGGAGCTGCTGGTTCTCTCATTGCTTCTCTCCATTTCTTCCCCATCATGCCTGGAGGCAGCTCTGCTCCTTTCAGCCATGTCCTCTGTTCCTGCTGGGGTCCCACAGCCATAAACAGGCTCCTGAAATGACACCCAAGATACCCCGAATAGCAAAAGAATTTTGAGCCCCTCAAAGTTGAACTCCGAATATCAAAGGATTGTAGTTGTGTATTGTCTGTTGAGACACTTAACTAGCCAACTGCGGCGTTGCAAAAACCCATGAAATGCTCACAGGACAAGAGGCTGGCGTCCTTGTAGGCAAATTCTGTGGTTCTATGTAAAATATTATTGTTTGAGAGGAACAATACCAGTGCTTTTGTCCTTCCTTATCAGGAAGAGAGTACAGGCATTGGTGCCACAAATAGGAAATACACGGGCGTGTCTGTCTATTGGCGAGGGAAGCGGGGTGGGGCAGTGGGAAGAAGGAATGTGCGTTTTGGAGCCGGGCAGAGCGGAGCCTGTGAGGGGATAGCTGTGTGACTTGGGGCAAACTGTCCTTTCTGAGCCTGTTTTTTCCTTTAACAGAAGAGGGATAAAAAATGTCACGGAGCTTCATGATGAAGGTAGCAGTTCTGGAAGAGCTACTGGGGATGAGACAGGTGCTAAAGTGAATGGGCTGATGGATGGGAGCCCCAGTCCAAGAATCTGTTTAAAATTCAGGTTTTTGATGATGACAAAAGAAAATTCTATTTGTGATTAAAAAATGTGTTTATCTTTTAATTTTATACTCAGTTTTTAAAGATTTTGATGAGAATGCCAACTTCATACGATTGTTGTAAGGATTAAATGAGCAACACAGTACATGAAGCTGCCCTTCTGGCCCATGTTTTTCTGAAAATACTTTTTTTTTAAACTTCCTCTAAATAGGATTAGTGGGTTAGCCAGGGAACAGAGAAGTAGCATGAAAATATCTGCATTAACAGTCATAATGGTCTTGTGTGATTCTATGTTCAAACATTTTGGCTCAACACTTTCTTGTGTAGGTAGAATGGAGCTCCTACTGATTTGTTTTGTAAATGTATGAAAGCTAGATTTTCCAGGAAACTGAAAGATATTTCTTCTACCTTAATAGTTTCCCAGACATTTCAAAAAAGTGTAGGATCAACCCAGCAGGGTACTTACCCAATCACTCTGTAAACCCAGCTCCGGGGGCCTTCGGAAGGGGGATGGACAGAGATGGGCTGAATGGATTGAAAACCTCTTCCCTGGCTGGGCTGAAGTCACGGATGCCCGTATTAACAACTTTCACTTAGAAAGGAGGGCGATGGCCTAGGGAGACCTGACTTGGAGAGGACTGTGGTAGGTGGCCAGGGGTGACGGAACATGGAAGTCCCACTCAGAAGTCTGCATACGGAGTTGAAGATGTACCCCTTCTTTTTAAGAATTTAGGGTGGGCTGCAGGTTGGTACCTGCCGGTGAAATGAAGAAGGTGGGCCCCAGACCAGCAGTCAAGGTATTGAAAAGATTGTGCCCCTTCAGGTCTCTTGAGGAGTGGGGGCCGTGGAGAGTTCCCTGGCAGGCCCCCTTGCACTCTTCCCCCACCCAGTTCTCTTCATTGCTTGCTTCCCTAGGACTCAGTGACTGACTGGTGGGCTGTGTGGAGCGGGTTGGTGAACTTGACGAGGGGGATACCAAAACAAATCTTCGACGGCGGAGGACTCGGGAGTGTGTTCTGAGATGCAAGACAAAGATGAGATTTCTTATCGATGCTTGTGTTTCTTCTCCAACTTACCTTTTTTATGTTGGGATTGGGTGAGAAGCGTGAGGAGTCTTTCCCTTGTTGGTTGGCTGCCCTGTGAAATGGGAGCACCCCCACTAAGAATGCTTGCTCCTGTTGCCTCTCTGTGTGATGAGAGGTGGAGATCTCCCAGAAGAGACAGGCCCTGGGTTCGGAGGGTTCTCAGAGGCTTCAGGTGGACCTGGGGGCAGGCAGGAAAGCTAGGGGAGACCATGGGGTTCTGGAAAACCTGCTGGGGAGAGAAGAGCCTGGGCCGGGCCGGGCTGGGGCCGAGCCCTGAGAGACGGTCTGGGAGCCTGCCTCAGCAAGGCTAAGAATCGCTAGGGATGTCTCCTGGGTCGTTCAGGAAATGGAGTATTGCCCTGTAAGGGGCATTTGAGACCATAATACGTCACCTTCAGTAAGTTACTTCCCCTCTCTAGCCTTTACTTTCCCCTTCTATGTAATGAGGAAATTGGGCTGTCCGTGTAGTCTACGATTTTAGGATCTCGTAAGTAGAGTCATCTTGCTCATTTTGATAGCAAAAGTTGCATCAGATCACTACACTTTTGAAATTCCTGGCATAGATGTGGAGATGTGCTACAGTGGTTTAGGGGCTGTTATTTATTTTTTGAGGGAATATCTGGAGAGCAGTTTCTGTTCTCTTTTGAGGAAGTTGTGGCGTTGTGTCACAAGACACAAGTGGGGAATGTCAGGTCCCCTCCTGGGGCTTTCAGCTGGATGACTCATTAAAGCTCCAGAGGAGCTTGGCCCAGGCTGGAGGTTGGTAACCTGGCCCCTGCTGCTACTGGTGGTGCAAAAGCTCAGGGTGCCCTCTCAGCTGCTGCGACTGCACTTTGGAAGGCGCCCAGAAGGCCCTGAGCAGTGTACACCGATAGCAGCAGACAAATATTTTCATGCAAATTAAATAGGACACCAAATGGGAAATTCATCGTAATCTTCTTTAAATACTTGCTGCTCATTTGCCAAGGTTCTAAGTAATACAATTTCAAAGGTTCAGAGGTGTCTAATACAATTTCCCCCTCTCTGTACATAATTCTCTGCCCATTGTGTAACTATTAGACACATTAGGGTAATTAATAGAGCTACTTTCCGCTTTCAGTTGCTGTAACATTAGCCCCGAGTCGGCCTGTACTGGCCATATTCATAAGCAACGACTGACAATTAAAAAGAATTCAGGAGACTCCTAAATGAAGATTTACTTTTTTGAGCCTTTCTCCCTACCATTTATGTGCAACTACAGGCAGGCAGGCAGGCTGATACATGGGGACGTGCTTTGGGTTAGATGTTCAGAGACTTAGTTTCTAAATTCTCATCTGTACAATGGGGACAGAACTATCTGAACGCCCAGCCAGGGGTGGGTGTGAGGCTCAGTGAGCCTCCTGGGAGAGAGAGCACTTGGGAAGTGACGAGGGACCCTCAGATGATGAGCAGGGAGGGTCGCTAGCTGTTGAGCACCATCCCTGGGGCGTGGGCGACAGGGAGCTGCCACTTTCCTCTGTGCTCTGGGTTGTCTTGTGCTCGTGTTTCCTGGAATAGAAATGTTATACTTAATATGTGGGCTAACAATTGTTATATTTGACATGTGCAATGTGCTTTTACCCCAAAACCCTGTGAGGAAAGTGGTTTATTATTTTTCCCATCCTGCAAACCAAACCATTAAGGTGCATTTGGGTTAAGTCATATGACTAAAATCAGATTATACTGTTCTAAAATAATTTGCTAAAACTTTTGTCTGTGTTCACAGCTTTCTGAGCTTTGCTTATTTGTCACATTTTACTTTGGGAAGGGCTTCCCATCCCCTCTAAAACAGGAATGAAAGCGGATGCTTACTGGAGCGTGGTCTGGGCCAGCACATGGCACAGATGAAGACAGGGAAACAGAAGTGTTAAGTAGCTTGTCGAAGGATATACAGGTAGGGAGCAGAGCCATCGGAACTCTTTCAACTGCTGCTGATAAAAGCATTAACATTTCCTGTTTGTGTACTAGGTTCCGGGCACTGTGTTAAACGATGCCCAGTCAGAACCTTGTTTGGAGGCCTACCACCCTGGGAAGGGGGCTTCTGAAAATGTCCTGCCCATGGGAACTCCGTTCATCTCCCCTCTCACAGTCCTTCTGCAAATACCTGCCTTTTGCTTTTCTCTAGAGCATCTGGAAACAACCAAAGTTGGTGCCTTATGAAACTTTTCTTATTCTTCTCCTATTGCCATTATTCTAATCCAGCTGTTACATATTGACTGCCGTCAGCCTGAATTTGGCTTGTAGACCTGTGTCATATATTTGGCCTTGATTGTACTAAAAACAAACACAACTGAATTAGAGAGCCACATCTAATAATTCAGGTGGCTATTAAAAAACTTGGATTTATGCTGTCTCATGGAAACCTGTGGCAATACAGAATCTGCTTATCACTTACCTGCATCAAACTACGTACTCCCTGTAGACAGGAATGATCTTCAGTTTTTCTCTTTGTCTCTTTCCTCATTCCCTTTCTAATTACCACACTGAGATTGCTAGGAGCGTACGGTCTTTGTAGATAGAAAAATAAAGAAATTTGGCATAGAGAAGAAATTCCTTAAGGGTATATTGGATTCAAGTTGGTGGCTTAAGAAGTAGGTGTAGTTTGGTGACAGAACACTTGTTATTTGTGAGGTAGCTTGTTCTGGTGGTACTTTTTGCGTAGATGGGCGTATTAGGCTTACTCTGTTATGCTTAGAAGAAGGGCTGCATCCCACTACTTGAAGATTTGTGACATGTCAGAAGTTAAAAGGTGACATCCTTAGACCTACTCTTGATAGAATTCCTTTTATAGAACTACCCAGTATAAGGGAATATGAGGAAACAATATTTTCTTTAAAACAAATTATAGATTTGATGAGTTAAGTGAGGTAATATATGTGAAAGGACTTTGTATATTATTGGGTATATTAGAGATGTTTTGAGAACATTATCACTTTATCATCATTTCAAGCTTAGACTTTTTAAATCTTTGCTTTCTGCAACTCTGTACCTGGCTGGACAAGCCACTTACCTTTTTCTGAGCCTTTTTCATGCAGTATATATAAATGTGGCAGATGTTATGTCTCAGCACTCAGTACAGTGCCTGGTATGAGCAGGTGTTCAGTAGTTTTATACTGGGTGAGTGAATAAATAAATGGAGATTTTTGAGGCCTTACTGAGCTAATGCACATAAAACATCAAGCAGGGTGTCAGCATGTATTAAAAAGCTTGCAGTCTTTATTGTAGGCTGTTTTTTAAAACCTTCTCCTGGACACAGGCTGGAGAACAATCTATGTTCTTGGAGGAAGGGAACCCAGAGCTAGCAGGTATGCTGGCAGGCAGGTGACAAGAGGCCACAGAACTCCCACTATGTGTGAGACACTGGATGCATAGAAACAAAACTCATATTAAGTGCCAGAGGCACCCGGATACTCTGACTCATGTCCTTCCTACCTGGAGCATGCTGGTGGCAAATGATCAGGCGGGGACAAGGCGTGTTCCTGTATGGAATTCTGGACCTGGAGATTAACACTGTTGTAAATAACACGTCAGATCTAGAAGGGCCCTTCGCAGCCTCAGGTCAGCCCTTTCTTTTCACCAGTGCTGTATGGAGATGTGGAAAGAGCAAAGAGCAAGCACTTTGGACTTGGACAGTCCTTGGCCTGAATCTCTGCTTTGCCTTTTCCTATCTTACTGTTAGCACAAGCCTTAGCTTCCTAGACACTCAGGGCAATTCCTTGGCTGTTTTGGAGGCTTAAATTAAGTATAAAACACTTTTAGCACGATACCTAATGTGTGAGTTTGATACCTAATGTGTCAGTTTGTATCTAAGAAAATGACAGCCATCATTGTTACAGAAAGGAAATGAAAGCCCAGAGAGACAGGAATGGAGAGTCAAGGTACCCGCTGCTGGGGGGAGCCGGTGCTGACACCTGCTGACATGCGTGGACGGTGGGGAGGAGAGGGTGCCGGGCGGGGGCGGGGGCAGGAGGTGTGGACTTATGATGGGCAAGATTGAGTTGCCCCTTTGGGGGAGTGAGAGCTAAGACAACAAATTGAGGAATGTCAAGGCAGGACCTTTAATTTTTTCGGATAAAATGGCTCACCCAATTAATTCGTTGAGCAAGAAGCTTCAAGAGGAACTTTATACCAGTCAGAAATTGACGTGTGTTTTGTATTCTAAATAAGTCTTCGGTTTCATCTTCCCTCGAGTCGTGGTGTTTTTCTTTGAGATAAGCTGTTAAGAAATGATGAAAATGACCTCTAAAAATATAACTTGGAGCGCGTCACCATCATTCCCCCCACCTAAGACAGTTTTTGAATTTGTATTATTAGGAAGTATCCTTTTTGATCCTCACCGAAGACTATGTCAGGGATATGTGTTTTGTTGTTGTTGCTTTTAATTTTTAGAGAGAGGGACAGAGAGACAGGGAGAGAAACATCCATGTGAGAAGCATCGATTGGTTGCCTCTTGTACGTGCCCGGACCAGGGATCACGCCCGCAACCTTTTGGTGTGTGGGACACCGCTCCAACCAACTGCGCGGGGTGAGGTAGTATTTTAAAACTGCAGTTCTTTCTCCGTCTCCCCCTTGCTTTGCCTGGACCTGGTACTTAGGGACTTGTGAAAGGCACACGCCTCTTCTATCAGGAACCACCTGCCCTGGAGGATGTGAGGGCGGCATTATGGCTTTATGTCATAGCCTCACACTATATGTCATTTTTGCTGAAATTCACTTGTTTCAAAGGTTTTACAAGATAGCACAACCACTTGGCTTCAAGGCTTTCAGAATTTATGAGTTTGTACCTGTGTAGTCAGGAAGAGGCATAGTTTTTTCTTTTAATCATTGCTTACAGTGCACGTTGTATGAGACTTCTTCAATACCTAGAAAATTACCATGCAGGAAGCTCCAGTGTACCTTTTGTCATGATGCCCCTTCAGACATTAAAAGCTAAGCCTGCTATCCTCCAAAACCCAGGCTTTCTTTAAAGGGCAACTACTACACAGGGGGGTGTTAAGAACAATAAAGGAAATGGAGAGGCCAAAGAACTTACATGTATGACCCATGGACAGGCACTAAGTGGGGGGAATGCTGTATGGAATGGGAGGTACTAGGTAGAAGGGGGCGAAGGGGGAAAAATTGTGGCAACTGTATTAGCATAATCAATAAAATATATTTGAAAAAATAAAATATTTTTACTTCAAAAATAAATGCATATTTGATCCTCACACCTCTCCTGTGTCAGAGACAGGAGCATTCTTTAGCTACTTACTCCAAGGAGCTGTTAAGAATGTCAGGGAAAGGTTGCTCTTGTTTCTGTGTATTTTGGGAATTAAAAAAAAAAAAAAAAGGAGCCCTGGCTGGGTGGCCCCCTTAGTTGGAGTGTCACCCCTTACACCGACAGGTCGCAGGTTTGATCGCTGGTCGTGGTGTGCGCAGGAGGCAGCTGACTGATGTTTCTCTCTCTTTCTCTCAAATCAATAAACATATCCTCCAGGGAGGATAAAAAAAGTAAAAAGAATTATTTTTCTATTAGCTGTAGTTTCAGAAATAACACTAGACATTTCTTACTCCTTGAAATCCATTCTTCATAGAAAAGACTAGACATTTCTGAAGTCAAAACCTTGGGTTCCTTTGGATCTCTTAGTGAGTAAGCAGCATTTTTATTATTTTATTTTGTTAAACTCAGTGTCTGTCGTCTCTGTGGATGCGCATGTTCTGAGCCTGGAGTTTTTCTAACAGAGGGTTTTGGACTGGATTTAACTTTAAGAATGGTAGGTTATTTCTCATCGTGGAAAACCTTTAGCATAATGTTTCACTGTTAGGTTGCACACTGTGCAAATCTTTAAAATACTTATCAAGTCTTTGTCCTCTGAGTGCCTGGTTTTTTTTTTTCTCCCTTCGTTCAGTATTTTGGATGACAGCTCTAGCTTTGTGAGCCACCCTGGAGCAAGCCTCTGGAGGCTGTGGATGTATTTTGTTACCATCCTGGGACAGATAGGTAGTGCAGGTAGGGCTTCACCGGGGCAAGGGCCTTGTAGTTTCCTGGCAGGCTCTATAGCCCCAAGGAAATGCTTCTGGGGCTAAGCATAACAAAACTTTAGGAAAAAAAAAAAAACCCACAAACTCATATTAAGCACACATTCAATATTAAGTACAGATTTGGACATTCAGAGCCCAGGAACCCCTCCAGATTACCAGTTCATTGAATTCTCCTGTTCAGCGAGCGCCAGCAGTCTGCGTTTCTGCATTCCAGCCATTCCAAGCTGCTGGCTGGTCTAGGTTCTCACATGCTTCAGTGCTTCAGCTCCTGTTTTTCCTCCTTTATGTCTTATAAGTACCTGTATTTCAAGGCTCAGCCTGAAAATTATTTTAATGGAGACCTCCTTAATCCTTTTGTCCGAAGGATTCTCTCTGCCTGATGAAATTAGTGTGTGGGGCATGTGCGTGTGTCAAATAAATATATTTCCATTTTCTTGCTGGTGACTTTCCACAGGATTGTATGTTTGTTGAAGGCAGGGAGTGTGGGTTTCCTCTGTCCCCGCTCCTGCGGCTAGTCCCTGTCATGCCTGTGTGAGTGGGGAGGGAGAGGAGGCGGTGTGGTCCTTTCCTCTCGACTTGGGACCGCATGGACGTGAAGCCCTCAGGGTAGAGGCTGCAGTGCCTTCATCACATCACGCCCTGTGGAGAGAACCAAGAATTAACATTTTAGGAAACATATTTGCAAAGACTGAAGAGATTTAGAAACTTATAATTAGATTTCATAATTAGATTTCAAAAGACAATGAGTAAAGACAAAGCATTTTAGGTGAAATAATTCCCGTAAAGTGTTTACGTAGCACTCAGCAAGCTCTCAACAAATGGACACTATATGACCCTATGGTACCTGCTCACCCACAAACTAGACTGGCTAACTGAGGGACTCCTGAATTACCATCCCTGCCCTCTGGGCATGGCCAGTCTTAACAGATAATAGAGCAGTCTCTAAGGACAGAAGATTTTGGTCAAGTCCATCTGATGACCATAAAATCTTAAAGGAACTAGTTGTATTTTGTGGACAAGAGTTTTCATGAGTAGAAATTCTTTTTTTGGTTCTTCAGAGATTTGATGATTGTTCAGGAACATGCAAAGGTAAATGGATTTTATTTATTTATCAGATGGAATTTACCAGCGTTTCCAAGCTAGTTTGCTCTTTTAACCTTCTTACAGTGTGTTAATGATTCCCATGTCTTCCTGGGCCTCTGCACTTTGACTTCTGGTCATGTATTTTTCATTTAGCCATTACTTAATAGATTCTGGAACTGAAATCTCTCAGGGCAGTAATTTTTCATTGTTAGTTAATGTGTTTAGGTGTACACAGCTGACCCCGAAAAAACAAATCCCATCACTAGGATTCTTTTGTTTTCTACTGACTTTGTCTTGTGGTTGCCACTGAGTGACTAGCAGTGCCTCGTGCTGAGGTGGAAGACCTTTCTCCAGGACAGAGCAGCAGTGTGGGCGCCCTTCTTGCCCTCAGAGAAGCACTCCACATAAAGCGTCACTGGCTGCTCCCCATGCAGATAAATGCCAGCTCCCTGCCTCTATGTCCCCTATTGCCTTGTTAATTAACGGGTGACCCATGGTGGCAGCGTCACCTTTCAGACCCTACCCCAGTCCTGCTGATCAGCAACTGCCTGTTTACAAGGCCCTAAGGTGAATCATGTGCACATTAAGTTTGAGAAGCACTGTCCATTCTAGAACCACAACAGGTGAGGCGGGTCTCAGACTGTTAGCATTAGAAAAATAGGCTGCTTTTTATTTCTACTTAAAAGGGAAACAACTTGTTAATGAGATGAAATTTTTTTTTGTCTGTTAAACCCTTATTTAAGACTTTTTATTTTTGAGAACTTTAATCGTAAAAGTAGGGAGTCTTATATTAAACCCACATTGCCTATCACATTGCTTCAATAGCTAACAACTCAGTTTTGTTCTATTGGTAATCCCCACCACACCCTAGATTATTTTAAGGCCAATGCCAGACATATAACTTATCCCTACATATATCTTTCTTCCTTTTTCAAAAGTTGGTGATAAATTACACATAACATAAAATTCATCATCTTAACCATTTTTAAGTGTACAGTTAGTTCAGTGGTGTTAAGTACGTTCACACTTTTGTGCAGCCAACCTCAAGAACTCTTCATCTTGCAAAACTGAAACTGCAGATATTAAACAACATCCCTTTCTTTTTAACAAAACCGTAGTATTATCACACTTGAAAAAAGTTAATATTATTTCTTTCGTAGCATCAAATACCTGGTCAGTGTTCAAGTTGCCCAGATTATAGTTTAACTTAACAGAATGAAGCCATCGAGTTCAGCATCTTCTGTACAGGGAGTTGGTGGCTCTGTTTGTTCAGTGAAGTATCTAGAGACAGCCCTGGCAGGTGTGGCTCAGTGGATTGGGCGCCAGCCTGTGAACTGAAAGGTTGCTGGTTCGATTCCCAGTCAGGGCCCATGGCTGGGTTTTGGGCCAGGTCCCTGGTTGGAGGGGTGATGTTTCTCACACTGATGTTTCTCTCCCTCTCTTTTCTCCCTCCTTCCCCTGTCTATGAAAATGAATGAATAAAATCTTAAAAAAAAAAAAAAAAAAGAACCTAGAGACAGTTGTGAGAATCGCGGCCTTTCTTCTTCCCCTGGCCTGTAGCCTGGCAGGATTTTGTGTAAAGATTTTGTAATTTCCAGTCTTCTATTTTTAGAAGTTGAGTTTTTCTGGAAAAAGAGCATAAACTTTCCATAATAAGAACTAAGTCTGAGTCAGTCATTGCTTCTTAGAATTAAGCAGAATATTTGTTCTCATCATTTCAAGCACAAGGTTACTGTGAGAATTGAATTAAATTGAAATGTCATATAGCAAGCAATTAGAATGAGTGAACTAGTAATAGCTCCAACATGGGTAAATCTCAAAATCATAAAATTTAGAAAAGCAAGTTACAAAATGATTTGCACCACATGATACCATTTATTGAGTGTTAAACCAGAAACAATACTATAAATTATTTGTTACTAGACAAGTGTAATATAAGTATGAAAAAATGCCTAAGAATGATACCTGCACATTTCAGGATAGTAATCACCTCTCTAAATGATGGGGGAATAGACAGAATAGTTGACTCTCCAGTTTTTTAATATTAAATTTTATTCCTAAGAAACTGTGGTACAGTGTTAAGATTCGCTAATGCTTCCTGGTGGATTCGTGGGTGTTCATGGTATTGCTTCTGTCACATAGTTTGGAAATAATGCAAAACAAATACTTTTTAAAAACTGACCAATTTATGTGCAATATTTTGTAAACTCAAGTACTCAAAAATGTTAGTAAGATTTATTTATACCCCCAGCTAATCAGAAAAAGTACAAAAATTATGAAGATGATTTAACTGGTGGGGTTCCTGGTAGGATTAAAAAACGTTCAAAAAAATTAAAAGGAGCCACTTGTGAAGTGTGTGAATTTATCCAAAAATTCGTCTTCTGTGTCCTGCCCACCTTACCTGTGCAGAGGCTGGTGAAGTTCCAGAGAGCTGTAATGTTGGGACAGGGCCATTAAAAAAATTTTATTGTAATTTGTAGTTCTGCTGCTTCCAAGGAAGATTTGAGGTGACAGTGCCAGGTCTCGTGTGGCCTCGTGGCCTTGAAAGCATCTTACACTCACGCAGCCTGCACTTTATGTCGCGGTCCCATCTGTGGATAGCGCTACTTCTGAGTCATTGGAGGCAAGTGGTGGTTTTAAAGGTTACCAAGGGTTGCTTCCTGGGCCTTCCTGGAGGACTGCTGCTCGCCAGTCACCTTTCCGTTCACCGTGGCCTTCCTCACATCCTGCTTCTCCTGCGCAGGTGCTGACAGCTGATCACTCGCCTCGTGATGATAATCCTTGCCTTGAGGGTGTGTTAAAGGTCACACATAGGATATTTATTCATGAGTATGAAACTGAAACCAATCACTGTGGATGTTCTTTTTGGCAATCAGGAAGATTTAAGCCTTTAAATCAAAGTATGTGTGCTGGGGGTGGGGAGCAGAAATGTTAATTAAGCCATGCTGACAAAAATGATACAATACTCCTTGCCAAGTGTTTAAATAATGTGCTATTTCTGCAGGTTGTCTGGCATCATGATTCCCTTGGTTGTGGGCGTTTTATTGTTAGTAATTAAGTTGAGCTTACAATATAGTCATATCCGGTACCTGAAGACAGCCCAAAGGTTTGCCTCTGATCTAATGGAACCTGTGCAATTATGATTTTATTTCCCTCACAGAACTGATTTTTGTCCCTTTAATCATGTTTATTGCTCTTATCTCAACTCTCAAATATCTCTAATCTTCCAGAAACATATATAATTATCTTTTAAGGGTCTGAATTGTGCCAGATGTAGTAGAAGAATTGCTTCCTGGCTCTTGCATGGCACTAAATCTCTCTGTATCAGGTTTTACCTCTTTAGGAACGATACTCTGTCCTTTCTTTAAGTGATTCATGGATTTGTCCTCTCGTTCAGGTATTCATCAGACATTTACTGAGCGTCTCTTCTGTGCAGGGTGCTGTTGGTGGATGCTCTCGGGGAGACAGTCATGGGTGAGAATTAGATTCTCAGTGCAACCTCAGAGTTTTTGTTTGACTTTGATCAGAATGGGAACAGTTGCTGGTTTTGAAGTAAACCAATGTACCGCTCTTTAACCCAGCCTCCTGCCACTGCTGGAGTTCCCTTTAATTTTCAGTCACAGATAGTTAAAAAGGAGAGGGTAGTGCAAAATCTCAGAGTGATTTATTATGGTTGTATGGCGGGGAAGTTAAGGATATAAGCAATAGCAACTAAGGAAATGCAGTACAGTTCCATGCTAACATCACTGCATAGACACTGGACCCTAACTTTGAAAAGTAAGGTAATGTTTCATCTGATGTATCTGAATATTCCCATGCCAAGACTTTGAACTTGGTTTTTAATGTATGTGAATCTGTGTCCTTGTGACTGTAAGTGGTTTTGACTCATGTCCAGCCGTTTTGCTGTGACAAGGAGTCTCAGGTACCCAGAGACAGCCATACCAACAGACCAACCCTTAGAGGATCGTGAGATTTCATCCAGAATTGATTGATGCCTTCAGGAAGCAGCACCATCATTAATAGAACTGATTTTTTTTTTTTTTTTAAGCAAATGAAAGACTCTCCTGTCTCTGGCTAGCACAGTGAGATGCCTCTACGTGGGATGGAGGTAACTATAACAGAGGAACTCTTTCAAGTTAGGGAACAATTTAATAATTACATAACTAGCTGGGAACTGGGATTCAGAGGGAACCAATTCTCGTTCTGGAACAGCATCCCTGAGCCTGGAATTTCAGTCTGCCTGACCCTTCCCATGGAGCTGCTGCAGAGATCACAGCTGCTGTGCCGTGTTTATAGGTCCCTTCTTCTAATGGATTGCTTCCTTTTCCTCCTCCTTTTAGGGAATGTCAAGGATTTATATTCTTTATAGTACACGTAGAACCTAACTGTGAACTAAGCTAGAAGCAACCCTTCTGATTCCCCGTACTTTGGTATCTCTTTATATATATCTGCATTACTACCCTTTCTAATCTAAAATATAAACATTTATTAACATGTTTCACTTCCATGCTGGGCAAGAAGCTAGATTTTTTTTTTTTATTGTATCTCTCCTGTCAATGTATAATTTTTTTAAAGTAAATATGACACTTATACAAATATAAAATGAGCACTTGTCAAAGAAGTATTTAGCTCATAAATGAGGGAACCAGTGGGAAGATAAAGCTGGTTCAAAGAGCATTTGAGGAACTGTGTAGTTATAGGCCCTGAAGAGTATTGGAGTAAGACTGCTAGGTTAGATACAAAAACCAGTTAATGTCCTACAGGGCAATAAAACAACTACATTTGGGGCTCACATATTTAACAACTGGAAATCTTAATGCATCTATAATGAGTAAAAATCGACAAGTAAACATGAATCTTCACAAAGTCTGAACCCAAATCAGTGGTAATTAGCCAATGAAATCAGATATAAACCTTGAGTGTGTCTCTTAGATAATATTCCAGTTTGGTGCTGAAACTACATACTGCCTTCCTTTTGCTTTATTCCCAGGCATTGCGTAATGTTTTCTAATATCCTTAGTGTCATTGCACTTAGGGAGCTTATGTGTTCATTTATTTGTTTGTTTTGTTTAATAATTATTGAATGTCAGTTTTGTGCCAAGTGGCCGGGAAGGCATCAGAGACGTGCCACTGGATGCGACAGGTGCTCCTGCCCTCTTGAGCCTCAGAGGCTACTCCATGAACATCCCGAAGGGGAGGTGGGTGGGGAGTTGTTTTCAGGAACCAGAAGCAGTGGGAATGATCTTCTGGGGCTCGCATTCCCTTTGGGTCTCAGTGATTGTAAGGCCAGGATAAACCACAAATATTGCAGAGAATGACAGCCGGAGCCCAGTACCTTCTGGGACAAGAGCAGGTAAACACTGATGCCACTTGTTTTCATTTACATTCCATTTCAACCTTTCTAGTGATAAAATTTCACAGGATCCAGATTTTGCCATCCAACATGGAGGCCTCCACTGGCCTCTCCTGCCAGGTGTCTCTAGACGCCGCCCTCTGTTTGCCTGCACAGGTACAGATGAGCTTATCCTTGGTTTGACCAGTTGTGACATAAACATCAGCAACTTCTGGAGCAGAGACCCACCAGAGCAACTGCCTTTCTCTTCAGAAGGTTTTTTGTAACTGATAGCTCAAACTTCCTGGATGTCAGTACAATTTTCTTATGGCAAATATGTATATACATTTATTAAGGGCATTTTGGGTGTGTGTCAGTTCAGTGTAATTTCTCATTTCAAAAAATAATGGGTTGGGGGAGTGGCTAACATTTGTCTTTAAACCATAAAACATCAAGTTGCAAGGAGTTTTAGAGCCCTTCGACCCTCCCCTGCCCCCAGCTTACAGGTAGGGAGACTGAGGTACAGAGAGGCCAGAGATTAGCCTTTGTTCTCTGTGGTAAGTCACTACTGGACCTGAGACTTTGATGTAGTCTTGGGTTCCTTCGTTTACAGTTCTCACCTGGAGTAGGGGGTGGGATAGAGAGGTCATCCAGAGAGGTTGCTTTGTTTTGAGTTTGCTTCTTTAAATCTGTTTACAAAGATAGATTCTTGTTACAGGAAATTCAATTAATACTGAAAGATAAGAAGAAAGTAAAAAACCTCCAAAATCATAGCACCCAGATAGGATTATACTAAACATTTTTGGAATATTCTTCTAGACCATCCTCTATATAAATTTGTATACAGATACAGATGTATATATCTTTATACTTTTCAGTTAATGAGCTGAACAACAATCTTTTGTAATCAGGTATAAACCTTGAGTGTGTCTGTTAGATAATATTCCAGTTTGGTGCTGAAACTACATACTGCCTTCCTTTTGCTTTATTCCCAGGCATTGCGTTATGTTTTCTAATATCCTTAGTGTCATTGCACTTAGGGAGCTTATGTGTTCATTTATTTGTTTATTTTGTTTAATATTTTTTTTAATGATTTTTTTTGTTTGTTTTTTTTTCATCTGAAAAATGATTGTCCACTTGAAGTACAAATGGAAATATTTTCCTGTTGGTTTGTATTTTACTCCTGTTACTATATCCCCAGCAACATGACTTAAACTTTTAATATTCTTTAAGTTAATCATAAGTATAGGGATGGGTTATGTCTCTGGAAGACGTGGGCATGCTAACCACAGAGACACACCGCTCAGGTTTCCTCAAGGAAGGGCTTGCCGGCAGCTGGATGGGAGGAGGTCTGTGGGCGGCCTTGTGCTAGCTGTCCATTCCTTGAGGGTCTGCTTGTGCACAGAGCGACTACCTGCAGACCATGCCTTTCCTGGGGCACATGCCTCTGGTGTATTTGGCAATACAGAATAGGAAGGCTCTGCAGACACCAGGACAGCCCACCAATAAGCTGAGCTGTCTGGTTGCTTTGGCATTCCCTTTCTTCTGCCCAGTCCGCTTCCACCTTCCTTAGGTCAATTCATAATAAGTATCTTGACCCCACAGTCCATCTCAGCTTCTGCTTCTGGAGAACCCAACCGGAAATGGTGGATTTTGTCGTCATGTGCGGAATGGTTCAATAGCCATGGGTGCAGGACAGGCTACTGCAGTCCCTCCTGCAGTGAAGTCCTGGGAGCCAGTGGCATCCGCGGAACTCGGGATCTGTGATCCACTCGCCCCTCCCGGTGAGCTCACCCTCTCCTTCCCTGGCCCTCCTCTGAGGTTTGGCATCTGAAGGACTTGGCCTCAGGCCAGGTGCTGAAGCTGACTGCTCCGTGGTTTTAAGAGAAAATTTAGAAGGCTTTCTTGCTATGGACATTCTCTACAATAAAAATCTATTTTAATTGGTTGTGACATTAATCAGTTAAAGATGTATCTGCTTTGGGAGAAATTTCTCTATGACAGTTTAAAAGGTCCTACCTTGGAGTTGGTTGAGAAAGGTTGTTTTTCTTTTTTTAAATTTTTATTTTCTAAATTTCGCCTCCAACTGATAAATCTCTCTCTCTCTCTTTTTTTTTTTTTTTTAATGGCTCTTCCTACTTTCAACCTGCCACAGCATGAATAGCTTCCTCTCATGGGGTCCCCTATTTGCATAACCTCTTCAATCACTCTTTAATTTACAGCAAAAATTTTAATTTCACTAATCAGCCTGAAACAGATACAGAGATGGAAGGAGATGCCTTTTTGAGGCCTAATGGGGGTTTGTTCCAGTCACTGCATTTGCTCACATGCTTCGTTGTCTTGGTTAATGCTGGGAGAAGCCGTGGGCCCTTTCGCTGCATCTTCCCAGGGACCCCAGGGAGACCTTCATTTCAAGGCTGTTTGTGCTGCCAGCTCTTTTGCTGGTGGCATCTGGCTTAAAGGCAGCCACACGAGCTCTGGAGTCCCTTGGAATCTCTCCTCTCTCTCAGTTATTAAGTACCATTGGAGGCAGAGAGAGTCATTCTTGACCTACCCTCCTAATCCCCAAGACTCAGCTTATTTTGGTGCCTTTAACCTTCAGCCTTAGTCAGCAACTGCTCCGTGTATTTTAGAATGCACGTGAATTTTAGGGATATAAGGAAGACCTGCAGTGGGTTTGGCCATTGCTTCTTTAGCACCCTTTTCTGACTTTGGGGCGAGGGTGGGAGGGCTTCTTTAGAATTTTGCCGACACAGTAATCCCACTCTTGAGCACAAGCACCCACCACGTGATCAGCATGCATATGAGCTAGGACTTTAGAGGTCTGCAAAAAATAGTTCATGTAAATGCAGACATTCAAAAGCCTCACTTGCTTAATGGATGTTTTTTAAAGCTATAAAAAGTTATTTTTTCATGAAAGGCCTAACTAGACCAGAAGATGCTGCTGAGTAATTCTCTAAGAGGTAATAGGCAGAGACCTGGTATCAAAGAAGTTGTTAAGCTTTTTATTTCTGGTCCAATTTTTCTCTGTAGGGGGAGAAAGGCCTAGAAAGGTACTCATCTGTGTCCACCTTTTTGATGACTTAGTCCTGTTTGGGGGAAGAGAACTTGTTAGTGGATAATATACCATAGAGTCAAAGAACCTTTTGAAATCATGTAGTTCCCTGCCTTCATTTTGGGTGGTGGGAGGTGGGAGGGGGAGGGGCTGTTGGAAGGCAAACGTTGCTAGGGGAGCCCCTACCTCTCCAAGTCTTCTCACTACCATCATGCTGCCTCTCAGGATTTGGTTTTGTTTTGTGTTGTTTTTTCCAACCATAGGTTTGTATGAAAGGGAGGTTATAGTGTACTTGGGAACCTCAAATTCCAAACCACTGCTATCTTTGGCCCTTCCAGGTTTTGACAACAAAAATGTCCATCGGAATTTAGATATGGCAACTTGTGGAATGAAAGATCTGTGATACACATGCATCAATCTGGAATACTTGCTTATGAGTTTACCAAACCCCCTCATCCATCCATCCCAGTAGCCTGGTATCACTCAGCTTTTACTTACTCTTGTTAATAAAGATGCATTGGCTAGGAGTTTGAGCTAGATTCCTTGGGCAAACATTAACTACAGGTAAGTGACACACACACAATATAGGTAACTGCAGATTAACAATGTATGTTTGAATAATTAACAGAGGAACATGTAGCCCTTGGGAAGATCTCTATATGAAGGTGGGTGGGAGGGCAGTGCGAGGACTCTACTTCTAGTTCCACAGACAAGGATGGCCAGGGGAGCCTTTGTGGATGAGTTTATATTTGAGACACACACAGCTCAGCGTAGAGAGGGAATGGCGAGAAGAAAGTTTCAGTGTTGGGAAGGTACATGCATGGCCTGTTTGGTGGAGGTACCTGGTATGAGATGGTTCAAAACAGAATGGTTGTCATCTAAGAAATTATATTGACATTCTTCCTTTGCCATTTGAAAGTTTAACTTTAGATTTTTTAAAAATTAGGATCTAGATAGTTATGGATGTTTAAGGTGAGCTTGGAATCATCTGGAGTGATTTGAGGGTAATACAGGTTGAATACAAAATAATAGATATGGTGAAGATGTAAAGGACAGCCTAGGGAACATAGTAATATTGTAATAACTGTGGTGTCAGATGGTACTAGACTTATTGGGGGGAATCAACTCATAAGTTATATTATTGCTCATTAAATGCACACCTGGAATTAATATAATACTGAATGACAACTGTAGATGAAAAATAAAAAAATTTAAAAGTGGTTAAAAAACAGAAAGCTCCCCAAGTAGGTATGGTGATCTCTGGAATTCTAAGACGACTAAGAAAATACAAGTGTGCAGCTAAGGCCTTTGGACTCCTTGGGGTCCTGTGCAGGCCAGAGTCTTGGGCATGCTTGAAAATTGGCTGCTTTCCATGCCTCCCTCTGTTTTTTTCTTTGCTCTCATTTCCTTTCAGGCGTTCACCCATGAATATATATTAATTACCATGGGCAGGCACTGTTCTAGAACCTGGAAATAAACAATGAGCAGGTAGGTCTCTGCCCTCAAGTTTCACTGAGAAAACAGACACCTACAATTCTGAGTAATTAGTATCAGGTGCTACAATAGCGCATGTAATCCTAAAGAAGTTTTTGAAGAAGGCTGGAGTCTGAAGGGCCCGTTGTAGGAAGTAGCTGGACCAGGGAGAAGCGGGGAAAGGAAGAGCATTCCAGCCAAAGGGCATATTATGTTCAGAGGCCAGGAGCCCAGTGAAACATGGCCCGTAGGGGAGCCACATGCAGCTTAGTAGGACTGACAGTGGAGTGAATGGAAAGAGTAACACAAGTGAGGCTGAGGGTAAGAAGGGCCAAGAGCCTTGTGCACCAACCTCAAAATATAGGGCATCAACCTCAAGAAATAGGGCAGTTGAAGGGTTGTAAGCAGGGGAGTGGAATGCACGTTTAAGAGGACCGCTGTGGCTACTGCAAGCAGTGTGTAGCAATAACTGAAGGACGCGTATATTGCAGTTGTTCAGAAGAGAGAGGATGGGAGGCTGTTACAGAGAAAACTGGATGGGTTCAAGAGAGAATTAGAAGATAAGTCGATCAGTTGAGCGTTTTTGAGGTGGGTGGTAAGGAGAGGCAGAACTCTAAGGTGGCAGCTAGGCTGCTGTCTTGGGCACAGGAATGCATGGTGGAGCCATTCACAGGCAAGGAGCTTGGAGAGCACGGGGAGCGTGGAGAGCAAGTTTCCGCGTGAGAGAGAGAGCGTGGCATTGGGCCTGCTGGGATGGCAGTGCCTGGGAAACATCCAGGAAATGATATTGACATTCTGCTTTTGCTGCGAGGTAGCCTCACGCCACAGGTAGTGAACGCAGAATGTCAGAACCGCAGCGACTCCCAGGCTTGTCAAGGAATGTCTGATTTTATGCATAAAGAAAATGCTTAGGGTCACACAGCTACTTACTGGTTGACTTGGATCAGGGATCTAAGTCTCTATTATCTGTCTAGAAGTGTTTCCACGCATTTGTTGGTTTAGTGGCATCTGAAGAGTGTGCAGAAATAAATGTAGGTAGCCATGTTGGCCCTCGCTTGGGAAGAACTGCTGACAGGGACGATGTGGGCCATAAATCCACGTGGGGACTGTGCCCCATTTACATATCATTTGATTCCATCTGCCCTGTCTTAACATGATTATGGCAACTTTGTTAGGCAAGTGGTTGCTTAACACAGTGGAAAGCCTTAATTACTCTTTAATAGCATTGTACAGAGGGAAAGTCAACTTTAATGTTTAATCACTTGGTTGTCTCTTGAAAAAGTTTATTTTAAATGTATTCTGTTTGTGTACACCCGTAAACTATATAAGTGCATCTTTTGTACATTTCTATTTTCATTCCAGATTTCAGTGACAAAATATTTTCTCTTTGAAGTGTTATTGCTATATAAACAAAGCAAATTTAATGAAAAATTAAAAATTAAAAACCTACCCACAGTCTTTATGTAACAATAAAATTCAAGCTTTGTATTCTTTTACATCCTTTCTCTCCGCATCCATATGGTAATCCCAATTTACAGTCACTTTTTAAACTTTTTTTCCCATCAAATATTTTACCATATTGTTTTTTATTCATCCACCACTCATTCTTTCATTTGGCAAACATCTGGTTAGCTTATAGAGGCCAGGTACTCTGCATGGTATTGGAGAGGCATACTAATGTCGTTTCTCATGAAGTTCACTTTTGAAGAACACGATAATGTAATGGTTGGGTGAGTAACATTAACAGGTAGGAAGTAAGACCTGGTGTTAAGTTCATCAACAAGGTGCAGCTTGTTTTTGCCCTGTTGTAACAGAACTACTTTCCTGTGTTCAGCATTGTATCAGTCATGGTCTCAGGAACACAACAAGTGGCACACCCAAATTAGGACAAATGGAGGCGGGTTTCCTATAGGGACAAAGGTGTGGTCAGAGTGTAAGGAAACTGCTAGGATGGTTAGTGCTTGTGCCTCTAAAGCACCTGTTCACCTGAAGGGGCCAGGAGAGGAGACACTTTAAAATGAAATGTCCTCGGTCACCTTCAGTGCATTAGGCAGTCATTGTGCTCAGTGCTGAGGACAAGGGAGCTGATGTACTGGGGGATCTTCTGCTTCCAGGGAGTGGAGCTCACAGACCCAGACAACAGGTCAGAGGGTGGAAGAGGAGGAATGATACCGGAGAGGCACAAAGAAGGCCACTTGGTTTCTTCAGCTCTGAAATTGACTGAGTGATGGGGAGGGAGGAAGAGAAGGGAGGGAAGACTGAATTGACCTCATTTGTTCCTTCAGGCAGAGCTGTTCAGTTCTGGACAATGAATGGGTAATGGATGGGTTATCGATGGGGAGGGGGAGTGGGCAGGGAGGCCCGCTGGGACTGCTTACTTCCTGCCCTGGAAGCCTCTTCCTGTGACCTCAGTATCTTACAGATACTACCACTCTCCTTTGTGTTCTATGACATGATGAAGTTGGGGAGCGTCCAGCAGCTCTTCCTCTTACCAAGTCCTGTCATTCTAGAAATTCACCCTGAAGTGTCTGAAGCTACACGCTTGAGTACTGGTAATCATTCCTCAAATCTAATGTAATCATATCAATAGTAACTGTGTGTAAAGTGACCATTCCATTGTCAAGGTGGAGGAGGGCAGGCAGATGGGGCTGGGGAGGGGTTTCATTTTGAGGAGTGGGGAGTGAAGCACATAAGCCCTCCTCCCGCTGGTTGGTGTATAGGACAGGGGTGGGGGGTGCCTTACTTGGGGAAATGTATCTTCTAAACTTGTGAATTTGATTTTGGTGCTTTGCTGAGCATTACCGATTTGGGGATCTGTTGGGATTGGAGAGCCAATGACTCAGTCATTTATGCTGAGCTTCATAGGGAAAAAGGGAATAGAAGTCAGAATCCAATGGCATCTTGAATGGCTGTGTGTGTGCGTGTGTGTACATATGTGTGTGTCTTCGAATGAAAGAGTCCTTTGTGGTGTCCTCCGTTTTCAAAAGACACAGCATTGTGTTTTTACTGCTATTAAGTTATTTATATGTTTATCGTTTTGTTCTCTTTTGCTCTCTTGATGGAGGGAGTGGGGCTTGTCCAGAGATGAGTCTGGACACTAATTCTGTACCTTTATTTCATCCATCTCCTTACCCACTATTCTTTACTGTGTATTGACATGTATGGCCATAGAGTTTGCGCCTTGTCCCTGTATAGACCATGAGGCCTCCGGGGACGCTGAAGGCTATCAGTGAGCTCCCCTTCACCTTGGAATACATTTGGTTGGTCTCTAACTTTTTTATTGCAAACTGCCTCAAATCCTTTTTTGAAACAAATGGGGGCTTAAGAAATTAGTCAGTTTTCTATTCTCCATATCAGCCAGAAACAGCCAGAAAACTAGGCAAGTTTCCCCACTTGAGTTTTATGTGAGACTTGGATTATGATTATTAACAATAATGAGTGAAATGCTTAGGCTGTGTCAGAAGATTAGGTCAGTTCCGCTGTAATCTCTCACAGTGTTTCATTGTTTTTATTCATATCTCAGCCCCATACGATCTCTCCGTCTAGTACCCACAGGTATTTCTAGTTACTGAAGTGCCTTGAACCAGCCAAGATAGTCTAAGTTAATTGCTGTCCTCACAAACAGTTTTGTCCCTATCCTGTCACTCCTGTGTTCGAACCCTTCCATGGCTCTTCACTATCATTAAATTAAAAAGCACCTCCATTGGCATGCCTTTAAGGACCACCTAGCCTCTGCC
Organism: Pteronotus mesoamericanus; assembly: GCF_021234165.1. Taxonomy (NCBI): domain Eukaryota; kingdom Metazoa; phylum Chordata; class Mammalia; order Chiroptera; family Mormoopidae; genus Pteronotus; species Pteronotus mesoamericanus. The sequence goes on along the minus strand of NW_026555265.1, from coordinate 6,709,049 downwards.
CACTTCCCAGCCTCATCTTCTGCCTCCACGCTCCTCGCTCTCTCCACTCTGCATCCCTTCAAGGTCCTTCCTCTTGCTTGACTTACTCCTGACCTCAGGCCTCAGAATGTGCTCTCTGCTCCCTTTCCCTCTCCTGATTCTTCAGGTCTTTCTGTGACGCCATCAGTGAAGCTAGATTTTTGTTATGCTCCCACATCTCTGAGTTATGATTTGTAAAAAGTCAGCCCATGTCCATAGAAGATACTTCCTAGGAGGAGGGACTCTGTGTTTTTGGTTCTGCCGTATCCCTAGCATCCTGCTCAGTGCCTGGCAACAGTGCATGCTCAGGAAAGGTTTGCTGGGAAGAAAAAAAAAGAAATGTGTGCTTTACAGTAGGCAAGTTTTTTGACAATAATTCATGTTTAGTAGATCCCATCAACTCCTAGATAACTATAATTTTAACAAGTTAGCATCCTTCCTTTTCAGATAAACCTGCATACGTTCAATCTGCGAATATTTGTAGTATTTCGTGGCAGGGGATTGTCAGCAGGGGCGGGTGGGTGGGTGGAAGGTGAGTCGTATGTAGAAGTGACCTAGTCAGCCCCTGCCTTCATTGAACATGCTCACTTTCCATGTGAACCGAAGCTTTGCAATTGGGAATTTTCACTGGCGTAATCTCCGTGATGGCCTCGTAATAATCTCTGAACTTGGCAGAATGAAGGTCTTTATCCCCATTGCACAACTTGGAGATGTTTCCGATGGTTGCTTGAGAAGGTGCATTGACTATTTGCCCCCAGGATGGAAATGCCTAGTAATGCCACACTGATTGAAAGGGGAAAGGAGCCGAGTTACAACAGCCACAGGAAAATGTTCTTAGTTTGAAAGTCAGGTATTTTGCTCTTAACAGGCATTTGATGAGAAACTATCTTTGGACCTGATAGTTTCAACATGGGTTTTGTGTTTTTAAGCACAAGGGTAGCGTGACTGAAGCCTCCAGCTGATCCAGTGTGCTCACTCATTGCACTTACTATGCCTTAAATGTTTTGGTTTATTTACTGATTTTACAGGTGAGAAGCTGAGAGTCTGAGGAAACTCAGCTGGGGAGTGGAGGTGGGATTCAGATGCAGGTTTCCTGACCCACTTTGGGTGGTCCTCTCTGCGCACAGAGTGAGGGGCAGCCCTGATGGCATGGTTTTGGGGTCATTGTTTGCCTGAAGCAGCTCTGGCTTAAGATCATCAGAATTTGGTTGTGTAATTTATTTCATGATGATGATGATTGGCCTTCTTCAGTGAGCTCTTCTGATCAATTTCGAGCCCTTGCTCCACTCAGGCATCATCCATCCAAGTGCTGTTGCTGTATAACTTACTGTCCTTTAGGAATTGCGCTGTACGCCTCTCACGTAACGTGAATTCTGCAGCTGCCCTATTTCCTGCTGTTCGATTTCTGTTCCGAGCTCAGTTCAGCAGGTTGTAGACAGTGTTGGGATTGCCTGGAGAGCAGTGGTCTTTTCCATTATTCATGGCATTAGTGGCAGGTTGGTGGCTTCGGCCTGTGCAGGCTGGACTAGGCTCATCGGTGGCAGCAGGTGCAGCTAACCCTTCCTGTGGAAGCGGCCATAGCCCCAAGTGCCTGCTGAGGTCAGGGGCTGTCATGGGGTGAGGTCTGCAGAGCAAAGAGTTTCATCTGGGTAATTGGCAGCTTTCTTTTTTCCTTTGGCCCTGCCAGCAAACCCAACTGTGAGTAGAACCTGGGTAAGGTCAGGCACATACTAAGTGACTCTAGATAACTGTGGTAGGGAAGACGGGGTGGTTAGACCCTTTCAGATTCGGGATTGTTTCATTCACTGTGTCCCTCTCCTCCACCACTCGTACTGCCATGCTGTTCTTCTTCCTCTTATTTTATTACTAAATGCAGTACATTTATTTTAACAGCTAGCCTGTGGCCTACTTATTCATTTAGTGTGGTATTTTATTAACACATTTTCAATTAGTAGCATGGTCCCCAAACTTACTATGCATTGGCTTCAGCGTTTCCCACCGTGCTTTCTAAGGTAGTTTGCTTAGCTACCCATTCAGACCAGTCTGCTGGGTGGCCTCCAGTTTTTCACTGCTGTGCGTGGCACTGAATAGCATGGAAGGGTTGCACTCACAGAATCCGAGGGATGTTACAATCCTTCCTTCCCTGGATGCAGCTCAGCCCAGTCTTTTCACTTTGAAGGCCGGAAGTAGGAGTCCTGATAATGCTTAAAATTTTTGACCGTAGGTCTTTTCTTCCCCTTTAAGAAGAGTTCTTTCTTTGCCACTGAAGGCTGCTTGGCTAAGAACGGAAGAGAGCAAGGGCCAGTGATGCCCTTTCTCCATTACCTGTCAGGAGTTGCATCAGCTGCCAAGTATCAGAAAACTCAACACGAACTTGCTTAAGCAAAATGTGACTTTATTGCCCTGTGTCCCTGACAAGTCCAGCGGTAGGGCTGACATGATGAAAAGAGTCAAATGATGTCCTCATTTCTTTCTTTTTTCTGGCTTTGTCTCTCATTGTGTTGCTCCCTTTTCAGAGACATTCTCTGCTGGTCCTCCACCTGCCCCTTCTCTGTTTCAAGTTCGCTGGCGGTGGCGGGGAGGGTTGGGAAGCTCAGTCTCTTCTCCAGCATTCCTGGCAGAAGCCTTGCTGTGTCTCCTTGGCTTTGGGTGAATGGGTTACTTCCCCCTGAACCAAACACTGTGATCAGAGGGATGCTCAGACCAATGGGCATAGGGGGTGGGATTGCCTTGGGAACAGTGGGAGCTGGGTCTTGCTCTTTCGTGTGGACTGTGAGAGTGAGGAAGGGGAGGTTCCTCAGATGAAAACCTTGTTATATGGGGAAGACTCAAACAGTGAGGGTCCAACAAAAACATTCACCCGCCCCTCAGACTCCTAGACCTGCCTGCCCTGGTGAGGATAGGGTGAGAAGCAGAGGGCCTCAGAGATGCATGAAGGTCCCAATTGTTAGCGCTGGAAGGGCTTTTATAGGTCCCCGTTTCAGTTATTGATTGCTGCATAAAAACTGCCTCCAAACCTAGTGATTTAAAATTACTTAATATTTCTCAGGATTCTCTGAGGCAGGAATGCTGAATTTATTGTTTCTCTCCAACCTGTGGGTTGGTGCCAGCTGCTGCGTCCATACACCCTCGAGAGAACAGGGAATGGTTTCCTCCGTTCCCTGTCCTTTTCCTCTCTCTTCTGGGAGGTGGGAAAATTTGCCACCTTTCCTCACTCGGGGCTTGACGTCTGTTTCTAGGTGTGTGAGGCAGGAGGAGAGAGGTGGTCAGAGAAGGTGGTGCAGGGCATTGTAGCAATTTCTCCAGCAACCAGTGAACTCTTCTAAAGATGGGAGCTTGCTTTTCTCCTCTGAGTGACTTATACCTAGTATGAGGGCAGATGGTTCTTTATGTCCTTATGTGATCACCCAAATGCCTCAAGAGCAGGCACCGCCTTCATGGAAATGTAAGACAGTTCAATGAGTTAGAAATCATTTACAACCTGGGCTACCTGGAAAATTACAATTTAGAAATCCGTTGTGCAGGCATATGTGTACGTGAGTATGCTCATGTGTGCTGAGATGCACTGTGTCTTTAACTTTGTAGCTCAGACACATAGACATCCTTTAGAACACACCTGTTAGGTCAGGAGGTAGGATGAGGTGAGAAGATTAATTAAATGTAACCTTCATTTATTGCCTTGTATTAATTCCCTTCTTAATCACAGAGGCATATCCAGAAGATGCGACCTAATTGATGTTTTTTGTTTTTCAGTCCTCGCGGAGTAAAGAGGCAATGCCAGTAATGTCGTCAGCACATACAGGAAGAGTGTAATTCCTGTGTGCACTCGTATCTTGTAGTTTTAGTCTGTACTTAAAGTTTACAGTTGCTTTTTTAACCTGAATATTTGGGAGAAATTCTGAGTCCTGGAAATGAGCAATTAGCTTAATACAAAGATATGTAAGGAAAAGTCCATGAGGGACAAGGGTCGGTGCTTTGTTCTCAGTTTCTGATGAGTTGAGTGCATCATTGTTACCCTTGATATCACCTTGATATCAGCAACCTCTAGGTGCTTGTTTTTATTTATTTATTTATTTATTTATTTAATTTTTAACAGGAGGCGGATACGGTCCTATATTGAACATGAAAGAATGGTGGGGCTTGGAGTCGGGGCGGGGGAGGACTTAGAGGGGCCTGGCAGGACAGGCCTGCTCCTGAGATGCATCGCCACTGATGCATCCCACAACTTGGATTCCTACTTTACCCTCGACTCATGTCTTAAAACTCCCACATCAAGAATGCAGATGTGCGGTTATTTGGATCACGTGCATTGTAAGATGAAGGAAAGCAGGACTTGCTCTTTCTGTCTTTCCACTGGAATCTTCAGCCATGTGGTTGGAGTAGTTTGCATTTATTCCCGCCAAACTATTTTCCCACTATACAATACCAGAAGCCCTTTTACATGTTTCAGAAGAAAAATATACAAAGCTGTAATGGCAAGAGCATCCTGGGGGCAGGAGGCTGAGATGTAACCGGGGTCAGCCTCCAACTTGCGGTTCACCTAATGTCTGGGCCTCCTTCTAGCCTCATTGACACGGCTCAGCTCCCTGGGTTGCTGTAAGAATAATAGCCAGCGACTTGTGAGGGGGCTCTGGAAGGGGGAAGCTCTAAATGCAAGAGGTTGTATAATTGCGTTCAGAGGATGCTCGCAGCTGTCAAGTGTAACACGCTGACATCCTCCCATGCTCCTCTACTGTTGGGAAGCAGCTGTTAGTTTCATCTCTGCCTCCCTTCTCCATATGCCAGAGTGAGGGGAAATGCATGGATTAGAAGTCTGCTGGGGGTTGGAGAAACCATCTGATGTGTCTTCTGTTTCAGCTTTTCATCAGCTAGTATTTGAAGTTTTGATAGCCTCACTAAAACCGCAAGATGGGCATATAACTAGTATAGGGGAGAGAAATGAGAGGTCTAGTGACTCTGAAATGAAACATGAAGATGACTTCATGCTCTGGGTGGGAGGGGAGCCATTGAATGGGCCTCTTATAGTTCAGCCTTGGAAAGAATCGAGCACCTGTGAGGTTTCCCGGACTAGTTTTCAAACCTTGAGATGCTTGTGAGATTGACTTCTTGTCCCTCCTTTTACTCTGCATTTACCCACGTCTGGAGGAGTTAGGCCAAGGCTCTGAACATGGGCTGCCTCCTCCCTACCTTGTTCACCAGGAGAACACCTTTGTTTAAAGATCTAATGTAGATGTAAAACTCTCCCCTGATACGCACTGTCATGGATGACCAATCTTGCCTTTTCCTTATCTCTGTGTCAGTGCCTCTGTCGCTGATGCACAGACACATGTCAGATTATGGGGGGAGGTGGAAGGTTAGCTCTTCGAAGGCAGGAATCATGTCTCCTTCATCCTTGCATCCTCCAGGCTTAGCAGAATTCCTGTCACATATTAAGTACACAGCAACTGCCTAATAAGTGCCTGAATGAGTTAAAAAGAGGAAAAAAAAAATTAAAGCAGATTCCTGAGATTCCTTTGATTCCAGAATTCATGCTAGGGCCTCATCAAAATTTCCACGTAGGAAACCACCATCAGTTCCTAACCCAAAGACAGAATGTCACCACGTTCAGGCACTGGTACACGTATCGGTTCCTAGGGCTGCGATAACACATTATCACAAACTGGGTGGCTTTAAAAAACAAATTTCCTCTCCCGCAGTTCTGGAGGCTAGAAGTCTCACGCGAAGGAGGTAGCAGGGCCGTGTTCCGTCTGAAGGCTGTCAGGAAGAATCTTTTCCTTGCCTCGCCCTGGTTTCTGGTGACTGCTGGCTATTTTTGGCATTCCGTGTGTGGTGGCTGCATCACTTCAGCTTCTGCCTACGTCTGACGTAGCTGCCTCCCCCCTGTGCCTGTGTCCAGATTTCCCTTTCCTTTGAAGGATGCCTGTTCTTACTGGATTTAGGGCCCACCCAAATTCAGTAGACCTCATTTTAACTTGAACATCTGCCAAGAAACAAAAGACAAATAAGGTCCCATTCACGGGTAAGACAATAGGGGAGATTGGGACTTGAACATACCTTTTTTTGTAGGACATAATTCAATGTACAATAGCGCTGTGGCCTCTCATCATGGAACCTGGACTCATTCACTCTGCAGCCTCCCCTCCCAATGGCTGTCAGCCTCGCCTCAGCATCTCTAGCACTGGGGGGTTACTTCCTTTAGGGGCAAGTTTTCTATGTTTCAATGGCAACTGTTAGAGAATTTTTCCTATTATTAGACCTAACTCTACTTCCCTGCCATCTCCTTCATTCTGACCTCACTCTACGTCCCTGCTGTCTCCTTCATTCTACAGTCAGGGTGAAGATGGAATAATAAGCTTATTCCTTTTTAGGGAAAGAGGGAGAGCTTTCAGGTTTTGAAGATGGTGCTCCTGGTCTTCAAAGCTCCTTCCCACTAAATCTTCCCAATTTCTTCAAATCATCCAGGGTATGGTTTTATTACCAGACTTCCTCCACGCTGGCGGAACTGCCTGTTCATCAGTGTGTTGGGCAGAACTAAATGAGAACCTTCCAGGTGTGGTATGAGCACAGATCAAAGCAGACACATCTGCTTCCAGGAAATCCATTTCTGTTCATGCAGCCTCAGTGCCACTGTCTTGGTGGCCATTGCACACCCTTGAAACATTTGAATTTGCTCTTGTTAGCATGTGGTGCTGCTAAGTTCTGCTCTTCTCATTTAGCATTTAGTCCTGTTCTTCTCATTTAGCATTTAGACCCCGAAAGTAGGGGCTGGCCTTTTATGGCGGTACTGTTCCGTGTTGCATTGGCCTGTCGCGCTGGCCTGTGGCTGAAACAGCTTATCACTGAGTTGTCATTGCAGGGATCACAATGAGGAGGACCGAGGGAGGGGCCGTCACTAGAAGTCAGTCTGTGTTAGAGGCCGTTGGGCTGCTGCTGCTTGTCCCTAGGTAGCTGAGCAGAACAGAGCCCACATATGCTTGGGGGCTAGCTGTGGAAACAGCTTTAGAGTTTTCTGTTGTTGCTCTGATATGGCCACGGAGGCAGCAGAGAGTTCCTTCATACCATTAGGTGGGAGGTCTCCTCTGAGACTTGGGGTGCTAGTTGGGTGCATGTAAGATGCTGGTGGTCCCAGCCCTTTCAGTTTGAATGAAGTTACACAGATGGTAAATGAACGCCATAGACGGTCAGAACCAAAAGGGACTTGGAGATAATAACCCGAAGGCAGTATAGGGTCTGGATTAAGAGCGTGAGCCTGTATATCAGGCAGATTTGCACTCCTGGCTTCCCTTCCTGTTTGGAAAAGTTAGGTTGTAAAATGAACCCCTTTTACAAAGAACCCATGTAATTTTTGTAGTCAGGAAGGGAAGCTGAGGCCCAAAGGAGTCAGATGATTTGTCCAAACTGGTGTGTGCTGCCCCAAACCAGTTCAGCTTTTTGGTTTCTAGTTTAAGGCTTTATCTCTAAACTACTCCAGCACCTCAGAAATCATCAGTTTATGTTATTTATTATTGATCTGCTTTTGTTTACAGAATAAAGGGAAATGAATAAAATTAGTACTTAAAACCCATCTCCCCAGAACAGTGAGTTTCCCTGTCGTCTGTGGATTTATTTCAGATGTGTCTGGATGGCTGGTGGGAAGCGGTTGCCCTCTGAGGCAGGGACATAGGTGACGTTGCCCCAGACCTGGGTAATGTCACCTGTTTCCGGTGGGCGGCCTGGGCAGCGCCGGCCCCGGGGCAGGCCGACAGGCACAGTGCAGAGGCTGGCTGTGCCTGCATCCTGCAGCCCCTTTATCTCCATTTAATATGCAGTGTGTACTGTATTTTCTCTCAATTTCCTGTGAATTGGAGAGGTGCATTGTGCCAGCTTTCCTAAATTGCCACAATCAATATTGTGCTGCCTTTATTTTTTATGCATGCTAACGACTTTTCTCCTTTTGAAATGTACTTGTTTCCCAAATCAGTCTTTGCAACATTTAAAAAAAAAAAACTTAAAAAGAAATAAAAAAGCCCTTCTATATTACCAGGAGAGTTTCTGCCTGGAGTTTTGGGGCATGGATCTGAGGAGGGGTGGAAAACTCTACTCTGCAGTGCTGGAGAGACCAGCTGGCCTTGCTGGGAGCTCAACCCAAAGCCAAGGCAGCATGAACAGGGAGGCGGGGTTTTGGCTCCCAGAACCTCTTGGCCCTGTGAGCAACAGCTTGAAGGCCCGTGCAGCATGCATTGGCATTCAGAAACCATTCCTCCGTGGTCCACCCCTACCCTCTCAGCTGAATTGCTTTCGAACAGGGCCTGTGAATCTGGGGACACCAAAGCGGCCTCCTGAGATTGGATGATAGCCTTCTACCCCTATTTAAACAGTGTTAGGTGTATGTACTTTGCCAGACCTTTGGGGCTCCATTGGGCATTATTTCTGTTTGAGTTTTCTTCATGCATCTTACATTTCAGATGAAGAAACCCCTCATTGGTGTGATGTGACACTTTGTACCATCTGTGGCGTCTACTCTGGTCCCTCCTTCATGGAAGTGTCTGTTTTTCTGCTGGATACCGTCTATTGTTAGGGATGAGATCAAATGTTCTTTTTCCTGAAGACTTCTCTGATTTCTGTTGTTCATTTATTCATTTTCAGTAAGCGTTTTATTGAGTACCTCATTCATATGTGCTCAGTGCTGTGGATGAAACACGGAAGAAATCAAACAGAGATCACTGCCCGTGGTCCTTACCTTCCATTCTGGGGAGGGGGGGAAGGTCCATGTTGGGTGTCAGACGGTGGAGATGGCTGACGGACAGGTAAGTCTCTCCTCTGCTTCGGCCTCAGGTCTCATATGCCTCTCATGGTATATGCATTACAACATGTTGGCCCTACCTTTTGGGTGATTTTAGGGATTTCCAAAGCTTTTAAATGTTTGAGAATTTTGCCTTATCCATTCACTTAGGGACCAGTTTCCTGATGTGACTCATTCCTACCTTTTTCTCTTGTCACAGGTAAGGAGACTGTGTTCGGGGAGGGATTCTCAGGGCGCCACCCCCCCTCCCCCCCCTCGCCCGTCGCCGCTGCCGCGTGAGAGGCAGGGTGAGAATTGAGCACATGCCTTGGGAACCTGCAGCCAGGGCTTTCTCCTCGGTAGCCTTATTTCTGTAATGTCACGGCGACTGTGTGCACATGACCTAGTAATGCCCATGGGAGGAAAGGAGCCCAGAAGCTGGGCAGGATGCGCAGGCTGGATGGCTTCACAGGGGTGGTTGGTTCCCTGTGAGTGTGCGGTGGCCCTGGGCTGCCTCGGGCTCCTCTTGGCCTGGGCTGGAGACGCCTGTTCTGAAACCTGTAGCTGCTTCTCTTCTGTATCGAATGAATTCAGGCTGACTTTGAATGCTGTCCCCACCCCCTGCAGTTCTTTAAAACCCATCTGCCACATGGAATTGGCAGGTTCACTTAATTATTTGGGAGCCAGATAAAAATGCTTGGTTCTTTGTTCCTACATTATGCCATTTCACAGTATCTCATCTCCCACAAATTGCTGAGACTGTTCAATTTGGGCCTTCAATTGGTTCTCTCAGAGGCAGATCTTTCAATTTATATTCCAAGGCCTGTTCTTTTTGATTACATGTTTAGGACATCAGTTAGGTTTCTTAATCTATTCATTCATATTTCTTTCTGCTTTTCTCATTTCTTCCTTTAAATGTGTTCCATTATGAGAAGCATGCAGTCATGTGGCTGTAATGAAATGCAAGTACTTTTTTTTTTCCTTTTGCCTGCCCTAGTGAATGATTTTTTTATTTTTATTTTTTTGCTTAATTTTTCCAATGTTTTTGGGTCCTGGTAGTGATGATGATGGAAGTTTTTTCTTCTTAAGTCAGTTTCTGCACTTAGATACCAAGTGGGCAGAAGGTTATTAGTAGAGAAGAGAAACACCCAGGAAACGACGATCCAGGCTTCTGAAAATGTGCCAAGTGCAATGCCAGCTGTGAAAAAGATATATGGGTCTCTTTGCTCACGATGCTTCGAGTCCGGCTTCCTCTCTGTTTCATCGTTTGCCCTGTGGGGTACCTACACACTGTGTCTCCTTTAACCCGTAAGGAAGCCGAGACTAGGGCTGCTGACGCCACCTGCAGGAGGTCACAGTGCAGAAGGGTCAGCTGGGGTTTACCCCGACACGTGGAGGCTCCAGGCCAGTGTTAGAGGCTCTGGGCTAAAGGAAGGCATCCCACGACTTCCCGCCTCAACCGTGAGCTCCGGTAAGCCTGGGGAGGCAGCCCCTCCTGAGCGCAATTGGAGGCTCTGCCGATTTCCTTTATTCAGAGCATTGGAAACACTGCGACATGTATGTAGGCCTCTGTTGCACTTGTTCTGTTTCATAGCTTCTCCAAGCTTCATTTTTTTTTTTTTTCCATTCATTCAATGGATGGGGGGTGGATATGAAGGAGAGGGAGAGGAAGAGGAGGTTAATACTCCGGAGAATGGGTTCTGGAGTCAGCATACGTAGTGCAGAACCCTGGCTCTGCTCTGTTTTGACTGTGTTCTTAGAAACTTGAACCTCGGTTTACGTATTTGTAAAATGGAGATGATAATACCTGCCTGAAAGGTCGCTTGAGGATTTAATTAAAAAAACAAATAAAAAAATAACAAACTTATGTGAAGTGTTTAGTAGAGTACGTGGCATTTAGCGTAATGCAAAATAAACATTTGCCGGCATCGTCTTTCTATTCGGGGTCATTTATTCATTTATGTATTCAGTGCGCGTAAGTTGAGCAACACTCGGGCTGTCATTCTGACGCTATCGTTACAACCCCAGTTTTGGCCCACGGGGGAACTCAGTAAGGCTTTGCAGATACGACATGCTTGCATTTGTGGTGAACTGAATCTGGGTGAGTGTGAAATGATAAAATCACATTGTATTAAATTGCTACCGTCGTGTGAAAAACCACTTTTGTCACAGAGGTGCCCTGTAGAGAAACGAGTGTTGAATTGGGATGGGGTCACCGGGGACTAGAGTGACTGCTGGATGGTGGAGGGAGGTGGCGTGAAGCGGCCTGAAGTGGAAGAGCCTGGAAGGCTGAGGTGGGTGGTGGGCACGTTCGGTGTTGCCGGCCAGGTTAAGACGTTTGGGCTTCGTGCAGGCGTGCGGTCGTTCATTCGTCCACTTGTTTGTCCATTTGTGATGCTGGGGTGTGTGAAGATGGGTCAGAGCCAACGGGTCAAAGATACACCAGGTCAGTGGAGGTTAAAATAATCTCAAAGGGCGAGAGACGATGAGGGCTGGATTCATGTCAGTGGTAATAGGAAAGAAAAGTAGCTGAGAGAAATCAAAGACGATGAGATGTTTTAAAAGCACTTAAAAAAAAAAGAATTTGGAGTTCTGGGTGGTCATAAGAGGAGAAACAGGCAAACCCAAGTAATTTGGGCCGATAGTAAGAGTGCTGCAGGCAGAGAACAAGGGGCGTCTTGATGAAAGGGGCCTGGAAACACTGTGCGGAGGGTCTGTGGTGGGGAGCGTGGTCTGAAAATTCTAAGGCGCGGTATGGGCATTGGCTGGAAACTGAGCTTCACCTGCTCTTCGTCCATTTCCTGATTGTGTCAGTCCTACCAGTGACTTTTTATTTTGTTTTCGTTGTTTTAAATTTCCTGTGTTTATAGCCTTTCTAGCACATGGCAAGAAAAATTTTATTTTTTCTCTCCACTGTAAAATAAAGAGACTATTTTCCTTTTCTCATTTGAGGCCATATCTCATTTGCCCTTCTTGTTTTTCTCCCTCCTTTAAAAATTTCTGCTAAGAACATGTATATGGAACAGGTTGTAGGGATGGTTCAGCTGAGAGCTGGAATATATTTAAGAATTCTTTACTGTCTGCCAGCTCAAGCGAAGAAACTGTTGCTTTGAAATATGTGCCTATTTATTTCCCATGGCAATCTCTCTGCTTACAACCCTCCTTTCCAGTTCATTTATTTTTGTAGCCATTGCATTGATTAGAGAGACTGTACAAATAGGTCTGTGTGCTGGGAACTGATGCTGTGCATGCTGATTGCAGTCTCTGGTTATAAACCCAACTGAAAGGATGAGGTAATCCCCATCCTGCCTTTTCTCCCCCCGAACAGATTTGTCCAAGTGCTGCCCGTTGAGCATTTCCTCGTGGGCAGAACCTGCCTTTGACCCTCAGCCGCAGTGTGTCAATGTATGCTGGCACCACTCCAAATGCCTGGGCGATAGAACTTTGCTCCAGTTGGGCAATCATTCCTCACAGCTGCTCACTGGTGCTATTCTTTGTTGATATTTCCTAGAAAATTTTGGCCCCACATTTGTCATTGTTTACTTGGTTTATCTGACACTTAGCTTCTCTTGCTTTTTGTTGGGCACTTTAGGGAACACAGCAATAAGACAGGGGTTCATAGTGTTTGAGGACGACGAGGAATAATATTCAACACCTTCTGTTTCTTTCAGTGTGTGATTTAATGGTGTTAGAATGTTTACAGAGTTGTGCAGCGATCACCATGACCTAATTCCAGAGCATCTTCATCACCTCAAAGAGAAAGTGCTTCTCCACACCCCCTCACATTCAATAATCTACTTTCTAAATCTATGGATTTGCCTGTTCTAGACATTCCATATAGTAAGTGGAATCACCTACTACGTGGACTCTGGGTTCGGCTTGTTTTACTTAGCACAGTGTTTTCAAAGTGCATCTATGTTGTAACTTGTATCTGCTTTATTCATTTATATAGCCAAATAATATTCGACTGTATGGATACACCACCTTTTATTGAAAGGAGCAGTATCTTGAGTATTTGCCTTGGGTGATTGCTCTGTTCATGTTCCATGAGCTTTACCCTTTTAAAGTTCATTTGTCCTCACATTAAACCTACTCTGTTGGTACAATTGTAATCGCCCTTTTATGTTTAAGGAAGTAGGTCACACTAATAATTGGCAGAGCAGGCTCGGTTTAACCACAGCCTGTGCTCTTAACCACCACGTAATTCCACCCCCTTACAAGTCAGAGGATATAAGACATACTTAAAAATTATTATAAACATGGAGAACGTGACAAAGGCCGTAAATGACTGCTGCGAGGGTCAGTAGCTCAGAGCTGGGTGGCCTGAGGTTCTGGGGTGGCTGATACAATGTGAACCATTTTTACGTGCCCTTTGGGTTATGTGCTTTCAGGCCAGCAAAAATGATGGTGTCCACATAGATGTGGGGTTGGGCTTCCGATCCCCAGACTCAAGCAGTGGGCGGGGCTGAGCTGAGGCAGGAGATTTTTGGGCAGTTGTGTACCTGGGTGGGGCAGGAGCAGGCAGGGACTTGATAGCAGGCAGTTGTTTTCTGCTGGAATGTAGAGGAGTACACGCAGGACTAAAGGTGGTGCCCGGCTCACCATGCATGTGGTGAGTGACCGAATGAATGAGAGATGCCATGGGTGGGTGCCAGATTAGAGAGCCTTGAACCGCAAATTGCAGAGTCCATGCAGTGGGGCGCCTTGGAAGGTGTGTTGAAACTTGCGGTGATGAGATACTTGCTTGTTGGATGGTACGTGTCCTGCCCATGTTTGTTCCTCTGCCAGATCTTTTTAGCATCTGTCTGGGGTCCTTTCCAGGTTCTTTCCTGTGGCATTTATAGGGTCAGGGGCCTGGAGCTGGGACCCTTCAGGCCTAGTCCTTGCCCCAGGGAATTGCTCTGTGATAGAATGCTTCTGTTTCTGCAGATCAGTTAGTCATTCAACAAATTTGAGGCCCTGCTATGTGCTAGGAAGTGTTTTAGGCACTGGAGACAGACATCATTGAACAGAACGGAGGACTCCCACTCTCTTGGAACTTAGTTTATCAGGGGAAAGGGAAAAAAAAGAATTGAGATGATAAATTATTTTGTTTTTTACTTAATACAATGAATGATGCCAAAAAAAAAAAAAGAGAGAGAGAGAGAAAAGAAAAAGAAAAGGGAAAAGCAGAGCACAGTAAAAGGGTATGGGAAGAGGTGGACATTTTAGGTAGAGCAAGAAGGTGAGGCTGAAGCAAAAACGTGCAGGTGGTTAAGGATGGGCTGTGAGCCAGGGCGGGATTCCGGAGATGTCGTGGAAGAGCCGAGTGCAGCTGGTGTTTGCGCAGGGGCAGGGGTGGGAGCAAGGCTTGTCACTCCTCTGGTCCTCAGGGGACTCCTGACTTTTCCCCTGAGTGGGATGGCAGCATTTCAGGCCTGAAGGGAAGAATGACACATTTCCACACGTGGTTTGCAGCGATCTCCCTGGCTTCAGCGGTGAGAATCTTGGAATGATATTGAGTCTGTACGGTGTTACGCACACTTCTTTGAGTAAACAGGTGAATTACTTATGACATAAAAAATCATGACTGTCGTGGGTCCAGAATGTGGGAATTCTGGAAGACGCTGTTAGGCTCCCAAGTGCCCTCTGGATTCATTTGCTTCTTTTCTTGTCTTTGGTCAATCAGAGCCTCATGGGGAAGTGACCACCTTCTACAGCAGAAGGGTTGCCACAGTCATGCAGGGTGGGTGTTCTGCTACTGGCTCTACGTGGCCAGGCCTTGGGTTTTATTTGTTCCAGGAAGACTTAGCAATTACTGTTGAATCATTCCAATGCTTTATAGTATATGCTTTAAGACATAACCAGCTTCTAACCTCCAGCACATAGCTCCTGGATGGTAGTAGATTAAACTGTTGTAGGTTGGTTTATTTTATTTCACAAGGTTTTCTTCAGGTTAAATATATGAACTCAGAGTGTCCTCTTAGTCTGCCAACTTACTCCATTGGGAGTAGGAAATAGGTCAAACAGTAGTCACATTATCTATTATTATATGAATGAACAGCCCCTTGTAGTTTAAACGTACAGTAGCACTGCATAAAAGCAATGTCACTTAATTTTATCTGGATTGGTGTGGAGTCTTCTCTGGGCCAGAATTTTTGGAAGATGTTTCAGTGTTTGAAATTCACTTTAGAGCAGTTGTACTCCCTTTTCCCCTCCCCGTTAGAGATTATGTGGTAGCTCTTTGGCAAAATGTCAATTCAAATGTTTGTAGAGGTGGGTGAATGAATTGAAAAGCAAAGCAGGCATCAAACTGGCAGGCCGAAAGGAAAATGTCAGTTTCTGCGGGTTAAGCAGGATCTTTGCAGCATATTTAGCACTTGACTTCTTCCAAATTTGTGTACATGAAATAACCTCTGTTTTCACACAGGAAATATTTGAATAACTTTAAAATATGTTTGTAGTGCTAGGTATGTGACCAGATGGAAGAGCATTTCTTGGCCCATGAGTGTAAACAAGCTGCCACTAATGTTGATGTTACAGCTGCAGACATAAGTATATTTTTGTTGGTTATATTTTGTTTGGGAGAGTGTACAGTATTTTGAAGCTAAGCCCAAATTGAGTTTCTATTTGAATTTTGTTGACAGAGCTTTCATTCGTGTTATTGATTTTACCTGCCCTTACTGGCTAGAATATTTTAACTCCATGTGTAGTGGATGCAACTGTTTACATTTTTCAGATAGTTTCCAAATAATCATTTCTATCTCTAGTTCCCCGGGGAGGGAGGTGGAAAGAGCTTTGCAAACAGCTTTAGGATATTGTAGTTAAAGTAAATTGTTGGGAAGCTGGATGAATTACTGTTTGTAGAGTCTGGGTAACTGATCTGCTGCCTGGTTGAATTGGGAGAAATGGGAGCCATTTGTCGTGCAAGAACTTAGATTTTTAGAGGAATGGTGTTTCCTTCTTGTAACCTGGAAGTGAAGGAAGATAAAGGACCTGCGGTCTCTTATGAGCTTTCTTGTTACGTGCCATCTCAGTTAATCCTAACTTACCATGCCCGCTGACCTTATTCCTATTTTGTAATGCGAATACAAAGGAATAGTAGTCTTTGAGTGACAGAGTGCCTAAGATCCCTAATTGCTAGTTAGTGGCAGAGTTAAGATTTGGACCCAGTTCTAACCTACTCAGAAGACCAGGCACTTTTCACTGTCTTTGGTTGCCTCTAAGGAAGGAAGAAGGTGATGTTTGTCAGCTTATCCCAAATGATTGGGTTGGACAGATCTAGTGTTTCTTAACCTCTAGGCAGGTAGACAGAGAACTGAGGCTACCTGATGATGTATTTATTTTCACTATTTCATAAACGTAGTCTGGATCTGTGAGGTCCAGTCACCTGGGTCTTGTTTTGACAAATTATTGTGTCATTATCTTGGGGACCAGTGAAGTCTTAGGTTTCTTCCAGCTCTGTGACTCTTGAGACCATAGAGACTCAGGAATGGCTTCTTCCAGAGAATTTCCAGAGCCATATAGTGGTTTATGTTCCCCGGAAAGGAGTCCAGGGAACCGTGAAACCAGATCACATAGGAGATCTTAAATTAAATTGGCATTTAATACAAATGTTTGCAGGAATCAAGGTACCCACGCACATAGCTGCCTGTGGATGTGCCGCCCTCTTGCATCTTGACCCAGGTCAAGATAGAACAGTGTGATAGAACAGTGAAGTCAAGTCCCCAGCAGACCACAGACTCAAAGGTTGTGATACCAGGAGCCAGAATGACAGGTGGCCTCTGGCTTTGGCATGTTAGGGAGCTCTTCGCGGCAGTGCCTGTCTGAGTGTGCCTTGGTCAAATGATGGCTGCTTTCCTGGCTTTAAATGAAATTGCATGGCTGGGTTGTTCACGGTAGTCTTGGTGTGTTTCAACAGAAAAAGAGTTGTCTGGGACCCCAGATCTCCTAATTCTCTGAGAGGTGACACACTGAGAAGGCTAGGCGTGAAATGAGTTATGCCGGGAGCAGGGCCGGCGGTGCGGATCTGGGTGTGTGCACAGAAGCACATCGACCCCAGTGTGTGGTGTGTGGCGTGGGGGAAGGAGGCAGGGGGAGCGGTGTTCTGGGTAATTAGTTACAGAAATGAAACAAGACAAACGAAATGCCAAAGCAGCCTATGTTGTAGATTTATTATGAAGATTTGCTGAAATAATATATGTGAAGTGCTTTAAGCCTGGCATACAGTAAGTACTCAGTAAATAGTGCTTTTTATATTATTACTCTTGTTTCTATTACTATTGCATATGTATGTGCATGAGAGAAAGACTTACGAAAGAATAGGGTGCTGTGTAACTTTTATAACGTTTACAGCTGGTAGAATTAGATGATGACTACAATTAGGGTCTAAACCAAGAACAGATGAGAAGGTTGGTTTCCAATCAGAATTTTTGAGTGGTTCTGCTAAAGGCATTATTTAAGACAATAAAGTGAATGTGGACTCTGAGGTGCCCCTTGCTCCAAGCCTCTGGTGGAGGGAAAATGGAGTGGGCCAGAGTGATATTTGACCTTCCAGTCTGCCCTGTCCCTCCCCTGTGGCCCTTCAGAGTCCTTCAGTGGGGACGGCAGAGATTCCGAGCTGTCGGGGAGGAATCGTTAGCTGCCGAGGAGCAAATCATAGGTTAAGGAGGCTAAGAATTGCCCCCACTCTGTGACCTTTCTGTCTGGTGCCAGGAGTTACTTTGGGGGCATAGGTGAGGATGCTTAGCAGAGCAGGGGATGGAGGGAAGACATTCTCTAAATGGCAGTTTCGATTATAGGCACAAGAGATGGTCCCCACCACAGAATCTGTACTGTGATGAGAGAGCCTTTTTGGATGCCAAGGCCACTTGCCTGAGTTAGGGACGGAATGAGTGGCGCTTTGTTCTTCCGGTGGCTCGTAAGTGATGACAGTTACTTTTTCCCTGGCTCTTAATTAAAGGGGAAGAAAACCCTACTCAGTAAATTACGTCATTTGAAGAATATGTGGTGGTCACCCTGTAATCGTTCTCTTACAATTCTTTAGGCATTTTTATTTTAACCATTTGGTCTGCAACTTTCAAGCTTCCCAAGGAAAGGGACAATGAATACATGTGTTTCTTTTCATTTTGAATCAGATGTACTTAGTAGCCAAATCTATAGTGAGTAGAGGATCATTCTTGTTTAAGAGGCTGTTAATCACCGATTGTGTACAGTTCCAAGTAGGAACTAAAGGCCAGAGCTTTAATCTTGTTGGCCTTCCTCTGGAGGGAAATAAGGAAAGAGGCTGCCAACCGCCCTGCCCCGCTGAAAGATGGGAGGGTGAGAAGCGAACTTTCTCCTGCAAATCAAAGGAGGGCCCTTTGCTTATTCCGGTTTCTCTTTTTCAGGCAAAACACAGCTGTGTGTGAATGGTGTTCTTGTGAAGGGACAGCCTGGAATCAGGCCCTGAAAGTTGATGTGGGGAAGGGCCACGGTGGGGGAAGGGGCTGGAAGCATTTCATCTCCCCTGGAGTCCCCTGGGAGCTCTGTTATAGGGGTGACCCGAGGATCCATCTAATTTCTTTCAGTGAGTTTAGCTAGTTCCATTTGCCAGTGGAGAGAATATGGCTGGGGAGACCTCTTTGTAAAGAAGTGGGCAGTGCCATTTGGTTTACCTGCCTAATGTGTTGGGTTGCGTTTGAAGCTTTGGCATCACAGCAGCTATGTAGCTTGTGTGCTAATGTGCCCATCGGTCTGGAAAAGGGAGGGGAAGGCAAGGAGCACTGCAGGGAAACAGGTGCCTGGGAATTGCCAAAGGTTTTAGGAAACGGTGTTTCTGCCTCTGAAATAACCACATTAGTGTGGGCACCCCGCCCGCACCAGGGCACTGAAATCAGGGAGATTGAACTCCCATGAGCACTAACTAGGATTTAGGAGTAACAAAAATAGTCTAAACTCATTCCCTCTAAAAAGTCTGAACGTCAAATAAACTGGAATGTGAATGGGCACTGTGTGCCCAGGCCCGGCCATCCCAGAGGCAGGGAGGGACCTGGCTGCATCCACGATGTCCCCGAGCTGGCTGGGAGGAGAGAGCCCCCCAACAGGTGGTTTCAGTGCAGGTTTCTGGCCAAGGGAGGCAGAATTAGAAAGAACAACAATGAGCACGAATCAAAACCTGGACGATAGCAGCATATTTCATCATTGGCAGTGTTGTGTGAGTATGAAAGCAGGGGTCGAGGTTTTGGAGCGAGGAGGGCGGGAGTTCTGGCCCCAGTCTGGCGGTTTGGACTCAGTATGCACACGGGGAGCAAGCTCCAGGGGCTCCTGGTCTGATTCTGCCTGGCCAGTAGCCACAAACCTGGGCTGGGGACTGGAAGCATGTCTCTCCTGTAGTTTTCCTTTTGGGTGGGCAGAGTAGAGAGTATTTATTTTTATTTTTACTGATGGGGAAACCAAGGCTCAGGAAAGTGTAATATCGTGCAGGTCGCGTGGCTGGGAAGTGGCCGAGCCAGGGTGGGAATGCGGGTTTTCCGAGCCGCTCCTTCCCTGACCCAGCTCTAGTTGTTCTTATCTACAGACTGGATACATTTTCTGTGACAGATTTCACTGTTTCACAAACAGAGATAGGTTTATATCTCTGTGAATTGATCGGGTTCAGTTTTTATGAGTGACTGTTTATATCTCAATTGCTTTTGAACCTAGAAGGATGCTTCTAGTCCCGATGCAGTCCGGGTTAGCAGAGCTGGCTCCGAAGCTGGGATGAGAGTCCTGGTCCCTCATAGCGGACGGAGAGGCAGGTTACTGACGCCGGGTTTGTAGCGCCTTCCCTCATAGGAAGG
This sequence comes from Pteronotus mesoamericanus, assembly GCF_021234165.1. Taxonomy (NCBI): domain Eukaryota; kingdom Metazoa; phylum Chordata; class Mammalia; order Chiroptera; family Mormoopidae; genus Pteronotus; species Pteronotus mesoamericanus. Next base: position 6,689,471 of record NW_026555265.1, on the reverse strand, counting down.
CAGATCAGTGCGCTGCTATGACATGTCAGCCACAGGAAAGAGCTTGCTGCGACCGCTTGTCTGTAGTTTCGCTAATAGGACTAAGTGGCAGGCAGTCTCTTCAGCAAGTTACAGATGTGGATGACTGAATCCCGTTAGTGACCTCCTAAGTATTTTAAAAGCATCCCCCTCTCCTCACTGTCTATGAGGTAAAGTTTAAACAACTTCTGGAATTCCAAGCTTCTGCACTTTGCCTTCGGCTACGCTTTGCAACTCGTCCCCTGTTACTCTCCCTCCCAGGCCACCCTAGAGCCAGGCACGCAGCCTAGACCCAGGCCTTCCCAGCTCCTCCTGAATGGCCTTTGCCACCGCCTCCTTGTGTCAGGACACTAACCGCCTTTCGAATGCCACTTTCATTCTACTCCCCTTTCACTCCTGACCACTTTTCTGTACTAAACCAGCCCCTCCCTGCTTCCAGAAGCTCGCATGCTTATCTCTGCCTCACAGGGCATCAGGGATGGCTGCATTCATAGGAGATGGGTTCAAGTGTTGTCTCTGAATGAGATCAGTGACTCTCAGAGCCTAGTGCATTCAGTGGAGGCTCTTGGGAGGATCTTCCATCTTCTTCTTCCTCTCCCTCATGGGGTTAAGTGAAAGCAGAAGAGTCCTGGGCAGGGAGTTGAGAAACCAGGATGCCCATCCTGATCGACTGTCTAGCCTGTGTCACCTGGGGTGGTAGATCTTCCCCTCTCTCAGCCTCATTTTCCCTCATTTCAAAATGAGTGTGGGTCAGACTTAACCGCCAGGCACGCCAGATCGGATGGACACTATCCTTGTCTGTCTGGGAAGGAAAAGTCACAAGTGTTCTTTCTTTCTTCCCCAGGGGCATGTCGCTTCCTTCCCTCCAGGCCCTCAAGACTCTGCCAAGGACACCCTGCCTCAGGGCAGAGCCCTTTTGTCTGTGTTCCTGCTAGTTTCACTGGAATGGCCAAAATGGCACCCAGCGTGAGCAGCGGCTTCGACCGCCTCTGAGTGATTGGACAGTGCCCACTTCCCGGAGAGTCCCTGAGGTCCTCGTTCAGCCTCCACTGGCGTTTTGATGATTTTTCTCCTGTTACTTTACATAGGATGACTGGACTAGATTGATAATTCTAATACTGTTTCTCAGTGCTTTCCTTGTCTGACTTGTCACTGTGGTGAAAGACTCTTTTGGAATTTTCTGTGTGTCACTTCCACAGTCCTCTTTTTATCAGTATTTGACTTTATTTCATTGAAGATAACAGTGTAATTTGGATCCAGGTCTTGTAGTTGAGGTGATATAAGAGGAAACAAAGCTTACACATTTACTCTGATTTTGTGTCTGTACCATCTCCGATATTTATGGCATTAATTTTGTAGTACAGTGCGTTGTATACCAGAGCAGCGAGTTATATGCATGAACGGCAGTGCTTTGACAGAAGCATGTGTCCCTGGTAGCTTTGTCACCAGGCATGTAACTAAATATGCACACAGATTAAATGACCAAGGGAGTGTTCAGAAACCTCCAGCTGAGGGAGGTGGCCGTGGGAGGCCAGCATGTGACACGTGGACTGAATTCATGCTCTACCTCTCATTCATCTCTTCTCTCCATTCCCACTTCAGCTACACTCTGGCTCAGCTCCTTATTTATTTCCTCCCCTGGGTCACTGCAGAAGGCTCCTCTTCAACTTCCTTGTCTCTGTCTTAACGCGGCTAATCCATCTTCTACCTGCCCACCACTGGGAACTCTCAGTCCTGGGTACTGCCTAGTCATTTTCTTGCTCAAGGACCTTACTTGCTCTCCATTGCCTGAAGGAGAAGCAGTAGACACCCTGGCCTGGCACCTGCGTCTCTCTGCACTGCCCGCTGAACTTCTCTGACATCTTCCTGCCCCTCTGCCCAGGTCTCTCATGTCTGTGGCATATTACCACTCCCTCGCTGCTCACTAACTCATCCTTCAAAACCTGCTTTCCTGACGAAGAACTTCCAGCCTCCAGAAATTTGGCCCTCTTCCAAACCTTGCAAGGCTTAGCGTAGCCGAGTGTATTAGCTATTTATTGATGGGAACAGATGATTCCACAACTTCAAACGACAAACCTATATTACCTCCCCTAGATTCTGAGGTTAAGAATCTGGGAGTGGTTTAGGGGAGTAGTTCTGGCTCAGGGCTTGTCACGAGGGTGCAGTCAAGCTGTCACCCAGGGCTGCTGTCATCTGAGAGCATGACTGGGGCTGGAGGGACCACTTCTGAGCTCACTCTAGACACTTGGCAAGAGACCTCAGTTCTTCTTTATAGGGCTGCTCAGTGATATGCAGCTGGCTTTCCCAACGTGACTGATGAAGAGAGAGAGAGAGAGAGAGAGAGAGAGAGAGAGAGAGAGAACAGAGAGACAGAGAGGTGCTAAGATGGAAGCTGCAATGGCTTTTGGAATCTAATTTTGGAAGTAAAGACCATCACTTCTGTTGGTCACATTGGTCACACTGACCAGCTGGGCACACTGTGGGAGATGACCACTCAAGGATGTGACTAACAGAAGGTGTGGTCGTTGGGAGCCACCTTGGAGGCTGATTACTGGACTTGCCTTTTCATTTTGCATGCATGTATTGTTTTTCCAGATAGCTGGAAACTATTTGAGATCAGAGGCTGGTCTTGTTTACTGTTGTGACTCTTATAATTCATTCAGAGTTCTTTTCATGGACATGTTTGTCTTACCTGTTGGGATTCTTATTTTTTATTTTATATAAACTGATGCAGGAAATAAGGCCCAGAGAAGTTATGTGGCAGAGCTTGTAAATTCAGTACTAGTCTTTCTGATCTAAAACCTATGTTCTTGCCATTATAAAGTGGTTTGCTGATTTTGATTTCTGTGTTTTCTGCAACCAGCTTCCTGTCTGTTTAGCGCTGGTGATAGTTAAGAGGGACAACCGGGTGTGGGGAAATATTTGTATACTACAGTTCTCAAATAGGGAAAGTGTCTAAGAAGTTGTTTAAAGCAACTGAAACCTCATCTTCTGGCCTTTAGTTACTCAGCAGTTGTCTAGTCAAAGCCTCTGATTTATCTGACTGCTCGGCTGAACGAGACCACTGCAGAGGCCCCTCAGTATGCCACGTCTCAGCAGGATTTTCATCCCTGGGTATCTTGGGACATCCAGCCCACCGCCTCCCACCACAAGAAATTTCCTACCACAAAACCTTGCTCATTTGTTTCAAACAGGGAAGGAAGGCACTTGGAACAAACTCTGGGTTTTCTAGATTTAGTGGGATAGGTCTGTGAGCTAAATTGGAATGTCTCCTGATAAATTGCCCTAGATACTGTGACTCAGAGGGAGGGTGTGTGTGTGTGTGTGTGTGTGTATGTCTATGTGTGTGTGTGTTGTGTGTTGGATACTGTGACTCAGCTTCAGAGGGAGGGTGTGTGCGTGTGCGTGTGTGTGTGTTGTGTGTTGGGTACGGGGGTGTTGGGGAGAAGGGAAGAAAAGAAAAGGAAAAGTTCTTGCTGTACCCTGAAGTTCAAAAGTTACAGTGGTTGAATTAAAGGAGCTTTGATTTTCTTTTTCATTTGGAACAAAACTTTGGCCACCTTAGTTGACTTCCAAAATGTGGAATGAGTGTAAATGTTCCCGATTTCAGTCACTGTTCCTTTATTTTTTGCAGAAAGGGTAACGCTGCATGTGGCTTTCTAAAACTTGAACTCCTTGATTTTCTGCGTTCCCACTCTGGAGCATCTTTTATGTCTGCAGGGGACATTTTCACTTATTCTTAGAATTCTCTTTGGAGTTTTGACTTACTGGCTAAAGATACATTAAAAAAAAAAATCTATTTGATTTAGATATGTCCTCCACCCCTCAATGCTTCAAAAAGTAATGGGCTTTGCTTTTCCAGCACTTTCCTTATTTCAACATGGATATTCTTTTTCTTTTTCCCCCTCCTATAATGGCCCTGAGTTTCCCCCAAACTGTAGAATTGCTTGGTTCTCTAATTTAAAGGGTCTAAAAACACTAGGGAGGAGGAGATGATGAGAGGGGATTTGAAAAAGGATTGGGGGCGAGCTTTGTCAGAGATTTTCATTATTTCTGGGTGGTTCTAAGGTTGTTCTGTGTGCATGGCCATTTTCTTGGCAGGGGGTACCCTGAGTCACATTCTTGTCCCTGGAGTGCTGAGGACGATCCCATGCTGCTGAGAGTAGAATTCTGTCTCACTATTTAGTTTTTTATTTTTGTGTATGTTTATTATCATAGGTCTAGCTAGATAAATAATACTTAAATATGTGTTGGGAGACATAGCACAAGCACAAAATATTTCCAGAAATGTCCATGTTTATTTGCAGTTGCTTCTCACTCTCACCTTCAGCATAAATGGACATGTAAAAATTGAAGGGAGCAATTGTAAGTCCTCGTGAGGAGTTACCCCACCAGGTAGCTTTGGGCAGTTGTGGGGCACATTTTGCAAGGCCTGTCCAAACATAATTAATTGCTAGAAACACCACAGGCAGGATATGTCCACCAGAAAGAAAACAGTTTGGAGCACAGAGATGCGTGTCCCTGTGGGTGGGAGTGCCTTAGAGAGCACCAGGAGGCTGCCTCACCCCTAGAAGGAAGGTACACGCCCAGAGGGAGGGTGGATGTCAAAGGAATCAAGGTGACTTGGTGTATTGGCCTCATCACCTTCTGATATAGAGAGAGAGAGAGAGAGAGAGAGAGAGAGAGACACACACCCCCGCCCCACCCCCCTTAGAGTAAACATGTTAGTAATCCTAATTCTTAATGTGTATAATACTTAGTTATTTGTCCAGTACTAGCATGGATTTTATCTTCTTTGGCTTCACAGAATCCCTGCCCCAGCTCTAGCCCAGACCCATGAAATAGAATGCCCTATGAATGGAGTTTTAGAATGAAAATATATCAGGTTGATTCAGATGCAAACAGCCTGAATGTATCCAGGGAATATCACTTGGGAACCCTTGAAGTAGAACCTTTTCCTTTTTCTTTAATTCAGTTCTGATAAGTAAGGTTTGTTTGGGGTAATTACATTTTAGTTCTCTTTCAAAGCCTCATCTTAACTTCATCTGTAGTAGAGGGGCATGCCTTGGGATGGTGAACCCTTGTTACATCTGCAGCCGGGTCCTGGTTCGAGCCCCCATCTGGTGCTTGGCATGGAGCCACGTACCCAACCAGGCATGTGTGTGACCAGGAGCAGAGAATGGAAATAGGTTCCAATGCAAATATTGAGTCTAATGCCTGGTGTTAGTCTTAAAAATGGGCGTGTATATGTTTGAGTGTCTCTCTGTGTATACAGACTTCAGAAGGCCCCTATGGGAAAGGAAAGAGCACAGAAGGGGGTTGGTAGCTGTGGCGAGCACTCCCCGGGGGGAACGTGTTGGCCTTCTGCAATGAAGGAAGAAGTCCTAATACCTATTCTGCTCAATAGATGCTAACAGAATTCTGGGCACAAATAGGGCTCATTTTAAATGGGTTTTTAGTTCTCTACTGAAATAGCAAAACCCTAATATAAAATTAGTTCTGCCAACATTATAACTGTACACTGGGTAGATGGGTATCATTTCTGTGTCAGAGCCAAGTTTTCATGTTTTGTTGTATAATCTGCATTTTTTAAAGGAAAAAAAGTTCAAGTGGTTGAGGATACAATAGAAAGAGCTCTGTTCTAGGAACTCTTCTGGCATTAAGTAACAGCGTGACTTTGAGAAAGTTATTTTTCTGCTTTAGAACAAAAGCCTTTTCACTCGAGAAAAGAGAGATAAAGAGAAGATGATCTAAGCTCTCATCTAAACAGATGACTCAGTTTGGCATTGTATTAGCTGACCAAGGCTGCTGTAACAAAATACCAGAGATTGGGTGGCTTAAACAACAGACCATTTCTTTTCTCACAGTTTTGGAGGCTGGAAGTCCAAGATCAAGGCGTCAGCAGGTTTGGTTTCTCCTGACACTGCTCTCCTTCACGTGCAGGTGGCTTTCTTCTCACTGTGTCCTCACACGGCCTTCCCCTTGAGTGCCCACATTCCTGGCGTCTCTGTGTGTGTCCCACTTTCTCCTCTTATAAGGACACTAGTCAGATTGGAGTAGGGCCTATCCTAATGGCCTCATTTTAACTTAACACTTTTCTAAATGCCCTGTCTTGAAATATAGTCGTATTCAGAGAGACTGGGGGTTAGGGCTTCAAAATATGAATTTTAGGGGAACAAGTTTACCCTTTAATAAGCCTCCACATGACTTTTGGGCATTGGAGGTCTATTATGAAGCAGTGGCTGGGGATAGGTACAGGGCACCCTTGGATGTCTATAACAGAGGTGGAAGAGATAGAGTAACCCCCCCTGAAGACATCTGGTTTTTTCCCTGCTTTTCCAGAAACAAGTTCTGAGATTATCCCTGTGTGTTAGTGGAGTCAAAGTTGCAGTCACAGAGGGGTGGCTATTAAGGGGAACTTTGAGTGATGCCCTCATTAATATTAGAGGATGTGGAGGCCCAGAGAGGGGCTGTGCTATGTTTATAATGAAGTCTTCTGACTTATAACCCAGTTCCATCTACTGAAAGACAAATCAGAGCATATAACCATATTTTCTGATCTTCCCTCTCCAGCTCCTCAAGGACACCCCAACTAGGAGGGGCGTGCCATTTTTCATGCTTCAAGGAGGGAAGGATGTAATGGTATTTCACTGGGAATGTGCTAAGAACATTAAAAAAATATTGACACCCTCTAATCAAAAGCTTTTTGTCTGAGGGAGAGCTCTCTTACTTTCTTTAAACAATATTTTCTTGGTCTTCCAAAGAAGGGTAGGTTTTTCACCATGAGCTGTAGGAGCAAGGCTAGTAAATCTTCAAATCAGAAGTTTCGTTATATTTTAAACAGGTAAAGGATAAAGAGACAATAGTAGAAATGAGCTACTTCTTTAGTTTAATTCCAGAATGAGGACCAGAAGTGATTTTTGATACCTAAATAGTTTTAGACTCAATGGACTGTTAAAACGTTTTAAGAAATTACATCAAATTGTCATCCTTTTTCTTAGAATCTGTAAGTGACTTGGAAATCAGATGTGACATCACGCTTTCTCTAGGTTAAGTAGGATAAAATTTGCAATTGTCGTTGTGGGTTTTTGAGAAATTTTTAAAAGATCAATGGACAAATCAAATAAGAATAATCCTCTCAAATATCTGAACCTATGGAAGGAAGCAACTGCCTATACTCCAACAGACATTGCAGTCTTTCCTGGAAAAGAAATTCTGTGAGTACCACATTGGTGGTCCCAGTTTGTAAAATAAATAACATGTCCTTGTTGTGAATCCACTGAGGGAAGAAAGGCTGCCCACACATTTCCCAGAATCTGAAACAGGGACATCTTAGTTGAAAGTTTCATTATTTAGGTAGTGAATTAACTGAATGCAAACACAGTTATCTTTTCATGTTGCAATATGAATGACTTTGCAACTTTTGTGTTTCCTGTTCATAAGAAGAATATTTCTACCACCAACCCACTCCCTATTTTTAGAAAGTTCTTAAATGATTCATTCATTCAACTCATACATAGTTGAGGCTTCTTGTGCTAGGTACTAGGGTTACAGCAGTAAACAACAACAAAGATGTGTTTCTATGCTCAGGGAGTTCATATTTTAGTGAGAAACATAGGCCTTCGTAAGATAATTGTACTTTTCAAAATGTAACTGCGCATTGGGATAAATTAATTCTCCAAAGGAAAGGAACGTGGTTGTAGCGAATATGGGAGCAGATTGGAAGGAGGCTGCCCGAGGCTGGAAGACGCCCCCCAGCGGACTGATTCTGGGGTGAGAAATGATGCATGAGGGAGATGTTAAGTTGGAAGGACTGAGAGGTAGTGACAGAAGACCAGAGCCAGGCAGAGGAAACAGCAAGGACAGCGGAGTGACAAAATGGAAAAGCACTGGGCTGGGAATGAGAGTTGGATTTTTGAATGTGTGGGTTTGTAACTTTTGGGGGGAAAGTCACTTCTTTGGGCTTCGTGTCCTTATTTGCATAATGAATGAATTTGAATGAGAAGATTTCAGGGAACCTCAGAGTCCCTGAACTAGATTTTTTCATTCACACCAATCTCCCGAGTGCCTACCATGTACCAGGTAGTTTGATTGGTCCTGCAAGTCAGATAAATTAACTTGGATCCTTGACCTCAAGCAGTTTGACCCAGGAAGAGTGACAAACAGATGAGGCAACCAAAGGTGGCGCCCTGTCATGAGCGTGTGAGGGTCATGGGAAGACAGATGAGAAAGGGAGGAGAGGGGGCGTTGGGTAGGGAGTAAAGGACTTATCACCAGAACAACAGGATGAAGTCAGTCTGGGCAGCCAGGATGGTATGAAAAATTTTGCAGAGATTCAAAATATTCATTGGAACAATAATGAGTAATACTACTTCATACTCCTAAAATATTGCAACTTAGTCATGTCCCTTTTAGACTCTGTGCGCGCCCGTCTCCAAGGTTGATTATGGAAAACAGCCCTGTGTCTTCTTGCTCCATGATGCTGGGAAGAGTGGAAATGGTTGACATGCATCAGTTTGGCTTCCCATCTGTCAGAAAATGCCCCTTTCACTGTAGGGTTCTAGGGACTTAATTATTGTTTGCGGGCTATTTAGAAGTGCAAGTCAAGGATGAATTTCTGGTGCAGAACCAAAGGCACATGAGTAAGATGTTTAAAAATGAAGTAGGAGGTTTTTTCGTTCTGTTTTTGCAGAGAAGAATTTTAATGGTCTGATCTGCTGCCGGAGTTGGTTCAAATAGTCAGAAAGTTGTCGTTATCCCACCCGAGAAAGACAAGAAGAGCCTTTTGAGGAGCTACTTTAAAATTATTTCCTGTTTTTTCTCTTAAGTATTTGGCTTGAGTAGAAAATAGTTTCCTTGCCAAGACGGGGTTGGCGTTCCAAGGTGTTTTAAAAGCTGGCCCCGGGATCGGCCTGGGAGGAGATAACCGGCAGCTGGAGGCAGAGTTGCCAGAAATGGGGCTGTCGTCGCTTCATCTGACTGTGCTAAGAAACAGAACAAAACAAAACTAACAGTATTGATTTTAACATGTACTTCCTGCCGTCTTCCAGAAGGACTTGAAGGTCTTAAGAAAAAGAGGCATGACTATAACATGATCATTAAAATACAGGCCAAAACCAATACCTTGCAAAAAGGTTTCTGGAATAGGAACTATGTTTTCTTCTTTGACCAAGTTATATAACTATTGTTAATATTTTTCTTGTTTTGGGGAATTAGTTTTAGGCGAAAATTTCCTGGCAGTCTAAGCAAAGAAAGAAACATGGTTGCCCAGTAACTTTTTATTAACTGATGAAGAAGGAAACAGGTCAACCTGTGAGGAGATATATTCCTTAATATATTTATTATGAAGATTTCTCTACTCTAAACATTGAATAGTATAATTTTTCCATTACTTCAGGAAGTTTGCTAGCCAACGGCAAGCTCTAGTTGGTAAGACAGTTTTGTGGGGTTTTTTTGGTTTGTTTTTTTGCATCGACCTCCAATAAAATCTTATACTTGGGATGAAGGGATTTTTTTTTATATGGGGACATAGCGAAGGAAACCAGGTTTTAAGTTTTCTATTATGATTTGATGCATGGCAAAACATTAGTAAGTAGGTGGATATTATCTTGTTTAGATCAGTGTTTTAAAATCTGTGTGTTTATAAGAATTGCCTGCGGCCCTTGTTAAATACAGATTCCAATGCCCTCCCACCCCTGATTTATTGAATCAAAGTCTCTAACAAGGGGCCTGGGTGTATGTTTAACAAATGTACCAAATGATCTCTTACACCCAAGCAAGTTCAGGGAGCACCGCCATAGATGGTTTTCCATGACTGTTGCCGGGCTTTGGAGCAGTCCTTCTGAGCACGAATTCTGAGAGGAGTCTAAGGCAGTAGCATTAACAGTGAGATGATGGCCCCCAGCAGAGCCAGCTTAATCAGCTGGTCTGGGAGCGTAATTTCCTCTCCCTTCCTCCGGTCCTGGTGCTTCAGGATGCTGCCATCCGGTCCCTCCAGGTGCCTTCTCACCTGCTGTACTTTGGATCCTTAGAGCATCTCTGTGTGGTGGGCAGAACAAGTAGAAGGCTCTACGTTTCGTAGATTTTAATATGTCCATTTCCCCACAATTTTTAGTCTCTAAATTAATATACATTTTAGAATCAATGTATAAATTTGATGACACCTTTTTTTTGTGTGTTTTGATGTATGAAATAATGCAGCTCTGTATTCAAAGGTGTTGAAGATTTGATGGACTGTGGTTGCACCTTTTGCAAATGAGGCATCTGAAACACCAAGAAGGTGATGTGGCTGTACTGACTGGGGGCGCCCAGTCTCAGACCCAGCTCTCTTTGTCCTAGTTATTTATAGGGGAGTAACAAAGTATCCGCAAACTTAGTGGCTTAAAATAACATTAAGGATCGTCACACAGTGTTTGGAGCCAGGCATTTGGGTGTGACCTAGCTGGGGGGCTCTGGCCTGGGCGTTCTCTCATGAAGCTGCAGATAAGGTGTTGGCTGGGCCTGTGTCACCTGAAAGCTTGACCGGGGCTGGTGGTTTTATTGACAAGCTGAGCTACGCACACGGCTGGCAAGTTGATGCTGGTGTCCGTGGGAAGGAGGCCACAGTTTATCCCCATTTGGGCCTCTTTACAAGTTCTCGAAAGCACCCACAGCGCAGTGACGGGCTTCCCCCAGAGCAAGTGATCCAAGGGACCAAGACAGGAGAACATCGCGATGCCTTCTTTTAAAATTTTATTTTTCAATTGCATTTGACATTCAATATTATTTTGTATCAGTTTCAGGTAACAGCATAGCGGTTAGAAATCTACGTACTTTACAAAATGTTCCTCTTGATATCACCACCATCATATATACTTATTATAGTGTTGTTGACTGTATGCCCTATGCTGTACTCTACATCCCCGTGACTATTTCTTGACTACCAGAATTTGTACTTCCCAATCCCCTCAACCCCCCTCCCCTCTGGCAACCATCAGTCTATTTTCGTATCTGTGAGTCTGTTTCTATTTTGTTTATTCACTTATTTTGCTTTTTAGAGTCCACATATACATGGAATCATATGGTACTTGGCTTTCTCTGACTTATTTCACTTAGCATAATACCCTCTAGGTCCATCCATGCTGTTGCAAATGGTAAGATTTCATTTTTTATGGCCGAGTAATATTCCATTATGTAAATGAACCACAACTTGTCTGTTGATGGGCTCTTGGGTTGCTTCCATTGGCTTACAATAGCCAATGTCTTGGCTATTGTAATTTCGCTACAATGAACATAGGGCTGCATTTATCCTTTTGAATTAGTATTTTGTGTTTCGTCATATATATATATACACCCAGAAGTGGGATTACTGGGTCAAAAGGCAGTTCCATTTTTAATTTTTTGAGGAAGCTATCTACTGTTTTTCCTAGTGGCTGCACCAGCCTGCATTCCCACCAGCAGTGCAAAGGGTTCCCTTTTCTCCACATCCTCTCCAACACTCGTTCTTTGTTGATTTAGTGGTGATAGCCATTCTGACAGGTGTGAGGCGATACTCCGTTTGTGGTTGTAACACCAAAAGGACAAACAATCAAATTTAAAAATGGGCAGAGGATCTGAATAGAGGCTTTTCCAAAGGGGACATACAGATTAGATGGTCAATAGACATGTGAAAAGATGCACAACATCACTAATCCTCAGAAAAATGCAGTGCCTTTTATGGCCAGACTTCTGAGGCCTCACACTATCACTGCTGCACATTCGATTTGCCACACAGACCAACCCTGATGCAGTGTCCAAAGGGACTACACAAGGACGCGGATATCAGAAAGTGAGGATCCTTGGGGGCCTGCGGTTTCCTTCCCTCCACGCTGCCTTTCCAGTACAGTTTTGCCTTTAGCTTGCCTATCTCATATGCATACATCAGGTTCTTAAATTGAGTGAATGAAAAGTCTGGGAGATTTCTATCCTATTCTAACACCCTTGAAACTTCAATATACCCACGAATTCCCTGAGTCTCCTATTAAAACACAGACTCTGATTCAGGAGGTGCAGAGTGCAGCCTGACATGCTCCATTCTAACAAGCTCCCCTGCGAGGCCCTTGCTTCTGGTCAGTGATCAACACTTTGAGGAGCAACATGAACAGAGCCAGCAGGCTTCCAGGAGCATTCTCTACCGGGCTGCACTGCAGCCAAGCTCTCTCTTCTCCAGGGGTACTTGCCTCCCCCTTTTATTTTGGCAGAGAAACAAATGGTTTGGAGGAAGGAACTACGGAGACCAGACTACCTCACTATGTTGGTTAAGGGAAAGAGAGGTTAAAGCAGATAAGAATCCCATGTATTATTAGGTAGGCAGCCACTGCAGCTGGGAGCTTCCTCACAGTGAAGGTCAGATTTCAGACAGCAACAGCTGGGTGCTCAACACGGGGAGGTAATTAGCTTGCAGGCGGTGGGGGTGGGATGGAACACACACAGTGCTTGAAATGAAACGTGTCAATGCATTATTCAGAGCTCATTGCCCATCAGTGGATTCCCCAGTCCTCCCTTCTTGCCTCCCTCCTTTTTCCCCTCTTACACACACATGCGCGCACATGCACGTGCACAGAAAAACTCTCAATGCACAATCCTCCCATATTGCTGCCACACTTGGAGCTGCTTGGCTGAGATTGGAATGCTGGCCCTGGAACTCTGCCTCTCTTCTTTGCCTACGGCAAAACGTCCACCCTATGTCTTCCTATGCTTTCCCACACATCAGTCAAGAGGGATATGTTGGACTGGAAGCTGAACAAGAGAGGAGCTCCATCTGTTTTGTCGTTGACTCTCTTTTTCTCTCTGCAGTGCACACATATGTATACATTATAAATAAATAGAAGAATGAATAAACCAACATAATATGTGGTGAGAGGGACCTTAAAAACACCTTGTGAAGTCCAGCTGGAAAGCATGGCGAGGTCTCTGCTGTGGGACACGGAACTTCATTTGCTCATTCTAGTGGTGGGTAGGGCCCTTTGGAAGGGGATCAGCTTTATCTCCTTCCACTTCTTTATCAGCCACGCCAGTCTATAACTGTAGAAGCTAAAAGTTGCTGTTTCCTGAGTACATACTATGTGCCAAGCGTATATATTGCATCACTCACTCTTCCAGCAACCTGAGAGTAAGATAATCATCACTTCCAGTTTGTGGAGGAGGAAACCAAGTCGGTGAGAGGTGAAAGCATTTACCTTACAAAACGAGTAGGTGGTAGTTTTGTAGTTCATCTCACACAGGTTTTAACTTAAATTTGGCATTTAGTCTCTACCAAACGAGATATCCAGAGAAGGAAGAAGAATCTAATGAGACTGTCAGAGCTGGAAGAGCCCTCAGCCTTGAGTCCATGCACGCACTGTGCCTCTGTCCTTGTGCTGTGGGAGATACTGAGACGCATTCATGGGACCTTTGCTCCAGAAGAGTTTACAGATTAATGAGACATTTTTAGGAATTACAGTTAACACCTGAGCCTACCCATTGACCATTAACCAGTGGGATATTCTCACTGTGGCTGGTGGGAATACAGAATGGTACGGCCACTTTGGAAAACAGTGTGGCAGTTTATAAGAAAGTTAAGTACACATCACACACTTACCAAATGGCACAGCTATCATACTCGTGAGTATTTACCTGGGGGGAGGGGGGAGGAATTTATGTCCACACATGAAGGGCTGTACACAGATATTTACAGCAGTTATTCATATTAGCAAAAAACTAGAAATAGCCCAGTTGATGTCACCTGGTGAGTAGATAAGCAAACTTTGTCAGTACAAATGGAACTCTACTCAGCAAGAAGAAGTAGCAAGTATTAATTTGATGAATTCAGTGACATGGATGAATCTTAAAAACATTATGCTACGTGAAAGAAACCAGCTGCGAAAAACTACATGCTCTTTGTTTTCTTTTTTTTTTTTTTGCCATTCCGAAAATGGAAAAACGATAGGGCCAGAAGTCAGAGGATGCTGGGGCCTGAGTAGGGGGATGACTGCCAGGGGGCAGCCAGACCTCGAAAAACATGACTTTAAAAAATATATATCAATGAGTTCAAACGCACCATCTTCCAGGTGGGGACACGGGCCCCAGCCGCGGAAATGACTTGTTCCAGCAGCTGCTGAGTCGGGCATCCAGGTTTGTTGGCCTCAGTCTTGAGGCAGAAGTGAGCTGAAACCTTGGCCTCCTGTCTTGGTCCGTAGCACATGCCAGGTAGGACCGATCCTCAACTCCCGTGCAGCACCGTCTACTGTGCTGCTCATCACGCTGTTGGCCTGCAGTTGGTCATAGGGCTCCTAATGAGAAAGTGAAGTGAATTTGCACTCAGCCAGAATCCAAAGAACAGAAAACTCCAGTAGTGAACTTCTCTGTCCATATTCTATTCTCCTTTTTTTGAGAGAGAGGCAAAAAAAGGCAAAACAGTACAGTGAATTTATTCAGAAGTACCATTAACTTATTCAGTGCCTTGTAGGGCATTGCCACCCATGCCGTCTAGAATGAGGAGTCCCAGAGATTGACACTAGCATCTTGTCTCAGAAAGCAGGTGAGAGTTAACGTGAGCCAGACCTGGTTATAGTGGCCATATCTTTTACTCTCTGACTTCAGGTCCTTAAATAGCGCTCAACGTCTCTGTAAGAGAGTGAACTTCCTGTCTTATAGGGTTTTGTGAAGTTTAAATCAAAGCTTGGGTCATCAAGTACTTAGCCCCCCTAAGATAGACTTCTCCAGTATGTTCAGCGCTGGGCTAGGTGCTTTACATTCCTTATCTTAAATCTTAGCAGTCCTTACGCCCACTGTGGGGGTGATCAAGCCCAGGGTAAGTGTCAGAAAGTATACCGCCTGGCCGGAGCCATTGGGCTATGTGTCTGTTTCAGTAAATGATTGTGGGTGTGAATTGACCTCTGTTTATAAAATAGTTGGTTGGGGAGGTTAAGAAGTGAAATTCTGCTTTTTAATTTGAGAGAGAACCTTGTTTCAATTTTATTGATTATGCTTTAGTTTTTGCTTCTAGGGAAAGAATGGAGAAACAAGGGAAATGGGGAAACAAGGGAAGCTGAAATGAGGGCCCTGAGTCAGTGCAAAATACCCTGTTGAAGAGAAGGTGTCCCCCGCACTGGCATCTTCGCTCAGCCTCTTCTCTCTTTGTCCAGAAAAAAAAAATACCCTCACAGTCCAAGAGACATTGTGGTACTTAGGGCCCAGCTGACACTGGAAAGCCAGGGAAACTCTTCATATGCCTCTCAGTAGGGTGACTCGTTGGGGACATACTGTGAAATCCCAAACCCTCCCTGCCATCTGAGGTTTAGAGGCCAGTTTAACACTAACTGAAATAGGGTTGATTTTATGAAACTTAACCAAGTAAGTTTTCTTCCATTTTCATTTGAAAATATTTCTCATCCCTTCATGTAGCCAGCAGAGACCTAGATTTACAAAACACCAACTAGTTTTAATAATATGAGACACCTGGCAAATACCAGCAGGTGAAAGACAGCAGAACTGGTTGCTGTACTGTGTGTGTTTAAATCCCTTCATTATACACTTGTGCCTGGGCTTGGTTTTGCCTTCCTCGCCGTTATCCTCCAGTATGAAGTAGCCAGTTAGACCTGCAGATCCTAGTGCATCCTGTCAAGCGCTGGGCACCAGTTTATGTCATGGCCCTCATACTCCAAGGGCACAGTTTAGGCTGAAAGTAAGCACGCCAGGTTCCAGCGTATAGAGAATTGGATAAGCATTAAAGCCGTGTATGGTGGGCGAGGAAGCACACATGGCTGAGGTGCCAGAGATTTCTCTGCTGCCCAGGGCAGCATTATTATCCTCTTGAATAGCTTGGAGCCTGAGGACTAAAAATCTGGAATCAAGGCCAGAGGTCAAAGTGAGCCTTTCAAGCCAGTCCCCCAACATTCAGCCCAGAGCTGTTTCCACCGGCTCACCCCACGTTCCCTTTGTGTGGGTTATTTAATAAATTCATTTCACAACCCGTAGAGCACAGTAGGAAACAATGCAATTACGGAATTGTAGGAACACAGCTGCCAACATCGTGTTGATTCAGAACTGTCCAAACACTTCCATGTGGGGTGGGACTGATACAACTTGCTGGTTCCACAGTTGACATTGATAAATGGGAGTTTCATTTCCTCAGCCTTCTGTTGGAGGTGCTAATGAGCACTGGAAGGCCGGAGAAACACAGGAGGGGGACAGAGACTCTTGCCTGATCTACACGCTAAGTGACTGAACCTGGATGATGTGGACCTGACACCCCGCCGCAACAGGCGGACGCGTGTGAAAGCACTGAGAAAGGCCGAAGAAAATCGACATTGTGAATAGTTTAAGTTCCACTTGCAGATTATATGGGCCGGTATCTTCACTTATTAGAGAGACCGTTTGCTTTTCCTAATATTCTTTTTTATGTTTCCTGAAACGTTCATTTGTATGTCACGGGGCATTGTGCCAAAATTCCCTGACTTCTGGAAGATGAGTGAGAAGGACCAGGTGATCTCTGAGGTCTTTTCCATGCTCCCTTTCTTGACTTGCTTGGCAAGAGATTTGCCTGCAGTGAATTGCATTCCCCGCTCCGCTCGCACACAGTGTATCCAGGCCTCCGTTTTCCCCATTCATTTCCTCATTCGTTCAATAAGCATTTTAGATGCCATGTTTCAGTTCCTGTGCTAGGAACTGGAAATGAAACAGACACTAGGCCAGAATACCACCAGACCCTTACTCTCAAGGGTTTACACTCTAATAAGTAAGAGAATTGTGTCTCAGGGATATGTTGGGGGGAGCCCACAGTAGTATGAAAGCTCACAGGGGGACCCCTAAAGTCAGACATAATCAAAGAAAGCTACTCGGACAATCCCATGTTGTAAGTTGCTCTTTAAAATAAGAAGGTGAAGATTGGGAGGAAGTGTTTTGATGGACTTTCCTCTGTGTTCCTCTGAGGACTTTCCTGAGCACCTTTTCTGAACATAGGAAGAAAAGGTGATTATGAGAATGTGATACAAACACAGATGTGCTTGCTGTGGAGAGAAGAAGGAATGATTTTTGGAGAAGGGTGACCAAAGATGCACACTATAAGTGCTGACATTATAAAAAGGCTAAAAATTTAAAATGAAAACTTCAAAAAGATAAAATTTCCCCCTTAAGTAGAGTGTGTGGACCACAGCTGAAGTCAGGCACATCTTTATGAATATCAGCTATTTTAATCAGATTGTTAGAGGTGAGGAATATTTTAAGTTGTCTATACTTATCATTTCACACATGAGGCAGTTGATGCCCAGAAAAGTTACTTATTTTTTTCAGAAATCAGGTTAATGGCAGAGCTAACTCGAGAACTCCCCCCCCACATCCTCAAGCCGCTTTCTTTCAAAGTCTGGCTTAAGGTATTACCTCCTTTAGACTACTTTATCTCATGTCTTACTCTTTCCCCCTTATTTTCTAATGGACCTTAACTTTAAACTTCCCCTCATTTAAAAAAATAACGTGATTTTTTTGCCAAAATATTTGAGGTCTTATTTTACCTCCCATCATCCATCAGTAATTTTTCTTTTTTATCTAATAAATGTGCACTGAACTTTTACAGTGAGGGCCTTAGGCACTTGGATATTATTGTTCTGGTCCTCAGAGAGCTTGTAGTTTAAGGGAGGAGATGGATAACAGGTCTTAAAAAATGAAATCTGAAGTTCTTCCTTTGGAATTTAAGTCCCTCAGCGATCTGAACCTGTTCCTACTGTCCAGCATTCTCTTGGTGAAGCTGGGTGTATTACCAGCACAAGAGATTGCTGCGTACATTTACCGAGTTCTCCCAGAAACAAATTCCTGCTGAACATATATCAGCATAGAGAAGAGGTGCAGTGATTTTTAATGGTCTTTTTGCCCAAAGGTCATTAGGCTGTCTGTGGGATGTACAAGTAATTTTGTTCTATTTTGGCATAGGAGCCAATTGTTATTTGCAGGATTTTTATATTTTCTCATCCTTTTAACCTGTCATTTTTTATTAGAAAATGAATCGATTTGGATAAAACAAGTTGGCATGGGGACTGGTCTTTTAAAATGAACCTTTTACTTATATGAATGTGCACCTGGAAGTCCAGGCCGGCCACGAACAGTATTTTCCTGTGTGTTCAGCTCTCAGTGAGAAGAGTAGACTTATCTTGGAGAAACGCATTTTGTGAAGCTGTGAGTAGACATAGTTAGGAATTCTCCAGCTGCAAGTCGTTTTAGAGGCTCTCAGACATTTATTTACACAGTGTTTTTAAAGCAAATTGGGTCCATTTTTATATAGCATTAATTAAAATTAAACCTGTTTGAACATATTTTCCTTACAGGTAATCTTGATGGTCTCTCTTTTAAATGTGTTTGCGTAAGACCATCTATAAATAAACTGTAACTCAGAATATTCATCGTGAAAATGCAGACTTTGAGTGAATACCATATTGGCTTATAAATGCATTCAAATGACTTCTATCATATTATATTATCATGTTCTATCATTTCTGTACTAGGACCTGTAGAAATTGAATGCCAGCTGATTGTTGGCATTAGTATAATAGGCTGTCTGTAAAGGGTTTATGTTTGCACATTTGTAGTCCATCCCACCACCTCTCTGTGGTGAAGCTTGACCCTTGTACCCGGGTACCAGAGTGCGGGTAAGAATTAGGAGGCCTTCCTCTGGTCCTGCCTCTGCCCCTCACTGGCTCCGTGGGGTTTAGCAGTCAGTGTTCTCATCGACAAAGTGTAACGGTGAGACTAGATGTTCTGAGGGCGCATGTGCTTTTGAGATGGACCAGTGTGAAGGATGGAACGTTTCCTTCCATCTTGCACACACAGAAGCAGAAGCCATGTAAGATATGTGACCTACTTATGGCCACAGAGAGTTACCAGCTCGAAAGGAATAGGCCAGGCCCTTTCCAATTTTTAGGTCCTCCCATCCCTTTGGACCTCACGCTCCCTCAGTCACCCCGATACCACCTACTTGGTATTGGACGTGATTGTTTACAGTGCCCAGCCGTTTGCATTTACTGTTATGTCTGTTAGGATCACTTCCAGGTGGATATTTAAAAGGCATGAGGGTAATCAAGTTAGTTGGCAAGGTCCCATTTTAATAATGAATTCTCTCTCACCGTGCCAATCAAAATTGGTGTCTTACATAAACTTAGATTACCTTTTCCACTGAATCTCCTTTTGGAGAGAAACCAATAATTAAAGTGAAACATAAGAAGCCACTCACTCTCCAGGGCTTTACAGGCTTTCCTCTTCAACTGCGTTTACAAACAGCTTCTATCAGGAGTGAACAACGGAAGCAGGTCCCCCACTCCCCATTTTCCTGTAGATTAATAGTATTAAGCTTGTTTGTGGCACTTGTAATGAGCTTGTGACTTTCTGTGAAAATTGCCACTTGATAGCCACCCATTTAGGAATATGATGGATATATAGGGCAGGGCCAAAGTAGGTTTACAGTTGTTCATATGGGAAATAATACAGTAATTAATAAATGAGAATACAAGAGTGCACTCTGTAGTGCAAACTCACAACTGTAAACCTACTTTTGCCTCATCCTGTGTACTCATATTTGATTGCTTAGAAACAGATCACATATTTCCATGTAAAACACCCCAGATAATTGGTAGGTTCACAGGTGCCATTTTAACTCAGTTTGTAGCTCAACTGTAATACTTGTCTTATTAGCTTGTGTTTGGGGAGCAGGAGTCTATACAAGAGGAAGAAGAGAAGGGAGCACAGCTTTGGCATTAGCAAGACAGCTCCTGGGCACTGGCTTCTGAGGCATCCCTGTCTCGAACTTTTGCCCTTAGGACCTTCCAGCATGCCAGTGTCCCGCTGCAGTCCTTTGTTAACCTGTAAATCAGTCCACCCTGAGGCCAACAATCCATTCCTGCTGGGCAGTTGGTCTCCACTGTGATGAGAATGTCACGTGCTGATTGAGCACATTTCTACTAGAGAGTCAATGCTGATTGAGCCTTAACTTCCAAGAAGCAATTTCTGTTTTTGTTTTAATCATGAAAATGAACCTGATGGTAGAATTCCAGGCATAAGGAGAGGGAAAAGACAGAAAATGCAGGCTTGAAAAGGTCTCCAGGTTCAGTTCTCCTTGTCAGCCCTGTGCTTCCCAGCCTCTTTCATTTCCTGTTTGACAGCTTCGGTTCCGTTGCTGTCCGTCTCCCAGGGAAACAGCGATGGTGTGGGGAAGGTGGGAGGAATGGGGGAAGCAGATGTGGGGAGTCGGCACCGCTTCCCTGGGTGAGATGTTTCTAAGTCAGCTCTGTCTTCTGAGTCAGAGATCTGGGTTCAGAGGTCAGATCCGCAGACTCTGTAACTTTGGGCAAGCATTTAACCTCAGAGTCTCCATTTCTTCGCACTATTCAGAGGCATCATAATAAGATAATACATTAAAAAAACCTTGGACCAAAGTATATGCTCAGTAAATAGATTATGTTATTAATAGGCCAGAATGGTTGGATAGTGGCATTAGCAGTATCTGGAAGGCAGCGGCATCTAAGAGAATTTTCTAATAAGTCGCGTACATTGTTATTGGAAGGGTGGATCAAGTGAGGGTATTCTGTTTGCTTTACATAAATTTCTGGGAATGGAAAACAGGTGGTGAGGCTGCGATGCAGGCAGCCCAGGGGTCATTCCTCCAGATGTGTGCAGATGAGGCAGCTGAGCTGCTCTGAGGAGGGCTGGGCCTTTGCAGGGAGAGCGAGAGGCCAGGTGCTGGAGGAGGGTTGCACATCCATCCGGGCAGCCACTGGGACGTGCGCACTTTCACCAGTAGTCATCTGTCACCGGTCTGAGGTGAGAATCAATACCAGAAGGAGGTGACAGATCATTCATTGCCCGGAGACTGGCTATAAATCCAGTGCCCGTTATTTTCTTTGTAACCACTTTAAAGAAACTCCCACCCACATCCTTTCCCTGCAACACAGAGCCTCACCTCAGGACTTCCAAAGGTATTTTGGAGAGATCCACAGTTACCTTTTTTGTTGGTAGGAGTAGCTCTTTGAGGAGAATCAGATGTATCCCGTCTGCATAAGCCTTACCAGCATTCATAACATCTTCCCTCCGTGCCCCTAGTCTGTTCTTTAGTGCTAATTTTAGAGAAAGGTCTCTAAAATTTTGTAATTTTGTCTGAAAGGTCTGTTTGCCTGTGTGTGTGTCTGTGGGGCATGTGCTTCACACCTATTAACTGATTTATTATAAACTCACTTTTTTTTTTTTTAAATCTTTATCCAAGAAGATGCTCATTAGTCCTAGAAGGAGAGGAAGAGAGGGAAAAACATCCATCAGCAGCCTCCCCCTTACCCACCCTGACCCCACGACCTAAATATATATATATGCCCTGACTGGGGATGAGACCCAGCCTTTGGTGTATAGGACAATGCTCCAACCAAATGAGTCACATGGCCAGGGCTACAAACTTACTCTTAATACATCTCCCCCTCCTGCCTGTCAACTCAGAGCCACAGACACTCTTTTTCTGTATAGACTTCGGAAAGTCAAAAGGAGCATTACAAGCCGTCTAGTCCAAGCGCGCTCCTGGTAGTGAGGAAGTGGCCAGGGGAGGGGAGCGACCAGGCGCCCATTCGGGGAGCACAGGGCTGGGCCTGGGTGTTCTGCATCAAGTTCAGAGCCCCTTTGGGATCCACTGCCTCTGCCCAGGGCACAGGCTGCCGACCTGGAGGGTCTGCTCTCCACGCTCCTGAGCCACCCTGTAAGGTGGGGAAAGAGCCAGAGTCAGTCAGGTGAGGCAGGAAAGTCAGCACGCAGTGGAGTCTTTTTAGACAGCGCTGGAATGATTAGAGCAGGGAGTTGGGGACCCCACAACAGCATTCTGTAGAGAGTAGGTCTTTCGTAAGCACTGATTTATTTTTTCCGCTGAAGGCCAGCCTCAGGCGGAATTGGGAAATAGCCAGCTGGATATGATGCAGTGATTTTCAAGCCTTTTCCCACCTCCCTTTTAGAAGGTAGGACTCTTACTTCAAAGAGAAGCGTCCAAGGAAGCCCAATATGTAAAACAAATAAGGGGGTGGCGGTGGGGGTGGGAGGCACACAGTCTCCGTGTACCTCTCGCCTGCCTGCACCCTCCACTAGTAACGGGACCCCTGGGCAGGCCTGTTTGGAAACGTCCTCTACAGTGAAAAGCCAGCGTCTGGAACTCAGACAACCTTGTGTGAGGAGCCGTAGAGGAATCGTTTAACCACTGAGCTGACTTTTCTTTTCATGTTAATTGAGGTTAAAGCTTTGAACTAATATTGTGCATGTAAGTACTGAGATAACAAATAATATCCTTGGCTCATAGCAGACACTCTGCAAGTGTCGTTTTCCACCTTTTTAAAAACTCTTTTTTCCTTCCCCCCTTCCTCTGCCTTTGCCCATAGCTGTCCTCTCCCTCGCCTGGAGCCCTGCGCCCCTGTGGCCCCAGCGCTCTCCAGACGTGCTCGGCTCCCCGGGAAAATCCCGAGTCTCTGACAGTCTCCTCTCTGGCCAGGTCAGCTCTGTCTTCCCCCCAGCCCCTCTGATTTTGTCAGACCTGAGCCGGCTTGAACAACTGACATTCAAGGGGATTGCCCCGAGGGAGTTCACAGTCAGCAGTCACTCCTTTCTTCTGACCAGCTGTCTGACTTTCTGTCCCCGGTTGAGTACCAGTCTAGACATTTATGTAACAACACAGTGTACACATTCCTTAACATCCTCATGTTCTGTGAAATTGCCTCCTAAGAAAAGGAAAAAAAAAAAACAAAACAGAAAACTGTGGGGAAAAATAGGGTTATGAGCAAATCACTCGAAAGAACTTCATTTGACTTTGTAACCAGGACATCAGCAAAAGCAGTTAACAATACTAAAAAAATAAAGAAATATCACTCTCAGATAGGACTTGGCCTTTACAAAAAGGTTACAGGTAGCTCGATGAAAAGGGCTGTAAAGAAAGCATACAGCTGTTGAATTTTGGAGACAAGGATAAAATGGACTGAAATCACAATAAATAAATACACAGTAAAAAAAAAAAAAGTCCCGCATGTCTGTGACAGACCGCGTGCCAGTCTGAGCCAGGAAGCGTGTGACCGCCATCACGCTGCAGGCTGGGCCGCTGCGTTCCGCCGGGACTGAGCGCATTTGGTTTAGTTGCTGTTTCTTGGTTGTACGGCTTATTACCATTCTGAGGAAACCTGCGTATGAACTGACCCTACTTTTACTGTGCTGATAGGTTTCCCCCAGTTGCCAGTTCTCTACAAGCTAGTTTGTAGTACAGTGTCTCATTCTGCATCAGCACAGGACTGTTTGAGATCCCAATAACCTAACCTCCGCAACGGAGAACTCGGGAGACACGGCTGAGTAAGGCTCCGTCCCCATTCTCAGGAAATAGCATGTCCGATTGTGGCGGGGGTTAGGAGGCAAAAGATTTTAGGAGGATTAGAAGCGGCAGGATTTTCTCAGGCAAGGATGGAGGGCAAAAAGAAGAGAGTGAGCAAAGGCTGGGAGCCAGGAAGCACAGCACATGTTTAGGGAACCAGCATAGTTGGGGGGCTCCCCATGGGGGCTGGAGCCACTGAGGGACGCAAGGGAGCAGTAAGGTAAGGTCGCAGTGGGGTCGGCTTCAAAATGCGCTAAAGCGCTGGCCACAGGGACGAGGGCACCATCAAAGGACTGTGAGCAGGCGAGTGGGGTGATTAGAGTCACGCCTGAAGAAGCTCCTTTGGCAGCTTATGGTGATGTTGGTGGGGAGTCCAATTAAGAGGCATGGCAGTCGTCCGCGTGCCAGGTGCGAGGGCCTGAGCTCCACTGTGACAATGACATACAGTGACAGTGGGACGTGCAGGGAGGGCACAACGCAACAGACATTAGAGAGACGGAGCCTCAGCATTTATCAACTGCACTGAAGGTGTAGGTCTCTGGTAATACCTTCCTGCTGATGATGCATTTACCGTTGTTTTCTTAGGAGAGCCAATATGGCGCTTGGTTTTGGAAGGGTTGAGATCTCGTGCTGAAGGCTGGCGGGGCCTCTGGCACACATGGATTCTGTGGTCTGTCCTGAAATGTGGATGAAGCCCTGACTCTTAGGTTACTGCTGGGCGATCCACGCAGACAGAGTAAAAGAGGTTGCCCTTGGTTCTGGGAGGGGAGGCTGTGTTCCATCTACGGACAGACCTGCCCGCCCGAGCCCCAGTCCCTGGGCATGTTCTGCAAGGGGTGTCCAGCCCCGTGGCCCAGGATTTCTAAGAATGTGGCCCAACACAAAATCATAAATTGACTTAAAACCTTTCTTTTCTTCATCAGTTTTCGTTAGTGCTTGTATATTTAATGTGTGGCCCAAGATAACAACTTCTTGTGTGGCCCAGAGATGCCAACAAGCTGGACACCCCTGTTAGACCATAGCATTTTTAAATTTGGAAGACCTTCGAAATCATCTTCTCTCTCAATCATTGCTAGATGTGAAACTATGGCCTCAAAAGGTCAAGTGTGTGTCCAGAGTAAGTCAGAGGCAGAACCCAGACTAGAACGTAGGACTGTCACTTCTAATCTTGAAGAAGTCTTTTAAGGACTGTCTCTGTATTAGAGTTCTTGAGAGAAAGAGAACCAATGGGTCCTAAAAAGAGATTTATTATGAGGATCAGCCACGGCATTAGGAAGGCTGAGAAGTCCCCTTCTCTGCTGTCCGCAGGCTGGTGACCCAGGAAAGCCAGGGCTGCCCCGTGGCCTGAGTCCAAAGGCCTGAGAACCAGGGGGGCAGTGGTGTCAGTCCCAGGCTGAGGGAGGGAGAGGTGATGAGATGACGAGATGAGGTGTCCCCGCTCAAGCAGCGAGGCAAGAGAAAGGGGCAGGTGCCCCGTCTTCTGCCTTTTTGTTTTGTTCAGGCCCTAAAGGGATTGGATGTTGTCTCCCTGCACCGGGGACAGCAGTCTGCTGAGGCCACCGATTCCAGTGCTAGTCCCACTTGGAAGCTCTGCCCCAGACACACCCAAAGATGCTTGGCCAGAAATCCGGGCGTCCCGCGATGCAGACACGCCGACAACTCACATTCACTGTCATAGGCTGTTCGGGATTGTTGATCGCGATACTTGGTTCTCACAGAGCCTTTTCTAATTTTTCAGTTTTCATTTACTCATTTCCTCTTTTGATCCTTATACGTCCTCGTGGGAAGACAGAGATTGCCCCTCTTTACAGGTAGGCAAGTGGAGGCATGACAGGTGTGGCTTCCCTGTCACACGGTGACTAAATGGAAGACCAGGAGAGAGCCTCAGTTTCTCATTCTGCTTCCATTCTCTGTCCCACGGCTGAGTTGTAAATTCTGTGGCCGTGTTAAACCAGTGGTTCTCCAGTGTGATCCTGGATGAACAACATCAGAATCGCCGGGGACTTCTTAGAAATGCAGAGTCTCAGGCCCACTCCAGACCCACTGGGTCAGAAACTTTGGGGGCCGAGGCCTGGCAGCCTGTGTTCTAACAGCTTCTGCAGATGATTCTGCGCACTAGTTACAGAACCACTGTGCTAACAAGACAGGGTTTATTCACTGTCTGGAGAATTGCCACGTTTTGCTCACATATCAAGTTTATCAGAGACTAGGAAAGACGTTATTAAGCCGAAACTGGCCATAAAAATCAGTACATCTGCCTTTTTCTCCTCCTCCTGTTTCCTTCCTCCCTCTTTTTCCTCTCTTTGCCACTCCTACCAACCAGGTGCTTTGTGGTAACCTCCCATTAAACATGTTTCTTGGCCTTTACAAAGCTGAGGTTATCATGAGCCTTCATTCACTCAGCCCACATTACTTGACACAGAGTGGGGGGTGGGAAGGACGCTGCAGTAAGTGGGGAAATCAAGAAGGGAGGGAGGAAGATGGCTGAATAACAGATAAATACTGGATCATTTCTTTAAAAAAAAAAAAAAAAAAAAGTCACACATCCAAGTAACAAGATAAAAAACGGTGCTATTAATTGACCTAGAGAAGTGTGAACGGAATGCTATTTTAAAAACAAAAGTACTTTTTCTCAGCATCTGTAAAGTTCCAGAAACTGTATTGGGAGCTTTGTGTACCTGTTTCAGTCAGGTGAAAGAGGTAGTATTATCATTTTTTTTTTTCAAATGAGGAAACTGAAGTTTCAAAAAATCAACTTATCCAAATGTCATATAGCTAAAAAATCATGCAGCTAAGGTTCACATTCAAGCTTCTCTGTGTCCTAAATCTGTGTCATAATCTCTCTATCACATTATCTCTTGGGATATCTTGCTTTCCCGTTTGCGGTTTTTTATCCCAAAGCTGTGGCGCTTTCTCAGTGGCTGTACGACGCCCCACTGTTTGGTAGGATTGCTGCAAACAGCATGTGGGCCTCTGGGCTTCATCAGCGAGAAGCGCTGTTTCTGGAACCCAAATTCATTTCCTACTCACTCTGAAAGCCTATCAGTAAAATCAGGCATGGATTTAAAAGAATGTATATCCAGTCTTCAGGCTCTTTTCCTCTCTTCATCTTTTTGGTTAGAGCCTGCTCAACAACTGAAAAGAAAAATTAGGAAGGCATGACCTCTAGTGGAATCACAGAAAACCTTTGGTATGGTTTTGGTGGAAGGCATCTCTCCAAACCACCCCCTCCTCCTGCTTTAATGGAATTACAGAATTTTTCCCTTTAAAGTTACTCTTATGACCCGACTTAGGTCTGTGCACAAATGCCATTTTTGTCACTACCTTAAAAATGGGATTTCTGCATCTGAAATTAACACTGCAGTTGGGTTTGAGTCCTTTAATGACCTCACAAGTGCCATCTTTTAAAAGAATGCTTGTCATTTAGTCTTTTTCTTACTTAACTATAAAACCTAACCTGACTGGATTTTTTTAGGGACTCTATTTGAATATGCGTGTCTGTATTTAATCTATCGTGTCTAAATTCACTTCTAGGACAGTTGATAGCTTTGGAAATTGTACACTTCTATTCAGACTGTGTGGTCTTTGGTTTCAAGGACTGAGCTGTAACTGTGCCCATCACCACAGGGTTTTTGCTTGATTGCCAAGTCAGCCCCGCAGCGGATACCAACCCCCATATGTGCTCCCAGGTGAGGGGTGGTATGTGCCCAGAGCCCTTAAGGATTCTTGGTTAATTATACAATTGCTTTGTCCAAGCTAAAGATTGAATAGGGGAGAAAAATCAGCCATTATCTGCTGCTTGGAGGGAGGTAGAAGGTGTTAAAAAATATCTGGAGCAGCCCTAGCTGGTGTGGCTCAGTGGACTGAGTGCTGGCCTGCCAACCAAAGTGTCACCGGTTCAGTTCCCAGTCAGGGCACATGGCTGGGTTGTGGGCCAGATCCCCAGTAGGGGGCGCTCGAGAAGCAACCATACATTGATGTGTCTCTCCCTCTGTTTTTCCTTTCCTTCTCCTTTTTAAAAATAAATAAATCTTTTAAAAAATTTTTTAAAAATATTGAGCAAGAAGTACATCTTTTTCATTCAAAACAAAATAAAAATATTTGGGAGATTGGGGATAGTAATCTATCTCCTGTTGTGAGGAATAAGAGATACCGTATCTTTCCAGAATCTCAATTACTGTTGTGTTTCCAAAACTTCTGCCAAAATTGTCTTTCCTGACTTGAAGACTAGGTAGTTTCAGCTCTTAAACATTTTAGAGATTAATTGTACAGTGAATCCTTTCCTCTAATTTGACAGCTTTGCCTTTCTTGAGTCCATGCAATTAAACTTTCTGCTTTGAAATTGAGGGAGAAAGCAGACAGACTCAATTTTTAAAAGCATTCACATTACTGGTTTAAAATATACACGTTTCCTTGGAGATGGTGCTTTGGTCCTTGTGGGGTGGGATGTGAGACCCGTTTTTTCCACTGACCTATTGGTTAGAGAACCTTGGTTACAGGCAGGTGGAGTGGAAAGAACTCTGGATTGGGGATCATTCTGTTCTGTTCTCAGACCCTGGGTCAGGAGCATTGCCACTCCCCTTTTGGGCTTCGGCAACCTGGTCTGGATCATGGGAGTTGGAGTCCATGACCTTGAACGTCAGTTCTGGCTCCAGGTATCTATGATTTATTTTTTGTGGGGGGTATACACATAGAACTTAAACTTCATCCCCTGGAGTCCAAGAGTTACCGAATTAGCAGCTGATTCAAACAACATTCTTCAACACTAAATTTAAATGTTGTTGTTCGCAATTTCTGACTAGACTATTAAGTTCACATTTGCGCCCCCCAAATCACTGATTCTTGCCCCATTTTTTTTATCTTCACCCGAAGACATGTTTGTTTTTAGAGAGAGGAGAAAGGAAGGTGAAAGAAAGGGAGATAGTGATGTGAGAGAGAAACATCGACAGGTTGCCTTCCGTATGCACCCCAAGCAGGGACGGAACACGCAATCCAAGCACGTGCCGTGACTGGGAATCGAAGCTGTGACCTTTTTGGTTTGCAGAACAACACCCAACCTACTAAGCCACACTGGCCAGGGCGCTTGTTCCATTTTTTGATGGTTGGAGGAAACGTAGGAGAAAGAAGCCACCTCTCACAATAATCACTTTCCCATGTCTGTATTAAGGGACTCACTTTTTGACTTTCTCTTTGACTTCCCTTCCTTATTGTGCAGGTGTGGATTTAAAAACACTGCAACAACTTGCCCCTCTTTCAAATACTCTGCTTGTGCTTTTAAACTGCATTCTTCAGCTTCCCCACAGGGCTTTGATTAGCTTGTCTTTTAAGTCTGATTTCTTTTGATGTAAACATTTCCAAGCTCAAACAATAAAGTGTTTTTACCCGGCTACCGAAAGTAATTATCAGGTAGAGAATTGTGCTCAGAAGTAGATTGTGCTCTTCACTAGCCTCTCAGGCTGTCAGTACTTTATTCCATGTCTGTTTCCCTTGGAAACATTGATTTGATCACTTAATCCTTCCTTAAATTATGGGTATAGATATAGTTGTCCTGATTGGAAATTTCAAGTGGATCATTCCAGTTTCATCCAGTGGAAAAACTTTTTGATTTCTTAATGGAGTAATTTCTTGAAATAGCAGAATTTTGGATGTTGCTACTTTGTTGATGGGAAACCTGATTGAGGATGTTACTGTTTGAAATAATATTTAAATGAAGATAAAGAGAATAGGGGTCATCATTATTAATACATTAGGTATTACAACAAAGACCCATATGGAAAATTGATTAATAGCTATTGATATCTAAGAATGGGATGTGTTAATTTTGCTGGTGTAGCTAAGGAAGGAGGGCCATCTTCTCAGTAACCCGGTCAGTGTAGGCATAACTGAGGCCTCTGGGTTTACCATCTCTAGATTGCCCCTGGCCAACCAACTTGGCAGTTTGAGTCCTTTCTTGCCCTGTCTGCCTACCCTCAAGAATCAAATTAATAACTTGGCAAAGAATCCAAAGGATATGCTTCCTTTCTTCAAAATAATAGTGTGTGGTCAGACTAGTTTTCAATCTAGGTTAAGCCAAAGAACAGTGTGGCTATTTTATGCACTTACGTGAACTTGTCTGGCTCCAAGCTCCTCAGTTTCCGCATCTGTGCAATGAGAACTATAATGCTTTTTGCAGAATTATTGCTGGGAACAGTTGAGAAAATGGTGCCCTCTGGGAACCGCAGAGCATCATACAGTGTAAAACAATGTTTGTTTTGAATTTATTGATTGAAGCGAGGTTTAAAAAATCACTTCTCTTGTTACTAATTGTCTTGCCTGCTAAAATCTTTTAGTGTATTTATTTGGAGTCAGAATCAAACAGTTTTGCAGAAAGAGTAGTGTGTCATCATAGGGACTAACTATTTCTTATCCTTTTTCTCCCCCTTATTCCTGGCACCTGAAGCTTTATATGTCATCCCCCACCCTCCACCTGGCTGCAACAAATGAGACAGTGAAACTCTGTGTCTTGTGACAAGGTCTTCAGTACACTTTGAGATGAATTGTCAATGACTTTGCCTGCTCAGACAAAGCATCTTTCAGTGTTGGTTCAACTTAGATGGAGCCTGTGAGCTCCTGAGTTACTACGGGATTTTCTGTGGGAGACCAAAAGGCAAAGTTGTGAGTCACTGGGTGGTACCTGAGGGCAAATAGACCCTGGGTGATGCTTTGAATGTAGTCTTAGCTCATGCTAAGCTTCTGTTTTCCCAGAGCTTTCATTCAAGGATTTAATGACTTCGGAGCCCACCTTGAAGATCTCAGTAAATGAATGGAGTGAGAGCGCCATCTGCTGGCACTTATTAAGAATTGCGTAGTAAGATAATCTTATTTACAGTGTTCTTGCACATCAAAGGAAAAATTCACTGTCATAATCTTTTTTAAAAAACCAGGTATTAGACTTTGATCTTAGATTACACTATAATTATATAGTCATTTTTCTTCTGGTCTCCGGCTGTGATTGTTGACTGAAAATTGGTGCTTTGGGAAATGTCCCAGGGTTAAAATATTCTCAGAGAACAAGAGGAGATGCCTTTGTGTGGTTACCATATAGTTCATGGTCAGCTCATTAACAAGCTCCTAACTTCTCCCTTCCATCCCTTCCGAGTGTGTAATATGACTTCCTTGCTTGCAGATATAGTGGCTCTGAAGTCTCTCATCACGTCTGGAAATGACAGTGTCACTTGGACCCTGTCAGTCTGAGTATATCACCCTGACAATCTTCATTTTGGATGAATCCTCTAAACTCTTTCTTTAGGCTCTTCCTTCTATTCACTCATTCAACTGACCTCAGTGGTGATAGGTTTGGAGATGGTCCACAGGTGGTCAGACACATGGGCCCTGAGAGGTCAACAAATAATTGGTAATTGGCCTAAACTAAAGAAAATATGGACAGAGGTCATTGAATAGAGAGATTAAATGTGTCATTTGGAGTTTTTTTCCTGTACAATTTACAGAAACAGGCAGAATAATCCCACATAGAGGCTAAATGAGAAGTGGTATTTGATCCTTGTATATGGCTTGAGATGTTTACGTCTGAATGAGGAGGGTCCATCTGAACAGGCTCCACTCTGGAGGTTGGCTCCTGAAGTCAGCTCGGAAGCCAGACTCACCTGTTTTAACTTTTTCTCCTCAAACCTTGCTTTCCATTGTTTTCTTTGTACTTTGGGGGAAGAAATGCCTATCTCTAAATGTATGAATTTACATCCCTCCAAAGTTCTCCAGAACTTCAAATGGTTTTATAATGCTCTTTGGGAAATGAGAAGAATCAGGTTATCACCAAAGCAAAGAATGAATAGGCAAGGTGCTAACTTTTCCTAAAAATGCACGGGAAAAGACGTTTGCCAATTGGAGGAAGCTGATGAACTCTTTTGGAGCACAGTGCTCAGATCTAGTTGTGTAAAATTCCACATACTAGATCTATGACGATGTGGCAAAGAGCAAGTAATTCAGTATCATTGGCAAATGCTTCTGTTCTTATGGCCAGTTATACATCTGAGGTGCTGTGATTTCATCCAGAATTACTAGCAGAGATGAGCCTGTCTAGCATTGTTACACACACATATACACACGCGCGCGTGCGTTTTAGGAACGAGAACCACCTTGGTGTGGTAGTTCATATGGGAGGTGGTATTATGAAGCACAAGTGAGAATAGAGCAATTGAAACAGAAAAGCAAAAAAAGTCAATAAAGGGCCTGTTAATGAGCTGAGTGAGCATTTTAATCTTGTGAGACCTCCCCTGCGAGGTTTTGTAGAACCGGTCTTGGAATTTTTCTTTTTCCATCTTAAAATCCCCCTGCTCCCTCCCCTGCTCCCTCCCCTGCCCCCCCCCCCAACACTGGCTCCCGTGCTATTAGTTGAGGGTTGCCTCCCACTGCCCCATGATTTCATTTCTCCTGCATTGACCCCCCTGCATGTCCTGGTAGCTCCTGGAGCAGAGTCACTGGCCTGGAGGAGGGAAGCTACCAGCTTACAGGAAACCACGTACTGAAGCTTCTAGTGAAGTCAAGGGCAGGCTGGGGGTGCAGGCGGGGCATCAACAGTGTCGCCTCCACACACCTGAAACACATTCATGTGTTCACAGATAGGAGGAAATGGTAAATCCAAGTGAAGTTTATAATAATAATAAGGAATTACTATCAGTTTTGTTTACATATGAGAGTTGCATATACATCACCAAATAAGAAGGGAGTGTAAAATGTATACCACACTTAGCTGGATCACAGGCAGAGGTGATTGGGAGATACAGTTGACTTAATTGTGAGCATCTCCATCACAAGTTCATTGCTGCTTCTGAAGATCATGAGAGGTACTCTGGTCATCACCAATACATTTCTGTATCCTTACTATAGCCATTCCATTTGATACCATATTGGCGTTATTCTTGCTTTTCCCTTGCTGTTTTTATCTGTTAAGAATAAGCCTTATAGAGTGAGCACCCCTCTTGTAAATTGAAAATCTAGCCTTTGTGCCTTGTTATGTCTGTGGGAAACTGCTCTGTGGGACTGATTAGACTCCTCTTTTAGTCTTCACGGTAAGTTCTGATGGGCAGAAACAATGACCTTTCAAACTATGCTAAAAAACTAAAAAGAAGGAAAAGGGTGATATTTAGCGGTGGGGTGTGCTTGCACGTGCCCAGAACCCTATGTTTTCTGACTGCCAAGTAAGCACCCGACCACACACTAAGGGATTTGGTGGCATTTTCTGGTTCCGTTCCCACGGTCGCCCCACCAACTTGTCAGTGTTATTCTCCAACTTTATTTAAGGAAACTGAAGCCCAGAGTGGTTAGTTATGTTGGCCATGGATGAATTGGAAAAATTAGGCATTTTTTTTTCCCTCAACCTGACTTTTGGATTACTAGTAAATGATTTTTTAGATATATGCTGACTGTATTTCATATTATATCCTGTAGCAAAATCTGTGATTCTGGGGTTGTGGTTAGTGAGGTATTTGATTTGACTGAAAAAACAATACATTCAACAAGCAGTTGCCTTCTAACTCCAGGGTCTGTATTAGCCACTGCAGTAATAAAACCCTGACAACCAAACTATTGACTGTAATCATATCTTTCATTTGCCAAGCCTCTTTGCTAATTACTGTGCCAAATGCTTTATATCAGAGGGGTCCAGCCTTTTGGCATCTCTGGGCCACACCGGAAGAAGAGTTGTTGTGGGCCACACATTAAATACACAAACACTAATGAAAACTGATGAGCAAGAAAAAGGTCCGTGCATACTTTTTATGATATCCGCCACCACAGATAAGAAAAAAGTCCTCACATAATAACCCTAATTATGCAGCAGTCCTTTCGATAATCTTTTAAAATCATTGAGCGGGTCGCAAGTTTGTGATCACTAACATGGAAAATGTACGTATTTAAGTAATAAAATGCCATTGATTTTTTAAAAGTATTTTTTATTATAAAAGTAAAAGAAAAGAGAGCAACATAAAAGTAGAGGGATGTTTGACATTGTATTTGAGAAACGAATGCATCAGTGTCTGGGTTGATAGAAGTGGTTGGAATTCTCAGTGAGTTCTCAAGATGCTCATCAGATATGTTGGTTATAGTTTTACTCTTAATGTGTTTCATTTTTTAAAATAGTTGCTCACAAATATAGGTGCCGCCAAATAGCAATGACATGAATAAGGTGTCATTGTGAAGCAAGGGATATTTGTCTCTGGGAAGACAGGACACATAAAAGTCCAGTAAAAAAACATGATCAAAAATTTTTTTAAAGTTGAATGTCAGATTGCAGCTCCATGCATTCCACTTGAAAATTGGCAGTTAACGTATTTATGTTGACTGAAAATGGAGTTGCAAGTATAGCAAAATATTGGTTATTTCCCAGGAAATCTTGAAATCTGTTTTCTAATTCTTGTATCAAATTGAAAAGCAAGGCTGCATGTTTTTCTCTGTTCACAGGACTGTGTTTAGCCAACGTGTCGACATGCATAAAATTGTTTGCCTTAATTTGAGCTTGCCATAACTTCATTTTCATTTGGAATGCTGTCACGGTTTGAAACATGGTATTGATAAGTTGGTTTTCACCTTGACACATGTTTAACTCATTTAAATGAGCAGTTAAATCCACTAAAAATGGTAAATCTGTAAGCCAGTTTTCATCATCAAGTTCTGGCACAAATTTGTTTTTTGACACCATAAACGACTTGACAACATGTCGCAAATTGTAAAATCTTTTCAACACTTGGCCTCGACTTAGCCATCTTACTTCTGAAAAGTAAATGATGTCCTCATAGCCAGCATCAGTGCTTTTAAGGAATTCCTGGGATGGGTGATGATTCAGTCCCTCGGCTCTTACGAAATTCAGAGTTGATGATGATTTGCATGACGTTATCCATTCTTAAAGCTTTTGTGCGTAAATTTTCTTGATGTACTTTCCAGTGGTGTTCATCAAACGTGAGTTTTGGGCGGCAATTGCATCATCTTCTGTTAATTTTTACAAGTCTCTCTCTTACCTACACCATCCCCTGCGTGCCATCAGTAACTATACCAGATATGTCCACAATGGGCAAAGAAAACGACTTTAACATATTTTTACTGCTTTATAATTGATTTTTTGTCTTTTAATGCATAAGAAGTTCTTTTTTATCCTCAGTACTTATAATAAAAATGGCAAATTGAGCCGTATCTGTAGCATCGGTGCTGTCACCCATCGCCAAAACATAAAATTTAAAATCGGCAGCTTTACCCTCCAAACTTCTTTCAATAGATTTCCTTTTAAGTCGCCTGGCTGTAGTCCGGTGAGACAAACTGATTTTAGAAATATCCCCTTTTTATCAGGGCGAATTATATCTGCCATGCTTTCTATATATTGCCTAATAAACTAAATATCAGTAAGTGGGTTTGATTTTTTTTGCTGGTAAGTATGCTACCGCACGACTGTCTTTTAAAATGGAATCCGCTGAGTTGTAACTTTTTGAAAAAAATTTTGTTGAGAAGATAGACATTTTTCCATTTCCTCTGTTTTGTCCTTAGGACACAATCCTTCATACACATTGAATTTGGCAGCATGTTTTTGCATGTAATGCATTTTCTAATTATAGTCTTTGAAAACTTGCACGAAGTCCTTACAAAGTAAGCAGAGTGCCTTACCATTTGCCTCGACAAAAAAGTAGTCATCTCACCACTTTCCATTGAACAATCTTCCTTCATCCGTAATTTTTCTTTTTGGGGGTTCTTTTTTCTTTCGAGTCATTGTAGAAGCCATGCTGGGTTTAAAAAAGTAATAATAGGTGAGGGGCTTTATTTGCACTTACTGTGAAAATTCATTTATAAGGAAATAGAAGGCAAGGCCCTTCCACAGCCCCCAGCTGCTGATGGAGGGTGACGTGGAGGGCCAGCTGTAAAGCGTGGCGGACAGTGTGCCGGGTGCCGCCGACGTATGGAAGAGCGCTTATTAATAATCAAATAAGAATGCTCACCTGACTTCTAAATAACATTAAACTCCTAATGCTGCAGTGGTAGGTTAAAATATTGATAGTCGCTGCCTCCCTAAGTCACCACAAGCACATGTAACACCTGATGGTGCCAGTTCTACTGTCTGCATTCGGAAGAGAACACACTGGAAGCCCCACACCACCGTAAAACTGAAGCCACGCATGTGTAAAAATAGCGAGAGCATACGTACATTTATTTAACATGACATTGTGACACGTAGTCACAAAAAACATCTCCTCATGTTTTAAGTACATTTACGATTTAGAGTTGGGCTGCATTCATAGCCACCGTGGACTGCATATGGCCATGGGCCGTGGGTTGGACACCTCTGCTTTATATTTATAGTCATCTTCTTCAGGAGGGAAACTAAGCTGTGAATACAATCCACTGTGATGGTAGATATAGAAAGTGCTAGTGTAAGACTTCAGGTCAAGACCCTTCAAAGTGGCAGAGAGGCTATTCACACCATGGGGCAGTTGTCCTGAGGGAAAAAGGAAGTGCTGAGCCCAGCCTGCCCCCAGGCTAGCAGCCCCTTCCGTTCCCTGTGTCGCACATGTTTTGTATGCCTTGAAGGTGCTAGAGGCTTTAGGTAGATTATCTTGTTCAGGTAAATTTTCAAAACAGCTCTGGGGAATAGGTGTTATTTAGTTAATACAGTTTTATAGGTGGTAGAGAGGGAAGAACATATGGGGAAATTAATTAAATATCTACTATGTGCTTAGACATTTTATATCAACTCTAATTAAAAGAGCAGTTTTATGGGGGTTTTTGTTTGTTTTAATTAGATGAGGAATTAGAAGCTCAGAGAGGTTAAATTACGTGTCAGCCTTGCCTAAGTAGTAAGCGACAAACCTAGGATTCAAACTCAAACCTGTCTTATTCTGACTTCAGTGCTCTTGCACACTTATTAGTGTCAAATTGAGAAAAGATCAAAGAGGACTTCTTTGAGGAGGTATCTTTTGAATCAGTTCTGTTACTATATATAATTTGGTCAGTAGGTCATTACCATACGTGAATTAATGAGTTTTCTAAAAGATTTAAGTAAAACAACATGTAGATATCTCAGAAATTATGCCAAATAAAACCGACTCTTTTGATTTATAAAACATTACTATAATTATTAATATTAATGATCATTCAGCAGAGTAGTGAAAAGCTAGGAAGCTCTACTGGTGTCTTACTTCTGTATTTCCTGTATCTAATAGTATGTTTATTTGGGAACACAGTACTAATAGCTTCTTGCAAGTCAAATCATGTCCATTCTTTTTTTATAATAAATATGTACGGTCAGATATCTTTTACTGCTTGTCCAAGAGCACACTAAGGCATTGACCAACAAAAGCACAAAGCTGGAACTTTGCCTTGAGACCTCTGCTGCTTCCCTCCAGAGACATCCTGTGTTCATGGCAAGATGGGTCATTGTCTTAGGGAGCAGAGTATGATGTGGCATTTTGACCTGTGCCACAAATGTGGAAATAAGACAGCGCTGTTAATCTGTCTTGAGGGCTTTGTGACCTTGAATTAGTTATTTTTCCTCTTTGAATCTCAGGGGTTTTTTTTTCCCTCACCTATAAAATGAGGGACTTCAATATGATTTCTAGTCATTAGTGAGGGAAATGTTAAAATATTTCCCATATTGAGGACATTAAAAAATCCCATGGATGGGCGACTTTGTTAGAAGGAGGCCATGCCTGCTTCTCACAATGCTGCTTAGAATGTCAGGTATGCTTGGCAAAAATATTTACCCCTTTGAATCATAAATCATAACATTTTCATAGGAAGGTTGATATTGTTTATTAACAACCAAGGAAACTGCTTCTCTAGGGGCTGTATCAGAATCACAAAAGGTCTTTTTCAACATGGTCCCATTGTGTACCCTTCCTACCAGTAAGAATCATTACCATGATAACACACTGTTATTGGTGCGCCACAAGTTGGGACAAAAGAAATAACACCTTCTTATGAAGCAACAAATATTATCAAGATATTAAGGTCTTTTTTAGCTACATAGAAATTTTTTTATGTACATGGTCAATGATACAGAGAGATAAAATGTATCTGTTTCCTTAGCTTAATTATAAGACATAAAAGTTTGACCTCTTTGATAGGTTTTTTTTTTCCCCTCTCAACATAGTTAACAGTTATTTTTTTAAAGGAATCTATACAAGTACTAATTTTACTTAACTACTTAGTATTTATTAAGCAACCCTGGGGACTAGATTTCAAATGATACCTACTTCTTGTGCTCTGTTATTAGTAATCT
Organism: Pteronotus mesoamericanus; assembly: GCF_021234165.1. Lineage (NCBI taxonomy): Eukaryota > Metazoa > Chordata > Mammalia > Chiroptera > Mormoopidae > Pteronotus > Pteronotus mesoamericanus. Next base: position 6,651,843 of record NW_026555265.1, on the reverse strand, counting down.
GGCATTCTATGTTTGAGTAATGGAGGTTAGTTACTTGAATTCAATGGAATGTGCTAAAGTTTTATTCATAAGAATAGAAGGGAGTCAGAGCCAGGGTTACATGATGCACTTGATATTCTAAAGATAATCAGCAAAGAACAAAGTGGGTAACAGGGAACTCACTCCTTCAACCCAAGGCCCCAGTAATATTAGGGTCTTCTTCACTAGAAGCTATGAAATAAACTGAACACAAGGAATCAAGGACAGGAATTGAGGCATTTTACTTTGTGGTTGAACAGCCGATATATGCCAATGTTTTCATGAAAAGAAGAGACCCACCCAGAGGAGTAAGCGCTTTCTCCATCCCTCCTTTTCTGTGCGGCCAAGGAGCTCAGTGATCGGTGTGCTTCTTCCTTTTCTTGGATAACTTACTAATAGCTAACCAGCTGGAGTCACTTGATCTTAGGCCCCTGCAGTTGCACAAAAATCTTTGGATCAATCAGAGTGGCACTTGCTGGAACTGATGCCCACAGCCAAAGTGTACAACTGAACTGTTTTCCTCCTCTTTTTCCCTCCCAGTCCCTGGCTGTGTTTTAGTTGCATGGCAACCCATCTGCTGTGATAGCTGATGTCAGCTCATTTTCACTTAAACTTAGCCCAGGAAAGTTTTCAAGACGGGCCCTTGAGTTTGTGTTACCAAATCATAATACTGCGGACTAGTGGGCTCTGCAGACTAAATATAAATGTGGATGTCACATGGGGTTAGCTTCCAGAACAATGTGGCCTTGGGGACTTTGTTTCTGACTTGTAGGAGTTTAGCAAATGAGCCTCTGCCATATGTCTATTTGCTGCTCAAGTTCTTTCTGCATTGTAAGGGAATAAGAACTGTCCAAAATTACCGTAACTCCTGAATATTAGCATTTAGCTAAGTACTTGATACGGATTTTTTGAAAGAAAGGCCAACATTTTACCTAGGTGCATAAGCAGCAATTGGGAGGAAAGAGTGTGTATAGTTAAGTATTGTAACAAGTGAAAAATATAACTTCCGTAATCCAGCAGAGGGCAGAAGGGAGTTTCCGCTGTTTCTCACCTGTGACTGTACAAATTGTGACAATCCAAGGCAAAATTCAGAGAGATGTTTGTAAACAAATTATCCTCAGCCCATTACTGCACAGATCATTCTGGTTGTAAAGACAGGGTCTAGCTTGTGTGCCCAGAGCCAGTTTGACCCCGTCTATGCAAAAGGATGCACAGAGTATTCTTGAGTTATTTATGCCTAAAAGGGGACAAGAGCATTGTACCGAAGTAATAACACCACTTCTAAATCTATTCAAATCTTAATCATTAATGGCAATACAGCATTTTATGGCTTTTCTCACTTACGGTTATGGCACTCCAAATGCTAGAATGAAAGAATATTTGAAAGAAAGACAAGTACATTATTCGATTATCAAATGTTTCTCATTTAAAGTAAACATACCTACATGTAACTCTATAAAATAGGGAAAATGATTTTCATGACCTACTCTGGCTTCTAAAAAGTCAGTTTTATCCTTTCATAGCAAGTTGGGGCAGTAGTGTTCGTGCCCTTGTAAAGGTGAGGTTAATACTGAACCATGGTAAGAAATGAGTCTTTTTCTTGGTGTTTATATAATTTTAAATGCTGGTTGTTAACGTTTGGCTTTTTAAAACACTTTTAAAAGGACCATACATTTTCAGTGCTGATTTGTAGTGAAGGCTGTTTTGCTTGGATAGTATGTTGGTGTCCTTTTTTTTTTTTTTTTTCTGGCTGCTGCTGCTGCTGCTTTTTTTTAACAGCATGTTAGTGTCTTACGTTGGGTTCCTCAGGAAGTAGCCCCTGAAATGGAGTTGGGATTTTTTTCAGGGAGCAGCCTTAGGCTCTGCCGCTGTGGGAGGAAGGGGAGGGAAGCAGGGTCAGGCAGAGGAAGAGGCTGGATTTCCCTGCAGGCCCAGAAATCAGCCGTCGCTGACTCCACTGGGAACTCTGGATTCAGATGACTTTTCAGAGTGTCCTGAGTTGGGAAAGTCCCACATTGATCAGTTACTGGGTGTGTGCCCTCCACCCCGAGCCCAGCCATGGGACATCATGACCCATGGTGAGCAAGTGATCCTTCATGGTGGCTCTTTGTGACGCAGGTTGTGTAAAAAGGAGCCCCCAAAATCAGGCACACTGGATTTTCTTTTTCATAAATTGACTCTTTAACATTGGATAACTGATTGATTGCTTTAAAAAGAAAGTAATAGCTTGTTGTATTCCCATCTGTGTGGAAGGAAGTGGTACTAAATAAAAGACTTTTTGATGGTTAATGTGGTTTGAAAAACAGAAGTTTAAAGAATGAAAAAACTGCTTTTTTATAAATCAGTGTTAAGTTCTAAAATACAGTGGTAACATAAACACACACATATATATGGCTTACTTATTTGCATTGGGATTGCCCTGTGGATAACAAACTATGTTGATTAAAGGTAATCTCAATGAATAATGGAATTGTAGTTTGTGGTGGTTCTTTTCAGTCTGTGGGGAAAATTGTTAAATTAGTCACAGAGAGTATTGCTGGCAGTCTGTCAGATGATGAAGCACCAGTAAGTGTATTATAAAAGACAGGAGGCAGGGAGGGGACATTGGTATGCTGTTCCTAGAACAGTCACTCACATCTAGCCTTTATTTCAGCACATCATATCTAAGTCCTGTCAGTTCCATCGAGCCGTTTGTCATTGTCATCGCTTCAGCTGTGTGCTTACTGGGTGCAGGCCCCGATGCCCGTGCAATGCATATTGGAGACACGGCTCTCACTCTGAGAGAGCTCCAAATATTGTCCAGAACTCCCATTTGTTATATTATCACTAATCCCGTCAGAAAAATAGACTATTTGGGAAGATGTTAAGCTCATGATACAGATGAGTTTTCTAAAAATTAATATTTTTATTGAAAACTCCAGTTTTTCCCATTGGCAATAAATATTTCAGTGGTTTTCATGAATACAGGCTCCTTGAGATCTTTTTTTTTTTTTTTTGGAAAATGCCTATCAAATACCTATGTGAATACCTATTTTATCAATTGTTTTCTAAAGTAAAAATGGTGTTCCCTGAACAAAGCAGCTACTTCAGGACACAACTCAGAGTCACATGTCATATGAGTGCTGTATTTATTTATTTTTAATCCTTACCTGGAGATATGTTTATTGATTTTAAAGAGCGGGGGTTGGGGGGCAAGAGAGAAAGAGAGAGAGAGTTGTCAATCAGTTGCCTCCTGTACATGTTCCAACTGGGGATCGAACCTGTAACCTTTTGGTTCACGGGATGATGCTCCCACTGTCTGAGCCTCCCAGCCAGAGCATGAGTGCTTTTCTTAAAGACAGCTGTTGTGTTTCAGTATGAAGAGGAAATAAGAAAGGTGGCTAATAGGTTGGTGCCGCTCTTGACTAATGCAACGGTGTCAGCAGCTTTGCCCTCCGTTGCTTTTGTACCATCCATTCATGTGTCCACACAGTGAAAAAGCAAACAGTGTGTTAGTATTCTGAAAACAATTATGACCTCACTGTCCCTGGAAAGGGTCCCACTCTCAGTGTCCACAGCCCACATTGACTTTTGCTGGTACAGAGCCCATTTTAAGCGGGGAGAGCCTGAGGGAGGGAGACTGCTTTGGCAAAAGACCAGAGAGCCTGTGCAACTGGCCGCAGAGCTGGGGAACCACGAAGGAAGAGTTGGAGCTTGCTGGGGTTTTCAGCCTAAGTGACCGAGTGGATGGCAAAACCCTTAACCAAGGTGATGATTGGGGAAAGGGGAGCCCTGGTTCATGATGGAAAATGATACTGCTGTCTCTGAGGGAGAAAAGTCTATCACAGTTCTCCCACTTGGAAAAGGATGGGTTCACTCTTTGTGAATAATGAGTAGTGGTTTTTGGAAGCCCCGCACATTCTGTATTGGTGCATAAGACTGTTGCATGTGTGCTTCCTGTAATAGTATTTTTCTCTTTCTGTTTCTAGGAATGGTGCAAAAGCTGGACCAAAAACTTCCAGTGGCCAATGAGTACCTGTTGCTCTCTGGAGGAGTCCGGGAAGGCGTGGTGGACCTGGACTTAGATGAGCTTAATATCTACGCCCGGGGGACCGACTACGATATGGACTTTACCCTTCTGGTGCCAGCCCTTAAGCTACATGACCGTAATCAGCCTGTGACACTTGATATGCGCCACTCAGCCTTGTGCCACTCTTGGCTGAGCCTCCGGCTCTTTGATGAGGGGACGATCAGTAAATGGAAAGACTGCTGCACCATTGTGGATCACATCAATGGTGCCACCAACTACTTCTTCTCCCCAACCAAAGTGGCCGACTGGTTCTATGATTCCATCAGCATCGTCCTATCAGAGATACAGAAGAAGCCCCAGCGAGGGATGCCCAAGGTGGAGAAGGTAGAAAAGAATGGGACCATCATCTCCATCATTCTGGGTGTGGGGAGTAGTCGCATGTTGTACGATATTGTCCCTGTGGTATCTTTCAAAGGCTGGCCTGCAGTGGCCCAGAGCTGGCTCATGGAGAACCACTTTTGGGATGGGAAGATCACCGAGGAGGAGGTCATCAGTGGGTTTTACTTGGTGCCTGCTTGCTCCTACAAGGGTAAGAAGGACAATGAGTGGCGTCTGTCCTTTGCCAGGAGCGAGGTGCAGCTGAAGAAGTGCATCTCTAGCAGCCTCATGCAAGCCTACCAGGCCTGCAAAGCCATCATCATTAAACTCCTGTCCCGGCCCAAGGCTATTAGCCCCTATCACCTGCGGAGCATGATGCTCTGGGCCTGCGACAGACTTCCTGCCAACTACTTGGCTCAAGAAGACTATGCAGCTCACTTTTTGCTGGGCCTCATTGATGACCTGCAACACTGTCTCGTCAACAAGATGTGTCCCAATTATTTCATCCCTCAATGCAATATGCTAGAGCACCTGTCGGAGGAGACGGTCATGCTCCAGGCGCGGAAGCTGTCCTCCGTCCGCTCAGACCCCGCGGAGCACTTGCGCACCGCCATTGAGCACGTCAAGGCCGCCAACCGGCTGACGCTGGAGCTCCAGAGGCGAGGGAGCACCACCAGCATCCCCTCTCCGCAGTCGGACGGAGGGGACCCAAACCAGCCTGATGACCGTTTGGCCAAAAAACTGCAGCAGCTAGTGACTGAGAACCCGGGGAAGTCCATCTCTGTCTTTATTAACCCCGATGATGTCACGAGGCCCCATTTCAGAATTGATGATAAATTTTTCTGAGCATTTTGCTGCACCCCTCCCCCGACCCCATTTCTAAAACTCATCATGTGTTGTGTGGTTTGTGACACTCTTCTTCCGTTTTTTACATATCCAGCCTAGATTGGATCTGTTAAGAACACATTTTAAGACTCCTGTTTCTGCAGGATGGTGCAGGCTCTGAAACAGTATATTACTATTTCATATTCTGCCTTTGGTTTTGTTTACTTTTTATAGCTGTTGTCACATAGGTAGTTTTTGTTTTTTAAGGAGAACTTGAGCCATAGGTGAAGATGCCCATGAATTCTCTTGCTTTTTGCTGTTTCAGACTTTGTGCAAATTTGTTAATGGGAATAGGGAAACAGACTTCGTTCTGACACATAAGGATTCTCTGATTTTTTTGTTTAAACTTGTCCTTATTATTTTTTAATTAGGTTTTATCACTACAGATATTTGAGAATCATCCGAACATGGGAACTCCCTGGTATCTTAGCTGTGGATTGAATCCTTTTGACCAGTGTCCAGAGTGGTTTTCCCCTTATCCAACAATGGAGACTTTGAAAGTGAAAACGCTACAAATTCTGTTCTGGAGCAACTTCATTGAATGTAATTGTCCTCAAATCAGAACTCTGGATGGTTTGGAAGGTGTGTTTGACAACTTTCCAAACATAATTAAGGTTTCCAAATGGTAGTTTTAGTATGTGTAATTATTTGAAGCCTTATTTAAACCTTATTAAAGAACATACCATTATAATTGTTATTTGCACTAATGAAATTTTTGCCATTGTCAGAGTCTCAGTGTGTGTGTTTCAGTATAATTTGATATCCTCTGTTGAAACGTTTTTTGGTTTGTTTTTTTTTTCAGTTAGCCCATTTCTCTCAAGCAATGGAATGATTCTTTACATTTGTTTAGTTCGCCTTTAATTATGGGCTCCTGTTTTGCCCTCTTTGATATTCCTGTTTCCTATCTTACTGAGAGACGTTTTTAAAGCTTTATACCTGCTGAGTGACTTTACCTGAAACTGGGAAAAATATATACTTGATAGAATAGGTGTCTTTGTATGTATTTCTTTTGGGGTGATAGAGATAAGTTTTTTTGTAAAGTCTCTTTGCTTCTACTGAGAGTTTTGAGGAAAACTGGCAGGAAGAATTTATAATCCCCAAGCAGAAGACATCATGCCTGTTCAAAAGCAGGCTTTGCTGTAAGGCTGGGGCCAGGACATCTGTGGGCAGCAGCCTTGCTGTAGAGCTACCCTGTCTTCATGAATGAAATTTCCTGCCAGTTTTAGGTGCCACAAGGCATCGACTCCCTTTTGGTGTGGACTCATTGCCAGCTATGGTGTTTGAGAGGTCAGGGGGCCTGCCGACCTCCCAAAGAATGACCGGGATGTCTACTGTTGAAAAGATCAAGCAACAGTTTGGTTTTGATCTTGAATGTCCAGACTTACAGGTTTGATTAAAATCAGGCATATGTGGTCTTGGGTTTTTGCATGGGAATTAATGTAATGTTTATAAATGAAAATGAAATCATTCAACCATCTTAAGTCAAACACAGAAATGATCATAATAAAAGAAACGCACTGGCCTTGGAATTTTGTTGTTGTTGCTCTTTTTAGTTTTTAATCTGGAAACTGTTTTCTTACTAGGAATCCCAATAGTAATTTTCAGTAAAGCTGGGGGCTTACTGTTGTCCCTGAGGCCAGTTGTTATGGAGTGAACACCCACTATTTTTTCTTCCCTTTCCTTAATTTTTTAACTAGTATCTACCTACCCACACAATCTATGTCCTTCTTAGGAAATGACTTATCCCCAGCTCCATACTGCATCCTGACTGGTATAGGCCAATGGACATACCCACTTCCCTGGCCACAGTCACTACTTAGGGGGAGGGCATGGGATGTAAGCTGCTCCAGACAGGGATGTGCTCAGGATTCTAGCTTGGGGTGCTGGGCAGAGCATGCCCTCTGGGTCCATGGAAGAGGAAGGACTTGGCCTCGACCCCTGTGACAGCTATCACATAATCATGACTAGAGCCAGCCTGAGGCTGAAACTGAATTGGGGGGACACTATGGAGAGACTGGGGGGGCATGATTCGCCAGACTCTGCCCTCCTGTCCTAGGTCTGAGACCTCTTCTCCCCCTGGACTTTATACTTAAATGAGTCAACAGTTCTTTTAGCAGTTTGAACATGGGTCAGCTCACCAAAATATCTAAACTGGTAGACCAAGCTATTGCAGTGTATGTAAACTGTTTAAGCTGGTGTGTGTTTTCTTTCTGGGGATAGGTATCAAGGGTATCCGTATAGTTTATCTAAAAGCTATCTGATTTAATTAATTCCAAAGATGAGCATAGCCTCTTTAGTAACTAATAAATGGACACCTAGTGAAATCTGTTAAAATTTATTATACTTTTGTCATTATGCTAAACTTCCTAGGTTAAAAGAAATTGTTGCAAACCACTGAAGTAGCAAACATTCAAAGGCATTGGCTCCCTTTAAAATCAAGTATAAGCTGCTATACCTGTGCTTTGAATTGGCATCTCAAATACAATTAGCAACACTTAGGATATTTTAAATGCCGTGTTTGTACACAACATTTTATTACAAGTGTAGTAAGAACCTGTCTTCGGCGATCCTTTTGGCACCTGTAGTTCTAGTGAAGAATACTACACATTCTTGGTTAAACTTCATTGAAAAGTCCAGAGGCCCCTGGGATCTAGTAATTTAAAGTTTTTCTTTTTTAATTCCTGGAATTATTTGAAGTACTATAAACCTAAGACATTGCTGAAGGTAGGTGGAAATAGGATATAGTCTGATAACTTTCCTTGCCTGAAACTTAGAAAATCATTGAATTACTAACCTCTTCTGCAGCTCAGAAGATTGGTTAAAGTCACTTCTGTTTCAGGTGCAGTATAAAATGCCTCAAGGCTGGAGTTATAATTTCAACACTACTTATTACTGATTTTTTTGGCTGTGAGAATTTACAAGCTGTAACCCAGCAGGTTTTCAATTCTCTGATGAGACCTGGCTTCCCATATTTTAAGAGTAGATTATTCTTTCCCTCTGCCTTTGTCATCTGATATGGAAGAGCCAAAGATGCAAGTAAAGATTAATTTTAGAGTGGGTGAACCCTAATCCAAAATAGGAAATTCCCCGAAATTGCTGTACAGAATTGTTCCAGAGAAAATGAGAAGAGGGGTCCATCGCTAATGCTACTTTCAGGTGGAGATCTGAGGAAGCAGGGGGGATAGGTGGCTTCTGGGGCGAGTGGAAGAGCCCTTAGTGATTTTGGCACCACCCCCTTCTCTCTTCTCTCTGAAAGCACACTTGCTTTCCCACCACTGGAGGTTTCCTTAGGGTGACAACTTGTAACACTTCCTGGGAGGATTAAGCCCATTGGCTGGCCACAGTTAAATGTTTATTTTTGATCAGATCTCTTACCTTGCTGTGGAAGACTTCCTGCCAAGCAATTCAGCCTTGGATGGGAATGCTGGGGAGGAAAAGGAAGCTTGGACTTCACAGCAGCTGCGAGACTCCAAGGTCAGGGGGCTGCCTGCTGCTCTGAAGCTGTGCCATGGCCTTCGGGGATGTACCTGAATTTGTGTTTTAACAAGCTTTTTCTAGAACCTTCATTGAGTCATCCAAGAGCTGCATGTATGGCTGTTTCACTTCTCAGCTGGTCATTAATACGGGTCAGGGAGAGACTTTTATTTCACACTCCCCATGTGCTGACCTGGAAGGTAAAACTTTTTGCCATTAAATGGAGTACTAACTACTATTTATACTAAAGGAAGGATGGGCATCACTGTTGATACCAAGTAAATCCATGTGCATGTTTAACTGATTGAATTGATGTAATTAATGCTCCTGTTGAGGAAAATAGCCAATTTAAAAAATGGACCTCTTATGATGTAATTTCCTCAATGGGTAAACAAGGAATGTATGATCTAAGCATTGTTTAAAATAAATATTTGCCAGTGGGGAATTACTGGCAACATGTCTACAATTCTACCTTCTGTTAACCAGCTGGAAAATACATATTTTACTTTAAAAAAAATGCATTTTATATGGTAGAAACCAAGCTGTAATAATTTAACTACAATAATTGTGTTTTTTCCCCTCCATTTTATAGTGATACCCTATTAGCAATACATTCAAAAGCATCATATTTCGTAGACCATTTGCTCTATGGCGCTTTTATACTAGTATAGTGTGATCTTGGTTTTCCAAGTTTCGGTGGCAGTTTTCAAAATGGGTCTGGACAGCCATCAAACATCAAACGGCCCATGTGCCTGGGTCTCCGTGGTTAAGAACAATACAGAAATTTCAGAAAAGTCACATATTAATCTTCCATGTAAAAGTACTGCTCTTCCAAGATCTTCCAATCTGTATTTAGACTTATTTTGGTATGGCGGTTGAGAGAAGAATGTTAGAATTTCTGGACCACTTTTCCATTTCTTTTCAGGATGAACAGACTTTCTAAAAAATATTTCATTGTATTTTTTCATTGCCACGTAGCCCCCTTATACCCTCCCCCCCCCCCCCTGCAGTCACCACACTGTTGTCCAGTCCAACGTCAGGTCCTTTTTCCTTTTGGCTTGATCCTCCACCCCCTATCCCCACCCTCGTAGCTGTAACCCTGCTCTCCCTGAGTCTCTCTATTTTGCTTGTTAGAGGGTGAACAGACTCTTAATGTGACTTTGGTGGGGACAGACACATTGACATGTTTCATACATTGTCTTCTGCTCAAACAATCGGAGAAGCTAAAGGGGGCTAAGTGTGGGTAGAGGCTATAACTTGTTTCTTTGACTTTATTCACGTACTTACCTATAAAATGCAGAGCTGGGGCAGTGCTTGCTTCCTTCCTGTCTGGATTTCCCAGTCTAAGATTGCCTCTGTTGCCAAGTCTCAATTTTAGATTGATACATTTATTTAGAACCTGAAATTATGACAATTTCTGACTGCTAAATGGGATTTGCAGACCGAGGCAGGGGCTCCGGAGGAGCCGAGCTGAGGTGGATAGGAACGGCGGGGAGTGCTCAGGCAGGTTAGTGAGAGGACCTTGCCTTTTTGCTTATCCCCTCCTCCGTTCACTCCAGGGTGGCTTTATTGTTCTGAGAGCGCCCAAGGCCAGTCTCATGGTCACAGGTACAGATCTCACTATGCCCTCTGCCCAGAGAGATGTCTTTGTGGCATTTTACAAAGCTATGGCTTACAAAAGGATTCTACTGGAAAACTGAAAGTCTTTTTTGGCTCTCAGGTCACTAAATGTAGCTTGAGCATTGACCTTAGTGAATTCACACATCAGTTTCGTTCAGCTTTTTTAATAACTAATTCTGGCAGAAACAAAACCAAGAAGGTAAGACTGCATTAGTTATACAATGAGTATAATCCGCTTAAATTTGGTCTCTACCTACCACGTGTTGACCTCGTGGTATAAACTCTTGGGGCAACGGCTCCCATCATAATCCTGTGACTCTGACAAGATCACAGCATGACTCCAGCCAGCAAGATCCTTCCTTGCTGTCATAGTGACCTTCCAGTGTTCCTGTGGAGTTTTGGGTTGTTTTTTTTAATGCTGATAGTGTGGAGTAGAGTCATAACAAAGTATAACAGAGAGTAGGACAGAGGAACATGGTCCAAAAATGGTTTTCTCATCTTCCCAGTGAAGGTCCTAGCCTTAAAGATCTCTGAACCTTGGCATTGACTGCCTGGTTATTTTCTACTCATTCGATGTCCAGACTCAATCCTCTCTACAGTTTTAACAACAGCTATGTAGGACATTGAGTAGCCCCAAGTCATTATGTGAAATTCCCTGTTTTCTACCTCCCACCTTAAAATATCCCGCAGTCTTTTGATAAATACCAAAACTTCATGCTTCACCTAGACACTCCTTTATCACTTTCCTATTATTAGAGAATGACTGTCTTTTAAGTATTTCCACAGCCAGCAAAAAGAAAAAATATTTTGACAAGCTTTCTGAAGTTTGTATTATGAAAATTATAGGTACCAGGGATCTTTAAAAGTAAACTTACAGACTGCTTTCTCAAACTACACATTCTCCTAATTCCAAAATACAATTATGCAACAGCATTCTCCCCATTAAGAGTCTCATATATACATGGAAGGACAAGTGGATATTAAAGGACTTAGTTAACTTTCTTTTGCCTAAATGAATTCATAGCTATACCTCTCTCACTGGAAAGAGTCTCTCACAGTGAAATGTCTCAATTGCTAGTTGAACAACAGGGTTTTTTCAACTTCTTGGATCCCCATGGTGGAGAGGAGCCTCATGGAGTTTTTAGCCTGGTGAAGTGGAGGTGAATAATGCAGGGGGAGGGGAGGAGCAGTGGATATCAGCCCTAGATACTCAGGTATATGAAAGGAGTTATAACTACATACACACAGAAGCACAGTATCATATTAAGTTAGTTCAACAATATAGGAACCTTTGTCCTGCTGCTGTCTTTCAGGGACCTTAATGAATAAATGCAGCTTCGGTCAATGACCTACTACTATCTAGCCTTGTGACTTTGTTCAGTTACTTTTACTTTCAACTTCAGTTTTCTCAATTGTCATCTGAGTGATGTGACTGGATTGGATTTTCAATGTTCACTTGAGGGGATACTACAGTCTACTGGCTATTGGTCTCCAGATCCTTCACCTTTGACTTGATGGACATCCCTGTTTTTATCTGCTTTACATGTTAAAATTTCCCATAATCTACATAAAGGCAAGGTATCACTGTCTTAAATATTACAAAGTGTGTGATGTGATTATCTCTGAAGGTCCTAGATTTCTCAAGAGTCCTAGTTCTAGAGAGCAAGTATTAAACTAACGTTGTGGAGTGAAAAAAGAGTGCATACCATTTCCATACTCAATTATTCATTCAACAGATGTTTCCTGAGCACCTAAATAAAAGAGAAGGACCAGTTTACAGCCTCCTGTAGTGTCTAGTGAAATGGTAATGAATGTTGAGGGAGAACATCAGGCCTGCATTCTCAGATATTAAAAAAAAAAAGTTTGTGAAACCTTCATAATCAAGAAGACAAAAGCAAATATTGAAAACTCTTTTCATATATCTCAGCCCACGTTGGTACAGTAAATTAGGGTTTTTCAACCTTGGTCCTGTTGGCATCTTGAGCCAGTTAATCCTTTGTTGTGGGCAGCTGCCCCGTGTTCGGCAGCATCCCTGGGCTCTATTCACTGCATGCCAGTAGCATCCTGCGCCTCCCGCCGTGACAGACAAAATGTGTTCAGGCTTTGCCAAATGTCCCCTGGGAAGCCAAACTGCCTGTAGTGGAGACCGCTGCAGTAAATAATTCTACCTCACCTTTTATTTCCTAGGGGTAGAGACAATTTTATGTTCATTTCTGTGACCAGCCAAAAATAAGTAAATATCAAGGGTATGTTTGTTGAATTAAATTTGTAACAGCAGAGTGCTGATGGGTCTTACCATAGTCCTTCATTCTTCACTTTTATGTTTGTAACTGTCAAAATACTTGCTCAAGCAGTTAATGAACCAACATTTTCCAATGTTTTAGCTATTGCCAGCAGGGTCTTTTGAGTTGTGTTCTAAGATGCAGCTTTTTTCCTCAAGCAACTTACAGTGTCTGTGGGGAAATACTGGTTGTGCAGGTGGATATGTAATAAGTAGAAAAAGATGTATACTGGGTTGGCCAAAAAGTCCATGACATTTTTTTTGGCACAACGGCTCTAGTAGTACTTAGTTGTCTTTAACTTCATTAGAAACAATTTTGTTAGATTGTACTGTGACAGCTGCTATATCACTGTGCACTTAAAAAAAACAGCAAAATTGGTGAATTTTTGTGCAGCCATTTAATATTGAAGATGGAAGAAAATATGCAACATTTTGAGCGTATTATGCTTTATTATTTCAAGAAATGTAAAACACCTGAAATGCAAAAAAAAAAGAAAGAAAGAAAAAGTGCAATGTATAAAGAAAGCACTGTGACTGTGTCAAAAATGGTTTGCAAAATTTCTTGGTACTATTGATATTTTGGCCAAATAATTCTTTGCTGTAGGACTGTCTCATGCATTGGAAGATGTTAAGCAGCACCCCTAGCCTCTACCCACTAGAAGCCAATAGTGGGAGATAGTCGACCTACTCAAAATATCCAAATCAATAAAGTTATGGGTAAAAATGAAAAATGTGTCTTTTATTTAATGGAAAAAACTAAGTGCACTTTTTGGCCAATCCAATACATTTGGAAAGGGTCAAATGAAAGACCAGCTAATAGTTATCACAGGAGATGAGCTTAGACAGAAATCTTGGGCTGAAATGTTTAGGGAAAACTTTGAAGAATGAGAGGATGTATAAAACTATGGGGAAGGTTGGGAGTGTTGTAAAATGAGGGAGAATCTTAGGGAATGAAGGATAAATTCAGGTAGTTCAATTTTTTTCATATATTGAGACATGAAAAATGCTGCTGGAACTGAAGTTTAAACTTGGAAAACATCTGCTGTAAATTTGTGTGGAAGTGGAATCTCACTTGTTTTAACTTTTGACAGCATAGGAAGTTAATTTAGATTCAAACATAAGTTGTCACTGAAAGGACTGTATAGCTGAATAAGTTTCACATATAAGCACTGTTTTGCTCTGTTATTCTTGGTTGAATTCATTAAAATGCATTATCAACCTTGTAGCAACAGCTAATTTCCAAAGCCATTCAAGGTTTAACAAGTAGACATTGAGGGCAGTTTTTCTCATTCAGAAAATTTGTAATCTCAGCCCTGTGCCACAAAGTCACAAAAACTGTGTACCAGTGCTGTTTCTAACCTTCTGTGTGGCTGGGCAGTGAAAGCTATCCAACTTCTGTTTCTGAGCAAAAGTTTTTAGAATTGCCAGTGGTTACATCCACAGGAGCACATGAAATTCATGGTTGATGCCACTGTGTTTACAATACATGATCAATTCAAATATTGCCTCAGATACCTGCTGATGAATAGTACAATGTATAATAATAGGTTTAAGTATTACATTTTTACAAGTTTTATAAAGGTGACAATCTAAGCTTTTGTTCTGCCTCTCTCCCCATATATTAACTGCCATCAGTTCTAACACATATTGGCAGACCCTACTTCAGATTGTGCAGAATTAGTGTTTTTCTCAACTCCTTTGAAAATGTTCTCAAAGGGTGTATTTTTCCGCACAGATTAACTAGTCTTCAGTCACCTCAAACTCTGTATTGATTCCTCAAATAAACAACAACTGAGAAGTATTGACAATGCCTATGAACTCATAAGGAGCTAAGGAAAACCACTCAAAATCATTTGTCTTGTTTTTAAACTGACTATTGATTTTGTTCCCAATATCATTTTGTCTTCTGTTTGAATTCCCCATTCCCATTTTTTAAATTTTTTCCAGCATTGAAATTAGGATAGGTTTTGGTTTGACCATTCTGGGAAATACCTATCAGTTCCCTGGAGTTTCACTTCAGCATATATACTTGAAGTTTTTTTTTCTTTAATTTTAGAAAGTTTTCTTAAAATAAAATTTAAGATATTTGTTTATGTTTTCATTATTTTGGGGGGATGATTCTATTCATACCCTCTAATACCCTCTATTTTATTTCCTTTGCTGGTCTTTCATATCTGTCATTGTCTTAAAATGTTTTTATTTTTAGTTTTATGTCTTGCCATTTTTAATTTTCTTTGTTCTGCTTTCAGTCGTGTCTATTCTTCCTTCTATTTTACCTTTTTCTGAAGCAATATCAAACTTAACAATTTCAAAGTACAATACAAAGACATTTTTCCCATGAATCTTCAGAGAGTAAGTTATGGATACGATGCCCCATTAGCACCAAATACTTACGTGTAATTCCTACTACAAGGAAATTTTCCTACATAACCACAATACAGCTGTTAAAATTATAGAATTAACATTGATACACTGTTACTAAGTAAACCTCAGATTCCATTCAAGTTTGGTCAAGATCCCTGGCAAAAGGATCCAGCCCGGATTCTCATACTGCATTTAACTGTCGCATTTATTTAGTCTCCATAGCTGTTTAGAACCATTTTTTCAGTTTTTTTAAATTAGCTTTTAGGGCCTTGATACTTTTGAAGATTACTAGACAGTTGTAAAATGTGATGCTCCTCAGTGAAAATTTGTCAATTTTTCCTGCCTGCTTAGAATTTCTTTTTGCATCATTGGCAGTAAAAACAATTTATGAATTCTTGATGTAGTTCATCTCATGGCACGTTATGTTTTCCTATTACTAGTAATGTAAATTTGGCCATTTGATTAAAATATTGTCTGCAAGGTTTCTGTACTGCAAAGTTAATTTTTTTCTCAAAGGATGTACATTCAAACTGTAAATATCCTATTCCTCAACATATCATTACTTAGTTCACTTGTTTAAAATAGGACAAACTTGTGGATTTTTAAATTTAATGTCTTGTAATCTATAATGTCATTGTTTATTTTAATGTTTGAATTGTCCCAGATTTGGCCAGTGGGAGTCCCCTAAAGGTGGCTTCTTTGTCCTCTTGAATTGACCCCATTACTGTTTGAGCATTTCTTTATTTTCATGCACAATGAGATGTTCCAGGCTGATCTTGTACTGTCCCTGCCCGAGGCATGAAATCACTCATTTTCCCAAGGAATTCTTGCTTCTTTTAGTAGAAAATGGCATTTAGAAACCAAGATCTGAGTGCTGCGTATACTAATTGTTACAGCATGTCACTCCTCCCAGACCCTCTCAGCAGAGAGAACTAGGGTACACACACACACACACACACACACACACACACACACACACACACACGCGCGCACTCTCTCTCTCTTCTATATCCTTCTATATCCATTTATATGTTAAAAACCATGAGGTCATTTCAATACTTTAAACTCCAATCCTCCTCCCCAGGGTTTATTTCAGTTCCCTACCGTTTCATCTTTTCATAGTGTGTCTTTATTCTCTTGAGAAATCTGTTTTTACTATATCTATGTATTCGATCAATTTCTCTGTTTATAAGTAATCTTCCTTCTGCTACTTCTTTCCCACTCTGATTCCCCAGCCGAGCTCTGACGCGCACTGCACCGCACCTTCCTGCCCCAGCACCTGCCCTCCCGGCACCCAAGATGCTCTCCTCTCCTGCTGGTGCGTATTCTCCAGGCTAATATGCCCCGCTCCCTCGCCAATGCACAAACGCACGAACTTCGTGTGGATGCCTGCTATGTTTGGCTTTGTCTAACAGTTTTGGACGGAATTGTTTGAAGAGAGGAAAACTTTTTCTTAATTATTTCCAGCGATCTCTTGGTTCTTGTTTCATGTCCTTCATATAATTTCTAATTAATGTCTGAGCTTTTCTATTTATGGTCTGTGCTGTTCTTTCAAAAGTGCAAGAGTTTTCTTCATGTGTTTTAGCTCATTTTGTGACCATAGTTTTTACCTAATTTGTGGGTCCATTTTCTGTGTTCTCGTAGTCAGAATTTTATAAGGTTCATTTTAATGTTTTTGTTTCTTGTAATTTGTATTTTAAGGGATTAAATAGTATTTTTTTTCCCCGTGTTTAATTAAGGTATTTCAGGGCTATTAAGAGGAGTTTTCTGGTGGATGGGAGGAATGGAGGAAGACATTTTTCCTAGCTTCAGAGCTCAGTGGCTTCCTTCTCTGTTGTCGTGAAAAACTGAAGATATGACCTGTCTGTGTAGCTTTGTTGGATTCAGTCACATTGGATTCAAACTCCAAGTTGGATTCAATGACATTTTCTGCTCCAGCCTCTGCCTCTATAGGCCTTGCTTCCAGGTTACTGCCCTCTGCTTTTCTCTGACTTCCTGGGACCTGCTTTCTTAGAGTCCTTCCCTGTATTTCTCTTCACTGTCCTGCTCTGCTCAATCCCCCTGGCCCCCAGCTCAATATTTTCCTGGGAAACAGTAGTTGGTGGTTATGTCTGAGATTTTCAAGGGCTCCAATGGCCTCAGTGCTTTTTGATCCATATGACCTTTCTTTTTTTCCTTTATATATACCAAAACTCTGACCTTATGAAAGTATTTCCTTTCTGGTATTTCTCAGAACAATACGTAAAGGTTGCCCATCAGGATGGTGTTTTCTCTTCTTGTGAATGAGCACTTGGTATTTTTTAAAAATTTCGATAGCTGTGAGGATATGGTAATGGACTTCCATCACGCAACAGTTCTTTCATACAAGTCTTGCTTCTATTGGTGGTTTTGCAGAAAAGGCTTTTGATGATCTTGTTAAAGATGTTCATGTCTTTCCTCCCACCCTGTGCTGGTGGATGTGTTTCTCTTTCAGGAAGCTTTAGTGAAATTATAAACAACATAATGCAATGCCAACTTATGGCAAGTCCCTTGGTTTTAGAATACAGTAAATTATTCCTGGGCTAGCTATTTCCAATAGGATAGTTTGGAAGGAGCAGGAATTCTCTCTGGTTCAGAATGAAGTCCCACTGAAACAGGATTTGTGGGTATAAGGAGTTAAGCCCTGTTCTTCACTTTGGATGAGAAAGGTTAGCAACTGCAGAAGTTCTTGCCGATCACAGATTCTCTCCTACCTGTCATATAGTAGCTGGTGTGCCTTGATGAAAGCTTTTCTTTTGTTCTTTTCCTCATTTATCCTTAATTCCTTTGTGTCCCTCTCTGTGGTATTAAAGGGGAATCATTGAAGCTCCCAGGTGTTCTTTCCTCATCTCTAAACAAAAGGTCATTGATTTTGCTCCTCTCCATGTGCCTCATATTTGAGAGGCAACTGGTTGGCTGCTTCCATTGAGCTTTGTAAGGAGCACGCTTCCTCCACATCCTTCCTTCCCTGGTCCAATTTTTTACCACCCTTAGAAGTTCTTCCTCAAATATACATGTCTTGGGGCATGAGTGTTTCCTAGTTCTGTCTCAGAAAAGATTTTTCTCACTTCAATTGATTGCTACAAAATATGAGCAAAGATATCTTTGCTTCACCATTTTACAACTCTTCATCTGTTTATTGTTTTTTATATATAGAAATGAATTTTTTTAACTTAAAACCTATTAATCTTTTTATTTATCACTGGTTTTAAAGTTTTTCTCAGAAAGGTCTTTGCTCATAAGATGTTCACCCATATTTCCTTTTCATGTTTTAATTTGTTCATTTAAAAATATTTAATTCCCTAATCCTAATGGAGTTTATTTTTAAGTAAGGTTTAACCTAAATGTCTTTCACCTAAATTCACTTATTTTTATGAATGGTTGCTGTGTTTCCCTCCTACTATTTATTTATATCTGTCCTTTCCCCACTGTTATGTAATACCACAAAATATATTAAGTTCTGATGCAAACTTTCTGGAGCTCAATGTACTATTCTATTTCCATCATCTGTCATCCTGTTTCTATTTCATATCCACAATGTTTTAATTATTGTGTCTTGAAGATGTGTTTCGTTACATGAAAAATAAGTTTGCCTCACTCCGTAGTACAGGACATCAAGCCCTTCAGTTCTCGACTGCTCATTTGGATAAGCAAAAAAAACCACAAGGAGGGCTGGGGGGCGCAGACGTAGCCTTTTTTACTCACAGAGAGCAGAGCGCCCACAGCAGCAGATCAGCAACGCAGGACCACACCTCCCTGAATCTGAGACTTTTAAGTCCCAGACAAAAGGGGATCGTGTCTTGCTGGTGACTCTAAACTGCATTACCTCAGTGTGTTCGTGCAAAGAGAAAAGGTCGAGAAGCGGCCACACAAGACGAGAAGTGGTTCCCAAGAGGAGATGAGAAGAGAATTACAATCCATTTCCAAAGCAATACCCATTCCTTCTGGGCAGGGGCCCCCTGGCCAGCCTTTCATTATGGGGGTCAGAGGAGCCTGTCCAGCATGACCCTGTACACTCTGTTTCCACAATTAATCTTAGCTCTTCCAGCCATTTTTGAGGTGTTTTGTTAAGTTGATCAATTGATATTTTATACCCTTGAGGTCCCTTTCAGAAATGTGGAATTCATGTCTACTATGTCAGTATATCAGGAAGGTTCTCTGATTTTCTTCACAGCTCCAACTATGGCAAATGTAATTTCCACTCTTATTTTATTATATAGGTTTTTTCAAATAGTAACTATAGCTATGGAGAAAATTTTAATGTCAGGGTAAGACTGGCCTTGTGAAAGTAATTGAAAAGATTGCCATTAAAATTCATTTAAAGGATTTAAATACTAAGAATGGTCTATTCCTTGAATATTTAAAGAAGTTCTATTGAAACCAACTCGGGCTGATGCCATGTGGTGAGAGGGCTACATTTGCATTTTTTTAAAAAACTTAATAGATTTTATAGGACCCAGGAGAGACAAAACCATCCACTTAATTCAGTCATATAATAAACATCATATGCCAGCTACTGCACAGTGTTAGGGTTACTGAGACAGATGAGTTCTTTGTTGCTTAGTTTCCTGGGAATTAATTTTGACTTATTAAACCACCAAATACTCTGATATTAAATAATGATTACACTGGCAAAATAATCTGAGTTTAAGATCTTTTTACGTGGCCTTCTTTTGATGTTATCACTCCTTAAACTAATTCTAAGAGGTTGACTGCTGTAATCCCAGAGTAAGCCACTGATCAGTTTTCTATTTCAGTATTGTCAATCTTATCTCTATCCAAACACAGCATATCAAAGGGCTCTTATGCTATACTATTAATGCTCATGATTCATTGGGTTAATGTGTAAATTGTTTGAAGAACGTCCATGTTGGGTCCCCAGCACCCAGTCCACACATGTGAAATCATCTTTTTGGAGCTTATGAAACTCACAGAAATCCTTTCCTATGTATAAGAGATATGTAATTGCTTCCATGTGTATAAGGTATTACAGTTTTTTTCCATTTGTTTCTCAGAATATCCTATGGGATAGTTATGGCAAAGTTTATTTTCTTCACTTTGCAATGGACAAAACTGAGGCTTAAACAGAGTGACTTTTCCTCGGCCAGAGGGCTTGGGGAGGGCGCATAAAAGGCATTGTTGGAAGAGGTCATTGAGAAGATGTGACCTTTAGTTGACGTAAGAGTGGGACCCAGGCAATCAGGCCATGATGGGAGGCTCCTCACCTTTCCCCAGTCCTTGGAATGGGGATTCTGCCCACCATTCCCACACAAGGTCAAAACCTTGAGTAGGAACATGTTGTTGAGACCATCTGGACAGTATGTGTAACTGAAACCCGTTAAGGCTTCTAATTAACTTTTAAGATTCTGGCGATCAGGTGTGGAGATCTAATGTCTTGCTGTGTTAAAGATGAGCCTTGAATGTAATTCTGTTAGCTGACCTGCCACCTGCCACTTGGAGCCCCCTTTTTTCTGAATCTCTCCTGACCTTTGTGTATGGGGGCCGGTTTTCTAAACAATTGGCATAGATCTAGCCTCCTTACTCCAAAGTTTGAAGAAAGTAGTTTTTAATTTGCATAGTTTTTACTACAGGGTAATGTTTTAATTGTTTGCGCCTAAATTCTACAGTGACTAAATTTGCTTTTGAATTATCTTGTAACTGGATAATTCTCCCTCTCTGCCTGGCAATGGCTCCTATGCTTCCTTTTAAAACACAGGGTTGCAAAAGCTGTCGGGTCAGCCTCCCAACTCAGCGACGGGGCCCTGACAGAAGGTATAGGAGTTGCTGCTTCGTGAAGATGTCTTGTTTTATCCTCTAACCTTCTAGCTTTGTCTGATTTTATCCCAATTTGTTATCTGTAACTTTTTTCCTGAGAAAGATAGAAAAAAATTAACCCATGTAATGAGAATAGTAGGGAGGTGTAATTTCATGTTATTGAGATGTAATTATTTATTGAGATATAATTTTCTGTTCTTTTTATATTTTATAATGAAAGGAGAATTTTAAAATTGTGTCATGCCTTTGGGATTATAGTCTTTAAATGAGTGAGATAATACTTCCAAGAGTAAGCATGTAATTATAGGCAGATTATGAAAACAGAGTTCACTTTTATTCTGTCTATATTGTGGAATGTAATTACATTCAGAAAATGAATAAAGTGTAAAGATACAACTTAACTTTACCCGATTTTGATAAAAGTAAAGCCACCCAATTATCACCCAGATCAAAAAATATAGACCCACTTGGTCCTAACAAGTGTCACTTGGCTAATTTTTTATAATCTCCTTGTTGCAGCTTTTCTGTATGCTACTGTATTTTTAGATAATACAGTTTAGTTGGACTGTGTTTTTGAACTGTGTATATCTTGTTCAATTTCTTCTGCTCAACTTTATGTATATAAGATTCATTCCTGTTGTTTCAGAAAGATGTAATTTGTTAATTTCCAGTGCTATCTGATATTTCATTACACAAATCCACCACTATTTATTTAATTATTTAGTATTGCTGGATATTTGACTTGTTTCCAGTTTTTAGTTATTATAGATAATACTGCCATGAACGTTTTTATTCATGCCTCCTGGTACTTATATACACACATTTCTTTTGGACATAAATCCAGGAATAGAATTGTTAGTTATAAACATTTCAAATATTTTCTCCTACTCTGTGACGTGCCTTTGAATTCTCTTGATCATATATTTTGATAAGCTGCAATTCTTAATTTTATCTTAATATAAATTTATCAATCTTTTCATTCTGCTACAAATTTCTTCCTCGTCTGATGGTTGAAGCTAATTCACACACAAATTTTGTGTCTTATACACAACATCTGTAAAGAATTCACACCCAAATTTTATTTGTATCTTACACACAACATTTGTTGTGAAGAATTTGCACACAAATTTTATCTGTGTCTTACGCACATTTGTTGTGAAGAATTCACACACAAATTTTATTTGAGATAGATTATAAATCTAAATGGCAAAAGATAAAATAATAAAGGTGTTAGAAGAAACAAAGAAGAATATGTTCATGGCATTTGGGGTCAGCATAGGGTTTTTTTCAGTCCTCACCCAAGGATATGTTTATTGACCTGGGGGCAGAGGAGAGAAATATCGATGTGAGAGAGAAACATCAATCAATTGCCCCTGGTAATAAAAATAGCCTCTTCAACAAATGGAGTTGGGAGAACTGGAAAGCTACATGCAAAAAATTGAAATTCAACCGCCAACTTACACTACACAAAAGTGAACTCAGATGGATAAAAGACTTAAATATAAGTCGTGACACCATAAAAGTCATAGAGGAGAACATTGGCAGGAAACTCTCAGATATTCCACACTGCAATGTTTTCACTGATACGTCTCCTAGAACAAGGGACATAAAGGAAAGAATTAACAAATGGGACTTCATCAAAATAAGAAGCTTCTGCACGGCTAAAGAAAACATCAGCAAAATGAAAAGGGAACCAACCATATGGGAAAACATATTTGCCAATGATACCTCAGACAGGGGTTTGATCTCCAAAGTACATAAAGAACTCACACGACTCCATTCCAGGAAGACATACAATCCAATTAAAAAATGGGAAAAGGACCTGAACAGACATTTCTCCAAAGAGGACATAAACAGGGCCCAGAGACATATGAAAGGATGCTCATCATCACTAGCCATCAAAGAAATGCAAAGTAAAACCATGATGAGCTACCACTTCACACCAGTCAGAATGGCCATCATAAATAAATCAACAAACAACGGATGCTGGCAAGGCTGTGGAGAAAAGGGAACCCTAGTCCAATGTTGGTGGGAATGCAGACTGGTACAGCCACTGTGGAAAACAGTTTGGAATTTCCTCAAAAAGCTATAAATGGAATTGCCTTTTGACCCAGCAATTCCACTGCTGGGATTATATCCTAAGAATCCTGAAATACCAATTCAAAAGAACCTATGTACCCCAATGTTCATAGCAGCACAATTTACAATAGCCAAGTGCTGGAAGCAACCCAAGGGCCCATCAATAAATGGGTGGGTCAAAAAACTATGGTACATTTACACAATGAAATACTACGCAGCAGGAAGAAATAGCTACTACCTTTCGCAGCAGCATGAATGGAACTGGAGAGCATTATGCTAAGTGAAATAAGCCAGGGGGCAAAAGACAAATACCATATGATCTCACCTATAAGTGGAACCTAATCAATAAACAAGCAAGGAAAATATAACCAGCAACATTGAAAGAAAAAACAAACCAACAGTAACAAGAGGGGAAGTGGGAAGGAGGTAACGGATAAAAGAAAGAGCCAAATCAAAGAACATGTATAAAGGACCCATGGACAAAACCAAACTGAGGAAGGATTGAGGGTGGGAGGTGGGGGTGGGTGGGGCAGGGGAAAGTGGTAGCAGGAAAATGGAGACAAATGTATTTGAACAATAAAAAATTAAAAAAAATAAAATTGTGTGAAATAAGGGGTTAAGATTAATTTTTTTCCATATGATTATCCAATTGACCCAGTACCATCATTGAAAGTTACCTTTGTTAAAAACCAAGCCAACACACACACACACGCACATACACACACACACATATTTCTGGATAGTTTATTCTGTTTTAATGGTTGATTTTTCTAACCTTGTGCCCATTGTCACACTGTTTTAATTACTGTGGCTGAAGTCTGGCGGTATCTTTTATAATTGTTCTTCAAAATATATTTTTAGATTTTATGCAATTGCATATAAATTTTAAAATCAGTCGTAATCGATTTTCACACACAGCTTGCTGGGATTGATTAGGATGATGTCGATTCTACAGATTAATCTGAGAGAAGGACATTTAATAATTTTTTTAGAAGAGATGCAACTAAAAATATTGCATCTCCCAATCTATAAATATGGTTCAGCTCTGTATTTATAAGATATTCCTTAATTTCTTTCAGCGATATTTTTTAGTTGTAAGTTAAAGATCTTGCACATATTTTATTAGATTTATTCACAGGTTTTAGACTTTCTTGATGCTATTGTAACTGGTATTGTTTTTTAAATCCAATTTTCCAGTTATTTTTTATTATGTTTTCAGTTAAATCTATTTCTTTGGGCATCTTAGAATGTGGTGCTAATTTGAGAAGATTTTGTATTTTCCAATTTTTTTCTAGCTTCAGTCCACTTTTATTTTACAACCTCTTTGTTTCTTTGTTTTCTTCTATTCTGGGTTTTCAAATTTCTGAGTTGAAATGCTCTTTCATATCTGCAAATTCTTGTTTAATTTTTTGACATTTATACTGGAGCATTTTTGCTACATTTTTCTTTATTTTGTAGTTTTGTTTCATTTTGTAAATATTTTGATTAATTTCTTTTTTATACTTATATTTGCTTTGTCTTGGTGTAGTCTTCCAAAAATCTGTTCATTTTTCAATGTCTTGGGTTTTCCTATATTAACTCAAAATTTATTTTTTTGACTTTTAATCAATTCATTTATTTTTCCAAATACATTTGTCTCTGCCTTCCCCCCACCACAAAATTTAGATAACATCTAATTTAGGATAAAGTATTTTCTCAGGTCTATAATTTTAAACATTATGAAAATCTATCTAACATTTCTCTGTAGGTTTTATTGAGAATTTCTGGTGACTTATAATTGTCTCCACTCTATATTTCATTCCTTGGTTTTTGTTTTTTCTGTGACAATTTAAATTCATTTATTTAAAGTTCCTAGTCTCCATTAACAGTAATATAGAAAATATTTTGCATTTATGAATAGTAGTTACTTTTAGAGACCTTCAGAGCACTTTATAGGCATTGTCTAGTGAAGAATATTATTAGAAAGAACACCCAACAGATAAGATCATTTCTGCATAACTTAATTGTGCTTTTTTGTTCTTGGTTTTTGGGTTTTGGTTTTGTCTAACATGAAAAGAAAAGACTGAAGTTTTAGGAAGGCTGAAAGACTATTACAGTGTTTTATTATTTATAATTCTGGGCTGAAACATTTTGGAGAAACTATTTGAAAATGTTGATTATGAATCAGAAAGAAAATGTCTAGATACTAAGTCCAATATGTGCCAATTTATTGCAATCCTGTCTACAGAGTCTGAGATTTTTAGAGATAAGCTTCATATTATGGAAGACAGTTTCAACCCTAAGGCTAACTTACTATTGCTTGCAATTGTTCACAGAAGCGAACATTGTTCTATTCTCATAGATCCATCAACCACTTGGGTACTCCCTTGATGAAGTTCATTACATCAGTAGTAGAGCAAAACCTGTCTGCAATGGCCGAGATCCTCCAGGGGGCAGCAGAGTAGCAGTTGCCATCTACTCAGCAATAACTGGAGGAGTCAGAAGGAGTCCTGGGATTGTGGAGAAGCCCCAGCCTGAGAGGAGGGCCAGAAAACAAGAGCAGAAAAGTATCAGGATGTCAGGTTCAAGGAAACACACACACACACACACACACACACACACACACACACACACACACACGCATGATCTGAGGGCAGAACTGTCACTGATGCAGAAATAGGAGCTGGGTTTTGGTCAAATAGAGAGCATAGATTCACTTTTCTGTTCAATGTTTCCTAACAGACCCATGAGGGATGTAGTAAGTTCTCTACTCAATGTGGTGTTAAGATGTATGATCAAGTAACTAAGTAAAGTATATTTAGTGCCTTGAAAAAATGCACGAAGTGCTGTAGAAATTCAGGAACAGTGACCGCAGGGGTGGAGGGGTGGTGGTGAGGAGGGCTTCATATGTGGGTGACATTGATACCAGGCTCTAGAGAATGAGCAGCAAGAGAGACAACAGAGAGAGGATAAAGGGTATACTGAACATCTGGGCAGTGGTGAGCTGTTAAAGGTGTAACGTAATGTCCACATGAAGAAATGTGGAAGACACCATGGTCAACTTTCCATCTGTGCATCTCTCCTATAAAGCAGAATATCTCTGAAGATAAGATCTATGAACCCACTTTATAAATATTACTGGTTTTCATGGCTCTTTGGGGCTCTTAAAAGGATAAAGATGAATTGGATTTGCAGAAAATTGGAAGGTTTTAATATTTTGTTGAAACCATAAAACTCCATGGGAAATAAGCAATATGAGCCCTCACTCCACGACTACATTGTAAGGCAAGGACATGAAGATTGGGAGCAGGGACTTTATTAGGAAAGACGAAATACATCGGTTTACCATGCAAGCTTTGTTCTTCATTCCCCTCACAGTTTCTCTTTGTGAGGTGTAGGCATCTTGGAATTCTTGGGCTTAAGCTTGAAGGATCTAGGATTTTTCAATGTCTTGATTGTTCGGTACTTTCCCTCACTTGGTATCAATATATCAGATAAGTATCCAGAGAAACATAGATCTTACAAATCAGCTAGTGGAGAGGTGACACACATTCTATGAAAAAGTAGGTGCAGGTGATCACTGGTTAGCATTGCTCTATTCTAGTGTTAAAATTCCAGACTCCTGGAGCCTAAGTGAAGGATCCAGAACCTCTCCTCAATTCCATTTGCAACAATATTTAGACTGGCATTAGTGCCTGGCACGGAATTAGTACGTAGTCAATAGTTGTAAGATACAGAGATGAATGAACTCATCAATCAGTCAGTTGGATTGCATTAAAACAAAGACATTTATGAGAGTTTCTAGTCCTGAATTTGCTCTCTTTATCCTTGTCTTTAAAAAATTGAGACATTGGTACTTGTGAAAGACATATGCTAATTGTGATCTGAAACAGAGCTGCCCAACCAGTGTACTCTGAACAGATGAATGTGTGTATTGTAGAAATTGATCAACTGGCAACTGATCAGGCTCTGCAGCAGCTGAAGCTCCTTAGAGGACAGCGTGATTGGAGAAGAATTTGAGGGTGTGCCTCTGGTACCCACAAACTGGAAGAATGGAAGCCAGCATTGTCTGCTCTAATGGGCAACCCTGAGTGTCCAAGGATGTATCCTTCCATCCAGATTTCTATCTCAGCTGCCTACTGCAGAGAGTGGCTGACCATTTTGGACAACAGAAATGCACTAATGCTCATGTTCTAATTGGCTGAAAAGCATTGCAGATGTAGCCCAAGGTGCAGCCAGGGAGGTTTGTGGGGGGCTGACCATGGGTTCCTGGGGATAGTTTTCAAGCCTGTGTTCACTAATATCTGATACTTTTGTCATTTTGGGGGACCAGTGTATCCCTTTAGTGCAGTCTGAGCCAGCTCCAGTGTGACTGTGCTATAATGCAAGTACCATCTGTAAGTAATAATGTTTTTTATCATTATTTTGAATTATTTGATATGAAAAAAATTTCTTGCAGTCAAACCCCATCTACAAGTCATAAGAAAGTTAACCATTACATTTGATAATGGAAGTTAAAGAAGAGTTATTAGAGTCTTTAAATGTAATTTCAACTGTTTTAAATATTTAGATTGTAAAAAAAACAGTGGCTCTAAATTTTTTATCATCTACTTTTGCAAATGGTTTCTCATCAACGATGACTATCAAGAATTTGAAGAGCTCATCATTAAGAAGTCTCGTCAGGAATCAGATGTCAGTCACCTCGAGCATAGAACTTTAATTAAAAACTTTATGTCCATTGACAAAACATCAACTTTCTCTCCAAATTTTTAAAAATATCTGATTCATACATTTTATTATCAATATCAAATTTAATATGTTGTTAATATATTATTTTATTTATCTTATGATTAGATATTAAAAAGAAAATCTAACCATTTTTTTTTTACCAAGCCTTCTAGAGAATCTCCAAAATAATTTTTGGTATGCCATACCAATATTAACACTTGTTATAAGTATTAATATGTACATAACCACCCCTCCACACCCACACAAAAAGAAGAAATTGAAACTGGTTAGGACACTTAGGTTGACTTTGCTTTTGGCCCCTTGAGGGCTGTCTTCGGGTCTTATGATTTAAATCTTTGCACTGGATTTATGTCAAAGATCAGAAAGTTGTTCCATTTTCAGGGTTTCAGATGTGCTTATTAAATTATCCAGATTGCATATGATAGGAAACTCTTTGCATCTTCTTCTAATGGACTGACTGGTGGAATATGATATGAATTTGTTTTATCATTTAGGGAGGACTGAGCAGCTACTGGGTTTCCTTTTTTCATTGGCTTCCATTATGGCAATCTAAATTGTAGTAACAATTACTGTTAGGACATATTTGAACTATTGAAGTTTAATATTAAAATAGAAAAAATTATCCAGAAAACAGGCAAAAATTATAATCCCCTTTCATTGTGCATAACTTGATGTTACTTAAAGATAAAAGGCTTCATCACCCAAATTCATCTTCATACAGATTTTTCTTTTCTTTCCTGCTTTTCTACTGACATTTTAAATAATAACTTTGCTGATATCTGCACATTGTTCTTGGCTGGTATAATTTTTCATTAAAACACAGCCCACTCCTCTATGCCCCACATGTATTAAAGTCAGGCAACTTAGGATCTGTACAAACCAAGCAGCTGATTATGACCTGTGTGAATTGGATGGTCTGGATTGGAATCTCATTTAGCAATGTTACTTACTATAGAAAGAAATCAGATCAAGTCTGGGAAGTGAAGGACATTGAAAGTCTTGTTTTCCACTGTACTTAGAAGAGAATTTTAAAAAGATTTTTATAAACATGGGTCAGATTACATATTTGAGGCACACTTAAGGTAGCACACTGTCACATTGTTTCTTCCATGGTGTCCCTCAGTGTAGGACCATAATAATATTTTCCAAATAACCTGTGACTCAGCTTTGTCTGTTTTCAGAACCACTAGTTCCTCATATCCTTCCTTTTCTTTTAAATTGTGTGTAATATCTGTCCTTTCCGATATGTAGTATTCATTAAAGAGAAAAATTGGTGAGGGTCCTTATGTAGTTATATTTCTTAGGATTTTACTTATTAATTTTTCTTAAAATGTAGTCAACATGCAATATTATGTTAGTTTCAGGTGCACAATATGGCGATTCAACATTTATGTCCTTATGAAGTGGTCACCACAATATAAGTCTGGTAACCACCTGAAGTTGTGATGATATTATTGACTCTGTTCTCTGTGCTGTATATTACATCCCTGGAACTTATTTACTTCATCACTGGAAATTTGTACTTCTTAATCGCCTTCAAGTGCACCACTGTTTTCTCTGAATGATTAGAAATGAACTACATTATATCTTATCTTTCACACATGTCTACCTGGGCACTCCTTTCAGATTACGTTCCCTTTAAGAACAGTGCTATATCTCTTTAAGAAATCTAGCAACCAATGAGTCCAGTATATCCTGATGAAAATAATAGGTGTTTATCCCACTCAGTTCTATTTTACTTAATAAAACTTGACTTTAAAAGAATATGAGCAGGTTAGGAGTCAGAGGACTGGTAACTGGGAGAACCCTGGATTCCCGAGTCTAACTTAGGTGCTAATTTGTGCTATGATTTTGGGTAGATTTTCACATTTTCCACTATTGTTTTTCTTACCTGTAACATTAAGGAATTTGGACTAGATAGTCTCTAAACTGTCTGTCATCCTGTAGTTCTGATAAAATTCTATATTTCTGCAAAAGTAAATTATTATAAACCTTAAAATAGCTTTGAGTTAGCCCTGATTAAATTGAAAATTGAAGCCTGAGTCTGCAAGTCATTTTTTTTAAAGCAGGAAACTTGAGGGCCTGATCAGCTATTGACACAAGTGCTTTGGGAATGGGAGATGGAGTAAGTACTAGCTTATGTTTAAATAGGCAGCGGAGAATGTTGGTAGATAGTTACCTATCATCATTTACTGCAAAGTGTATATAAATGTGTACTTATCTGTGTCTAGCCATTAAAAAAATAATGAAATAAATATATAAATATATATATATATCAGTTAATTTACCAAAAAGGATAGATAAACTTTTCTATAATATTAAAAATTTTAATAGTTACATAGGATGTTGGCTTATATACTTGCAATTATATTTATTATAATTAAATGTATTTGATAAAAAATACTTGTTGAAGAAAACTTTTTTATTCAAATAAACCTAGAGGTGGTCAACGAAGAATCGCTTTCCTGTATCTGTCTTTTTTCTTATCAACTTGCTTATTAAGGGAACTATCACATTAGTTAGTGCCTGAGACCCTAACCATTGATCCCAAATGCTTTGGTCCCAAATATTTGGTTTCGAAATGGGCATACATAATGCAAGCCAGGTCATAATCACTCCTCACTGAGATTTTTAATCTTCGGGCTGAGTATAGGGTCATTGTCTCTTGGTGAGCTGAAAGGTTAGCAAGCAAAAAAACGTCACTGGTGTTGGCAGCCATGTTTCCCAAAGTGCAGAGAAGGACTGTCTATTGTAAGAAGAGACCGAGGCCATTTTCAAAGCAAAGCAGTGCTTCGAAGCAGAGAAGGGGGCATCCTGAGAGTCTCAAGTCCTTGATTCTAGCTATTCTGGAAGCCAGTTAGAGCTTTGCTCTCCAATTATTTCATAAGATACTTGTGTATTCTTTCAATATAGTATATTGTTTAAATCTTCTGAGATTTTTGTCACTTATACCAAAAAGAATCTAACACAGCTTCTTTTTATTGCTGTGTATCTGATCACCAACAGTATCTATGGAATTAGTCTGAAATGCCATGTTACTAAAAGTGATATTATATAATATCCATGGTGTCTTCAGAATGAGTTTCAGAGTGAAGTCGAAGATTGTAAAAACTAGTGTACCAAGGATTTCTCAGTAAATTCATAATTTGGAATATTAAGTTAACTTGGAATAGTGGATTTGAATACTCACATGTAAGGAATAATACAGATATGGATGTGAATCTAAGTATCTCTTTAAGGGTGAGAATTAAATACATTAGAAGTAGAAGTTTTCTTAGAAATCATCTAATTCTCATTTTTTTTCCAGGTGGATAAACTTAGGCAAGGATTGAAAATTGATTTGTAATAATTAGCAATGTGACTTTTTTTTATTTGACTTCTAAAGCAGTTCTCTGTGGAAAAAAATACTAACTTGCCATATGACCTTTTCTCTCTGGGTCTCAGTTTGTCCTCTGTAAGCTGAGTGGGTTATACCAGATAATCATTGTGATTCACTCCAGCTCTAATATTCTATGACTCAATGATTTTATGATGCATACAATCATTATCCAATGTTTATATAATGCCAGAGGACTTTGATTTTGTTCGAAAATCTGGACTGAAATTCTACTTAGAAAAGAGAAAGAAAAGGCTGAGCAATGAGAAGAGCTGGGCCAGAAGGACAAAAACCCAAAAGTGATACAAAGAGCAAAATTTAATTCATTTATCTGTTGGCAATTTACAAGTTGAATATCTGTTGCCATTTACATCAGACTTGAAAACAGATTTTGCTATTTACTCTTTTGTGTTTAGTCTAAGCACAATGTTTTTCAATTAAAAATATATCAGATTCAGGTTCATAGAATAATTTAGTGAAGAGCACTTACAGCATTGGTCTTGAGTATGAAGAAGATGAACTGTGTTATTTTTGAAAAGGCTTAGCTATAAAGATACTATTTAACTAGTCATATATTAAAGCAAGCTATAGGGAGGCTGTTAATAATAATGTATTTCTGGGTGATGTAAAATTTCTATGTCATTTCAAGACATTCAATCACACTCGTTTTATTGACAGACTTTGGTTTGATTCTATTTTCTAGGACTTATTGTCTGTGTGTCCTTGAGCAAGTTACCCAGTCCTTCTAAAACTCAACTTCCTTTTGTGTAAAATGGAGATACTATGTATGCTTAACTCATATTGTGTGTATTACATGAGATAATATGTAAGAGCTTACTATGTAGCAAGTTCAATGGCTCCTTCGAGGAGTACGCTCTGTTGAAAAAGGACAGTGAACTGTACATAACTTTCATAAAACAGAAAATCTTCAAGCAAGGTGGACTTCAAGTTTTTGTTTGCATTCCTATAAATAAATAACCTTATTAAATCGAGCACATGAGTTTTTGGCAATGAGTGAGAAGGTTTCAATACAAACATGTTTTAGTTTTAGTTTTTAGTATTTATTGATAGCTTTTAGAGAGAGTGAAAAAAAGGAGTAGAGAGAAGGAAAGAGAGAGAGAGATTTATTTTTCTACTTATTTATGCATCAGTAGTTGATTCCTGTACGTGCGCTAACTGCTGATCAAACTTGCAGCCTTGGTGTATTGAGGTGATGCTCTAACCAGTTGAGCTACCTGTCCAGGACACAAACATATATTTTAGATCATTGAAAATAGTACTTATTATTTATACAGTTCACAGTATACAGTACTTTTAGGTATAAATAAAAGGGTGTGTGTATAATTTTGATTTTTTTCCCCTGTTCACAAATAACTATATTATTATTTCCACTCTTTAGATGATGAAATTGATTTAGAGATTTGGTGCATACCTAGCTAGTTAGTGATGGTACTAACACTGAAATCAGATTTTCTGTTTCTGGTATAGTGCTCTATTTAATGAATGTTTATTGAGCATTTATAAGAAACAAAGCACTGTGGTGGGCACTAAGAGAGATGTATTGTAATATGTAGCATTGTTTTCTCATCCAGCAATTCTCCTGCCAACTGTGCTTTGTAGGAACTTCCCACAGTTGTCTGAGAACTGCCGCTATTCACCAAACTCTAAGCACAGGGTGACCGAGATGGCTTCCATGTTAACCTCAGTGTCATCTTTCATGGAAGAGAAGAAGAGAGAGGATATGAATCTGTGCACACATTCGTATTGTGTTTACTTTGAGGATAAGGGACACTGGATGTTGCCCAATTCAAATCCTCTTCCTGAGAATTCGTACCTACAGGAGAGAAAGTCATCTGAATAGATGCACTAAAACATGCGGCATTTGGGAATGGATTGCAGTCACATTCTGCTACTAAGGAGAGGAGAAACCCTGGCTGAGTGAGAGAGAAAAACTCAGTAGATATTCAGATGCCAGTTGAGATGTGAGACAGAAAGAATCCTGGAGGTAACTTTGTAGTTATTCTTGAGCCCAACCACATTTTTTCTGGTGTTCCATGATTCACTTCATTCATCACAATAAATCTGCCTTTTTGGTTAAATTAATTACAACTATATTTTTGCTATATGTAGTAAAGATTTAGAATTAATACCAACATCAAGATTAAAGACATGAGGTCTCTGCTTCTGTGAGCAAGAAACCAACACGAGCATTTTCCAAATGATTAATATTAGGCTAATTGCTTAAGAAGTAGTGTGAAGCTTGTGGTGATGCAGATTCTAGAGCAACACTTCCACAGGTTCCGGTTCAAGATGTCTGCAAGATGGCCCGGGGATCTGAATTTTAACATGATTTTCAAGTGATTCTGATTCTCATTCAGAATAGCAAACCTCTGGCAGGAGTACTTTTGTAAATGTTTTGGGGACATGGCATTGTAAGATGGTACAGGTCATATCAGTTATAATACATCAGCTATATTGCAGGTTGAGTATGGATTAGATAACAAATTAAACATTTCTCTTACGCGGTTACTCTCCGTTTGATGTGTTACAATGAGGAGAGGAGAAAAGGCAATGCAGTCAGACCTGGGGATAAAGGGTTTGGTGGAAAATAGGGAAGAACTGAAGAGCAGCATGGAAGTGTTACATAGGAAAGGAGTGAGGAGTGATGGGCAGAGGAGTTGCTCTTGCCCCACTCACAGAGGCACTCGAAGTATGAGGCACGTCAGGCCAGAAGCAAGGGAAAAGGAAAATGCTCAAGCTCTTTGGTAGAAGAAACCCTTGTCATCTCCTCTACCTGGCCTCTGTTGGGAAGGTGGTTCACAGACACGGAGAATATTTCCCTGGTCTTTGCCTCCTCGTCTCATGGGCTATTTCCCGATTGGCATCTTGGGAAGAATTACTTACCATCCCCAAATTGACCCCCCTATAATTTACATTTACCTCAACATCTTTCGCAAATGCATGTCATCAGTAATTCATGGCAGCTTTAACCATAATCAAGCTGCAAGGACATTCCTGTGAGAAGCTTTCCAACTGAGAAACACAAGCAGTTCCATCGATATTACTAACACCCTAGAGGTAAGTGTGAGAACAATAAAAATGGCCCTGGGGGTGGAGTAGAGAGAAGAGATGGCATAATGATTCTCTATAGTTGTTTTCTGGCTTTGCCAAAAAGCATTACTGGGAAATGGAAACTGGGTGTGGTTCAGCTCTCAGGAATTTTGGGTGTCATTGCAGGAAGAACACTTTGAGATTATCCAGTCCAAGCTTTCTGAGCCTCAGTGAAAGGAAGGGACCTATCTAGGCTCACACGTCTATAGGTGGCAGAGCCAAGTCAAGAAGTTATATCTCCAGCACTGAACTTTGTATTCAATAAATGCTCTACAAACAGCACAGCATCGTACTGTCGTACTGTGTATCCCAAACAAAATTACTATGAGTAAAACTCATGGCTGTGCATAAGGCATGAGAAGACAGGTAATATGAGAGGCAGAACAATGACAATAGTTATATTAGTCAGCCTGACCTACAAAGCAGAATATCACAGACCAGGTGACTTAAACAACAGAAATTTATTTCTCACAATTCTTGAGGCTGAGGAAGTCCAAGGTCCAGGTGCCAGTCAATGTGGTTGCTGGTGAGGATTCTCTTCTGGGCTTGCAGGCAGACAACTGCCTTCAGAGCACTATGTGTCTCTTCTTATAAGGACACCAAGCTCATTAAATTAGGGCCCCTAATTTGATTATAACCTCATCTAACTTAAGTACCTCCTTATAAGCTGTATCTCCATATACAATCACTTTGTGGAGTTAGGTCTTCAACATATGAATTTTGGAAGGATACTGTACAGTTCATAGCAATAATCATCTTCATACTCGCCCTCCTCCTTCTGTCTTTCTACACATCCTCATGGTCGCGCTGGTAATTTGGGTAGAGGGAGGTACTTGTTCTCACTGCTAATAACAGAGATACTGCTTTTGAAAGAAAAAGAAGAGACAAAAGTAGCTATCCATAATGGCACCTTATGTCTATTTCAGTTTCTGCAGTGTTTCCTTATATCAGGAAAGCTCCATAGGAAAAACCAACTCAGTACATGTCAACTAACACTGATAACTCTCTTTGAGAGATGTATGGATATATCAGTGTTAGCTGACTTTAACTGTGTTGTTCAACTACTGAGTAGTTTTACAGATCCACAGTCTTTTATCTGCAATTCCAAAATCCAGAAAGCTCCAAAATCTTATTGTTTTCTGTAAATGTGCAGCAAACTCACTTAATGGCAAAATCTGACCTGTCCTAATGTGAGACCATTTATAGTCTTTACTGTCCCACTAATGGAAATTATTCCTGTGTTTTGCTGAGGAAATATTAAACTATTTAATTATGGGGTCCTGCCCCAGATCCTGCAAAGGTATTTGTACTGTACTAAGAATGGTACTGAATTATCTTTCTAAAATACAAATGAGTATGAGTTCTTAAAACATATATGGCCCCAAAGGACTTAGATAGGGAAATTAGAGTTTGTAGTGAAGTAAATCTTCTCCAAGGACTGAAATTGTGCATGATACTGGTAGCAGGGAAAAGCAAGGTTAAACAGAAGCTATTGCCCCAAGTTCCCAGGAAATGAGCTGTTGCTGAAGCCATCAGACCAGGTATGGGTGAGAAGGTGACTGAGTTCTGCAGAATTGGCAATTCTCCATCTGCCTGACTCCAATTACTGCAAGTGAGGTCATGGAATTCTTCAAATGAAAATTTTAGGTCAAACTCTATGGACCTGTATTATGTAGGATTCTGAGGAGGAAAGCTGCGGTGTTTGAAACAGCAATGGGATGCCGTCATTTCAGCAGTTTGGTGATGTGTCTCTTCTGGCATGTTGACCTCCAGGGACAAGCCTGCTTTTTGCTCTTTTCTTTTTATTCATCTCATCTTGTTGGAACTTGACCAAAGCACTTGATCTATGTGCCTTCTTTATTTTCATCTCAGTGTGGATGGTGTGACTAGCTTTCCTTATCATGTTCTGTATCAATACATAAAATATCATTTAAAAAAAGACTTCAATTCTCACATAGGCTTTGTTGGGAAGGTTACTTGATAGCACCATCTTTGGTTTAAGTGGAGAGAATTCTGAGCAGTGGTGGGAGAGGCAGTATTGGGTGTCATGATATTACTTTCAACCTTGGTATTAATTTCCGGTGTGACCTTGAGCATCTCACTTCCCCTCTCTAGGCTTGTTTCCTCATTTAGAAAACAAGAGGCTTAGAACTGATCATCTCTGAGGTCTCTTCTATGGTTAATACCACACTTGCAAATAATGAGATGAATCATGATCATTATAGTGGGACCCCAATTTGTTTAGCATTTTATAATTTATAGACAACTTTCACATCCATTAAGTCACTGGATATTTACAACAAACCTATTAGTATACGTGGGACAACTAGACATTATTCCCTTCTAAAGAAGTTCATAGAGAAGGCAAGTGACTTGACCCAGGTCACAGAGAAAACTAATTCTAATAAAGAGAGGGCCAGACCAGATCTTCTGACTCCCTAGCTGCCTAGCATGTGTTTTTCCACTCTGCCTCACTACTTCAATAGTTTCAGAGATGCTTTGCTCAATAGCTCCGTGAAAATGCATACACACTTATTTATTCACAGTAGAGGAGAGCATTACTTATGACTAGGTGTAGGCAGAAAAACTGCTTACACCTTGTTTGGATTTTATTTTATTATTTTATTTTTATTTTTCTAATATATTCCTTTTTATTGATTATGCTATTACAGTTATCCCAATTTTTTCCACTTTGCCCCCCTCTGCCTGGTATCCCCATTCCCTCCAGCAGTTCCTCCTTAGTTCATGTCCCTGGGTTGTGCATATAAGTTCTTTGGCTTCTCTATTTCCTATACTATTCTTAACCTCCCCCCTATCTATTTTGTACCTACCAATTATGTTTTTAATCCCTGCAACTTTTCTCCCATTTTCTCCCTTCCCCCTCAGACCTGGTAACCCTCCAAATGATCTCCATATCTGTGATTCTGTTCCTGTTCTGGTTGTTTGCTTAATTTGTTTTTTTAGATTCAGTTGTTGATAGTTGTGAATTTGTTGCCATTTTAATGTTCATAATTTTGATATTCTTCCTTTCTTAAATAAGTCCTTTAACATTTCATGTACTAATGGCTTGGTGAAGATAAACTCCTTTAGCTTAACTTTGTCTGGGAAACACTTCCCTCCTATTCTAAATGATAGCTTTTCTGGATAGAGTAATCTAGGCTGTGGGTTCTTGCTTTTCATCACTGTGAATACGTCTTGCCAGGCCCTTCTAGCCTGCAAAATTTCTATTGATAAATCAGCAGTCTTATGGGAACCCCTTTGTAAGTAACTCTCTGCTTTTTTCTTGATGCTCTTAAGATTCTCAATCTTTAAACTTTGGCATTTTAATTATGATGTGGTTTGGTGTGTATCTCTTTGGGTCCATCTTGTTTGGGACTCTGTGCTTCCTGGACTTGTATGTCTATTTTCTTCACCAAATTAGGGAAATTTTCTTTCATTATTTTTTCAAATAAGTTTTCAATTTCTTGCTCTTCCTCTTCTCCTTCTGGCACCCCTATGATTCAGAATTTGGCACACTTGGAGATGTCCCAGAGAGTCCTTATACTATCCTCATTTTTAAAAATCTGTTTTTCTTCTTGCTGTGTTAGTTGAATGATTATTTCTTCCTTATCTTTCAAATTGTTGATTTGAATACTGGCTTCTTCTTCCACACTGATGGTTCCCTGTAGATTTTTCTTTGTTTCCCTTAGTGTGATCTTCATTTCTTCCTTTATGTTATTGCCATACTCAGTGAATTCTTTGAGCATCCTGATCACCAGTGTTTTGAACTCTGCATCTGATAGGTTGGTTATCTTAGTTTCATTTAGTTCTTTTTCTGGGGTTTCATTTGGGCCATATTTCTTTTTCTCCTCAGTTTGGCAGCCTCCCTGTGTTTGTTTCTGTGTATTAGGTAGAGGTGCTTTGACTCCCTGTTTTAGTAGTGTGGCCTGTTGTAGAAAAGGCACGTGTAAATCATGTGGGGAGAAGCCTTAGGTAATTACCAGGGTTGGGCAAACTACTTCACCTCTTGTGGCTCTGTATGAGGGGAGGGCTCAGAGAGGGGACAGTGATGCTAACTGGCTTCTGGAGGTTTGCCTGGAACTTGCCCCGTTTCCAGTCACTTCACCCACTTCCCTTATGCAACTGGCACCTTTGTAGCTGTTGTCCTGGTGGTGAGTCCCAGAGGGGGTTGGTTTGCGTATGTTCTAAGTGTATGCAGGTCCTTTAAGCCAACTCTCCTGAAAATTCAGCAGTTCTTCCACCATCCCAACTGACCTGGTTTTTACAATCAGAAGTTATGGGGATTTATCTTCCAGCACTGGAACTCTGGGCTGTGTAGTCTGGCCTGGGGGCTGGGATCACTCGCTCCCAAAGTATCCCTCCCAATTTTTATCCACCATACTTAATGTGGGATCATCTGTTCTTCTGCCACTGCCACCTCTCCATGCTATACCGCATCTCCCTGCCTCTCCACCCATCTCTGTGATTCCACCCCGGTACCCATCTGGATGAATGTGGCTTCATTAAATCTTTGGTTGTCGGACTTCCCTACAGCTCGATTTTCTGACAGTTCTGGGTGTTATTTCTTTTGAGAGCTAGTTGTAGTTCTTTCTCTGGTTGCTGGGGGAGGTGAAGCATTTCCACCTACACCTCCATCTTGACCGGAAGTCCCGTTGTTTGGATTTTAGTAGTTGTTGGTACTAGGCTCAGAGTAGGGGCTTGGGTAGTTTTAGGTGATGTGAAGAGTGACTGAGTGTGACAGCACCAATGAAATGCTTAACCAGAGCACACCGGAAGAAGTCGAAGGAGGCAAGGAAACTCTGTGGGAGGAGGCACCATGGTCAAGTAGAGACAGCTGGAGTATTCCCAGGGAAAACACACTGTGACCTGTGTCTTGTCCAAAAGCTTCTAAAGCCTAGTGTGCGTCTAGAATGAATAACACTTTTTACCTTTTGACAGTATTGTATTTGGAGAGAAAATAGCCTGGAAATGTTTTAGCTTTTGTAAGTCAAGATACTGGTTTTCCTTATTATCTGACAAGATATCGGCAGATGCAATTTCAGAAATGTATGAGACAGAAGAACAAAAAGAGGAGTCCTTGCCTCTCTGGGCCTTGGTTTTCTTATCTGCAAATGAGTCTGTGTCTGCCTTCAAGGCCCTCTGCTACCTGACTCAGCCTTCTGCAGCACTACATCTTTGTACCTTCTACCCAGAAATGCAGAAACACATAAGGCAATTCGACTCTGCTTGGGGTTCTTTTAGCCCTTCTCACCTTGATTTATTTCCCTCATGAATCTAATTCTCCCTGTGTTTAAGGCCAGTACAAATGCCACGAAGCTTTCCCTCAGCTCCCTAACTGGCAGTTGGTGTTCCTTCCTAACTTACCAGTCCCTTGCCTGTTGTGCAGATGATGCTTAAAGATTTTCACCTTGTATTATAGCTGTTTGTTATATATTTTATGTTGTAGCCTGACAGTGACCCTTGATGACAAACACGTCACTGTGTTCTGTCCCCTCTCTGGAGCTGCACACTTGCCCTTCCTTCACGGTAAAGGAAGAGCTTAATAAATATGTAAATGAATGCAAGGATGAATGAGTTCTAAGACCCCCTGTAATGCCAATTCTCTACGATTTAAAGCGACATAATACCTGTTTAAAAGCAATATTAACAAGAATCCATTTATAAGTAAGACCCTTTACACAAAGTTATAATTGAGACTTATTAAATCAAAAACTGTTTTGGTTGAATTATTGCTGTCTCTTTAAAATGGAATTAATTTAAAAGTAGGTGACATATCAGAAACAGTGCTGTGTGGGGATTTTTCCTGGGAAGGGTTAATTTTGAGAACATGTTATGTTCCTTATTAGCTGTGTGACTTCAGACAAGTCACGTCACTTTTGTGAGTCCAATTTCTTCAACCTGAAGAAACGAGTTCTCAGGGCTGTTGGGAGGAGTTACTGCGATAATGGATGTGAAAGTGCTTTGCAAACGGAAAAGAACTCCACATTTAAAAGGGGTTATTATTATCATTATCATTATTATTATTTCAGCAGTCATTTCCATGGAACATAAATGTGCTCTCTGGAGCTCCTTTGAGCCTCTAAGTGTACAGACTGTATTTAGAAGTTTATATCATACCCAATACGCATTTGAGTAACAGCCAATCAATGCTAATAGCCTTGGGTCTTTATTTACAGAGTGCCCTTCCTCTGAGCTCAAGAGCTGTTAAAAGCTGGATCCATCATTCCTCCATCAATTTCCATGCAGTCGTTCATTCAGCAAATATTTACTGTATGACCACTCTATGTCGGGCGGTATTTTTGACAGTGGCTGGGTTGCCAATACTGTTAGTGCCCTGTTTCATCGCAGGAAATTGCACGTCCATAGGAGAAAGGGGACTTTCACAGAGCTGCATGCGCAGACAGGGCAAGGGGCAGTGGTGCAGCCCAGAGCTTAGGCCAGGCAGTGGCCTCCATTGTGCTGAAAGTAATTGTTTTATGAATTGAAGCTGGGCGCCTTTGGTTTGAGTCACAAACCTTCATCTACAGCAAACTGGGCCTTTGTCTTATTTGCTCACAGTGAGAAATGATGTCAGTGACTGAAAG
The DNA here is from genome assembly GCF_021234165.1 of Pteronotus mesoamericanus. Taxonomy (NCBI): domain Eukaryota; kingdom Metazoa; phylum Chordata; class Mammalia; order Chiroptera; family Mormoopidae; genus Pteronotus; species Pteronotus mesoamericanus. The sequence continues at coordinate 6,611,143 of NW_026555265.1, read as the reverse complement.
GCACATTGTGTGACCCAAGGTACATAGGTTAGGCTTCTGAACTGCTTTGGTTGGTTCCATTTCAGACACTTTGGAAAGAAAAGTTAAAACGTAGCTATCGATTGAGAGAGATCTGTGTCTGTCCCAGGGCTGACTCCTGCGGAGCCTGCACCTGGCTGCAGACACATTTCACAGAGCTGCAATTTCACTTTTATCCTCCAGAGAGAATAGGCTCTTTTTTTCCAAGTGGAGGATTTTTAAGATGCTGGGATGAAAGCTCCCCTTTCATGTGCGGTGACTCAGAGAGCAGGGAGTCAGCAAGAATGTGGTAAGCCAGACCAAGGTGCTACAAGGGGAGTATGAGGCATATTTCCCATTTTCAACTTTGTGGCCTCTTCAAGATACGTCCTACAAAGGGTTCAGAATAAATGTCCCCAGCTTTGGAATAACCCGAGCAGTTTTAGCCAGAACAGGAACATAGCATAGGTCATTAGTACCATTTTCAATGCTATGATTGCTGATAGTCAATTTGACATCTGTAGGGAATATGGACCTAGAATAAGACGCAGAAGTGACAGCATCTTCTCTCTCCAAAAGCTCAAAATGGGGTGATTAAGAATATACAAAAATAACTAGAATGGCCCACTCATCCAATAAATAGTTCCTGACAGAATTTGTTTACTCAAATCATATAAAGAGTAAAACAGATTTGGTAGAAATAAAAAAGGTTTTTCATTTTGTTCTATATCTAGAATATGTTACTTAGGATAGTTTTGTAGATACCTAAGAAGAATTCGGGGGGAAAAGTTTGTTCAGTTGATATAAGATTTCAGTCATGCAAGATAAATATCAAGTCCTAGATATCTACTATAGAACACAATACCTATAGTATAGTATAGTAACAGTATTGTATTGTGCACTTAAACATCTGTTAAGAGGGTAGTTAAGTGTTCTTACCACACATACCCCCTCCCCAAACAACAACAAAAAGAAAGAGATTCAAAGAAACTTTTAGAAGTAATAGATATGTTCATTACCTTGATTTGGTGGCAGTTTCAGGGGTGTATGCGTATGTCCAAACTCCTCAAATTATGCATACATACATTAAATAGGTAAAGATTTTGTATATCAATTATACCTCAATAAAACTGTTAAAAAAAAAAAAAGATTGGCTAGTGAACAACGTCCTAGACCCAGACAGGCAGAAGCTGTTCCTTGGCACCTGTAATGGCCCCCTTATGATTAGAGCGTGCAACAGGCGAGTGCTATGGGAAAAGGTTCTTGTGGGTCTCTGCAACAGCCAGCTTAGCTTCTGTTTAACTGGATACACAATACTGTAAAACTTTGGAAGTGCTATTTGGGAACATTTAATGAATACCCACCACAAACTAAATCCTTGGTCAGTAGTTACTATTTCACAATTCACCCAGTCTCTCATATGTCATAGATTTCTCTGAGCAACTGGAAATTCAGCCTCTGCTGAAATTATAAATGACATTAAAATTCCTGATGCATGAGGGCCCAGAGTAATCTACCCATGTGAGGGGGGACCCCCCAAAACCAGAATTACCTGCTGGAAGGCAGACCCCTTGTATAGTTCAAGCTTCCCCCCCTGGGTGAGTGTTCTAGGGGCCCGCCTCTATCAGTGCACCAGCTGGTGTTGTAAGAGGCTTTGTTTGGCCTCACTGCATTTTTTTTTTTGAAGATTCTTTCAACGCATTTGCCCATTTTATGATGGGCGATTTACCTGCTCACACCAAGCTGAGTTCAGCGGTTTTTTATTTAAATGTCATGACCCCCATGGCCCACCCTTCCTAGTCACTGGATCTTGCCCTGAGCGAATTTTATTTGTTTCCCCAGATGAAAAATCGTCAGAGAGAAACAGTTTGCCCATGTGGAAGAGATGAAACAAAAAACAGCTAAAGCACTAAAAGGCATCAAAATTGACGAGTTCAAAAACTTTTGAGCAGAGGAAAAAACATCTCGATAGGTGTATTGCATCAAATGGAGAGTACTTGGAAGGTGACTAAAGTTGAAACATGTAAGAATAAATACACAATTTAAAAAAAATAAATTTTTTCTTGGGGGGTCCCCCCTTGTATGGTTTTCCTAATCACTACCTTTCACTACCTTAGTTGGGATTTAGTATAAATACTTTTCTTTCTTTCTTTCTTTTCTTTTCTTTTTTTTTTTTTTTAGCAAAATGGCCCTAGAAGTTCAATAACCATAATTGGTAATTAATTTGACAAGTAATATTTTGGCTTAAAGAAGACCAAAAAACAAAGAGAAAACTCCCCTGTCTTCCTTTTGACTATATTCCTTTGAATCACAGTATCATCCTTCTCCTTGGTTTAAATATAAATAAATATATGGGTATATTTTTAGAAGTAACTTTCTCTTGTTCTTCACTTTATTGTGAAGATTACAATAGGTTGATTTCAATATTCCTAGTGATTTGGGAATTGGTATATTTACCTAGTTGTCTAGTTTACATCCAAATAATGTATTCACTTTTAAGTATTTCTGTTTCAAATTTCTTAAGAAGTTCCTCAAATGAATACATATATTTGTGTGTATGTATAGATCCACTCTTTAAAAAATACCTAGAACCCCAAACTAATGACAGTCACAGACGAGCAGAATATTGAACTGGGCCCAGCCCAGGGATGCAAGAGGAATGGATTCTACAGGGACTCTGCCACTCATCAGCTGGGTGATTTTGGACAAGTCCCATACCTGCTGTGAGCCTCAGTTTATGTCAGGACAACCCCTCTTCCTTCCTTCAAGTAGTATTATTGTTGTCTGCTAGCTGTGCTGCCCTGGGCTAAGTATTGCACATACGATCCCATGGTGCCGTCCCTCACAAAGCTTAAAAAGCCTACAAGGGGGGACCTAAGGTCACCCAGCAGTGTAAGTCACGGAAGAGGAATGATCAGGGCTCTGTGCGTGCCCAGGGGGAGGAGCATTGAATCACACAGGAAGGAAGCTCCCAGGGGGGGCTGACACCTGTGCTGAATTTTGGGGGGGCTAGGAAAACAGGGGCTTGAAGTCTTTACAGGCCGGGCGAGCCGCCCAGGTGAATGCTCAGGTGCATGACACAGAGTGATGTCTTGGGGGCGGCAACGGGAGGGAGGCTCGTGGTTGGAGAGAAGGATGAGCATGGGCTGAAGAGGGATGTGGGGCTGAAACTGTCATGGTGGCAGTACCGCTGGGCTTGTCATAGCTACCTTTTGTTTACTGTATTGAAAATTCAAGTCTGGAATATTTGTAGAGGTTAAAGATTGGCAAAGGCAGTGTTTCAGAGTGCCTAGGTTTTTACCAAACTGTCACTTCTAGTACATATACCATTTCTCAAAAGTAAACAAGGATTAACAAGATCCGGTGGCTGACTGGGGCCTATGAACAGTGTCAATAGCGGAGGGTATGGAACTGATGATATCCTTCCACGATATGAAATTTCACAGCTGGTCATTTAAATATTCACCAAAGTGCTTTGATAAAGTAGTCCAAATATTAGCATAGTCTTGAGAATAATAGAGTTCAGCTGCTTGGTATTATTCATCCTACTTTAGGTCTCCTGGGCGTAGACATTCAGGATATTTTTCATTTCTTGGCACAATTCCATGAGCATTCAGATTAAAATAATTTTTCATGTTTATTGTGGCAGTACCATATTAAAAATTAAACAGAAATAAATTGGAGAAAAAAGTTAAAGTTAGAAATTGTAATGGGAGGGAAGCATTGAGATTCAGTTCACCAGTGATTACTGATTCCAACCACATGTGAAATTCAACCACATTTGTTAGCTTTATTTACTTGTGCCCTTGTGAACCTTAGGAATAATCATTCACAAACTTTAAAAGTAGTAAGGATGAAATATAATATATACAAAGTGCATAGTATGTAGAGTAGGTGGTATATAAATTGTACTATCACTTTTCAGGCTCTGTGCCAAGTGTTCTCTTGACCATGCCGCCAGGAGAGGGCAGAGGGAAAGGGGTCCAATGGGACTTCTCGGGGAGCAGAAGCCCTGGAAGAGGTGTAGCTGGAAGGGCTTTCTGAAGGTTGTTCTAGAACTCGTGGAGTTAAGGAAGAGAGAGAAAGGCACAGCTGGGAGGTCAAAAGTTGGATCTTGCATCATGCTGATTAAGGAGGTAATTAAATGCAAGTCCGATGGAAATCTGGTGGCAACGAGAGAGAAGGGCTCCAATATCAAATTGCTGAGTGGATGAGGTCAAAGGATGAAGATCTAAATTTGCCTGTAGCCACGATTTGTTTTGTGCAGTCTCAACAAACTGGAAAGTCAAGGTTGCACTCTCAAAGGAGCTGCACTGGAAGGGATACATCTTGGGGAAAACATATGTGCAAGGTTAAGTCTTTGCAGTCAAAAGAGCTAAGTGATTGATCAAATAAACATGAAAACAGGAAATGCTAAATCCAAGGGAGAGCATGCCAAGAGCTTCAATAGAAGGAAATAAGTTACACTGGAAGGTCCTTCTGTTCGGACAACTCCTCTGCTTCAACATTGTAAAAACCATCTGAAATGGTCAAGGCCATTGGGACAGAAATTAAAATTGGACGCTCAGATATGATAATGGTGATATTCTAAAGGGAATCCTGAATGTCATGGTCCCATCCTTAACTCAGTACCTCTTTTCCCCTCATCTTCTCTCCACTCCAGCAACACCAGACTAGAAGCTGCACCTCAAAATCACTCTACATTCTCTCTCCACTTAAGAGTTTAATGCTAAACCTTCTGCTAGAACTGGCTTTCTCTCCTTTACTGGAATGGCTTTTTCATCCTTCAGGGTTTCCTGTCCCTTCTCCAACAGGTGAAGAGATGCACTCCCTCTCTTGACCTCCTGCAGCACCACTTTATCCATAGACTAGTGGAGGAAGATGTCCAACCTACCAAATGTATGTCCTTGAGGCACGTGCAAAGGCCAAACGTTTAAATTCTGAAAGCATGTAGTTAGGTTTCTAACTCTACAGCTCACTGGCTGTGTATTTTGGGCAGATGATATATTTCTTTGGAGACCCAGTTCCTTATCAGTGTCATTATGGGGATTTAATTAGGTCCTGCAGATAGAGCAGCCAGCATGATGTTACAAAAGTAAGATGTTTGTTAAAGTCAGTGTATGGAATCCATAATATAAATAAAAATAAATATAAGCTAGTCAAGTATCTTTAAATAGGTTTTAGGGGCAAACTTTGACTTGAGAAAGAAGTTTGATTTCCTACATTGTCACACTGTGTCCTTTTGATAAGTTTTCTGATGCCACACAAGAACAAGTCGTTCTACCACTTAGCAATTTTATGAGAGTGATAAAATGGTGACATTTTAATCTTACTGGATACATAGTCCACAAGGAGAGATGCTTAACTTAATTTAAAAACTTATTTGATTTTCTCAGTGTTGATATCTCTTCTGAATTCTGATTTTCAGTTTAAAATTAAGATGGATGAACTATATTCAGTGTTTTTCAATTTTATTTTTGTTGCATTTAGACTGTCCTGGTCTTCCATTCAGGGCCTAGGTATTATTTGCTGTGCAATCTCCATCCTTTAAAATAATTAGGAAACAGAACTCAAGTGTAAGAAGGCAACATTCTGTTGGTGACTCTACCATTTCCATCAATGCTGCCCCAAAATGTCTGCTTTCTGTACTTCTAAGACATTAGTCTTTTGGCACCACTATCCAGAGGAAATAATGCTGAGTGTAATAATAGCAAATGATTTGGCATATGCATCAATGTGGAAATGAGTTTACAAATACACAGTAATGTATCCTACGAGAATACATCATCTTTTTAAATGTGCTTTCTAACATGCTTATGTTCAATTGAGGAAACACCACCTTCATTATTAGAAAGGTAGAGTGGTTCTTTGTATTCTGGGAGGATTCTTGATAGATGATTGCTGTATTTAGCCAGGGAAGCTAATATTTCACTTAAGAAGGGAATGAAAAAAATATCTATTCAGGGAGAAAACCAAGAATTGAACTATTTTAATTAAGATCCATGCTTAAAAATGAGAAATAATAATTGAGACAACACTAAAGGAAGTGGATAACAAGATCAAACAGTAACATTTAGTTATAAGAGGCCTGTCCAGAAGGTATTCAGCCATGTAATATGAAAAAATAGAGACATTTATAGAAGAAGATACAAGACAGAAGAAACAATGTGCGTAGGACAATGATGCCTCAGTACCCTTTAAAGGAGGCATCTTGGGACTCTCACAGTTTTCCCAATTACCATCTACTGCCCTGTCGTATTTCCCCAGGTCTTATCGTGGTCTGATATCTCTTTCCTTTCAGGGGTGATTTTAGTTTTGGGAAAAGCCAGAGGTTGCAGGGCACCAAGTCTGGGCTGTAGAGAGGCTGAGTCACCTGGGTCATTTGATGTTTCGCCAAAAAACCCTGAATGAGATGTGATACATGAGTGGGTGCATTGTTGTGATGAAGCTGTGAATCACCAACTGCCCATAGCTGTGGCCTTCTGAACCATCTGACTAGTTTCCGCGGAGGAACGTTCAAGCTTAACGCAAAATTTGATGCAGGCTTTTTGATCCACTTACTCAGTCATTTTGAATGTGATAGCCACACAGTACACATTCTCACTCAATGACCTCTACCACTTCCAATGACTAGTACAGTGAAATCATCCTTGTTCATATATGTGCATTCCAGTCCACTCTCCTTGGCTACCAGGTTACATCAATGTTGTGCAAATCCTTCTCATTATGTTAACAATAGCTGGACTTTTTTCTGGACAGATCTTGTATTCAGGAGTTAATCCTAGAAAATAAAAATCCATGGGATATTTGTCATTCATGCATTACTTTTTCCAAATCATTTCTTCTTTCCTTGACTGAGTTACAATGCTGGTTCAGTTCATGGAGGTCTATAAAGCCAAGCAGGGGGCAAAAAAGAAAGAAAAAGTGAAAAAAAGGTTATGGGAGGAAGGGGCATTCAGGCATGTGAAAAAAGACTTTGGATAGGATTTGAAACTGTTCAGTGGTCGAATGGCATTAATGAGGCCTAGCAAACTACTCTTTCTTCTTTTCAACACAGTCTCTGTTTTATACTCAAGTTCTTCATACTTCATCAAGATAATGGTTAAAAGAACTGACTTTGGAGTCAAGAACTTCCAAGTTCTTATCCAAGAGTCTTACCCTCCATTAGCCTCACGTTTCTTATCAAACTGAAAGAGCCCTAGTGGTCCTCTGAGCTCTGACATTGGTGCCAAAAGGCATGTGACATCCTGCATGATAATCAAGGGCTGGCATACTCTCTAATGAGAAGGATGCTGTGGTCCACATACACAAACTCCCAGCGTTAGGGCTGGAAGGGACTTACAGCTCATTTTCTTTAACTCCTTTCTTTCACAGAGGAAGAAATCATGATTAAGTCTCAACTTCTTTCCAATACCCTTCTTGTAACAACTATTAATACCTTACAATTTTCCTTGCAAGAGAAGGAAAAAGCATGTGTTGAATGAATTTGGAAAAGAGTGGGTAGGTTGAATGAAATGTTTTCTGGTCATAATGTATAGGCATAAATTTAAAATCAGATGAGAAGCAATAGATATTTTTACTGAGACAGACTTCAGGTGACCGAGAGAACTCGTGGGGACACAGCAGCATCATGACCTCACTACCTTGGGATCTAGAAATCAGTACACAGGAGAACTCTGTGAGCAGCAGCCTGGGTTCCACCTCTAACTACAACCCTTGTCTTTGCTTTTCTTAACAGCTTGTCCAATAGAGTCATCTTAGTGGGGCAAAATGATAAAGAGGAAAAAAGACAATGTAAAAGAGTCTGGAAAACAAATTTTAAAAAGGTAACAAATACAAAAATCCATTTGGCTTTTTTAAAATTTTTTTTTCTTGTAAATTGTGGCGTGTCAATAGTATCAGTATTTGGTCATGATCCTCCAAGTTCCTGTTAATAATGCCCTTGGGTTAATACACCTGTGGGATCCATTGTGCTATTGTATTCTTTTGCTGTTATTTAATTTCATTTGGCTGAAATTGCTCATTAATTTTTTCTACTTTTTTATAGCATTTTTTGGGCATTACTAATTGCTTCATTTCTGCATTTTACTTTGCCTGGATAACTGCATCCACTAAGTGAATAGGAATTTGAATATACACATAAACCAGAAAGATTTTCAACAAGTAAAAGCACTGGTAATGAAAGGAATATTTTCTATTATTCATCACACAAGTGATACACTTGTGCCACATCCATCAGGCATCATGTAGAACACATTATGGAGGTTGTTTGTTCTTGGCTACACATCTAGTGTCGTTACTATTTTTCAGTCCTCGAAGAAGAACTTCCCATTGTCCTTACCAAGTGAAATGAATGGCGTTCTGAAATCGCAGTTTGCAGTGTAATGCAAATAGGACAAATCCTCCATCCAAAGAATGGACAAAGTGTGCACACCATTATGGAGAAAGCGGTAAAGAAATGGGCACTAGCAGGCTTGGCTCCTAAACTTGTTTATATCTTGCCACTTGATTTGTGCAAAGTTGTCTTTTCACCATTCTAAACCTCAACTAGTTTTCACTTTTGTATAATGTTTGAACTAGAAGATTTATGAAGTTTCTTCTAGCTGTGAAACTACAATGTAAGCATTGTGAGTCCACAGACTACTGGTATACCCCAACACTTAGAATGGTATCTGACATACGGTAGGTTTTCAATAAACATTTATTAAATGAATTAATATTGACTTTTTAGAACTACTTTTTTATGTGCTACTTTTATCAGAAAGAAACATCGAGCATCCATGTATTTGAAATTTGGGGCAAGGAGAGTATAGGGTGAGAAAATGGCTTTATTGTAAATGTTTACATTCCTTTGAGGCAGCATTGTAATGGTACATCTTTAGACTAAAAGTTGATGTACATTTGGTCTACTCTTATCACAGAACTCAAGGATTGGTCTTCATGATCCCAACCAGATTCAAGAAATTACTTTTGTGTGCCATTTCATTGTTCTTATCCCCAGAGCAAAAAGGGGACATCAGTTGAAAAGTGTTTCTTTTTTTCCCCCAGTATTTTGCTTGGACTGATTATTTCAACCTGTGTCTACTTGGGACCTAAACATTACTGAGATTGGCACACCCCATTTTAAGCAGGCATCATGCCAGTGTAGCAGATGGTCCTTGAAACTGTCAGTTGATAGCTTATGTATAAATCTCTAATATTGTCAAGTGGACAAATTCCTTAATAAGAAATGTCAAAAATGTTTGTCTGTTGCCTCTAGAAGCCTTACCTATGCATCATTACTCTGCCTCACTACTGCAAGTCTCTTTAGACCCTTAATAACCTCCAGAGAAATTATTGTTAAATGATGCAGACAGGTGATTCCTTGACAAAATACACCCAGATGACCTGTATCCTCTTTTGCCATTTCCCATCTTGTATAGACTGTTCCTTACCTACATTGTGTACCTGCAAACTGAATCATTTCTATTGAAAATTTATCACTTGCCATTTTCTTTTAGGGAGACTGTTATTTTACCATCAGTCAAGGAATAAAAACTTCACACATAGTATACAATTGAGATAAGTTGGCTTTCTGAGAGACACTACCTAACCTCAAGCAGGGATGTCCAACCTGTGACCCATGGGCCACATGCAGCCCAGGATGACTAGATTTTTTTTTGATTATGTGTCACAATATATTTAACATGTGACGCAAGGCAACTCTTTTTCTTCCAGTCTGGCCCAGAGACACCAAAAGTGTGGACACCCATGCTGTACAGCACTGTTACTCTCACATGGCTTTTCCGCATTGACTCATCATCTTTTTTCCTTTGAAATATTTATAATCTACTTTGTTCTTTCTTCCTCTATGACTAATTTCTTCCAACCTCCTCGACTCTTTGTGAAGGCACGGTCTACCTATTAGTCTGCCTAAGAGATGCTTGAACCGAAGTCTGATAATTTATGGTTTTTGCCCAAGAGTAAACAATGAACATATTTATTAACTTCCTCTTGATAATCTCACTGCCTCTTGCGGATCATTTATGACCTCGTTTATGTCATCAGGATTTCTGCTTGATGTCTCTCACTTGCCAAGTGAACTGGCTCTGTGGCCACGGAAAAAGCTTTATTTCATTTACTCATCAGGTATTAAGTAAAACCTTCTAAGGTCCACACACTGTTCTAGATGCTGGAGTTACAACAGTGAACAAATGGACATGGCCTTTGTCCTCGTGGATCTTACATTCTGTGACAGCTTGGAACTGATACCCTCAGTAGACACTGTGACTGGGTCACCTGTTCGGTCCTACAGTGAATACTCATTTGTGGTGGTGAGTTGATCTCATTGTCATCAACAAAAACAGGTCAAAATGGTCAACTGTTATTTTCTTTACAATCGATTATCCAATTATAAAAGATGAATAGTTAGAAAATAATTGGACACAAAGAAAAGGTCTCAAATTCCTTTCAGTTTATAGTCAGCACTTCTGGAAGAACAGAGTGAGTATATGGGAAAAAAATCTGCGTGGGCTTGCAATTGATTTGACATATTACAGACTCTCTTTAAATTGTTAATTCTAATATAACACATTGCTGTTAATTACTCCCACTCATTTATATTGTTTCTGTACCTCCTAGTAGGAACCAAAGCTAGAGAATCTGAATATGCGCCCATAGACAATCAATTACATGGGTTAACCAGAACTGGGCTGGAGTGTCAGTGTTAGTGGTATACTCTGATTCAGCTGTGTAGTATAAACAATATGGCCATATAATTTGGTGTCCAAACTAGGACAGTTTTTGATGGTGAAGAGCACACATCAAATACAAGGGACTTAGTTCCACCTAATCTTGGCATTTTGAAATAGCAAATTACCAGGCTACTACTCTATTTCCCTTTTATCAAGGTCATCATCAAGCCAGTTCATCATAATTAGGTCAAATTATTTCTTATTGACACTTTTTTCCCCCTTAATACTCACCTAAGAACATGCTTATTGATCCTAGAAAGAAAAAGAAAGAGAGAGAGGGGGAGGGAGAAAGAGAGAGAAGAGAGGAGAGAAAGAGAAACATCTATCTGAGTGAGCAATATCAATGCATTGCCTTCAGTATGTACCCCCATCAAGAATAAAACCCAAAACCTAGGTATGTGCCCTGACTGGGAATAGAACCCACAACCCTTTGGTGCATGGTATAGTGCTCCAACCAACTGAGCCACCCTGCCAGGGCTCTTATTGACACTTTTATTAAGGAACTCTTTCCTAAAATCCTCTCCCACTTTGGTGGTGGAGGTGGTGGGGAAATAGACCTCTATCTTTTTTTTAACAAAGAGAGAAGACATTGAAGGCTTCCAGCCTCTAATTTTTATAACCTACCTACAGGCTGGCTCACTGCCTCTTCTGTGCTCCCATTCCAGCTGTGATTGTCTCTATCTTATTTTACTATATCTTTTAAAATTATGTTCCTATCATCTTTAATAATCTTTATGCTTCTGTAGGGCAGAGGTCATGTTTTATTTATACTTTAACCTCCTCTCTGTGCCTCTGGTTGTTCATCTTTAAAATTAAGATAACAGTACTAACCACATAGAATTTTATGAAAGTAAAATTAATTAAAACATCTGGAATCCTTATAATAGTGCCTGGCACATAGTAAGCTCTTAGTAGTGTTAGCTCAATATTATTATCATTATCATTTGTCATCATAGTACCTAAAGTCAATGTCATATACTCAAAAATATGTATAATATATATTATTAATTCATCAAATATTTCTTACTGTTTTCTATATTCAACACACCCTATCCACTACAAAGATGAACTGGGAACCCATTTTTAGTAAGGATGGGGAACAGGAATTAGATATGCACATAAATAATTATAGTATAAAATAAAAAGTAATGGGTGATGTGAGAGAGGTAAAGATATAGCAATATTGTTATTTTTAATAGAGAACACTCTCAGATTGAAAGGATCAGGGAAGACTGTAGGATTGATATGGAATTTCAGTTGACTCTTGAGGAAAATACAAGATTTGGGTATATAGTCATGTGTGTTAGAGGTGAAGATATTCCAAGGATGACTACGTTAGTAAAGTCATGGAGAAGGAAAATCTTGAGGTTTGCTTAGGATAATGGCAAGTATTGTCTAGGAGTTAAGCTTGAAGAAGACTTGAAAGGTAGTCTGGAACTAGATATTGAAAAGGTCTTGAATGTCAGACCACAGATTTTGTATTACATTTGACTTATTTTCTATTTAATAAAGATCTGGGTTTTTAAAGTTATGAATAAAAACATGAAAATTCATGAACTGGGAGGCTCTCCCTGTTCTGGTTCACTGTAGATAATGGGGAGGTGGTTACGTAAGAAGTCATCCTGGCGCAGACGCAATGCCTCTGCCTCTGAGGCAGGGCCCTCAGGTTCTGAGCCCAGTTCTGCTCCCCTATGTGACTCTTACCAAGTCTGTACCCTCCCTGCCTCTTCATCTGTAACAGAATGAATATTAAGGGTATATACAGATGGACTCTAGTGTCTCCTTTTTTAAAACTTTTGAGGAGGAAAGAGGATATAATAGAGTGCAGTGTTAGGAGCAGAAGTTATTTATCTCAATGAAATAAACTATTGTTTGGTTTGTTTTTTTCTTTTTTTGAGTAGTCAGCCTTAAAAGTTGCTTTATTATACTTATTTTTTAAACAAACTATATTTGCACATTATTGAAAAATAAGATAAGGAAAGAGGAGACATAAAACCACCAATAATACTATCCCTAAGAGACCTATACACATTCTGCTCTGATGGATTTTGTCTGTTGCCCCTTTTTGGGTCTGATGATGGTACCTACCTAGTTCCCTTTTCTCTGTTCTCCCCTTCATCACCTCTTGGTTGATGAATTTCTCTCCTGTGTATTTTTGCATATATTTCTCTTTCTAACCATTCACCTTTTTGTTTGTTATTTCTCTGCCCATCTGTCTCTTCATCTACCTGTCTTCATATACATATGTATAGTAATCGTAATATTTTACAAGATTGTGAGAACAAGAATAAAAGTATCAGAAAAACTTCATTAAGAGCAAGTTTAAGGAAACAATAGGCTCTGATCCTTAGCCTACTTCCTAAGCCTATCAAAATTTAAAGAAATCCCAAGATTTTCCGATTATTTTCTTGGGCATGCAATTGGAGAGCCCCAAAATTCGCAGGCCCTAGGTTGCGGCCTCTGCAATCCCCTGCTCCAGTGTTTTAATTCCTCAGTGATGCAAGGAGATAGGCTTTGCTGAGCCACAGCAGTTCATCAACAGGAGTTCTCCACTAATAAATGTCCCAGTCTGGCTGAACCATCATGATTAATATTTGTAATCAAGGTCTTCAGGCATTAGAAAATCCCAGGATGACTTCTGGATCACCAGACGATTGAATTAGAGTCTGCCTCAGGTTTTTTGTTGGGCGTACATTTTATTATATTTTAATATTTTGAAAATTGGGATTAGAAGTCTACTATTGATGGGGGGAGGCAGTTTGTGTAACCTGATGCGTGTGATTAATCTGCACATCTCTCTCCTTGGCCATTCCAGATAACAGAGTTTTCTAGATTTGTTTTTATGCCCAAGAATAAAATTATTCTCAAGGACAGAATAGTCTCTTAGGAGAATTTTGACTACTGAAAGAATAAATGGTAGTAAACACACATTGCCCATTAAACATTTTGTAGATAAATGAAATATAGTATGGGCTCTAAAAATATTCTGATACGGAAGTGGTACTTCAAGGAATTTTTGGCTTTATGTCTTTCCCTAGAGCCTTATACACAAAAACACTCTTCCTCTGCACCTTCATACATTTTTAAAGTACTTATTATCAATAAGGTACCTCCTCATCTTTGGAGACTCTAATTCTTGGTAGATTGTTGAAAAGGAGCTAAAAAGAGCGCCCCAAAATGTCCTCAGAGGCGTTGTTTGGAGAACTTTCCAAGCCTTGACGCCTAGTCATTAAAGTTTTGTGGTAGAGGCAAAGGGAATCTCAGGAAGGGGGGAAAAAAATCAAGTCTGAGCAGCAAAGAAATGGGAGAATGTTAACCTTTGGGAGCTCCAGAACCACTCCCATCCCATCCTCGAAAAACAAAACAAATACGGAATGCAAAGAGAAATGTAAAGCCAGTTGGGGGAAGCGGGTTCTCGAGGGGGAAGCGTACACCTGGAAAGTTACTGCAGCAGCGAAGAGAGAAACCCAAATTATAACCCTTAAATAGACTCGTAAATCCTCTTCTTTTCCTTCCCTCCCTTCTGCTTTCGGGATAAAAATGTACCCAGCTCCGGGAGCATAATCTCCCCTAAAGCTTCCGTAATCCATCCTGGAAAATCGTTTGGGAGTAAAGCACAATCCCAATCCAATCCATTTTCTAGTTTGCCAAGGAAAATCCAGTCCGGCGTTTATTTTTAGCAGCGCTTCCCAGTGACCGAATGCTACAGCTCCTCAGCGGGGATAACAAGGGACCGTATTGGGGAAAGAAACGAAGGGGGCGGGGAGCAGGAGGCGGTGGAGAGGGGAGGGGGACGCCCTGCGCATGCGTGCCAGCGCCCAAGCAAATCGTACATCCAGCGAGCAAAGTGGGATGATCTGTCACTACACCTGCAGCACCAAGCTCGGAGGACAGCTCCTGCTTGCCGCTCCCAGACCCAGGTAAAAAAAAATAAAAAACCTGAGCGGGCACCGCGCATGCATTTCAATGCCAGATGTGCTTCGCAATCTCTCCCCCATAGAGGCAATCTGCTGCTGCTACTAAGTGTCCTTTGGTGGCTGATTGCAGCTTCAAGGTTTAAGAAATCCCATCTTTCAGGAAGCCTGAGGGGAAGGAAGGAAGTACGGGCGAAATCATCACGTTGGCTTCCCAGATTTGGGAATCTGAAGCGGGCCCACATCTTCCGACCAACTTCCACTGAACTTCCCAGCACTCGAAAGGGACCGAGATGGAGAGCAAAGGTATGTAGCTGTCCCCATCGGGGGACTTCCCGCTGCATGCGCGTGTGGCCGGGGCAGTCCTCAGCGAGGGGACTGCAGTGCTTGGGGAGCGAGCATCGTATTAGGTCGATAGGAGGAGATGCTATGTCCGTTGCAGCACCAGGGAATCCTGGCAGAAGGGCCACTTCTTTTTTTACTCCCACAGCTTGGAAGACACTGTTTAATACTCCGCCAGTTGCTTAGTGAAGTGCGTTGAGTTGTTTTTATTTATTTTTCCTTTCTTGGGTCGGGGAGAGTCCATAGATGGTGGGGGAGGAGAGATATGTTGGTAAAACAATTTCTTTTCTGTGGAATGGATGGGCTCAATAAATATAACTAATTTGCTTTAGGATCGCTGACAGTCATGTTTGTATCTGATATCCAACAATGCATTGCTATAAAAAATGTTTGGATACCTCCACCCCCACCCCACAAAGATGGTATTTCTGGGTGTGTATGACCACATCCTACTGCATTTTCAATATATATCAGCAGAGAAATTGGGTCTACTTAAAACGGTGTGCGTTAGAACTGACCTCCAGGAAGAACAGTGTATCAGGAGTACTGCTTCACTCCCAAGCATGATGCGTGTACTAGTTGTGGGCATGTATATATTAATATTCTCCTCCTAAGCAATTCTGTATGATGTACACATACCAACTGGGAAATGAACTGTAGAAATCAACTTCTGGTGACATATTTAATACGCATAAACAAAATGGTTATTAAAATTGTAAGGTTGGATACTGCTTAACTCCATATATGCAGGTCTCTCCCTCCTCTTCCTCCTCCTTAAAACGCCCACCTGGTTCCAAGAGCCTCCAGTGATGTAGTCGGATACCTAGTAGGAATACTGGATGTACTTAATTCTGGTAAAATAAAAAGAAATGATGTCAACTTTTATGAAACTATATTCATTACCCAGCACTTGAGAAGCTATATTTGAAACAAGGTTTTATTTTTAAACCAGGAATGTCAGTCATTGTGTTAATGTGCTCCGGATCAGGGAATGGTGGTAGGTTACCTATTTCTGGGCTGATTAATAAAACTAGCATATAAAACATGTTCAATAAAGTATTTTAAGTATTTAATTAGTAGAGTTAACTGTTTGAACCTAGGTAAGCATTTACATACAGTATGAAAGGAACTGAATTGACATGGATTCAGACTAAATGGCAATTTTTAGTTTAGGCAAATTATTCTTATAACTCACTGATGGGCATTTCCATGACTAACAACAATGTACATGCATAAGAAAAATCTATGTCTATAAATATAATGAGGCATATATTTATTAACTCTATTGCAGAATCCATTTTAAAATGAGAAGCCAATCTTAACTCACAGAGGTCTTCCAGTTAAGTATTTCTAGAACATAAAATTAATGACAGAGTACCCTTTTACTATAAAACCATTTTTCTGTGTGCTTAGATGACATCTGCTCTTTGGTTATTAACTTTTTTTTTGGCAAGGCTTCTCGGTAACATTTTGGCCTCCAATTTCTATACTAATTTCTTATCCATCATAAAGAGGATGTATCTCTTAGCAATAAATTTTTATTTCTCTTCCTTGTCCAGAAAATATATTACATGTCACTCCAAGTTTCAGGTGGCTTATATCTCAATTTGACAGCAGTAGAGTTCTAGTTATTCTGCCAGTCTTTGGAGTTTTAAAAGGAGAAAGAATCTGCGAAATATATCGGAGAAGAATCAGGCCAGAACTTCTTTGCTTATCCAGATAACAGTGATACAGGCATGAATCACAGCACTGACTAAAAGACAATGAAGAATTTTGCCCCAAGCCAATATTGTGGTAATTTTGCAGAAGTACTGTAACTGCCTGATGCAAAAGACTGAGTGAAAGAAAGTCTTTATGCACATTAGTTCTCAGACTTTCTTTACAAGGCTTAATTAGCCAGGTAGCGGTCACATTGAGAATGGCTAATTTTTTTACATATTGGCCTTATCTTCTAAGTTGATACAAATGGCAGACCTAAAAATGATAGTCAACTTAAAATTTTTATTATAGAAGAAAAAAAGTGTATTAGGAGGTGTGTTTCTGTATCTCCTTCAAACTGGTGCATTTTTCATACTTTATGCTGCTGCGTGCGAACTTCTTTCCCCAACAGATTCAAATCTATTTCCAGGAAGACATTCACAAATGTAAGTACATATAATTATTTTTTTTCTAGTGGAAACTCTTTTAAGGTAGATTCAAAGGGCATTATGGCATATGAGGGTTCAAGAGTTCTTCATCCCAGAAAAAAGTCTAACAGCGCAATTCATCTTGAATCCTGTCACTGGCATTTGACAACCTTCACATTATTTCCAGTTTGAAAACCTTTCTCAGAGCACTTGCCCAGAATCTCCAGCAAGTTGAACTTCAGTTATTGAACAAATAAGATCAATTTTCTTCTGCTTCCTTACTTATTGCTTTGCATCACTTCCTGTCATCCAGGGTAAAGAAGAGAGGAGAATAAATCAATTGACCTAGCAATCAAGTCACCATCTAATTTCAGTGACCTTTATACATCAGGATAATTAATATTGCTTCAAAGATTTGGGTTGGTTGGTGCACGGTCTGAACATCTTTGGCAGAATTTCAATCTTGCAGTGGTTCACAAACTTTGCTGCCCATTAGAATCATCTGCCATGCGTTTTGACTATCCTCATGCCTAGGTTGCACCCCGTACCAGTCACCTCCAGATGTTGAGGTAAAAGAGGTTTAGGTAGTTTTAAAAGATCCCAGATACAGCAGTGTTTGGGAACCACTGATTTAGGTTTTTGATAATCAAAATGTTCTTTGAACACTAGCTTTTCAACTGCAGATTTCTTCCAGGACTACTCAATCAGAATCTTAATTTAACAAAATTCCCAGGTAATTTGTATGAGCATTAAAGTTTGAGAACCATTGATTTAGAGTGAGGAAAGAAATTCATCTTATCTGTCTATCTATCTATCTACTACTTGTCAATCATTTCTCCCTTTCTTTCTCCTCTCTTTTCCCCTCTCCTGACTGCAATATTACATCTTTTTTTTTTTTTTTTGGTCCAGTTGTGTTCTCAACATCACGCTGGCATATTAGAAACACCCGTAGAGCTTTTGAAGTATAAAGATGCTTAGGCCACATTTCTAGACATTCTGGTTTAATTGGTTCTGGAGTGGAACCTGGGCACAGGTATTTTGAGAAAAGCTTCCTACTTGATACTAATGGAGAGCTAGAGTTAACCACTGGTCTAGGCCCTTGCTACTCAAGGTGTGCTCCACAAACTGCATTAACAGCAGCGTTAAAGCAGCATTAACATTACTTGGGAACTTGTTAGAAATGCAGAATCTCAGTCCCCACTCTAGATTTACTGACTCAAAACTGCAGTTCATCAAGATCTGCTGGTCATTTACATATACATTAAAGTTTAAGAAGCACTGGTCTAGATCTTGGGGAACTGATCATACCTGGGAATGACATGATTTGGGGCACCTCAGCAGAGATTTGATATAATCTCACTAATCAATATGGAAGCTCCTGGATATTTATTCATGGTATAGATCTTCTTGTTGCTTTTGGACAGAATGGAAGTAAAAGAAAAAAAAAAGTCTTCTCCATGGTTAGATCAGAAGGCAAACTTACTTATTAAAATTTTTTTATTGAATTTGTTGGTGTGACATTGTCAATACAATTATATAGGTTTCAAATCCACTTTTAAATATCCTCTCTGCTCTTCCTCAAGCCATTTACTTTCAATCCCTGATTGTCTTTAAACACTTATTTTCTAGGTCCATTTTGAACTCTTGACAGTGTCCTGATATACACCCTTGGTAATGTGATATTAGACTTCTTAATCAAGGTACATCTTAACAGAGTAAATATAGCTTTACCTTTACCCATTGTCATATGTCTCTGTTTGGCTCTTCTGAGATTTATTTGATGTGGCCCTCACTCCATAAAATCTCCCCTGACCTCCCCACATCTAATTAATATTTTATTGGCATACTTTATGTGACCTAAGTATTTGTTTGTCCCTTATGTACTCCATTTCTTATAATCAGCATTGTAATTTTTGTGGTCTTTATTTAAATAAATGTTTATTGAGCACTTGCTATGTTCCCAATATGCTTAATTCTGAGAATATAACAGAAAACTAAGATGCAATATCTAATCTTAAAGATTTCATTCTCATGACTTCACTAATAGATTGGCTATATTGTGTGAATAACATCCTTGCAGCTACCCAGGTGCCTGCCTCAGATAAAATATTTTCATGTCCCTATGTAAATGGGTACTCTAGGGACTCAGGTTGAATAGCCTTAATTAGTTTGCCATCTCATGTTTGTATATCAGACTGTAAATTAGGAGAGGGAAGATAAGTTTGGCTAGCAGGAGAGCTACAGAAGCATCAGTTTGATTCCAGAGCATAGAAGTCAGTAACGTGACCTGCTTTCTCTATAGAGAACTGCATATGTGTTCTCAATGAAGATTCAGCTCTGTTCTGGGTTTCGCACCATCCATTGGAGTTCAGCCAGAGCCATGGACTACTAAGTTTAACATATATAACAGTCATTTCTCTGAAACCTGGATGGTTTGCCCTACGGGACAGAAGGAACATGTCTATGTAGTAACTCATTTAAGGAACTGGAAAGTGATTTTAAGAAAAGCTACCTTGTGGTTAAAAACAGCAACTAAAATATTGAGGTGACTGTGGTGGAATAAGTAAAATATATGCAATAAAAAATTCGATGTAATAGAGTAGGCATCGGACATAGGAGATCCCTGTTCTTACCCCGGCTTTAATGGTGTTACACCATTAGACAAATCACTCTTACTCTCTGAATCTCAAGATTCTTAAATACTACAGGAAGTTAATTTTGTTTAATTCAATATATTCACTGAGTTGCCACAATATTTCAGGCACATTGTTAAATGTAGGGGATAGAAATATAAATAGTGCATTGGCTGGCCCTCTAGGAACTTACATTCTAGGGATACATGAGCAAGCTCAAGAGCTGTGGATTTCTAATGTTGTATGCCTCTTACGTATGACCAACATTGTATGCCATTTATCTTTCAGAGTGTGAGTAGGTTACCCAGCAGGCTAGAATATAAAATCATGCAGTAATTAATGACCACCACAGAGGCACTTAACATTCCATGGCAATAATGCCTGTCTTTTGTTCCGCTTTGGGTTTTTTAAACAAAATTGTTGTGTGGGAGAACATTTGAACTCAAGCCAAATACCTACTCTAAAAGCTGTTCCAGTTGACCAGATACCTAGCCAATAATCTATTGTCTGAATTAGGTGGCTGTTATGAGGCTTGTTAGCATTAGAGACTGGAGGTGGCCAGTTAGTTGCCTTCTGTCATTTTCTTGTCCGTGCTCTCTTCCGCCTTTGAGCTTTGGGAGTACTAACGCTTCTAGGCATTGTGTTTTGTGCCTATTAAGTGACCACTAATGGTATACTTGATTTATTAATATTTGGTTTCCTGATATTTTTCATGTATTAACAGCCATGGGACACTTTGTATTTTTCAAAGGGCCTCTATTATGTCACCTCCCTTAAAACCCTGTCATTAGACATTTTATAGATAACAAAACAGAGACTCAGAAAGACTAAGTTGACTTAGGCAACTCATCTTACATTTGCTTCTCTGTAAAATAAGAATTATCACATCCGCTTCAAATGTATGAAATGAAACTCATACCAATGAAGCATTTAGAGTTCTTTAGAATCCATATTTCATTTTTATTAGCTGTGTTTGTCTTTTCACTAGACTGTGAGATCCTGGAGGGGAGAAACTGGTCCTTTGCTATCTTTCTAGTTTCAGCAGCAAGCATACTGCATAGACACTCAACAAATCCTCTCCATTGACTTCCACAAAGGCTTTAATTTACCAAAAGGAATTTCTTTTGAGCTTATTTTTTATATATTTTACAGTAACTCCTATAACATCTGAATTTGTTTCTATGGTGCTCAGGCTTAGTTTTGAAGCAGTTATAAAACATCTTGTTGGGTTGGTGATGGAGATATATTAGGTCAAGTATTATACCTTGGATGGGTTTAAACATAGACTGTGTAAAATCTGGCCAAACAGAGATTCTCAATCTGGGGTGCAGAGTGGAATTGCTGGGTACCCTGTGGTACATTGGACTGAGGTATATATGAAGCACCTAAGGTCACTGGGATGTTCCTTCTCAGTCATGAATCAATAGATAAGCTACAGGGTGGTTAATATGAGATTATAACATGTACCTGTGTCCCTTACGAGGAACACTACAGAATTCTTGCTGCGTGGGCCTTGACTTTTATTATCATCCTCTTTAGTGTTAAGAAAGTGTACATGAAGAAGAAAGACCTCATTTCTGTACTATAGGCTTGGGATAGAAAATAGACTTGGGGAGTGTCTGAGGCTGAGATGACACATTGTTTCCCTAACGTTTTTATCCTCAACTCCTTATTAGCATCTTTGCATGCAGAGCACGGTGGGATTTTTTCCAGGATCTATGTCTATAGTTCTAATTTTAGTTTGCTCTTCTTTTCAGTTACTTTTTGGAACAGTCTCTGTCTCCTTGTTTCTGGGAATGTAGGACTCCCACCCAGGCAGACCATGGTACTTTGGGGTTGCGACGCCCTGGACAGTGCCTTGGCAAAGTGCCACAGGACACCTGTTGTCTCTCCTCAGACATTGTCTCTCTTTCTTTAGCACATACTGCCTTGCATTTTACCTGAAACTAAACCTACTGCCAGTGATTCAGAGAGGACAGATAATTGAAAGTGGGGCTTTAAACTCTGTGAAAGAAGTAAAGGGAAGATGCTATTCTGTGGTTAGGTTTTTATTTCTCTTCTCTTTGTGGACTGGCCATAAGCCTGAGAAGCAGCCCAAAGGGACTACACTGCAGGAAAAAAAAAAAAAGTCCAGGAGCTTTCAGAGACCATTCAGAAGATGACTAAACACATCAAACATTCCCTTAACCAGAAGGCAGGGAGAAGCAGCAATGCCAGTCTGCCAAGTATCCGTCTGTCCCTGTCCCATTCATTCCTACACTTGTCACCCATGTGAAACAGGTTTTTCTCAAACCGTCCAACACTGCTAACATTCAAATGGGGTGAACAAGCCTCAACACAAGGCAAGTTAGGAAACGCCTTTTTAGCTTTTTAGAAACTGAAAATCTAGATATGTTTCTGGCTGCAAAAAAATGTCAGGGTGTTTCGCCCTTAGTCTCATTCGTGCACTAAATTGGGTTTAGAGGCTCTACAAATGAGAGAATTGCACAAGATTTATTACATGATCATTCTTATTGCTATAATCTGAATAGTTTAAAATCAGATTATTTAAGCAGTTGTCTCCAAAGGCTCTTTTTTAATGTCAAAATATTTTCAACATTTCCAGCACAATTTAAATTTGCATTTGGTTTACTCCCTTCTCTCTCCTGTAACTTATAGGAGAAATACATGTATCAGAAGAAAGGTTACCATGTAAAAGTCACTTTATTTGCAAGTGTACAGATCATTGAAAAGTGAGATGACACGGGTACTTTTTATTTATGGACTTTGCATCAACATCAGCATAAAAAGCAAACTGATAATGCATGCAAATATAACAAACCCCTCAATAATACTTAGGCAAAGGAGACAACCAAATCAATTTTAAAACAAGAGGATCGATCACTTTATTTAATAAGCAGCATTTATTGAGTATATACTATGTGTTAGATTCTTTAAGGCCAAGCTTTTCAAACTGGGGTATGCATGCAGGTAGGATTATGAGCTTGTATACTAGGGTAATTCACTGAGGTATAGAAAACATGATGCGTGTTCTGATGAAATAAAACTAGTATTAGATGATAAACTAGAAAAACGGGTTCAGGTTCTAGTCTCTGTATTCAATGGTGGAACCTGAGGGGAAAATCTCTTCCTTCTCCCCTCTGGAGTTTAGTATCCTGAGCTGTTTGTTAAAACTGTATTTGCTTATTGATTTCTACGTTCTTATTGCAAAGAAACTGAACTCTTCCTTTACTTGATCCTCTTTTGACTTGATGTCTATAGAAAATAAAACAGGGTGGTTATAATTACCACATTAATTTTTAAGGACCCACTGAAAGTTTGAGCTAGCTTTTTAATGTTGTGAGTTGTGTGACTGAAATTGTTGGGTCTATAATGGGGTTGAGGAATTGAACTAGGTCAAACAATTAATTTGGTTCCAAGCAAGGAAGCACTAAGACTATGGGGAAATTGCTATTTGGCTACTTATGGATTGCGTGATTCTGACCACAATAGAGGCCCAAATATGTCTAAATTGATGTGTGACTACAGTAGCCTGTTCGAGAAGACCCTGGCTTGGGAGTCTGGAAATGTGGATTTGAATCCTGATTTGTGCCCCAGCTCATTTGTGAGATTGAGTTGGTCCCTTCCTTTCTCTGTCCTTGGTTCTTCACCTGTGAAACAAGTGGGGATTAGAGGCAAGATTCTGTTCAACTCTGCAATTCTAAGGACCAGAATTTGTGATGTGTTTATGTGGAACTACAGCGGATATGTTCTGTTTAAGGGTTTATGGTTGGCAATGCGGTCTCTCCTATTTCTTTGGTTAACTCAGTGGCATTTTTGCTCAGCAGATTGTACATTATGTTTTTGTAACTTTTTTTTTACCCTCACACATATCTTCTTTACAATTAAGATTAGTTTATTTATACATTAGTCATATGTAAAGTTGATTTGGTAGATATAGTTTTCTCCTTCCTCCCAACCCTAAGCAGCATGTCCCCCCTAAAAAAAGAAAAGACAAACAGAATAATGCCAAGAGTTCAAGAGCTGAGTGTTCTACCAACATATTAGAAAATATATTTGATTTTATTTCAGTTCTCAATCATTAGCAACATATTATTAAAAAATAATGGCATTCGATCCCTCCTTGTCTTCAAACAATTTAAAAACCAATAATCATCTCTTTTGACATTTGATTGGCTACTGATCATTTTAGATAGGAGAAACATTTTTTTGTTTGTTTCCAGATGAAAATTATCCAAAGTATAAGAGTTTTATCATTGATAAGCTGAATTTCTGGGTTATGCAAATAATAAAACTTAGTGATGGGGTAAGATATTTATGAGCCATTAACATGTTTATTAGCATGAGTTATTAGAAATACTTGTGATATGATGATAAATATAGAAACAGTGATGTGGATATATGTATTGATTCTAAGAATGTAAAATTTGTATGTTCATCGACAAAGAATGATGGTAATTTGCAAAAAGTGGCAGTATTTAGGTAATGGTGGATTATGAATGAATTCTTTTTTTCAAATCTTTTATCAATAGTTTATTATAGCTTTTTAATAAAGCATAGTACACTAGATATTAGACTAAGTTATAAATGTTTAAACCAATCTACTTAAACTGAACTCAAGCAAATCTCTTCATGCTTCATTTCATGCTTTATTCATGTGAAATGCTAAAAGGACATTTGAGGACATAACTGAGTCTTTTGAAATAATGCTTATGTATCTTTTACGACGCACCAAATATTGTGCTTTATATAGAGACTCATTTAACCCTTATAACAATCCAATAAAGCAGGCACTATTGTTATTCCTGTTTCAGGGAGTGGAAAACTCAGGCATAGAAATGTTAAGGAACTTGCCCAGATCGCGCAGCTAGTAAATGGCAGACTGGCTTCAGAGCCTGTGAGCTTAACCACTAGCAAACATCTAAGGTATACTTTTCCCAGGTCTGGTAAGCCAATTAGTTATTGAAAACTAATGTAGCTATTGACATGCACTTAAAATTTATTGTTTACTTTATTAACCTTCCAAATGCCTGATCTCTCCAGGCTTCATGTCCCACAAACCCTGGGCCAAAGAGCCAGCCTTGGGGAGACATTAGCGATTCCTGCCTGCTCTCAGGTGGGTCTGAGAGAGCTCTCTGCTCTCCAGTGCCTGAGGCTGGTTCCAAACCCAAGGGCTTAAGTAAACAAGGAGTTGCAACTTCCTTTTCTCAGCTCACCTTGAATAGCTGTTCTGCCTATCTGGGAAGCTCATTTGTATGATAGAAAGATTACAAAACTTGAAATAACCTGCACAACTAGCAACTTGTTAATCCTTATCACTTGTGTAAGATATATCTCTGTGTCTTTGCATCCTCATTTGCACAATGGCTCTTTCAAGTTTAGTGGGACAAATAAAGAAAATCTATATGAACAACCAACATAAAATCAGTACTTAATAACAACAGCTTCTGCTTTGTTGGTTATTATCTTACCCTTAGGCTTCCTTTTTCCTCTGTTTCTTCTGTATGGTTGGGTTCTTGCCTTAAACTTCCCACTATCATGGTAGCCCTTTTGTATAGAACGAGGTACAGTGATTTGTCTCCTTTGTACCACTACATGTGACATTCCTGATGCGTGGAGACATCCCTACCTGATGCTGGAAGCTGTCCCTTTGTTTACTCTTACTATCATATTCATTCCTTCCTTCACCTACCATCTCCCCTCCTCCCTCCTTTGACACCAGCCCTGATTGGTCAGAACTGATTTCATTCCTGCATACTTTTCTATGTATGCTCACCTTTGCTATTCTCATTTGTTTTCGCCTTCATCTCTTCTGGTTCCAGTTCACTCATTTTTCTCTGTTGCAACCACCAGAATGCCATGCAGCTGTGGGATGTGGCTTAAAATGATAGTTTTTAAGACATACTGGTTTGTCATGCTATAAAAATCAGAGTAGTGACATCAGTGAGTTAATCTACTGATCTTCTTGATCAGAATTGTATTAATTTGTTCCCATCGTCTGGCCTAAAATCAAATCCAGTTTCCTTAGAAGAGAATATATGACTCTTGTGATAGGATTGTTAATATCGTTGGTTAGCTCTAGGAAACGTTCCATGGTTCATATCAGAATAGTGAGGACAACGTCCTGCCCAGTGAGCACAGTCAGGGGTTTTCAGATTTAAGTGTGCATCATAATAACCTATAGGCTCATTGGAACACATTTTTCTGGTCCTTATTTCCATAATTTCTGATTCAGTGAGTCTGGGGTGAGCCTGAGAGTTTGCATTTCCAACAAGTTCCCAGGGGCTGCTGATGCTGCCTAGGGATCACAAATGAGAACCACTGGTATAGACAGTCTAGTCTAAGATTCTCTTGTACTTGGGTATGGTACCTAGACGTAGATGTATATTTTGCTGATTATTGAGACATGTCAGAATAAGGGCTCATGGGGTAGCATTCTTATGAGATGAGGGAACTCCACAGTTTAAAAGAGTATAAACAAGATTATTATCTAGAAAATCACTTAGCATTACTCACAGTCACACTGGTTAGTTGATTAGTGAAAGATCCATGTTTGGATAGATACATTTACCCATTTATCTGTGCCATGCACATTGCTTGTCACTGGGACTCAACATGAAAAGTGACACAATTTCTGACCTCATGCAGACCTCACAGGCTAGCTTTGAAAGATAAAAGCCTAGGAAAAGCTGACAGCTGGCAATGAATGTGAAAATTTAGATTAAATTTTACATTTATTATCAAATCTTCTGTGTGAATATCTCTGGATAGGTGTTATAGGCCAGGAACCAATTGTTGAGACAAGGTTTATATCCTCTACTTTTACACCAGATATAGAAATACAATCTGTGGTAATACAGAAAAGAAAGTTGGCATTTGTGCTTGGTTTTGCAGAAGGGATGGGACTGAAACACTGGAAAATTATCCCAGGCTGTATAAACAAAGGTAGAGAGTCATTAATATACATGTAGTGACTAGGAAAAGATTAAGGGCTTGGTTAATTCCCTCATCTAACAATTACTTGTTATGCTGTACACTATTTTTGGTGCTGAATAGAGTAGTAACAAGACAAAGAACCTGCCCTCATGGAGCAGGTAGGGTTGAGGACAGGATACAGTGTGGGAAAGAAATCATGAAAGAAAAATTGGGGGAAAATTGTGAAGGCCTGTTACAAATTATACAATGTAGGTGATAAACTAGATTTCAAAAATATTAACGTAACTGTCTTTGACAAATTAGGTTCCCAGGGTTTTCAGGATGTAATCCTATTTGCAAATCTTCAATTATCCCCTAGGTTTTTAAGAAAACACCTGCTGCAGGAAACAGGGCGTGTCTGTCGTACAGCGTGGGGGCGGGAGGGCATGGTCCGGTGTTTCATTCCGTGCCCTTTCCCAGCCTCTGCTGCTGACACACTCCCTTTGCTTCATGGACCAGTGCACTTCATTTCTGTTCACTTTTGGCTCTCAATCCCCCTAAATTTTTAAAACTTACAGATCGGTATTTTAAGGAAAAGGTCCAAAGACTCCTTTTGAAATGTGTCTGGCTCAAAATTTCTGTAAATTATCAAGTGTCAGAATTGTAATGATGGGGCAGAACTATGCAAGTACTAATATCCATGGTTGTCGCAACTCTTTATTGGAAGTTCCCGAAACTCTTCTATATTTAAGCATATGAAAACCCATGTAATAAATAAATGTGCCTTCAACTTTACCATCACTCTTTCAATGGTATGTTTTGATGTTCTGGCTCTCTTTCTTTAGAGAATACAGAGAAATTAAATATAGCAGTTTCTGAACTAAATTCTGGTTTTGATTTTTGCCTGTCTACTTTCTGGCTGAAGATACTGGGCAAGGTTATTGCTCTCTCTAACCCTAGGTTTTCTCATTTATATAATGGAGTTAATAGTATCTATCAATAGAGTCATTTTGAAGATTAAATGAGATAATATATTAAAGTGCTTACCACACTGCCTGGCATATACGAAACACTTAGTGAAATGTAGCTATCGGTAAGTATCTCAAAACTGCCTTTATAACCTCTGGTACAAAATCAGAGCCACGGGCTCTTGCTGAGTCTGAGGGATTCGGGTTTATTTAATTGTTTAAATGAATTCCAAGCATAATACTTTCTATTCTGAGCCTTTAGTGGTAACTGACATAGAACTGTAAAATACAGTAACCCCACAAAGATATTGCTTTTGGATCAAAGTCTTAAAACTGTTCCAGAAAGACACTGTTAACTGGATAGCCATAATCAATGGTTAAAATCTCGAACATCACCTTGTATAGAGAAGGTCTCAGCCTGGCCGGTGAAAGATTTACGAACAGGATTTTTAAAATGAAGGTCAGCAGATGATTTTCATCTAATAACCATAAGGAGCACTTAGACAGATGGCCAGGACAGCCTTGTCTTTTCTCTGAGCAACCTCTTTTGATCTCGACTGACGGTTAAATCGGGTCTCAGAAATGTTTCTGGAGCAAGACTGGCATAAAGACAATTCCTCATGAATAAAATTTGAGGTGGTTTCCTCATTTTCTTTTTCTTTTTTGACATGTTATTTTTGTCACATAGAGTATTATCAAAGTTCCTTGTCCCCTCTCTCAATTTTGCTTTCTTTCCGGAGATAAACACTTTCAACTCTTTTTGATCTTTACCTCCACATTCTAAATAATATTCTCTTCTTACTGCCTCTCAATTTCTCACCTCTATTTTTCAGGCCCCACCTGGAAAAGGAAGTTTTCATCTCTCACGCTTATCATCCCATTCTCTCCACAACAGGCATCCCTTCCATCCCACTGTCTTCCCAGGGCTGCTACATCTTTTTTTTTTTTTTTTTTATGTCAGTTTTTAGTCATTACATTAGTTTTAACTAGGTAAATACTTCTCATGACTAAGCCAAGTTCATCTATGATTAGTCTTCCTTTCCTCTTAAGATTTTGTTTTTTTCCTGTGGTTGATAGTTATCTTGCTTT
This sequence comes from Pteronotus mesoamericanus, assembly GCF_021234165.1. Taxonomy (NCBI): domain Eukaryota; kingdom Metazoa; phylum Chordata; class Mammalia; order Chiroptera; family Mormoopidae; genus Pteronotus; species Pteronotus mesoamericanus. The sequence continues at coordinate 6,582,426 of NW_026555265.1, read as the reverse complement.
TTGTTTGCTCAGCTTTCCACAACCTTTTCATTATTAGCTCCAAGTCTCTGCCAGTGGTGTGACCCCCATCTCAAGACATTCAGATACACAGATTTTTTTTTTTTAAATCAAGTCCATCTTCTCGAACTAATCTCTTTGAGAACCTTCTGACTTCCTTCTGTACCTTGGGTACTGGCTTGATCCTGGGACCTCCCTTTCTGTCACCCTGGAATGAATGACCCTTTGTTTGAATGTTTTCTTTTCCTGAATTCTCTTCCTTATTTAGGTGGAAAAAGATATGTAGTAATTTTCTGGGCCTTTGCATATCTGAAAATATCTTCATTTTTTGTCCTTATATTTGAACAATAATTTGACTAGGTAGAGGATTTTATGTTGAATAATTTTCCTTCAGAATTTAGATGGCACCAGTATAATGTCTTCTCCCTCCTGGTTTTGTTGTTCTGGTCTGATTGCGTTCTGAATCCTTATTTTTTTTTAATATATTTGTTTTTTTCTCTTTGAAAACTCATAGAATCTATATTTTCCCCAGAATTTAGAAAAATTATACGTATTTGCATTACTGTGGTTTTCTTTGCACCTATTATGCTGGGTATTTAGTAGGCTTCTTTCTGTTTCTTTCTTCTTTTTTAGTTGCTATTTGGTTTCACCTTTCTGGACATCTTTTTACTTATATATTGATATTATAAATGTATTTTTTTAAGTTTTTATTTTGTATATGTTTTATTTCCAATTTTCCAACTCTCACATGTATTTCCTTATTTTCTAGGTAATAAAATCAACTCTATTTTCTAGACTTTCTCTTAGGTTTTGTTTTTTTTATTTCTGATATCAGCTTTTTAGTTTCCAAAATCCTTATTTGTTAGTTTTCTTGAATGTTTGACTTTATATTATACTATCTTGTTTCAGTGAGGTGATATTTGTTAATACCTTGTTGAAAATATTAATGATACATATTTAAAAATGTTGTGTCTGCTTTCATAGCCTTTGCTTACAGCAAGCCCTTTTTTCACCATACACAGTTACAATATTTATATTTCTTTTTTAATTGAATTTATTGGGGTGACATTAGTTAATAAAATATATAGGTTTCAAGTGTACAGTTCTATAATACATCATCTGTTTTTGTATTGTGTGTTCACCACCCCAAGTTAAATCTCTTTCCATCACCATGTCTCTCCGGTAATCACAATACTGTTACCTGTGAGTTTTTTGCTTAATCCCATCACCTTTCTCACCCAGTCCCCCAATCCCCTTCTACTCTGACAGCTGTCAGTCTGTTCTCTGTATCTATGAGTCTGTTTCTGTTCTGTGTGTTTGTTTTGTTCATTAGATTACATATATTAGTGAAATCATATGGTACTTGTTTTTCTCTCATTGGCTTATTTCACTTAGCATAACACTCTCCAGGGCCATCCATGCTATTGGAGGTGGTAAGATTTCCTTCTTTTTTCACAACCATGTAGTGTTGCATTGTGTAAATGTACTATAGCTTTTTTATCCACTCATCCACTGATGGGCAGTAGGGCTACTTCCAAATCTTGGCTATTGTAAGTAATGCTGCAATGAATATAGGGGGTACCTATATTCTTTTTAATTAGTGTTCCAGGTTTCTTCAGATATACACCCAGAAGTGAAATCACTGGGTCACAAGGCAGTTCCATTTTTAATTTCTTTGAGGTAACTGCATACTCCTTTCCCCAGTGGCTGCACCAGTCTGCGTTCCCAGCAACAGTGCGCAAGGGCTCTCCTTTCTACACATCGTCACTAACACTTATTTGTTGATTCATTGATGATAGCCATTCTGACAGGCGTGAGGTTATATTTCATTGTGGTTTTAATTTGCATTTCTCTGATAATTAGTGACATGGAGTATCTTTTCACATGTCTATTGGCCACATACATGTCTTCTTTGGAGAAGAAACTATTCAAGTCCTTTGCCCATTCTTTAATTGGATTATTTGTTTGGGTTTCTATCTTTAATGTTAGAGATTTTCTGCAGATGCTTTTATGCAATTACTTGTTCATATTTAATAGTAGGTGTGGGGGGCTGAAAAGGTTACTGGCAGCTCTGTGCACATGGGTGGGGCTTGTGAACAATGATCTTAGTTGTAGGGTGACCTTGGTGGGTTTTTCATTGCGAAAGTCCTGAGATCAGTATCTTCAGGTCTTGCCTCCTATTATTCACAAGATTCCCCAAAGAGGTCTCTTTCTTCTTCCTGGATGGTAAAGACCTGGCTGCCAGGCTTTGATGGGTCTCAGCAATCAGTGTATAAATGTCCCCCTAATCTCCCAGTTTTCAATGTGGCCTCATTCTGCCCCCTGTACAGACCACTTCTGTTCTGTCCTCTACAGAGTCATTCTCTAGCCTTCTACTGGTATTGGGGAGGACCGTTGTCTAGATGCTCAATGTGTAGGAGAAGGTTTGAGGTTATATCTTTTTAAAAACAAGCTTCCCACCAATCTTGCATATATTACTCTTTTCCTTCTTGTCCTACTTTTTAAAAAAACACATAATCTTTATTATTTTTTTCCATTACCATTTAGTCCCTTTATACCCCCTCCCCCGAGAAATCACCTCCTGCTGTTCATGTCCATGAGTCCTTTTCTTTTTTTGCTCAATCCTTCTACCCACTAACCTCCCCACACTAATTATGCTAAGTGAAATAAGCCAGTCAGAGAAAGACAAATACCATATGATTTCGCTCATATGTAGAATCTAACGAACAAACTGAACTAACAAGAAAAACAGAGACATACTCATAGATGGAGAACGGATCACCTTACTTTTAGAAAACCCTCGTACTGCCCCTGTCTAATCTCTTGAAGATTCTGCAGTCTCAGTTAGGTTGTTGATTGTTTCTACTCACTGCTGACTTAGAACTCAGGTTTCTCTGGTCCGCTAAATCCTTTATATCTCTACCTGCTGGTTTCCCATTACTAAACTGTGGTTGTTGTTGTCTTCTCTCCCTTTTGTTTCATCTTTAGAGATTCATCAAAAGCACGTGCGCGCGCGCACACACGCACACATCCCTTTATTGTACGTTTGATGGTTTTTCAGGTAGGAATGAACTTAAAAGCCTGTGTGCAATCTCCCCATCTTTACTTAGATATCTCTGTACTTTCAGAAGATACTAAATAATATTTAAAACAAGATAATCTTAGCTCTGAGGTCCGGGAGATAGAATTTTGTGGAATTCTCAGCAGTGCCCTGGCTGGCTTCCTCTGTTTATTGATTATACTTAGGTTTTCAGACACCAGGGTCATTAAAGTAGTCTTCCTAAGAGAAAGCACCTGTGAATACCTTAGAAGAATTACAAGGTTAAGAGACTGTCAAGATCATGTCCAGTTAGTTTTTAAACATTGCCTTGACATTCTAACTCATTCATTTTTCTACTACCTGGGCATCCACTGGACACTTACTGAGTCATGCTTTACTGGGCATTGGCAAGACCACGAGTAAGAGACAGCTCCTGACTTCCCAAATCTTCTACACTCGATGAGACAGACACCACTGCCCAAGATGCAATATGGTAAATGCTGTAATGGAAACAGTAACAACTGCTAGAGGCTCTAAGAGGTGGGCACAAGTAAGTCTACCTTCAAACTCATAATTGGAAATAAGTCTGAGCTCTCACAACTCAAACAGTAATATCCAAGAAAAATCCTTGTATGAATTCCGGCATTTTATGGTAAGAAGGAATTTTGCAAGTTATTTCTTAGTGTCTTGATTTTACCTGGAAAAACTGAGGCTAAGGGAAAAATGTAACTCAGTTGTGCTAAAGTCAAGACTGAAACTCATGCTATACACTAAGTCAAATTGTGCCTTATCCTAAGGCCCAGTCATCATTAAATAGGATTAAAATTATTAAGTACTAGCTCTGGGTCTCAGAGATCTGAAAGTACCAGTTTTGGAAAACCCTGAGGATTTATTTAAAAAGAATATTTCAAATGAAGGAGCTATGCTTTGTACATAGGTACGGGACTCCGAACTCTTTTGTGTGACGTCATAAAGACAGAATGGCTCGGAGTTCTCGTGTCTTTTGAAAACAGGGCCATAGGTCTTAAACTGGAAGGAGAGTGCTCTTTTTATCTGTACAGGTTAATATTAATATTGACTGAATTCAAATTCACCCAGCAAATTTAAAGGACAGCTTCCCAAATGAAGCTTTGGTTATGCTATTTTGTAATATAGTTTTGAGATTTTCCCATGTTTACAATGTCTTGAAAGCATACAACAGATGTACAAACATAGAATTTAAACATTTTGAAGAGGCAGAGAATGTTGTCTTCAGTGAACACTTAAGAGTGTAATGGATTCTGTTAAATTAATAGTTTCATGATTTAACTATTAGAAAATGGTGTATTATGGGGAAGCTAAGAACTATAAAAACATATCGTTCAATAGCAATTTCTTTATCAGTAATAAAATATTAACAGTAATTACATTACTCATTAAAACAAAACACAACTTGAAAGAGATCTTATAATATCTTCCCAAATTATAGAGTGGTGCAAAAGTAGATTTACAGTTGTTCATATGGAAAATAAAACAATTATTAATAAATAATGATACAAGAATAAACTCTGTTATTTCTCATACTTAAAACTGTAAACCTACTTTTGCCTTACCCTGTATATTGAATTCTTATATCCACAGATAATGAGATTGTAATTTCCTCAATAAAGTGTTTCTTGGTCCTTCTCTGGTGAGAAGGCTTTCCCTCCTCTTGTCCTCCTATCCTCCACCAATGCCCCTCCCCCCAGCCCCCGCCCCTCAGTACTGATTTCCTTCTACATTGTATAGAGGTCCTTGGCTGCATGTCAGAACTCCTCCTCTAGGCTACAAGCACCATGAAGGCAAAGACTACTCTCTTCTTTGTAACCCCAGTGACTTGACACATATTAAGTATACAATACAAAGTTAATTGAATGAATAAAAATATAAAATCCTTGATATATAATAATATTCATTTATTTATTTGTTTTTTTTGGTACTATTTATTATTATACCCGCATGGACAAACATACATAGCGTGAGTGTCCTGACACATATGTAGCACACAGTGTCCGTTTGCCCTTCCTTCTTTTTTGAAACATCACCCAGATCTCACCCCAAGCTCAGGGGCCCTGTAAATAGGGGATCATATTCACTGTGACTTAACTTCCTGTTTCCCATGGAAGAGAATTATCGATCTTTATCCCCTGGAAATCTAGTTAGGCATGAAAACTTCCTCCTTCACTTTGTTAGAAGCAATTTCTCTGCTATTTCTAAAATGGGAAATAAAACAGTCCCTTCTCTGTTCTTCTTGCCCTTTGCAATGGGGTGTGGCATGGCTCTTCAGTATTCTCTGACCGTGTACCCTGTCACCAGGCTTCAGCGTCTCCTCCCTCCCATCAGAGCCATCAGAGCTCGGCGTGCTGTTCCCTGTCAGCTCCCTTGACGGCTGCCTGGACACCTTCGTACTTCCTAACTCTTGTCTCTAGTTACATCCGTGACCCTAGTGACTCAGACGTACAGACTCTACTTCTCAGGACCTTGGGAGTGTCAAAAAAGAGACTTCTGTATTAGTTCATATGGGTGCATTTCTGGAGCCACAACTACTGTAATTTTTGTTCTTCAAAGTACGTTGGGATTTCTATCTCCTGAGCACTCGTGGTAAAGATGTTTTAGTTCCCTCTGCTCAAAACGGGAGGCTGAAATATGTAGGTAAGGAAGGCCATTCTTGTCCTTGATGTCTAAATTATTTTGCTGGAAAGGCCTTTTGGTGGCTGCCCTGCCCTGTTTTCCAATTCGTTTATTCCCTGTGCACAGGTTATTCATCTGGTTAATGTTTGAGTTCTTTTGAAATCAACCTTTACATTCATAAGCCCTTCACAAACTTACTGGGGAAGGCCCCTTAAAATCTTGGCTTAATTGAATGTAAATGAGCATACTACTGGAATATTTTTTTTTCTTGATTATATCTTGGGAACAGAGATTGCTGTGAATTTATTATATACAGAGATTTAGATTCGAGTAAGAAAAGTCTGAGTTCAAATTTAGCTTTGTGACCTTGGACATCTTACTTTACATTTCTGGGCCTTAGTTTATTGTAAAAGGAAATATATATCCTGTCTCTGGGGTTTTGGGACAGAGTCAAGGAGAGAGTCTATGGGAAGTGCTTTGTAAACCATAGAGTACTATAATAAAGTGAGTTGTTATTAATAGAGGTCTGAGGTCTGACTATTCCCAGGTGTTTTCGCCCGGTCAGTTCTGGATGAATAAATTGGAGAGGACAGGAAGGAAGGGAAGGGCACTGGGCTAGAGTCAGATGATCTTGAGTCCATCCTGGGGTTGTTCAGCAGCACTCAGTCACTGATTTGCAGTGACCTTGGCAAAGTCACTTTACCTCATGAAGTTCTCTTGCGTCATCAGTAATATGAGGTGGGCTAAATAAATGACCTAGAGACTCTCTTCCAGCTTAAAAGCTTTCAAGGTTTTTTCTTGAGTACAGGTGATAAGAAATTGTTATGTATTTAAAGGTATTATTAAGTTTAGATTATTTAATCAGAAGTCTTACCAATTATAAACCCACATAATAATTTTTGAATACGTGATTTTAAGGAATTATTTTAAAGAAAATGGCAAAATTTAACATTTTAAGCACAGAAAAGGAGCCAGTGGAATTTCCTATCCTCTACCTTTTTCTATTGTCTCTTAGAGGAATGCGAATGTTTAAAGAGGAGGCTAATTATTAATACAGATGAAATTCTGTATAAGAAATTATGCCTACAACACCTAAAGCACATTTGGTTGTGATATACTCTCTAATAACTTAAACGTGTTTTTTTCCTTCCTTAAACAAAAAAAATATTGATTATTTGTTTTAAAAAAATGGCACTATCCTTAGTACTGTAGATGGAAAAGTGAGTAAGACAATTTCTATTGGAAGAAATGGTTGATCTTATGGAGAAAAGAGCATGTGTTAAAAATTTTAAGAGAGATGAAACAAAGTTCCAGTAGTATAGGATAAGGAGAGATTAATTTTGCTAAGGAGATGGAAGGAAGGTAAAAAAAATGGCATCTTTAAAATGTCCTGTTGATTATACATGTTTTCCTGTATACAATCTTATTTAAATATTATATGGACTCTGTCAGATATAGAAGAAGATACCATCTTTTGAAAATTAGTTTGGGATTCTTTGAAACTACCAAAGCCTACGCAAGGTAGAGAAAATATCAATAGGATATGATTTTCTTTTAAAAATTAAGGTGAGTACCTATAATCAACTCTTTCAAATTTCTGAAAGTTTTTCCCAGAGTGACTTATCAGGAGTATTTTAAATTTGGTCATGAATTTCACCCAATTAACCATTCCCTTTTAGAATGAGAAGCTATAAGAAACTCTCCAAATTACGTGAGAATTTAATTCCATTTGTATTTTAAGGTGAATTTATTTAATATTTGTAGCACATTGGTTTATGATCACAAAGCGAGAAGAAATCTTACTTCAGTTAGCTGACTTTATAGGTAATGAATACAATATGCTCTTAAAAAAGTTAGTATCACAAAAGAAGTGTCTTGCTTAAGCACAAAATCAGGATTGTAATCAGGGTCCCCTGGACCAGTTTCTTTGTCCCCACACCGCAGCCCAGGGTCTGTTCAAAGAAGCGCAGCAAGTCAGCCTTCACTTGATTTGGGAGACGACTGAAAAGATCTCAGTCTCTGTTTTGCTGTTCACACTGTATTATTCAATGACGGCTCTTTAAAATAATTAGTGCTGTATCCAAAGTTACTAATACTGTGCAATGCTAATATTTCAAGGAAGCATGATTCTTTTGTGGTACCAAATGCTTTTAATAATGTATCTGCTCAAATATGTTAAGTGATTTCCACTTGTAAAATGAGGAAACATGGTGCTGAGAAGTCATGGTTTCATCTCTGCTTCATTTTCAGTGAAAAAAAAATCTTTTAAAAATGAAATATATCTTTTTGTCATGATGCAACAAGACTTTGTTTCATTGCAAAATGAAATTCTAATTTTATTTTATGTGAGTCTGTTAAATATAGCAAATCTTTTATTTAAAGAAGTATACTTTCTGGGTTCGTGAATGTGATATATGGTTATATTCTGTGTTATGTGAATATTTTAAAAGTGTCCATTTTTGAACTCTGCAGTTTAGAACTTAGTAAAAATAGAGTTTTTACATCTAAAATGAGCACTTTAATGACAGGTTGAGGAATTGAAGTTGCTTAACCTGAAAAAGAAGGAGCTCAAGACATGTGCTAATGACCCCCCCTCAGGCTTCTGAAGTGACTTCATGAGGAGCCCTGTAGTTTCCCCGCTGTCCTGAGAGAAGCGGTTTTAGTTCTGTGTTAGTGGTGATGGCACGCAGCAGAAATTCAGCAAGAGTCCCCTTGCTGAATTCATTTTTTAAAAATTTTCACCCAAAGACATGCTCATTATTTTAGAGAGAGGGGGTGGGACGAAGAGAGAAAGGGAGAGCACCATCTATGTGAGAGAGAAACATCGATCAGTTGCCTCTTGTGTACACCCCGACCAGAGACTGAACCCGCAACCCAGGCATGTTCCCTGACTGGGAATTGAATCCATGACCTTTCAGTTTACAGGATGACGCTCCAACCAACTGAGCCACAGCAGGCAAGACCTACTTCATTCCTTAAGACCAGAATTGACACCCATCAGAGTTTTAAATTATTTTTTGTTGTATCTGAAAAAAAAAATGGTATTTCTTAAATTGTCTTTAAGTTCTGTTTTTACTTTTGGAGCAGAGACATTCAAATGATTTTTTCTTTCTTTCTTTCTTTCTTTTTTTTTTTTTGCAATGACAATGATTAGGTACAACACAATAACTGACTCAAAAAATGTGGGAATTATCTCACCAACCCCTCATCGTACAGCATAGGAACTGGAAATCCAGAGAGAGCGGTGGAGAGAGAAGTTACATGAAAGTCTATTGACATTTAAGTCAGGGTATTTTTGTTTGTTTGTTTGTTTGTTTGTTTTATTTTTTGTTTATTTTGTCTTTCTGCAACACTTTTGAATACTCACTTGACTTTGTGACCTAACATGCAATGGATCTGAATGGCCATTGCCCAAAACTAAACAATGGTTTCGATGGGAGGGCAAGCTCATGATAAATTGGGAAATGCACCTCCCCTTTCCAAGTATTGCAGGGGACAGCTAATTCTGTCATATCAGTGGCTTTCTGCCAGTGTGGCTAAGGAAGACTAGATTTGTTCATTGTGGATGATAAGCAGTTGGAAATTATGGAATGTTTGTTATGTGTCCTAGATCACTGCGCTCTTCCCTCCTGAGCTAGAAATAAATGAGTAGGAGTGGTACCTCACACCCCACCACAACCAAACAGTTATTACTTGAGATTTTTCGCACCCAGAAGTGGTGTTAATGTCCCATTAGGCACAGCTTTCTGAGAGCCATGGTCACCACTGAGTCACTCCTCTTCTACACCTTTTAATTCTGTAGGAAACGAAAGGGCAGGGAGGTCCAAACGGATTTCCTTGTTACTGAAAACACTAAGTAAGATATTACAAAATAACATGAAAGCTATTTGCCCAAACACTTGTCTTACAGATGTAAAACCTGAATCCAGAAAATAAGATGTGACTGCTATTTGGTGGCAAGTGAGGATTAGAAACCAGAAGTGAGAAGGAAAAAACTCATTTGAAAGTCACAAATGTGTTAGGGGACTTGATCGGGGAAATAATGACTGCGGTTTTTTTAAGGACGAAGACAAAGTTATCATCCATATCTTTGGACAGGATGAGGGAAGACTTCTCTCTCATGACATGTCATTCTCTTTGTAGTATTAACATAAGAGTTTTCTGAAAGGGACAAAGGGACTAATATTTACAAAAGAAAGCAGCAATATCATGGGAACTCTGAAAGGCTTAGGAGCTGCTGACAACTCAGGTTTTCTTACTGGTATTTTGTGGTTTCTCTTTGAAAAATGGGAGTGATCACCACCTTTTGGAAAGAGATGAAAAAAAAATAGTAAGAGCTCTGTTGCTGTTTGTTCATCTTTGGCAAGTATCTACCCTTTTCAAATCTCCAGAGAACCAAAGGTAAATTATAGAGCTGGCAGGAATATTAAAATTTATCATTCCTGCTCAATGTAGGAATCTAATCTATATTTTGGATTAATATTTAACTTTTCATTAATTTTTTGTCTTTTCTATTCTTGCTCTTAGTGGTGTAAGTAAGCTCTATTGAAACCTAAGTCTATATTTAGCTGCCTTTCTGGTCTTCATCTCCTAGACACACAGTTAATACTCAATAAATATTTTTTGTTGTTATTACTGTGTATGATATCACTGCTAGTCTTAACTTTAGTATCACATGATGTTGGTATTTGCAGGAGACTTAGGAATCTGGTGTAATTCTTATATTTTGCAGTAGAGACTGAGGCTAAGAAAAAAACTTCTATTGATTTATATAGCTGTATAGCTGCTGGCCACACACAGAACTTAGATACCACCTTTGTTTATCTCCCAGACCAGAACACTAAATTTTTAAGTAAATAATTTTGTTAGAGAAGCATATATGTAGTATATATAGTTATGATGAGCAGCCACATTATCTGGGACTCAGCGTTTTAGTAACCCCATTATTAATCAGGTAATGAATTAAAACATTTATTTATTTATTCACCAGTATTTCTTCAGGCCTATTGTGTGCTAAGCACTGGTCTGTATAGAAAAGAAAAGAAAACCAAAAAATTTTCCTGATTTCTTGGAGTTTATCTTGGTAGAAGAGCGACTATCGAATGAATGACACATTTTATGGCAGATACTGAAGAAAGTACCATGAAAAAAAAAATGAGCAGGAAAGGTGGTCAGGAAAACTAGTAGACATTACAGGGTTAATTTAGGATTTTAATTAGGTAGGTCATGGAAAACCTCACTGAAGAGGTGACTCATGGGCAAGGACCTGAATAGGTAAGGGATCAAGCAATGGCAAAACAAGGATCCATCTGAGGGACAGCGTTCCAGGTAGAGGGAATGGCAAATGCAAACATTCTGAAGTGGGAGTGTGCCGGGCAGCTCTGCTGGGCAGCAGGGAGGCCTGTGAAGTCAGACAAAAGAGGAGGCTGGAGATGAGGTTTGGTGAGCCCCTGACCGGCAGCTTCCATCACAGTCAAGTCTCAGGTGTCCAAGAGGACACCCCTGGGACCAGTCAGTACACTAGCACCTCCCTGTCATAGGGTGTTTTCCTCCATAACCAGCCCCTGCAGACAATTAACATCTGAGCCCGTCAGGATAGTAATGAGAGCTCTGAAATTCTGAGCTGAGGCTGGGAGTTAACCTGCTGTGAATGTCCTTGTAGACCAGAAATTTGGGACAGTACCAATAATTTTCCCTTAGAAAAGGTGAACATCTTTTCTGATGTTGCAGGAGCGTCACATTGCTGGTGGAAGAGACAAAAATGCAAATGAGTTTGCAAGAGGCAAAATTCTTTTGATCCTGTTTGCAAAAGCAATGTGAGTCCAGCAATGTGAGGATACCTCTGAAGAACTGTTGGAGATCCAGATCCTGTTTCATTTTTAAAGGAGCTGTGTGTTTTTCCACAGGGTTCTTCAGAGTCTACCCCCACCTCCCCCCCCACCCCAGTTACTTTTGGGGATTCATTGACTTGCTAAATCGCTGCGTTAGCCTACTGCCTTCTGGAAAAAGTTAATCCCACTCCTTCTGTCAGGGGGAGAAGTCAGCCCTTGGGCTGCAAGCAGCCACATTGACAACAAACTGAGAGGTGGGGGAGGATCGGGAAGCCCTTAAAAATATGTTCAAGTCTTCAGGGTAGGGTAGGGTGCGAGCACCCCTAAAAATGCTGTACTGAAGCTTACCCAGAGAAAGCACCTGTTTCTATTATTGCTAATCATAATAACTTTCCTTAATACGTTACAGTTGATAAGGCATTTCCCTGCCCTTTCCCTCATTCAGTCTCCACTGCAGGCCTTTATGGCCTTGTCATCAAAATGAGCTCTACCAGCCGGTGGATCTGCATTACCTAGGAGCTTGTTGGAAATGCCTTACCTAGACCTACTGCGCTAAAATTTGCATTTACTGAGACCCTTAGCCCCTTAAAGTTTAACAGGCACTGCTGTAAGGTCCCTAGGACATGCATTTCTCCCCACTACAGCAAGGAAATGGCGGACCAGCATAACTGGGTGACTGAGGCAGGTCACCCTCCGCAGTAATAGTGAAGTCGGACCTCGTACCCTGGCGTTGTGCCTCCTGGCCCAGCAATCTCTGGGCAGCAGCCACTTCTTTCCACTCCAAGATCCCTTCCTGGCTTACTTGTGATAGACTAGCTTTCGAAAGAAAGGCAACCATTCTTTCCTGAAGTAGACTGTCACCTTCTCTTATTCTCTCCACCAGTCACCCTGGGCTCCTCCCTTATTTGCTTGCGGTACTAGAAATGCAAACACCCTGAAAAACTCTACAGCGTCGCCCAAGTGGAACCAATAATGGGTGAATCTGGTGAGAGGTGCTGGCATCAGTCTCTTGCACTGGGCTTCTTTGCAAAACCTTTCTGGCCTCACTGAAAGAAAGGGGTACAAATTCAGAACAAGACAACAGAAAAATGTAGCTGGGACATTCTGGTGGGTGCAAATGGGATTTTCCACTCTTGCTTTGGGCTATAGGATGACAGACAACATTTAGCTTAGTGCCACAGGAAACCAATTGTATAAAGCTCTTTCATATCTGCAGCGAGCTTTCTAGCCCCGCCATTCACCATGGCTCACTGTAATCTTGAAGATATTACTATTCCCGTTTTCAGGATGTAACACTATGCCTTGATATCGCTTAGATGACACTCAGAAAGTGGGTGATTCATCCTTTGCTGACTGATTAACCTGACAGTAGGCAAAACTGAGTCTACTGGGTAAATAATTCTTTATGTATAGAAATCATGTTTTGGGTAAGGAAAAGTTCTAACAGAATTTTTAAAAAGTGACTCAGATCCTGAGCTATAATTCTTTAAGCAACTAAAGATCACTAATCTCAAATTGAATCTTCATATTTTATTAGTTGGTTTGTTCAGTGAGAAATGATATAAGACATCTACTACGAACCTGCTATGTACATGAAAGCCGCCATATTGGGTGGTAGAAGGGGTTCAGTAATGAATGAAATCCTCCTGAGGAGCAGATGTCATTAATGGAATGTACACACAAAGTAGAATGAGAGTCACTCCTCCCCCCACAACCCTACTCAGAGAATGAAGGCTCAGCCAAGGAGGGGGCATCTGAGTTCCTCTGGACTGAGGTGGGCTTTGGACATGCAGAGTCTGCAGAGTAGGCAAAGTCCTTGGGGTGGGGAGGCAGTGTGAGCAAAGGCAGAAGATGAAAATGCTGTTTGCATTTAGAACAGAAAACAAACACTGTGTTGAATCTGACTTATACCCTCTTAACACAGAGGCAAAGCAATGTGCCTTTCTTTTCTTTCATTTCAGTCAACTTAAATCTGATTTTGTTTCCCTGTGTCTGGTAGTAAATGAATTATTGGGCCTTATCCCCTCTTCCAAGTGGAGTCAAGGTCCTACCTGGGTCTTACGAGCTTCAGAGCACTCGTGGTCATTGGCCACTGTTGTGAAGTGGAGTGTGTGCCATGCCTGGGGTGTGAGAATATTTACTGTTACCAAGAACTATTCTTTGCCTGGGGTTCAGCTCCCCAGCAAACCATGCTGCCCTCAGTCCCCAGAGCACCCCTGCTCCCCTCTACCCTGCTGTCCTCAGTATTCCCCTCCTTATGTTTTTAGTTGCAAAGGAAAACTTCCCCGCTTCTAGGTGCTCTTAAGAGACCCTTTGCATGGTCTCCATAATGATTCCATTCTTTTCTAAGAGCTATGCTCTTCAGATAGCTTCTGTTTTCCGTACTGGAAAAATGCCTGAATCAGGGAAATACTACCTTAAGTGCCCTACTTCAAATAGCAAAAGGGAGAGGGAAGAAATGAAAGCTAACATTTTAATAAAAAGTTGCACCACATTCAGAGTACCTGGGGCAGGAGGTGGGCGAAGGAGCATGAGGGTGTTCACTCTGGACACGCTGTTGGTGTGGGAGGGAGAGGGTGGAGGGGGCACTGTCCACCGACTCCGGTGACTTCCCCGACTATGATCATACGGCCTGCAGTTCGGTTTAATCCCAACTTTCTAACCCCTTTCATCATATTGTATAAGAGCTTGCCTTTATCTGTTCCTATCCCTCCCTCTTCCTTATTCAGAACAAGAGTTGGCCCGCTCTTTATTCTTAGCAGGTCAGCTTTTACCATGGATCCTGTCACCTTGTGTGTCTTGTGGGACAGATAATGTCAGCACTTACTCCTAAATCTCTGGTGTTTTCATCCTCTCTCTCTATTGACTTCTCAGCTTCTTAGCATGCTCAAGTCTATCCTGCTTAAACACAAAACCAGCACATGACAAGTCCTCTTTACCTTCGTCTCTTTTTAGCTCCTTCCTTATCTCTCTCCTTTCTTCAAAAAAATCCCTGATTATGCCACAGCCTGTCGCTTCTAGGATTGAGGAGTGCTGGAGAAACAGCCTGTGCAGCTCCATTCTTGGAGGCAGATGGGCTCTGCCACTTACTGTATATTCTTTTTTTTTTTTTTTTAAAGATTTTATTTATTTATTTTCAGAGAGAGGTGAAAGGAGAGAGAAAGAAAGGGAGAAAAACATCGATGTGTGAGAGAAACATCAATTGGTTGCCTTGGGTGCACCCCCAACTGGGGACCTGGCCTGCAACCCAGGCATATGCCCAGATGGGGAATAGAAGTGGCCACATTTTAGTTTGTGGGACGACATTCAACCATCTAGCCACATCAGTTAGGGCTCAGTGGCTATTCTCAAAAAGTATACTGTGAGCCTTTCTAAGTCTCAAGTTCTTAATTTCTAAAAGGATAGCAGTGAGACCTTGAAGTACTGTTGTCAGGATTCAATAAAATGTAGTTAGTTAACTCGTTACAGTCTTGTATATAACAGATACGAGAGACTTGTCAGTATTGTTATTATTCTTGTATATTGTACCCTTGGCCTGAAAGCCTACTCTCTTCCTCTTGCATCTCTCCAGTGTACCTGGCAAATTTCAGCCCATCCTTTAATATAAGCTCCCTGTGCTGGTACCTGCTCCTACTTCTTTTCTTTCCCTTCCCCATAGTCCTATATATTCTCTCTATTCTTTCATGGTACCCAGGAAGTTGTTTTTTAGTTTTTGAATGTTCTGTCTTCCTCTCAGCACTGCTCTGGGAGGTCCTTGACAGCAGCAACTGTGGTGTAAATTTCCTATCTCCTGGTCCCCTTTCAGGACCTGACATGTGTGAACACTCAAAGACGCTCGTTGAATTCCATTTTATTTCACAAACTTTCTAATAGTGCTTATTATGTGCCCAGCACTTTGTCAAAATTAATTTGTTAACCTTTAAAACAAAGCTATGAGGTAGGTGGGCCCTATTATCTTCATTCTACAGATTAAAAAAAAAACAACACAGAAAAACTGAGGTGCAGGGAGATGACGTTTCCCAGAGCCACTTGGCACGTAAGTCGGGGAGCTGGAGCTGAGATCTGAAACCAGACTAGAGCTCTTGTCCATGGCTGGGTTCAATACTATCTGCCCTGGGGTAAATTATATGCCTGTCTGTTTGAAAATTATCATGAAGACTATGAAAGATAGAAGTGAATTTTGTAAATTGCAAAATGTTGAATGAATAAGAGAGGTGTGTTCTTTGAGTCATGTTAAAAGTGCTATAGTCCTGGCTGGTGTGGCTCAGTGGACTGAGCACCAGTCTGTCAACAAAAGGGTCACTGGTTCGATTCCCAGTCAGGGCACATGCTTAGGTTGCAGGCCAGGTCCCCAGTAGGGGGTGCGCAAGAGGCAACCACACATTGATGTTTCTCTCCCTCTCTTTCTCCCTCCCTTTCTCTGTCTAAAAATAAATAAAACCTTTAAAAAAAAGTGCTATAAAATGTATATCACGACAAAAAAGAGATCATTGCAAACATAACGCTATAAAATTTGATGATTACCACCAAAATAATTTTACCCTGACTTTGAATTACTGAAAGAAGAAATTACCATTCACATTTTCTTTTCCATTGATGGAAAGCAAAAATGGAAAATAGTTTAACTTACGCCACGTCTAGAGGGCGGTCCCTCAGTCATTTTTCTGCAATGACCAATTCTATTGGAGAGCAGCTGCTGGGAACAGATGAACCTCCTAAAATGGCCCTAGGGAGAGAAAAAGCAAATGGACAGCTGCTTGACCTTTTTCCAAGTGAAAAACCAAGGCCTGATCTGTTGGTCTTGATTGGCATGTGCAGAGTTGAGGAGTCTTTGATCAGTTTTCTAACAAACCACCTGCGATGATTACTCACCGATCACTAACATTATACCACAGATCTGGTGGGTCTGATGTGTGTTTCCATTTTAGCTCCATCAGCAGTCAGCTGTGGATGGCATGTGCTGGGGCCAGGCCAGGGGCGACCTCGGGGAGGAGCACTAGGGGGCATGCTAGCATTTCGATAGCTCACCTGTGCTAGGATTACCTGTAAGGGTTAAGTCATGCAGGTTTATGGGACCCAGCTTGGACCTACTGATTCAGACCCTCTCTGAGATGTTGCATTGAGAGCAAGCGCCCCCAAGGTGAGTCGTAGAATGACACAGTTTGAGCCCTACTCTGTCAGTCAGCTTGGGCTGTCTTCCCAAAATACCACAGACTAGGTGCCTTAAACGGCAGGCATTTATTTCTCACAGTTCTGCAGTCTGGGAAGTCCAAGGTCAAGGTGCCGACCGGATTTGGTTCCTGTGGGGGCCTGCTTCTCTGCTTCCTGGCTCATAGAGAGGCACTGCTTTCTCACTGTGTGATTCCACGGCCTTTCCTCAGTGTAAGAGCATGGAAAACAGAAGGGAGCAGGGAGAGGGAATGAGAATTCTTTCTTCTCAGGACACTAATCCCATTGTGAAGCAACCCCCCCCCCCCCCCCCCCACCCCGTGGCCTCATGTAAACCCAGCTACCTCCCAAAGGGTCTCACCTCCAAATACCATTATATTGAGGGGTAGAACTTCAACATAGGAATTTCGAAAGGGACACAAACATTCAGCCCATTACAACCAGTGAGGTGGGACCATCTTTTACAGTGTGATGGAGGGAATGACTTAAGAACTTAATTTAACTCTTCCCCAAAGGTTGCCAGATTCTCTTTTTTTCTGCTGGTTGTGATCAATTAATTGATGCTTCTAACTGCACAGGGGCTTAGAGATTGAGTTTGCATTAGAACAAAAGATGTTCTTAAGTCTGTTTTGGCTCGGTTGTGTCAGCGATTTCAATTCTGTTTCCTATGCCTGTAGGAAGGAATGAAATGGAATGAATTTTCTGGATGACCAACATTTGAATTGTTTGAGAATGATAAAAATAAGCCCCACAGAGTACTGGTTAAAGAGGTGATGTATTAGGCAGGGCTTTAGTCAACACCTGAATGATGGCAGCTGTCCCCCAGACATTTTTTTAAACTTTGTAACAGCTGCTTAATATAGCAGGGAAATGTTTCTTTTTTGAGCCCTGCTAGGAGGTGCTGGTGCAGATGAGTGTGTCCTTTCTGACATCTTGGAACAGTGTTTCATGTCATTCATTACACCAGCATAACCTAATTTCAAAATGATGGCAGCCACTGATTTCTTGTAATCATACGACGACCATGCTGCTGCCAGAACACATCACCCACTGTAAGCCACAGAGCAATGGTAGCATTTGTCTAAGGACATAGGCAAATTATAATTATTGTCCAGTAGGTATATCACGTGCAATACCGCAATGCAATTTGGACGTTAACCACATGACATAAGCACCAGCTCCACCGGTTAAAGGCACAATCTCCAGCGCGATTGCCCTCGCTTCAGATGCCAGCCACAAGTTTGGAGGGGGGTTTCCTAGGAACCCCTCAAAATAGATAATTTGCTAGAACAACCCACGGAACTCAGGAAAACATTATACTTAGAATCATTGTTTTATAATAAAGGATACAATTCAGGACCACTCAAATGAAGAGAAGCATAAAGCAAGGTTTACGGGGGCCCCAAACATGGTGCTTTCTTTCCCTCTTTCTGTGGAATCGGGACGCATTACCCTCTTGGCACACCGATGTGTTCTCCAACCAAAAAACTCATCTGAGTCTTAGTGTCCATATATTTTCAATTAGGATTTCATTACATAGGTAAATTTATAGAATCATCGGTCAAGTGAATGAACTCGTTCTCCAGTTTTTCACCCCTGTTGAAGCCAGGCTCAAAGCCCCAGCCCTCTAACCTCATAATTGGCCTTTCTGGCACAACCGGCCCCCATCGCGAGTCAACGCCTTAGAGTAAACTCAGCTGTGGTTCAAGAACCCACCAGGAATAACAAAGATACTCCTATGATTTGGGAAATTCAGAGGATTTGGAACCCCCATCCCAGGAATCCAGAACAAAGACTGGACACACTCTTTATTATACACACTTTAACTTCCAGAAAGGTATATTTCAGGTAAAACGGTCTTAGTCAGTTGAACCTCACACATTGTTAGAGGAGGAATGAATCTTCAAAATGATTTAGTCTGAACCTCCCCCTTGACAGATAAGGAAACTGAGGTCCAGAGGGGAAAGGCATTCCCCAAATTAGTAACTAGTAACCAGTAAAGGTGGAATTGGAATCTGAACAGGTTTAGGTTTTCTAATCCCAGGCCACAAACTGGAGACCAGAATGGAAAGTGCTGTAGGAGAAATGTATGTCCACGTGGCAATCAATGGGGATTAGAGATGGCAGGGGGAGAGAAAATGCATGTTTGTGTGTGCACTCACATGTGTGTTAAGGGCCTTGCCTTCAAGAATATTGGGCATCTGCTGTTTACCTTGCTTGTACCAGGGCTGCCGCCATTTGGCTAATAGCTCTTCAGACCACCGCTGGCGGAATTACTGAAACGAAAAACTTGAGGCGTCTGGCCTACAGAAACCTTACTACAAAAGGGAAATCAAGAGCTAGGCTCTGACTCTGTTCTGAATCTGAGTCAACATACGAGAAAACGGTCAGGAGGCATTTCTACCTCCCATTGTCTTAATTTCTCCATATTTATAAATAACAGGAGAGAGAGTAGCTTCACATTTGGGCTCTCTAGAATGTCTATGACACATTCTGAAATTTTTTTTGATGAACTAGTAAAAAGAAATGTAAAGAAAAGAAATCAGGCCATCACACTGTGGCCCTGGCATGTCCCTTTGCCCCCTCTTCCACATTCAGAGATTGGACTGACTAGATTTATTTATGATCCAAACCAGCTTTTATAGTGAGTAGGTGGCTAATCATCTTTGCTCTCTGCATCCTGTATATATACTTCCTTAAAATAAGAGGATTTGTGTAATGCTTAGAAAAGAAAAAAAAAAAACACAAAAAACAACCTAAAAAATATCTTCCAGCGGGCTGACATTTTTTTCTTCTTCATGAAATTTCTTTCTTCCTTCCTTTTGAAATCTCTCTGGTCAAGGAACAACTTTTAAAAGTCGGTGCCCTCTGCTGCTAGGCCTTGTCTTTTTTGGAGAAGGGGAAAGGGAAGGTAGAGGCCTCAGCGGAGCCCCTCCCTCTTGAAGATAAGACATCCTCCTTGTCTTCAACTGCCTTCTCTATTGCTATGACTTGTACATCTCCATTCCAGAACTTTCCCCTGCACTTCAGACCCAAAGCACCTCAAACTCTACGGGCCCAAACTGAGCTCTTTATTTCCTCCCCAAACGTTCTCCTTTCCCTGTGTCCTTACCCTGACAAATGGCACCACAGTCTCCTCCGGTACTCAAAGCAGAAACAGAGTCATCGTTCGTGCTCCCCTTCTCACACCTCTGACTTCATGTACCCCTTTATCATTTCCTGTCTAAATTATGATGTCCCTGTAGCTCTCCTCTCTCAGGTCAGACACTCATCACCTCTTACCCTCTCTCCAGTGATAGACATCTCACGAGCTTCTCTTTTTTGGACAGTGGCCCTTCTTCCCTCTACCACTTACAGTAACACATGCATTCTATGCTGTGTATTATATTGAGCCAAGTGGCTTGCATTCAGGAACAGTATTGAATGAATAAAATATTTACAAGTGCATTCCTGTGCTATTATTGAACAACAAAACAACTTGGGGACCTAGTCTCCTGCGTCAGACCCTTATTAAATGCCTTGTGTAAATACCACATTATTTAGCCTAGTTTAGGGCAGGCTCCAACTCTTCCCATTTTGTCATCCTGGCTGCTCATGAGCCTTGTCCTTAAAGGTAGGGTCACTTCTGTGTATTTTTATAGGTCTAGCGTATAGCATATGCCAAATAGTAGGTGCTTATGTTTTTGTGGGCTATATGCATGCAAGACTATGCTTCCTCACCTACTTGAGAGCTAGGAGACCCTCACAGAATGATTCAAAGGATACACTTATTTATTAATATAGAAGCTCTGACTAAAGAAGAGGAAGCAGGTCACATTGTAAGCCTGAACTTGTCTGGCTGGACTCTTCTGATGCCTCTCACGTCCCCGTTGGGTTTCCTGCTGTGCAATCGCTGGTCTTTTCGGTTGCTAAGTTTTCTTCCATCTGCGGCACACCTCGCCTCCCAGTCTAACCTTCTTGGCTTTCACCGTGGCTCGACATGAATAACCCCTGCAATCAGCCCTTTCTTCATTTTCCTTTTCCACCACCACCTCCTGTCAGCTGAGTCCACTTGGGTGCATGTACAGCTCCTCCAGCTCTTTTTACGTCATCCATCTGGGCAGAGACTCTTGTCCCCTTTGCACCGTCTCCTTCCGCAGCAGTCATCACCCTCTCAATCTTGTTTTGCTCCATGATTCTTCTAATTACTCCCCACTCCCTCTTATTCTTTGTTCAAAAGAAGATTTGCAGCAGCGATGCTTACTTCTGGGCTTGGCTGAGGGTCCAACCCAATCCCTTGGCTGCTATATCTCTGCTTTTGCCTTTTAATAACTGCTTTTGTAGCATTGAGGGAATGGGACGCATGGGGTAAACTATTTTTTCCATTGGCAGAAGAAGGCCACAGTATAGAAATCCTTGGCCAACACAGAAGCCAAAGAGATTTGTTTTTGCTATTTCCATCGCCTAAAGCGTGATGGTTTGTAAGCATGCTTGCACCTGGTGGCAAACGGAATGGGAGAGGGAGTTTTCCACGCTCCTCCAGCTCAGGGAGAATGACTCTCTCCTGCCCTGACATTCTGAAATGTAACTTTAAGTCCAAAGCCCTGCTGCCTCTTCGGCTTGGCCCCACAATATTGCACAGCTGTATGGAGGAGCCACACAAAGCAGCCGTAATGGTTTAGAAGCTTTAGGATAATAAGATGTCTGGCTCTTGGTTCTGATCCCTGAGCGTGGCAGGGAGAAGGGGAACTGGGAGCTGAATCCAAGTTTTGTCATGATCTGAAGATGAAGCTGAACTGCTTATCTTTTGTGTCAAATCCAAATGTTCTGCTTTTCTCTGTACGGCCCTCTTTGTACTTCTACGCTCCAGCCCTACCCAGCTGCTGGTGTTACCATACACATCTGACCTTCCGTGCCTACTTTATTTCCTCCATAGCCTTAGTCCACCAGGGAGCTGCTTACTTATCTACTTGTCTTTGTTTAACTTGAAATAATTACTGTTCTCCAAAGCTGGGGTCTAGAGCAGTGCTTCTCAAAAGTGTGGCTCCCAGGCTTGAGGCATCAGCTTCCTGGAGGAACTTGTTAAGAGTACAGATCTCGTGCCCCACGCCAGACCTCCTGAATCAAAAACTCTGGGGCGGGGGCAGCAATCTGTGTTTCAACGTGTCCTCTTGGGGGATTTGGAAGTGCACTCGAATTTGAGAAGCTCTGCTTTGGAATGAATTCCAAGTTCTGCCCATACCCCAGGGGGCACTGTCAAAGGTGCCATCGCAGTGGAGGTGTGAAGGTGGGCCTGTGATGGCTCCCTGGAATGCCCTGGATCCGTACTGTGCCATGGAACTGACTGCTTTTATGTATTCCATAGATGTTTATGGAGAAAACCTTACTAAAAGCAAAGGATGAGGGCGCGATTGCAGGGAGATTTCAGACATGACGCAACCATGAATTTTGCCCATATATAAACAGTAGGGAAAGGAGGAAGGGTTAAGATTTGCAAAAAGAGGGGAAAAAAAGTATGTGGCAGAAATTGTCAAATGACCTAAAAGGAACTGAGGAATTTGAGCGGAGGGAGAGAATGTTTCTTGTTAGGGCATAAGGACACCGATGAATTTGAGTCATTCCACAACAATCATTAAATGCAGGTGATGAGGACAAGGCTGAGAGAGGATTAGTCCCCAACCTCAAAATACTCAAAATGGAGAAAGAAAGATAAATCAAAACCATGGCTCCACTGCAAGAAGCAGCCTAGGGTGGTGGTTGAAAGTGGGAGCTCTGCCATCAGCTTGGCTTCTCGCTCGACACCTGCCATTTACCAGTTATGTGAATTTGAGCAGTTTATTGAACTCTTCTGTCTCTGCTTCAGTTCCCTCATCTGCAAAGGGGAATAATAAAAGTACTTCACAAGGTTGTGGTGAAGATACACACGCAATAATAAATAAAAAGAATCTGGAACACTTAGCCTGGCCCTTTATTGTGATAGAAACTTTTATATTACACCCAGAAGTGGGTGTTCTGTAGTATAACTATTCTGTGATCCTTTACCAATGATGGAAGACCTATAGAAAGTGTTCAGACAGTAAGCTGCCCAACTGGGCTCAGTGGAATCGCGTGGTATTAGTCAAGAATATAGTGCCAGGACTTGCTTAATGTGGAAATGACTCTAGTGTTTCTTCTCTTGGTGGATGGATTCTTAATCATTCTGTTCCAAACTTATAAGTTAGTTATATACATATTGCCTAATTCAGAACATCCCGTACCAGGTCCACTTAGGGTACAACCTCTGTGTGAGATGAAAAATATGTCAAGAAGATCTTTTGCATCATCCATAGGCCTTTGGGTAGGACAGCTTGCACTGAAAAATATAAAGAAGAGGGTGAGGTCCCATTGCATTTCTGTTGGTGCCAGGGCATCCTGCTCAGCCACAGACCAAGTGGCTTTTTTTTTTTAATTTCCAAATTTAGAGCTATCTCTTTTTTGGAGTCATTTGCATCTTCCTATTAGGAGAAAAAAGAGAATATTTTGAACTAGGTAGTAAAGCGATTGGAATATCATTCATAATGAAGCCGTTGGAAATAGTAGTCAAAGAGAAGGCAGTTCTCACCATGTGTACATGTCGGTGCCCTAGGCCAGAGCTCTGAGAGCATCACTGTGCACCTAGAGTTTGCCTGATGCAACTCCCAGTTTCTTTCTGACCTACCCTCTGCATGGGTTACATAAGGAATGGAAAGACAGGATGAAGTGATCTCAACCCTGAGGTGTACATTATAGATCCTGGGCTCAGGTTTACCTACAGAACTAGGCTCAGTCTACTCTCAGTGTAGACTGAGGGAGTTTTGTGCTGTTAGTTTGGAGAGTTAGAGTTTGAAAGGTGAGGAGGCAGTGAGATCACTCTTTGGAATGCCATCTGTAGTGTGTGTTGGAGTCATGGCCTTTTCATGCACCACAAAGTCAAGCAATCTCTGTGGCCTGTGTTTGGGCTGGGCTCAGGAAGGCAGCCTGTCACTATGGAATGAGCAAATCTGGACTGAAGACCAGGGGCCTAGTAGGCATTGGAGAAACACTGTGTCTATCCCAAACTCAATGTGTTAGTTTGCTAGGGCTGTTTTAAGAAAATACAAAAAACTGAGGGGCTTAATCAACAGAAATTTACTGTCTGGCAGTTTTGGAGCCTAGAAGTCTGAGTTCAAGGTGTGGGAAGGGTTGGTTCCTTCTGACAAAAATCAGTCCCATGCCACTCCCCTAGCTTCTGGTGACTTCCTGGCAATCTTTGCTGTTCTTTGTGTCTCTCTTCATCTTCTCTTGGTGTTTTCCCTGCATACATGTCTGTCTTCAAATTTCCTCTTTATAAAAGGATACCAATCATATTGAATTACCCTCATGATCCCACTTTAACTTGACTACCTCTGTAAAGACCCTAAGTCCAAGTATGATTGCATTTTAAGGTATTAGAGGTTAGGACTTCAAGTTACGAATTTGTGGGACACACAGTGCAACCCACACACTCACATAGACTGAATCCACTCTATTCAGTCCCATACACTAGTATGTGGGGAGAGCTGTGGACCATGAAACAGGAAGCCTGAGAGGTGATGCCAACACTACCCCTAATTTGCAATGTGATGCTGATGCATGGACTCTGAGGCCTTGTCTCATTCTGTAAAGAGATAGCTTGATGTTGCTCTCTTAAATGTCTTTCAACCGTGCACCTCTTTCTCTAAAGTTCTCCTGTCCTGTCTAGGAAGTCTTATGTTGGTTAATAGCCTTTCAGCTTGTGTGATGTGAGCTGGGCTAGGGGCTGCTCTAACAGAGAATTCCAAGTACTTATCAATCACAATGGGAGATGGGAAACTGATTTATGCTTTTCTTTGAACTATCAGGAATACTTGTGTGCCCTTCTGGATTTATGGGTGTTTGATGGGTTCCTTCATCATCTTCTATATTCTCCACATGAACAAGCCTTGTCAAAAGCATAGCCTTCCCAGTTTGACATTATCTAGGGAATGTTAACCTGAACGAGCCTGACCTGAGGTAGAGTCTTGGGTTTAGGACCCTGCTGGAGTGTGGATGCTGCTGGATCTCACCACGTCTTCACAGCGAATGCAAATGATGAGGCACACTGCACAAACCTGAGTTGTTTTCATTGTTCTGCTTAACCATTCTTGAGTGTCTTATGAAGCACACCTGGGGAATATTTAATTTTTAAAATTTCAGTAAGCTATTTTTACATGCACATATGATCTCTTTATTCTTAGTTTGTTTTTCATGTTTTGTATGTGTATACTTGTATATACTTTATCAGAGCATTGATTATCAAGTACTGTAAGTCATTTATATGTCTTGGGCAAGATACTTTGTGTCTCTGTGCATCAAATTCCTCCTCTGTAAAACAGGGATGAATATTTCCATTCTGTCCCTGTCTTAAGATTGTAAAAATGAATGAAGTGAAATGGTGGATAGCAAGCAAAGAACTTTATAGAGTGAAAGACCATATGTCCCTGTTTATATCTCTTATCTTGGGATAATTAATAGCATCTCCTTATACTTGATGATTTCTGAGTTTACATCATAAAATAATAAATATAAGAATTCTTGATTTTATCATTCATGTTACAATATAGATGATCTTAAATTCTGGGTTCCTAAATTGTTCTTAAAAAACTTTAGGGCCTTTTTCTTTTCTGACTTTCAAGGACAGAATAACAAACTGAGTATACAATTTGATAAATTGAGGAGACAATTTATCATCTCCTCCCACCCAGTTGTAGGCCCTTCTCATAAGTGTTGGGCTCCATGGAACACAGAAAATCTATGCATTTTTTTCCTTAATTATTACATTCATGCAATTTATTATGGAATACTCTATACACTCATTCCCATTCATGTAATTAGTGTCATGGGCCATGGGGGACCTCAGGTGGACCCTGCTGCTGCTTTGCCCCAGGATAACCCTAGGCCCTGGCAGTGCTCAAGCTGTTCACAGGCTTCAGTCATTCAACTGCTTTTCCCCTACCCCTTACTCTAGCCTTAGGACTGGCTGCAGATAATACTGGTAATTCACACTTTCCTGTCTGCTCCTAAAGACAAGCACTCAAACCCTGTCCATTCTGAGGATAAAACCACTGATCACACTGGTAGACAGATGGTGATAAACAGAATGAAAACATGGGAAGGCTGCAAAGCTTAAGAAAGTGCATGACATTCCTATAAAGTCCTTGGTCTATATTTCTCTACCCTCTTGATCATGACAGTGACTGCAAACCTCAGTGGGCTTCTAGCCTCTGCATTTGTGCCTACGGCCAGAACACACCAGTTTTGCTTTTCCTTAGACTCCGTTTTCCCCTCTGGAAAAAAGGGCCTCTCTCTCTCAAAGTCTTGTGCCTCTACTAATGCTGAATAATAGGTTAAAGCCTGTCCCTGAATGAACATTTGCATCTCTGAGGATTTACAGACCAGACAATACTCATTTAACAGGGAATTTTAGTCAGGTAATTGCATATTTATTATTATTATTCTTCAAATTGTTATCAGTGGAAAGCAACTCAGGGATCACAAAATATGCTGGGCCCCACCCCCTTTTGTAAAGTTGAAGAAAATGGATACTCAAAGGCTAGTACCTATCCTTTAATCACAGAGTAGTCATGCTCAGCACGTCCTCCCAACATACTGCTCACAGTCATTTACCTATCATTTTGGTCCTCACATGATGTATTGAATATAGGAAGTGTTAGCCAATCAATAATGAAATTCTAGATGGATTGTATAATTTCTAAATGCCCAGCCTCTTCCTTCTGTGGATTACAGTGGGCAGATTTAGCATCAGTACTTTTAACATTCATGGTGTTTGATTATTTACGAAGTGACAGACCACAGTTTATAGCATGTAATAATTTGTCCTGTACTTATTATGTAATTCTCATGCAATAGTTATGGCATGTGATAATTTGTCACAGGATGATAACTACCACTTGGGTTGTTTTAGGGATTAAACGAAATAGGGCACAAAGAATTCAGAGCATGAATGTAAATTCCTTGGGCTACAAAGCTGAATGTGGGAGTGAATTTAGTAAGAAAGCCGAGTCATAGAACACCCAGCAATGACATTTGAATGAATTGGATTCAAGGATTGGGTGATTTGGAAAGGTCCCTGGATGTAATTTTCATGAATGTAGGAGGTCTATTATAATTTTATATAATAGTGTTCTTTGCATTTTTCTTGCTAACACCATGGCCTCGTTATGGTTGTCCTCTTTCTGTTGCCCACTTTCTGGGGCTCCTCCAGGCAACCCGCTACCAGGAACGTGCAGGGGCCATGCTGGAGTGAATGACTTGCAGAGTGAATTGGGGATGACAGCATATCCTTACACTCTGGAGGCCTTTTTCTTTTCTGACTCTGAAGGACAGAATAACAAACTGAATATGAACTCTATACACTCATTCCCATTCATGTAATTGGTGTCATGGGCCATTCAGAGGCCTATACTCTGAATCACCTGGATTTACTTATTTCATAGACAAAAACTGCCCTTCTAATCCTTAATTTCCTACCAAGACCTGGTTCAAACAACACCTTCTAGTCAGAAGCTTCAACTTGAAGTGATCACTCATTCCTCTAAACCATGGCGCCGTTACCTCTCTTATGTATGCCTGCTCCTTATTGTCTTTTATACTGCTTTCTAGTATATGCCTTATTCCTTTCTGTATCTCCCAGCATGCCTTGCACAGAATCTGACCCATGGAATGTGCACTGAAATTAAGCTGAGTAAGTGAGATAGGGTAAAGGGACTCAATGGATCCAGGCCAACCCATTACTTCTAGTGGAACACTCTCCAGTCATTAGTGCCAAGGGTTCTAAACCTCATTTATGTACCTGGGCTGCATATTTCTATGGCTTTGACATGTTACTTGGCATAACTTGGCAGCAGAGACACTCAGAAACATTTATGGAAATTTAAGCAAGCTGGTTAATAAAGGGGACAAAAGCCCACACAGCCTTCTCCTGTGCTCTATTACTTTTAAAGAAGCCTGTTTGTGTTATCACTCCAACAGTTTGGTAAATAGCTATGCCTTCTCACTGATCTGTCCTCTTGTTCTTGCAGTGCTAAAATGTGATGATTAATCATGGGTAAAAGCTGTACATATTTTTCTAAGCTGCTTGGCAATATGTATGCAGGAATTGGAGGTAAATACAGATGAGTACATGGGTAGCAGTGTGGAGTGACAATTTTAATGTGTTCATCAACTTGGAATTTTTAGGTCAGTTCATACCAAACTTAAAAAAAAACATTGTGACACTGTAGTGATTTTATTATATTTATTTTTTTTTTGGCAGTAGGAGAATCTTATTTTTCAATATTATTATAAAAATTCATAGTTCTCCTTTATTAAAGCAGTTCGGCTGGGAGATGTGTGCGGGAGGGTTGGCCTCTTTTTATCATCTCCTCCCACCCCGTTGTAGGCCCTTCTCATAAGTTTGGGCTCCATGGAACACAGAAAAACCTATGCATTTTTTCCCTTAATTATTATATTCATGTAATTTATTATGGAATACTATTGGACTGGAATCCAAGAAAGATCAGTTCTGGTCCTGGCATTGCCATTCATTTGTTGTAACATTGAGTAACCAAATGTTCTCCCTGAGTTCCTGTTTCTTTAGCGAACTAAAGAAATTTGTCTACACCATCTCCTTGGTATTGTGCCCTAAGGGTTGACAGTTTTATTTTAATCTAGTTTATAATGAAAAGTTATTTATTCTTTTAAAATTAACTTCAAGTCACATGATTTTATTACTGAGCATGGGTTTGTTTAGCTTCTGAGTTTCTACATGATCTTGGGATTTTAATTCTCTTTGAAAAAAAAATTTTATTGTGCAATTGCAGTGTCCCCATTTTCCCTCCATTACACTCTCCCACCCTACCCAGCCCCCAGCCTTCCACTTTCAGTCCTCCATGCCCCCATTGTCTTTGTCAATGAGTCCTTTATGCACGTTCCTTGACTTGACGCTTCCCCTTCTTTCTCCGATGTCACCCTCCCCACTCCCGTCTGGTCACTGTCAGTTTGTCAGTTTGTTCTTTTCTTTCTGGTCCCCAAGATACTTTGCCAAATGTCTCCATTTCACAATAACCTTCAACTCCTCACTTAACTAGAGAAGTATTTCTGGTCTATTAAGAACTAGCCCATTCATCCTCTCCTTCGATCTTTATAGCAACTGTGTGAAGTATCAGGGGGGAAGTTTCACCAAATGACCCAATGTCACACAGCTGGTAAGTGATGATGGATATTTTCCCTGACTCATCCAACTGATTTTAACACTGCTGGGTTAACTTTTGACTCCTAGGAACTTCTATGGCTCCTGTTTTCCTAATTCAGAAGAAATAACAAGTGGGGCATATAATCTCTAAGGAGTCTCTAAACCTTTCACCTAGTCTCCTGACCTCTATTCTTGTCTCCTCCAATACATCTTCTACGTTAAAATCAGAGAGATTTTTTCTAAAGCACAAAATAATCCCAACGCCCTCCTTTAATATTTTCCTGCTATCTTGCTGGCAGCTGTAGGGTAATCTAAATTCCTGTACTTGACATATAAAACAATTCATTATCTGGTCTTTGCTTTCCTAAGTAGTACCTCTCTCCCCTGCCACCACCTTCATGCCCTCCATTTATTTGTTCAAAACAATCTTTCACACTCATGATATTCCACTTTTCATGTTAGGATGGAGATGAAAGCTGATGAATGAGCTAGACCTAGGTGATGCCCTGTCTGAGATAACCATCTGTAATCTAGCTGAGCATGCATTTTGTACTGCTCAGTCCAGAGTTCTCTCCCATTTGATCCATCCTTCCTCCACCTGGCAAACATCCACTTATCTTCAGAACTCGGTCTCTATCACCTCTATGAAGCCTTTCTTTTAGTCTCAAGGAGAACTGAGCTAAACTATCCTTTTTGTTCCCATTGTATTTTGTATATATCTCTACAGTAGCTCTAATAATGTTTTAACCATATTCATTGGTGTACTAGACTGCAGATGCCTTGAAGGTAGGACATTCAGTAAATATTTATTTAGAGCATTAACAGTTCGTGAGTCATAGTACTACACAATCAATAAACGTCTGCCCAAGAACACAAGACCATTTACTGTGCTTATATTATTTTTAGAAAGGTTGATCTGCCTGTAGCTATATCCCAGTGTATTACCCTTTGTGATAGATCATGTACTAGATCATTTTCCATTTTAGCAGAGTATACTGAGACTCTTGACTGATGCTCTTGGCTTGACTTAAACTTTAGAGAACCACAGAAAGTGGCAGCTAATGGATGATTGAACCAGAGCCTTACCTATGCTACAGACATTTACACTCAATGTAAATCTTCCTATTGCAGGCATATAAAGAAGGAAATAGCTGCATACAAACCATGGTTTGTGGCGAAATTAGATTATCTAAGGTCATTTACTGTTATATTATTTAAAAAATTAATGGCCATTTATCTATAATTTCAGCTTTGTTAGGAATGAAAGATTTATCTTTAGAATCTTAAAAAGTACTGATTTTTTTAAACATAGCATACCTAAATACAAGAGAAGAGGATGATAAATTCCAGTATTAAATAACTGCAAATTTAATTCTGACCAAGATTCCTTCTCAGCTATTGCTTTTTAGTGCATATTAGTCATGAATCTCAATGAACCTATACAAATCTACCTACCTCTCATTTTCAAAAGTTATTAAAGAAAACTTGATAGCAAATGAAGATATAATTGCTTCTTGATATTGAGACTAGTGCTGTGGATTTCTGCATTTCTAATAGGTGTTTTGCTTTGAATTCAATCCCTACATAAAATGTATATATTTAGTAGAGAGAGAACGTTTTGTGTTACTCTTGAGACACAGGCCCAAAGTCAACCCCTTTAAAGGCCTTCCTAACTAACCCACCCATCTCTAAGTGCATCCACACCTCCTTAGCACATGGGGCTCTTTGTGGAATTCTAGCTATTCCTGCCAGTTTATATGTCCAGTGTGTTTGCCTTCTTTCTTGCTTTCATGTTCATTCAATCAGTTTTCCATACTCTACCAGAGTGAGACCTATCATGCATCTATCTATTTTCTTTTATTCTCAAAATTATGTCTCTCCCAAATCTAGCCAGTCTATAAAACTGATCAAGATTTATAGCCTTATATTTAAATAGTGTATGTATTTTGTTTTTTCTTAATTCTTTGCTAGACTATGAGATCTATGTGAGGAGGGATCATGTCCTTTTTGTTCACTACTGCTAGGCCTGTGCCAAGATAACATGTTAAATAATATTTATTAAATAATTTTTTATAGAAAATTTGGAAAATCTAAATGCACTTAAGAATAGAGGGAACAATCACCTAATAGCTAGTAAGTACCAAACAACCAATGTAAACATTTTTGTCATGTATATATATTCCCTATATATATACATATATATGATATCAATATTTATTTAAAAAACAGGATCATACACTATACACAGTTTGAATTGCTTTTTATGCATCATATCATGGCCTTTTTATATCACTATATATTATTTACATTATCATTATAATTATTGTTTTTAAATATTATCTGTATGTCTTCAGTTCTCAAACTTTTTGGACTTCAAAGTTACTGAGGATTCCAGTGAGCTTTTGTTTGAGTTGTATGTATTGATATTTACCTTATTACAAATTAAAACTGAGAACTTTGAAAATAAAAATTATCAGCATGGAGAGGGATGGGGGAGAATGAGGGAAAAGCTACCGGGAATAATAAGCATAATTGGCAGGTACACGATAGACAGGAGAAGGTTAACAATAGTACAAGAAATGGAGAAACCAAAGAATGTATATGTACGACCCATAGACATGAACTAAGTGGGGAGGGGAATGCTGGTAGGAGGGGGCTGCAGAGTGGAGGGGAATATAGGGGAGAAAAAGAACGGAACAATTGTAATAGCATAATCAATACAATATACTTGGGAAGAAAAGAAAAGCCAAACAAGTAATAAACAAGTGATTATATGTTAATTTGAGCAACATTTTAAAAATAACTAGATCTTTCAAAATAAAAATATTAGTGGAAGAATAGCATTATTTACCATTTTTGCAAATCTCTTTTCATGTCTGGCTTCATAGATGACAGCTGGGCTCTCATATCTGCTTCTGCATTCAATCTGTGGCAAATACTATTTTGGTTAAAGTATATTTAAAAAATTCAGCCTTCCACAGATACATAGTTGGGAAATAGAGGGATATTTCCATAGTTCTTTCAAATAAGTGTGGATTTCTCCTTTAATACTGTATCAGAACATAGTGAATTTTTCTTAAAAGTTAGTTATAATTGAGTGTTTCAAGTCATACCAGTAAACTTTTTATACACTATGTTTTACGTTGAATGGATCTTTTATACATGCTTTATGTTTTAACATCATAACTGATCATTTAGAAAATACTTGTTCACTGAGTTACCCAGATCTTTCAAGTGTTGACACATTTTATTATACAATGTTAGCACCTACTATGGAGCTTCTAGAAAGCACATTATCATAAGAGATTTATAATGAAAAAGGCATAGAATACCTTAATGTTATTGCAGAAATAGTTTTGACCTTGTGGACCACATGAAAAGATTCCAGTAACCTTTAGGGTTCTCTGAAACACACTTTAAGAGTTGGTGCAATGTGCATTCCCACCAACAGTGCACTAGGGTTCCCCTTTCTCCACATCCTCACCAGCACTTGTTCTTTGTGGATTTATTGATGATGGCCATTCTGAGAGGTGTGAGATGATATTTCATTGTGGAAAGTAGTATGGAGATACCTCAAAAAATTAAAAATGAATCTGCCTTTTGACCCAGCGATCCCACTTCTGAGACTATATCAGAAGGAACCCAAAACACTAATTTGAAAGAACATAAGCACCCCTATGTTCATTGCAACATTTTTTATAATTGCCAAGATATGGAAGCAGCCCAAGGGTCTATCAGTAGATGAGTGGATAAAACACCTGTGGGACACTTACACAATGGAATACTAATCAGCTGTAAAAAAGAAAGTTCTATCCTTTGTGACAGCATGGATGGACCTGGAGAACATTATGCTAAGTGAAATAAACCAGTCAGAGAAAGACCAATTCCATATGATTTCACTCATGTGGAATCTAATGAACAAACTGAATTAACAAGCAAAATAGAGACAGACTCAAAGATAGAGAACAGGCTAGCAAATGAAGGGAGGGTAGGACATGGAGGGACTGAGAAAAAGGAAAAAGGACTCACTGTTGGACTTGGACAACAGTGTGGAGATTGCAGGGGAGAGGGGTATAAGGAAAATAAATAGTAATGGAAAAATACATTAAAATTTGGGAAAAAATAATAGATGCAATCTGCCAGTCAGGCTCATGTCCATGTTCGATTCTTGAAAATTCTGAGTGGCAAGTCCCTTTTCATCACATTTTCTTCAAGTGGGCAGTACAACCCTACTTCTGGATTTCTTTTCTATTGCATGTTCCCATTAAAAATCCTGACCCAGTGTCTCTTTTATTCTCAACCCCATATGGACTAGTAGCTTTGCCCCCGTTTATTACTATGGGTTGCCTCTATGTTTCTACTATTCAGAATTCATCCATTCTTTGTTGAGAATATTCTGTTTTCAGTTATACCTAATTTATGTTGTCATTTCTTTTTATTTATTGTGTCAGTGATTCCTGAGTTCAAAGTGGGAGAGGGAAATCTTGGTATATGTTTAAGCTGCCATCTTGTCCCATTCATCCATTTTAAGAATCTACCAACATTTATTAAACCAATTCTCCATTATTGGATATGTAGTTTGTTTCTAGTTCTTGTTATTACAGACATCACAATGACAAACATCTTTATAGCTAACTATTTGCATGTATCTAATAAGACATCCTTAAGTCACATTTTCAGAAATAAAATTATTGGTGACTTCTACCTTTTTATTATACATGTCTGACCATGTCCTCCTTTCAGATTTTTATTGGCTTTTCATTGCCTTCAGTATAAAGTCCTAACAGCATGATGGGGTGTTAAAATGTGTCAATATCTAACTCCCATTGACCTCTCTAGCCTTATATTTTACCACTGTTCTCCATTCACCACATTGCAGTTCTCAATATGCTATGCTCACACACTGCCCTGTGTCTTTAACTGTGTTGTTCCTTCTATCAGAGATACTTTCTCTCCATCTCATTACACAGTGATCATCTGCTTTAAAACACTGCTCAGGTGGGCTCTCTGCTGTAGAATACTCTGTGACCTTTCCATAAAGCGTTTCTCTCTTCTGTGTTATTATGGTCCCTCTATTATGGTATTTACTTTTGGTGTTACATGCTTGTCTCCACCTCTAGGTTGGGAGGTTCTCAAAAACTGTTGTTTGAACCCCAGCATTTAGCACAGTACATGATGCAAAGAAGATACTTATTTGATCAATGTATAATTGAATAATGAATGATGTTATATAACTATGAGTAATATCATGTTGAACCACAAACTTTTTATTTTGTTTACCTTAACCACATAGCAAACTTGTTTTGGGTGAGAACTATATCAATATTATCTATCTATCTATCTATCTATCTATCTATCTATCTATTGTAGTGTCTTTTTATCTTGAATCTACTAATGCAGTGTCAGTCATGTTCTTGGCACTCTCTAAACATTTATTATTTGATTGACTATAAGGAAAAATTATAATATCAGTGAGGTTGAAGAATATTCGTTGTGGATTTCTGCTATAGATCATTACATGCTAGACCGTCAGGAAGTTTGCACTCAAAACTGACCTTGGATGAGCTTCTTTGCCTTTCTTAGTTTTGTTGGATTAAACAAAGGCTTTGGACTTGAAGAACTCCCAGGTTGATTTCAGCTCTAGTAGTTTATCTTCTCATTTACATTCTAATCCTACATCCAAACATACATTATTACCCCAGTTCTGTAAAAAGTAAGTGAGCTTCATATTTCATAATAGCTCCTGTTTGTAGTGTACGTTTAGAGCACCAAAAGAGGAGTCTTAACACTTGTATTTATGTTTAACATACATCTGGAAAAATAACTTATGCAAGTTCCAGAAAAAAGGCTTTTAAACCCTTCTTGGAATATTCTGACTACAGATGAACAAGTCTATATTTCTGGTGAATTTGGAAATGATAGAAAAAATAATAAACATTTTGCTACTTTCTAAAGTAAGTTCATAGAGCGAAAATAAATTCTTAACTTAAGCAAAGCTGAATAAAACTGAGTAGAAAACAGATATAAAACTCAAGATAGCATACTGAATTGATTGCAGAACAGGAAGGTATAAAATGACGACCTCCTTTTTCTGTACTCAGGAATTTATTTTCTGCACTCAGGAAATATTTTGTCTGGATTTCAGTAAAATAGAGAGCTGGAGATAGCTCTCTAATACAGAAATCATATTTATGATTATGCTTTGATCAACTGTAGGCCTGATTTTGCTGGATTTTCAGGATGAATGCACTAAAAATCTCAATGTACTTGGGATGTGGTTCCCAGATGCTTTATTTTACTTCTTTATGCTTATCTTTGTTTTATAGTTTTTCTATACTAGGTAGGTATAACTTAGCTGTACAAAAACTAAATGTTACTAAGCATTTTAAAAGTAGACATTTGTACTGGATTCTGTGTTCCTTGCAGAAGAGATAACAGGAGACAATCAAATGGATGTGGCATTGGTTTTTTTGTGATTTTAAAAATCTTTTTTTGGTATAAATTAAGGAAGTAATGCTGGTGGTCGTTTTAGTGCTGTAATTTAATTCTTAAAATCAAAACCTATGTAGTCCTAGGAATAACTGTGGGGAGTGGTTTTAACAACTTGGCAAGTCTGTTGCTCATTTAAACAAGAAGCACTCACACTCAGTGATAGTCAATTGCTATGACTTGTGTAATTTAAACAGTGCTAATTTTATTGGATTATAAGAGTTCTTCCTCTTATTGTAAGATATCTTTTTTTTTTATCTTACAAAGGATTTATTTAGTTAGCACAAAATGAAATGCTAAGGCATGTTATAATGAAGAAGACATTGGGTTAACCTCAAAATTCCACATGCTTCCTGTCCCACATATCTTGAGAGAAGTGGTGGTAGGTAGTGTGTTAGAGATCATGTTAGTCTCCATGTCCATTGACCCAGGATCTGCTCTATCACTCAGTAGTAGGAATCAGAGCAGCTCACGTGGCTACTTTGATCCTCAGGAGCTTGGTCTCTAATGTAGGGGTATTACTACCTACCAGTCTATCTGATAGCATTACATAATACAAGTATGCAAGTAAAAATGCTAGGTTAATTATAAAGCGTAGAAAAAATGGATGTTGTTACATTATTGTAGAATCTATATGTATGAGGAACAGTGAAATCCTTGGAAACATGGTTGAAGATTTTTTTCTTTAGCATTCCTTCTGCCAGAAATGTATATTAATGGCAGCTGAGAGGAAACCATTGCGAAAGGAAAAGTGATGCTGAATAGGTCAGAGCCTGTTTAATATTCTGACAGCTTGACCATGTTTCTTTATGTTTCATAATAATAATTTAGCTCCTAAGTGACTTCTCTGACATGAGGAAAGCTACAAAACACTGAACATTTTCCCTTAGGGAGCTGACCAGGAAAGGGCCAGAGGGACGGGGCGGTATGTTTGCCTGAGGATACTCAGCTGCCTAAGGCTTTATAGACTTCAGAGAAGCTGGTTCTGTGGCATATGAAAGACCAAGAGAGTTAGCCACCTACCAGCCTTGGACTTCATTTACTGAGACCCTACTATGTGCTAACTCTGTGATAGGCTCTTTCACTAGAGTATTAATTAAATTTGGCTTTCAGAAGAACCCTTTTAGGAGAGCACTATTGTACCATTAGTGCACCGAGGAAAACTGATGCTCAAAGTGGTGATATGACGGTCTCTAAACTACACTTATGCTCTGGTCTTCTAATTCTAAATCCGGTACTCTTTTCATTTTAAAGACTCACTCCCCAGCACATATAACTGTATCAGTAACTATGAGTTTACAAATCATTTCTCTTGATCACTACCTTCTCTGTCCCCAATGTTTCCAAGGTATGCTTGTGTGTCATTTCTCTCTGAGTTCAGGTAGATGCCTAAAGAGAACAATGGCAGCCAGAACTCTGGCCTTGCCTCCTTTACTGTGTTACCTCAATCCCCGACAGGCAAGCCTGGCCTTCAATCTAGTTAGTTGGTAGAAGAATCTGGAGAAAAACTCAGGTTTCCTGAAAACTAGGTCTCCCAAAGTTCTTTGGAGAAAAAAGCATACTAAATAGATAAGTAGCTGTGCATTTGTTGAGGTTATTATTTAATTAAAAGCCTTAATTATGATTTATTCCTATGGGTAGTAGGTAAAACTTCAACTGTAAAATGGGATAAAGGAAAACATTTATAGAAAAAGATTTACTCTAAAGGTTTGATCCTAGTCTATAATGAAAATGATGTTTGGAGACAAAGGAGAAGAAGCTGTGTGAAGTTTGCATTATTTGTAGAAGTCCCAGCTTTAGGCATTAAATTTGTACAAAACTGAGACAGAGTTTGGGCTGTCTTTAAGAGAATATTATCACACCAAGTACCCCTATTTTTTGAGGACCCAGGTCAGCCAGCTGTAGAGAATGAAAGCATATTAAAAGTCAGTCTGTCTCACAGAAAAGGAATGTGCTAGAAACTTACTCTAACCCAGGTTAGCTTTCAGGCAAGTCTAAGGGCAGATCACACAAGAGTGTTTATTAATGTGCTGACTAATATAGATGGAGGCTATTATTTGGGGATTACAGTGACTTATATTTATGAACATGAATTTGTAATGAAAACAAATGGCAGAAATAGCTGACAAGGGGAATGATTCCACTAGCCAGGCACAACTGCCTCTAAAATAAGACAAGAATGTCACCTCTGGAGGACGATGGTAACATGTTTTTGGGAGTATTTTTTTAAAAGTTAATTGTGATTCTCTTTGGAGGTCAGTTGCTGCTCCTCCCGGGAGGATGACCTTGAGGCTCCTTCCTTCTCCCTCCATCTTCCATTTTCTGGCATCATGCGTCTGGGCCCGCCCTGGTGAAGGAAGCATGTGGGACATGGAGTGAGGAGTAAGGGAGCTGCTCAGACCAAGTCAGGTGCTTTAGCAGAGAGCTGAAAGGGACTTTTCACTAGAGAGGGTGATGTGTTGGGGTGAGAGAGCTTCTAGAGGTAGTATTTTTATGTCAAGCTTGAGGTTACATTACTTGCCCATACTTATGCAAGTTGTAAATGGTAAAGCCATGATCTGAACTGACTCCTTCTGGCTGGAATACAGAGGACCCAAAGAGTTACAAGGTTTGATTCTCATTGGTTTGGGATAGCAGTGGGTTGATCCTTCAAATGCTAGTCATTATTTTATTTGCCAGATTAACTACATTTTGTCTGTTATATGGTAATCATAATCTTAGACTCTGGTTGGTCTGGAACTCTTTCCTTTGTTTGCTGGAATTTTAGTTATGTTCTAATAGGTAAAACTTGCTCTTCAGGGATAAAGATTATTTGTAACTATAAATCTATAGTCTTGGTTATATTTATGATCTTTCCTTTCATAATTTTTCATATTTCCTGGTTTGCGAGGGAATCCCTTCTTTTATATCAATGATTTGTTTTTTCAACAGTGCTAATTATGTTCTTTTCCATTTCCAATGTGGATTTAATTTTGCTTTTACTACCTTGCTAGTCTCAGTCAGGTTTCTTAATAATTTCAGCGTGAGTGCCTGTAAATTACTTTCTTATCTCATCATTCATCCCTTAATTTAACAAATCTACTATTCCATGTATTTACCTGAAAGCACAGAGCAAACATTTTCAGACCTGTTTGTTTTTTAAATATTAAATTTTTAAAAATACAACTATGGCTTTCTTTTGCACCTTCAGAGTAATTTCCTCTCATTCCAATTTTGTATCATGGGTCCCAATGGTGCTTTTTTCCTCACTCTTTTTACTTCTTTTTGAGCATGGAACCAAGCTCTGAGTTTTTCAATAACTAGGCTTCTGTGTTCTCCCTTGTTCCACAATAAGGAATGTGATAGATCCTATCTCTTATACACTAAACTGGAGGCTTATTCGATGTACAAAGCTGGTTACTAATTTTTAGGAGATCAGTAGTAAGTCTCTACCTACATAGGGAGTATCTTTGGCTTCTAATGCCTATGTATAAGGGTTCTCTAGAGAAACAGAACCAGCAGGATATATATTGGCTCACATGTTCATGGAGGCCGCGAAGTCCTTCAATCAAAGCACGTCGTCTAATTTCAGTCTGAGTTCCAAGGTCTGAGAGCCAGGGAAGCCAGCTCTCTAAATTACAGGTCTTACCCCAAGTCCAAGACCAGGAACGTCCATGTCCCCAGGCCAGGAGAGGATGGATTTATCAACAAAAACAAAAAGCAAATTGTCTCTTCTCTTTCCCTTTTTCCTTTAATCAGACCCTGGAAGGACTGGAAGATGCTAGTTGGCATTGCTCAGTTTACTAATGCAAATGCTAATCTCTCCCAGTAACTCCCCCATGGACACACCAGAAAGAATGCTTTACCAGCTACCTGAGCATCCCAAATTAGCACCTAAAATTCACCAGCGCAGTCTGATCTTTGGCTGTGAAAAAGTTAATTTTTTCCCCCTGAGTGATCTGAAGTAATTTCAGTTCTGATTTTTTTGAGAAGCAGGGTATACTACTGTTAAGACTCCTTGTCTCTCCAGGGCCCAACACCGATTTCACGCTCCTTTCTTAAGCTTGGGCATTCCAGTTTGCCAATTTCCATTTAAGAGAGCATAGGAATGCTGCATTAAGAAAGGAGTAAATATCAGGAGAAACAAAATCATCTCTGTTGGCAGAGAAAACCATTTTCTTGCTGTAGGGGTCGGGAGGTGGACGTCGGGTTTCTCACTTGCCCGTTTCTGAGGTGGAAGTACACAGCGGGAGACCATGACGGTGGCTGCCTCTCCAGCTCTGTGCGGACACAGCGTCTCGGATTGAGGCCACAGGCTTGTCTCTTACAGAGGAGTACCTCGGAGGATGAAAAATTGTTGCTATATTTATCAGTGTCTGTTGCTATTGTGATACCGTATTTTTTTTTTCCTGTGTGTTTTAATGCAACATGGAGAAAGAAAATGAAGTGCCGAAAGGTGCAACACTTCATTCCTTATGATGTCACACTAATTAATGTGCCGCTGTAGACTTACCATCAGTGGCTGTAATTGCCTGGAGTCTTTTGAGAAGAGAACATATTTCTTCCTGAGCTCATGTTTCTCTGTCAATGTCAGTCTAGCATTAGCAGCTGAATCTAACAATCTTGTGGTGAATTCCAAACCTGATTTGTTCTGTGCCATGGTCCACTCAAAGCACACAGGGAAGCAGCTCAGATCCTGGATAGCCAGTTGAATCCTAGGAAAGCATGGGTCAAGTATAACTTTTTTTTTTTTTTGCATTACTTTGCAAAAGGTCTAGCATGGGTTTCTAGAATGTACCAACTTATGGATACTCTAGAGCAAGTGCAGAGACCTGTAAAGATTTCAAGGGAAAATGCAGCCACCTTTTCAGTCATTATCTTTAGCCCCTAATTGGATAAATATTTTGATATGTAGCCAATGAGTTTTCTGATCATCGTTACTGCAGCAGTAATTTCATACTGAATCTTCCACTGGAAAAAATAAATTATTTTCATTGAAAAGCTAAGTCCCATGAAACCACAAGTAACAGTAAGGCAGAATTTTTATCTCTTCTTAAGCCCACCCTTTATGTTCCAAAAACCAAATGCCCTGCTTTCTGGGGTAAAGCTAATGCCCTCTAAAATTTCATCTGCGAGTAAGCATGCTCCAAACTCTGCATTGCTCTGCTCTCCACACGATCTTAGTGCAAAGGCTGGAGCTTGCTCAGCTTCCCAAAGTCAAGGCAGAATGTAATAAAACTGCTGGTAGCAGAATTCGGGTACCCAAGGGAACACTCTGGCAAACCAGCAGCTGATCTTGAGTTGCAAGAGGCCAGTGGTGAGCCACAGAAACAATGCAGTGTTCTGAAATGCTAAGCTCTGAGTACCTGACAACTGGCGATTTCTTTTTTTAAACAGTTATTTATTTTTATTGTTTGTGCTATTACAGTTGTTTCTGCTTTTTCTCCCTTTCCCCACCTCCACCCAGCCCCATCCTACCCCCTCCCCAAGTCAGTCCCCACTTTGTTGTCCTGGTCCATGGGCTGTGCAGGAATGTTCCTTGGTTGATCCCTTCACCATCTTTCACCCCACTTTCAACCAAAGCATGGACCTGTTTTGTTGATTATAAAATGATATGGAAAATCTTTCTACGTGTGATATTTTAAAAACAATTGACTGATAGATTCCTGAGCAGTTTTTTTCACTTTTTGCTTTGCCTTTTCCAGAATCACTGATGTGTCTGATTGTGTTTTGTCCCAGTTAAACCTTGCAGCATCTCGGCCGTGTACCATTTTGCATCTGCAAGTGCAGATAAGGGTCCATGTCATTCTCCAAAGGAGCAATGATAGGGTGAAAAAATCCCAAATGGTCTTGTGGACCTCATTGAAGAAACATAGTTTCCCCCAGAATAAAACAGCCTTTGAAAATTCCTATCTTGTCATATGTATTACTTTTGATAATTTTATTAGTATTTTAATCCTTTTCCAATTTAAAAATGGGGAGCTGCATGTTTAAAAACTAAAGGCGTTGCTTGGATGCATATAGAATGTGTGTTTCTATTGATAAATTTGGGTTTAACTATTAGTAGACATACTGAGTGTAGGGGAAGCATAGCACAAAACTCCATTAAAATACAGCCATATGTAGGATTTTCTAAATTATGATGAATAAAATGTCCATTATTATTAATACCTCATGAGTCTGAAGCTCCTAGATTCAACAAACTCAGTTGGCCAGAACCTAGCTGCAAAGCAGGAAATAAAACCACTATGAATTTGCAAGAGATAAAGAGATATCTTGATGTTTATATGTTCTCAGTCCCTCCCCCTCCCCTATTATGGGATATTCTTTTAGGATTTAATTTTAAATACCATTCTAATAGACCTGGTGATCTGTTGTTGTTGTTGTTGTTGTTGTTGTTGTTGTTTTCTTCATCTCCTAGAAACCTGGACGCTCCCGAAGGCAGGCACAGTAGTTATAGTGGGAAAGGCAGTTATGACTCTGCTAGAAGAGGCAGAGAAAGAAAAATGACAAAAATCAGGCAGAAAGACTCCAAAAGCATTGGGGCCATCTAGTGAGGAGACAGGAAGCCCTGTACATTTTATTAGCTCTAGAGGACTTTGCAGAACAGGAAAATGTAAATATTTGTCCTAATCATCCTAACATGTTAAGAAAAGGTTAAGTTACATTCAATACTGTATGCCTAATAAAGAGCAGAAATGCATGGTGCCTTTCAGGGAGGATTCTGTGTAGGAAAGTTAATGTTTTATGAACTTCATGGGGAAAAACTCTCTTGACTCACTAAACATAAGTATCCAGAATAGCAGCAATTTCATGATTACACATTAGGCTTCCTGTGCTTGTTATACTCTGGGATTTTTGTTTGTTTGTTTGCTTACTTGTACGTTCTATGACCTTGGACATGGGACTGTCTCTCTCATAATCTTAGAGTTCTCTCTGTAAAATGATTATAATCACAGCTACTCTGCAGGAATGTTCTGTAGATTCAAAAAGAGTTCTTTGGAAAGTTTTTTTTTTTAATTATTCCTGCTAAATAATGTGTATTTAATAATCATGGCTGTTATTTATTTCTAGCCATTTATAAACAAGGAAATGCAGTGGAGGCTTAGTAATACCAAATATTACAGATCATACTTCATATTTTTATGATCCTACACTGTTAGGCATTTTCTTGTTAAGTATCTGAAAAATATGCCACGAACTAAACATGAACTGATAAATATTACATGAACTAAAAGATGGTCAACACTGGGAAGGCTACGCCGTCACCTTAAAGTAGCTGTATTTTGGGAGGGATAATTCTCCCTGAGGCGAGGGCTGTCCTGTGCATTGTACTGTGGTTGGTTAAGAGCATCCTTAGCCCCTGTCCACCAGCTGCCAGTAGTACCTCCCCTTATTCCATTTCTAACAATTCAAAATGGCTCAAGAGACTGGGGGCCAGACCACCTTGGTTGAAACACTAATGTTTCAATATCAGGTGTAGAGTTTTAAAAGCGGTCACGGTCACAAGTTAATGCTGATCGTTTTAAAATTCTCTTTCCCTTTGTAGCATGAGGGTTGGATAACATGTAGCTGCTGTTTGCAATTACTTCTAGGTGTATCTTTTCTTTTTTTAATTTAAAATTTTCTTCCATTACAATTTACATTCAGTATTATTTTGTACTGGTTTCTGTCTTAGAGCATAACGGTTAGACAATCATAGACTTTACGAGTTGTTCCCCCTAATATCTCTGGTACCCACCTGGCACCATGCATAGTTATCACACTATTGTTGACTGTATTTCCTATGCTCTACTTTACATCCCCGTGATTATCTTTCCCCCTTTCCATCTGGTGTTCTTTAGGGACAGACAGCAATAGGTGAGTGAGAAAGGATTGGGGTGAAACAGTGTGCCTCATGCATGCAGTCTTTTGAGGATAAGCCTCCCCGGTGAGCTTCAGTCATTGGTTTTCTGGGTAGCTATAAATTAATCAACATACATTTCTTGAACACATACCCATGTTTGAGTCTTGTGCCAGATATTGTAAGAGAAAGAATTACTTTTCTGGAGCCACCAAGGTAAGGTAATTTCTTTTCCGGCTCCTGGTCTCTGGGGGCTGGTAACACTATCCTCTTAAGTTCCAACTTGCCTTTCTCTCTACCTCCATGAATCTTTCACTCTAAAATTCTCATGCCTCAATTCACCTCTCCACCCTTCACCCCCCACTTCTGTTGCATCATTATGCAGGGTTCCAAACACCATCATCTTTTTTTTTTTTCTGGCATGACTCAGACTCCTGATGAAGTTCCATTTCTGGTTGCCTATTTAGGGAAAATTATCTGCTTCTTTTAGTTGATGTTGGTACGGAACACTGGCCCATCTATTACTCAGTTGGTCTTTAATTCTAAAATTCATTTGTAAAGTTTTTCTGACTTTTTATTTTGTCCATATTTGGGGGGATTTGTAAATTATGATTAAATTGGTCAACTAGTGACTGAGATCTGAAATAATTGTGACTTAAACTAAATAGAATAATTTTTTCCTTAACATAAAAGTCAAGAGGTAGGCAATCCAAGGCTGGTTGATGGTGATATGGTTTTATCAGTCTCTCTGTTTTCCTCTGCCCTTCTGTTCTGCCATTCCTATTGAGTGGCTTCCATCCTTAAGGTCACTTCATGGTCAAACAATGCCTGTCTTGCAGCTCCAATCACCACCTCTGAGTTTCAGGCAGAGAGGGAGAAAAAGAGAAGGGCAGCAGGAGGGCTGACCAGTGGAATACTTTCTCATTTCCCTAAGTCCTTAAAATCATTTTGCTTGAATTTGAAGGCCTATCTGGAAGAGCACAGCAGGTACAAGTAGCTGGGTGCATTGCTGTTGCCAGTGATAGAGAGTGTTAATGAGGAGCAGTGAGGATAGCTGTGGGTCAGCTAGCAGACATTTCTGCACATGAAGAATTTGGAGAGGAATTCATATTATGAATGTTATATACATGGATGCATGAAGTAGGACTTCCATAAAATGTTTTATATTCTGTACAGCACATACTTTGCATTATGTTAGTATGGA
Source organism: Pteronotus mesoamericanus (assembly GCF_021234165.1). Lineage (NCBI taxonomy): Eukaryota > Metazoa > Chordata > Mammalia > Chiroptera > Mormoopidae > Pteronotus > Pteronotus mesoamericanus. The sequence continues at coordinate 6,537,999 of NW_026555265.1, read as the reverse complement.
TTTTTTAATTTCTAGCCTGGGTTTTTTATTCTTAAGTACAGAATTGGAAGGATTCTTTATTTATTGTTTCAGAGATTCTTTATTTATTGTTTCAGAAATTGAGGTGGAAAACTGTAACATTCCTTTGAAAAGTGAAAGATGTGGTCAATCAATCTGGTTGACTATTTTTTTCCTCCTCCGATTTGACAGAAATGGCTGATGAGCTGTGGGGTTTTCTGCACAGCTAGAGGTTATCAGGGAAGCCTCATGAGAACACTCTTTCTCTTGCGCATATGAAGGCTGTGAACCTCTTTGACATGCGCTGAGAGGAGTGGTACTCAGGTCTGTCCTACCTGAGGCAGCATGTGTGGGGGAAGGAATGGGCTGCATTCAAGTCTTCTGTTCTGCTCCAGAGCAACCATTCCCAGGCTCTTTTACTTTTGCCCACTCTCAGCTTCATTTTCTTATCTGTAAAAGAGGGCTAATAATCTTTAACCTTCCTACTATGTGTTTTGTCCTTTCTCATGGATGTATTGAATGCCCACCTATGGCAAGAAACTGTGGCAGGACAGAGCTATTGTGAACCTTAATTGAAATATCACATTAATAATATCATGTGTAAATTCAAAATGTTATTGTATTGCTTTTGTTATGTAGATCCATGTCAGATTTTAGCTATTCTTGGAAGCAAAAGGCAACAAATAAACTCTGTTTTTCTAAAATTATCTTGTAGCAATCAATTATCTCAAAAATAATTCTTGCTTCCTGTGCGATATTATGACATATTACCCATTAATACTAGTTAAGGCCTTAAGAAGCACAACCAGATAACCTGCAGCTTACTCCTAGCCCTCTTACTTGACCCCCAAACACTAGGTTCCTTCAAAGGTACTTCCAAGTCTAAAATTCATAAGTAACATAATTATCCCTTATCTCTTCATGCAATGGCAAAATCCCGAGGCCCTTCATATATTTGTTATGCAACATGAAATATTCGTAACGTCCGGGTGACGCTATCACCATAAGAATTCCAAAATGATGACTAGGTATCAAAAGGAGTTTTATCTATTTATTCTGGTTTAATGAAAATTTGATCCATTGTCTTTTTCTTAATTAGAAATAATGTGATCAAGATTTTCTTATGGCACTTATAGGAACTAATGAGAATTTTTTTTGTATTAACAATTTTTTTATTGTGTTTCAATTACACTTGTCCCCATATTGCCCCTATTACTCTCCTCTGCTCTACCACGCCCTTCACCTACAGCCAACCCTTCCCGCTGTTGGCTTTGTCCACGGGTCCTTTATAGATGTTCCTAGTCTGGACCCTTCCCCTTCTTTCTCCCATTAGAAAATATTTTCAGTAATACCGATCTGGACAATGTTCCCAGAGGGCCCCAGAGCTCCGTAAAAGAGAAATAATTCTTTGATCTGTATTGTCTAAGAGGAGATTATATGTGGTTGAGGGGAAAATTGTGGCATCTGAGGCCGGCTTTGACAGGTTTTGGTGGGCAGAGACAGTGAGCCTGGGTAAGCATTCTTGGAAGGAATTCCTAAGGGTAAGAATCAGAGAAATGCCTGGGGTAGCTGAGGAAAAGTGAGAGCAGTTTTTGAGCACTCCAATAAAAAAAAAACCCAGCCCGTGAACTCCTTGAAACAAGAACTGCAATTATTACCCATCACTACCTCCTGCCTAATCATGGTGATGACATAGAGGGAACTTGGTGATTAGTTATCAAATTGGATTGCAACCAGTTCTAAGCTAAACTAGAAGTTTGCAGAAAAATGGATGTGCCTTCCATCTCCTTTGTAATTGTCACACTTGAATGTGACACAGGTGTTCCATAAAGAGTACTTTTCAATTCCCATTTGTGAGCCATTGAAATATGGTGTTATAGAATGGCTAAGATTAAGTTCTGTGTCACAAGAGAAATTTATCCAAGGGAGAGTAGGGCCATAGATAGCATCTACTCAAATCAACGATAGTTCTGAACAGCGGTGACTCTGTATCTCAGTGTAAGTTCCAAGTTCATTCCCAAATAGTCCATTTTACCTTTGGTCACCAAACGTAACACACACACACACTCACACACACACAGAGGTTTATTCTGCAGACTTAGGGTGGTGGCTCAGGTAGTTTTGGGCTAGAACTGATACCTTATGGTAAAAGGAAGACATTCAAATTGGCAGAAGAAATCTTTTCACCTGTATAACTGTTAAAACAAAGTGCTGGGCCCCACTCCCAGAGCTTTTGATTTGGTAGGTTTGTGACCGGGGCCTGATTGTTTGCACTTGGGGCCTGATTGTTTGCACTTCGCCAAGTTGCTGGGTGATGCTGATGCTACAGATGCGGACAACACACTTTGAGAAACATTCTTTAAGGCTATTCTGAAACCAAAAACAAGTAGGCGTCCTCTTAGGGAAAGTTTGGAGCATTAGAGCACAGGGAGGGGGCTTGACTGTGCAGCTCAGAGCTGGCCTGGCTTTCTCTGGACAAAGCTGGTGCCCATTCGGTCTTCATCTTACTATATTGGCCAGAAGAACCACCTCCTTAGGTGAGCCTTGCACTCTCGCCATCTGAGCTGTGACACATGCTTTTCTTTTTACGTTGGCATGTCTTCCCCTCCAGTGTCTCTGTTGAAATACTTCTGATTCACCAAGGTCCAGCTAAATACCTGAGACTCGCTCTGATTCTCATAAACAGAGTGAATTGTTCAGACAGTGCACTGCCATAGTTCTTTTATTGTATCTCTCCGTGGCAGGTATGACATTTGCCCTGATCATCTAGTTAGTTCTCTCCATTTGAGTCTCCCCTGTATGGGTACAGGCTGGGAGTCCAGGAGGGCAGGATGGAGTAGGGTTTGTTTTTCCCTGGCACCTAGTAGGGTGTCTGGCATATACTAGGTACCTGGAAAATATTTCTTGAATGTATAAATCAATCCTTTGTTCCCTTTTCCTCTCACTTAGCAGCATCCCCTGCATGAATAATGTGACTGAAAGGATTGAATTTGAAATTTAGATAATGAGCATTGAAACTTCGCTCTGCATTTAACAGTTGTCTGACCTGGGTGATATGCTGGCCCTTTTGAACTCCAGTTCTGTTATCTGTCTAATGCCTAATGTCTAAAGAACCTTGACTACCAGAGATTTTTTGAGGATTAAATGAGATACTGTATTTGAATGCTTCGGAAAACTATAAATCCTATGTAAATATTTTAAATATGACATTAGTTGCTTAACATTTCTATGTATAACAAAAGGATGTACCTCTTCCAGAGTGACCCAAAGTAACAGTGTTTTGAACACATTTCGTACAATAATAATGCGCTAGACTCAATGTTTTACTGATCCAGATTAAATGTGTTGCCTATAAGAAAACTAACTGATTTTGTTTTTTGCTTATCTTTGAAGAAGAAGGGAAGGATGGGAGGGTTAAATTTAGAAGGATATCTATTATTTTTTGTCACTTACCAACAGCTAGTACTCAACTTCCTTCATCATTTTCTATAACATGAAGCAGGCCTGATATCATGGGAGCGGTGGGGGCCCTCAGTGATGTTATCTTGGTTCCTTATCTTACAGAGAAGGAAGTATAGTTCAGACAGAAGCCACCTCCCCATGTTCACACAGCTGGTTGGTACCCAGTTCACCCCACCTGCAAATCCAGCCCCAAGACTGCACCAAGTGTCTATTAGTCTGAGAAGCTTAGTGTACTGACATTCCTCAGCCCTGGGATTGTTTCTGCCGATTCATTGACCCAAGTAATTTGGATGTGTTTTTTTTTTTTTTTTGATTGTGGGATTTTAACTAAATTTACTCTTTTTAGCTTCTAGTTGATATCTTTGTATATGAATATAAAAGGCAGAGATATAAGATTTCAGCTGACAACTGTTGTTTAAATCTTCATTGTATTTCTTTACATTACCATTTAGTCCCCTTATTTTTGATGTTTACATTACCAACATCTTTCTGGCAACATGAGACATTAGGACTGAAGTAAGTTTAACTTAATGTTATTCACTGTTTTAGCACTAAATGTTGATCAATAAAACTTGTTAATTACATTTTTGTCTATGTTATTCATATTTTGTCAATAGAAATCGGGATATTCTCTAACTACCCTATGGTTTATGACAGGACAGAATTTTTAAAGCCAGGATTGTCTCCTTAGACATATATTAACACAGCACATGTTATTTTAGTTTATATTTTAAAAACTTTGTTTCCTCCTTTAAGTCATGAATAGTTCAGCTTCATTCACAATCTTTTATGGAACACTTCCATGTGCCAGTGACATTGCTAATTGTTAATGATACAAAGTTGAGCAATACGCAGGTCTTGTTTGGAAGAAACCTACAGATTGATGAGAAAAATATACTTAGAACAAATTATTACAGTGAGGTAGAATAAATGCAATGATGGAGTAAATGATAGGTGGAAGGTTGGCACATGCAAAAGGGAGTGGGCTGTTGTTTGGGTGGCTCACGGAAGCACCACAGATGGGAACTCTCTTTCAGAATGAGTGGGAGTTCATCAGAAGCCAGGCATGAGGGGAGGGGCTGGCAGCTTCAGTAGTGGAAGTGGCAGGTGGGAAGGCATGAAGATGTGGAACAGTACACCATATTCAGAAGGTAGACATAATTCTGTTGATAGCTCTGGAATGCAGAGTTTGTATAGGTAGGTGGTAGAGACTGGGGAACAAGAAAAAGGTAGAGACAAGTTTCTGAAAGGCCTTGTAATTGTTAATAAAGGATTCAAACTTTGTTCTGCAGGCAAAGAGGAGTTTTGAATGTGTGTAATTTTGGGGATATGGGACATGGGACACAGTCAGATTTATATGATAGAAGGTATTTTTCTCTCTTTGTTGCTTTCCCCATGATTCTCCTTGGTTCCTCTTGCTTGTAGCCTGTAACAGAGTAAAAGATGGTTTCCTTAATGAGACAGGTAAGAGAGGCAGGGGACAGATTTGCATTTTGCCAAGTTATCAGAGATAAACCATTTGCTTCAAAACCAATGATTTTCCCCAGAAGAAAAATATCAGGAATGGAATATTCCTGAGAGGAAACTTAAACTGAATTTAAAAAAGACTACTATTTCATATGAAAAAATTCATCAGTGAAAACATTAAAATGAAATTCTGTATACTTTTAATAACATACAAAACCCAGGATATTTATTACAACCCCTAGTTAAAATAGAAGGAAAAAACTAGATTGTCAAGGTAATCTATGAGTTAAGAATAAAAACTGTTTTTAATTAAGCAGCCAAACTCTTATGGGGAAATTAATCAATATGGGGTCTCCTGTACTTTGAGAGGGCCAATCCGTCCCTGCCTGGTGAGTGCACATTAATATTGAGTCACCCCATTTATTACGGTCACTTCCATTGTGGAGTGGCTGAGGTTTTGGCTTTGGGTATTAGTCCTCTGCTGACAGATGCGGGGTGGAGGAGATCACTTGCTGGGTCACAGTAATAAATTTCCCTCTGCCTGGGGACTATCTGTTTAATCAGGTGATGGCCCAATATAGATGTATTGATCCAAGAGCTGAGATATTTGCAGCAGGGTAGGCCGACTCAAATGTGTTTAATTTTGACACCCTGGTAGTGCTCTAGTGATTTCTCAACATCGAAATTCCCCTTTCTTTGTACTCAACATCTATTCTGTCTCCCAAAGATAATAATGACTTAAAATAATTCCAAGAGTGAGTTTATTGATCTACTTGAGAATCCATTTTGGAGATTAATCAACCTCAAGTTCAAGGAAGTCCCTAACTGCCTTCTAGCCCAATACTGTAAATTTAGTTCATATTGGATTACTACTCAATTGAAAGCCTTAACCTCCAGGATAAATTATTTTACTGTCTTCATTTTTCCTCCCTTCTTTCTCTCTTCTGATGCTACATCCATTTTTTCCTATTTCTCCTAAATTTTGGAGAACAGAGCAGAAGCACAAGTAAATGACCTCAATCAAAGCAATTATCATTTATTTGGGACCTGCTTAACTAGTGGGAGAAGAAGAAACAACAACAAAAGATGGAAGATTGGTAGGTTTTAAAAAGGATTTGTTTCCGGCCAAAGCAGAAACACTAATGATGTGAGAATTCGAAATTCCATGAGCTTAAAAGAATTCTAAATATTCTCTGTTCCTGCAAGGCTGGGTAGTTAAGCCTTGCCCATGCAGTGGGGGAGTACTCATCTTGTGCGTATACGGGTATCTTAAGGCCTTGATTGTTTTGAATGGAATGAACCAAAGCAATGATGAAACCAACAAAATCAACAAATATTTTTAAAAAAATACATTACCTTCTAGGCCAACAATCAGTTTTATACTGTAGGCCATTTTTATTATACTATAAAGCACTATTCACTTTCTATCTGTAGTTTGTGTCTATCTTTTTAATCATGTGATAATGAAAATAAAATTAATAATAATAATACTAAAAATAATGATAGGAACTGGTTTATGTCAGAAACACACTGGACTTGATGTCAGGAGATGTGAGCTGATATAAATCTGGATGTGCCCCTTACAGGAAGTGTGAGTCTGCCTAGTGGCCTTACCTTGGTAAGTTTGGTTTGCTTTTCTGTGAAATGGGGCTTTCTTCCTGCACTGCTTATTTCAAAGAACAGATGTGAAGATCAAACAGATATGAAAATCCTTTGAGACCTATAAAATACTAACCCATTTTTATTTGTAAATAACAGATATGAAAATCCTTTGAGACCTATAAAGTACTAACCTATTTTTATTTGTAAATATTCTCAACCTATTTCTTCTTAAATAACTCCCTTACTTAGTTTCCTTGCTTATCAGTTTATTTTTTATTTATTTATTTGCATCTTATTTTCTAAAAATTTTACTAATTTGATGCAATCTCCATCATATATATTCATGTATCTATTTTTCTCTAAACATCCAAAATAAGTATCAGGCCATGTTTGCCCAGGTTGATATACATTTCAGATAACCACTTGTTAATTCTTAATCATCAAGAGGAAACTGAAAAATTATTAACAATACTTGTTTCTCAATACTTCCTGAGTACTTGACATTAGGACAATTCAACATTTTGATAAGCCACTGGATTTCTTAAATTGGAAATACAGTAAAATTTTAAATCTAAACTTGGATGTTTTTAAAATGCTAGATAAATTTAAATCCCTGCCAATTTTCTTGACTGAAATAAACTAGTAGGTTAGTAGTTGAAGGATAAATTGCATGTGGAACACATTTTCTGGCTCACTGATGTGAGTAGAGTCCAAAGCCTCATTAAAGCTCTGGTATATTATGATTCTGCCTCGTCTTTAAATCTATCATCCTTACCATTTAGCACAAGGGATGAGACTCCTTGATAATACCTTTATAGGGTAGTAAGTGGCAATGTTTTATAAGACACATGGACTCCAGTTTGCTCATATTATTTATGTGATAGATTACTGAAAAATTTTTCATCATCTTTCCAGGTAAAAAATCTTATGGAACTGAATGAAACTCAAAAGTCATTATTAAATGCAGACATAACTCATTCAGCCACAGATCATAAAATGTAATATCAGCTTAAAAAATTAATTCTGGTAAAATTCTACGTAAGCATTCTATCTAGATTGGTCTTTTTGCCTGTCTATCATCTGTTAAGACTAACAGAATGCAGGGAGGAATCCCATGAGATTTTTTTAGTAACATCCTTATTGTCATAAAATTCACATCCCATAAAGTTCACCCTTTTAAAGTGTACACTTCAGTGGTTTTTAGTACATCCATAGAGTTGTGCATCCATCACCACTATCAAATTCCAGAACATTATTATCACTGCAGAAGAAAACCCCATAACCATTACGCAGTCATTTCCTATTTCCCCTTCACCCCAGCCCTGGCAACCACAATCTCCTTTGTCTCTAAGAGTTTTCCTATTTGGAACATTTCATATTGATGGAATCATACAATATGTGGCCTTTTGTGCCTGGCTTATTTACTATGATGTCTTCAAGTTCATCTCTGTTGTAATACTATTGATATTTCATTCCTTTTTTATGTCTGAATAGTATTTCATTGTATGGATATACCAAATTTTGTTTCTCCATTCCATGAGGTCTTCAGTCTCACAGAAGTACCTAATCAATCCCTTCTCCATCTCCCAGAAAAGAACACTTCTGGTGGCGAAGTTAACCATGAATGACAGCTCCTTTATTCATATTAACTGAGAGGAAGAGGCTCATTAGTACATACCATACCATGTTTGGATTGTAAAAATATGTTTCTTATATAGGCTTTTCTTTTCCTGTACCCCTAATTATGCCTTGATTTCCTATATCACAGGGAATGATTGATTAATTGATTAATTGATGTTGTGACTCAAGCTACAGACCTTCCTTGGAATATCTTCTTGAACTCATCTCTTCCTACTTCTCCACCCTGGACTCATGCATTATGTTCCAATAACGTCCACCTTCTTTCAGTATTTCGAATACATCCAATTCTAGCCTCAAGTCTTTACATGTGCTGTTCTCACTTGGAGTGGTCTTCACTTACCTGGCCCTTTATTAGGTTTTAGTTCTCAGTTAAATGTCACATATCTCAGAAAGTTCTTCTCTGACCACCCCACCTTCCACCCAGTTATTCTTTTTTATAGTACTCTATACTTTTCCCTGACAGCACTTAAAACAATTTGTAATTGCGGATTTGTGGGCTCTGCAATCTAACCTCTACTATAATGTTGGGCCCAAGAGAGTGGGGCTTTTTTTTTTTAAACCTACTTATTTAACTGCTTATTCCTTGGCATCTGAAACAGTTTCTGGCACCCAGTAGGCATCAATAAGTATTTGTTGAACAAATGATTGGCTTTAATTACCACCTATATCCTGATGACCCCTACTTGGCGTTCCAGACCTACCTGATGCTCCATTCTCATGGGGCTGCTATCTTGCTTCTTGTGGGGTTGACATCTGTATCTGGATGTTCCCCAAGGGCACCAAAGTCAGCATTTCTAAAACTGGGCTTGTTATCTTTCCCCTCCAACTCCGCTTCTATCTACCCTGTTTAATGGTTTCTTATTATCCAGAAACCTGAAAATCACCTTAGGTTATTTTCTCTTTAGCCCTTCATATCTAATTGGTCATATGGTCCAGTTGATTCAGTCTGCTAAACATCCCTTTAGTATGTTTCACACTTCCACCACCATTACCTTAGTTCAAGTTTTCATTTTTTATCAGTAGTGCAATTGTGATTCCTGTCTCTCTATCAGAGTATCAGAGTATCTACCAGTGATACTCTGATTTTATTTACTATATGCTCCACACCACTGTGATATTTTTAAATCTGAAATCTGACTATGTCACTCTGCTTCAAAGCCTTCGTAGATGATCCATTTCTGCAGGCAAGGTTCCACCTCTATTGCATGGCCTACAAGACCCTGCCTGCCTCTTTAACGTTAGCAAGAGCCATTGTCATTACTTGCTCCAATTATGCCAGACTTCTTTCGGTCCCCCAAACAAGCTATTTTTTAAAGCAATGCATCCTTTTCCATAGAGTTGCCTCTATCCACAATGCCCTCTTTCTCTTGTATTTTTGCAAACTTTTTTCTTTTTTAATTTATTATTGTTCAGCCTTTTTCCCCATTGCTCACTCCTACCCCATCTCCCCGACTCCCACAGTCAATCCCCTTATTGTCCATGCCCATGACTCCTCTGTTCATGTTCCTTTGCTTGCCCCTTCCCTTTCTTTCACCCATTATCCCCTTACCTCTGCCACTCTGGTTACTGTGAGTTTGTTATTTATTTCTGAGTCTCTGGTTCCACTTATAGGTGAGATCATATGGTATTTGTCTTTCATCGCCTGGCTTAGTTCACTTAGCATAATGTCCTCCAGTTGCATCCACACTGTCCTGAAGGGTAGAAGTTCCTCATTTCTTTCTGCTGCATAGTGTTCTATTGTGTAATATGTACCACAGATTTTGATCCACTCATTTACTGGTGGGCACTTAGGTTGTTTCCAGCATTTGGCTATTGTAAATAATACTGCTCCGAACACTGGGGTGCATAGGTTCTTTTGAATTGGTATTTAAGGATTCTTAGGGTATAGTCCCAGTAGTGGTATTGCTGAATGGCAAGGCAGTTCCATCTTTAGTTTTCTGAGGAAATTCCATACTGTTTTCCACAATGGCTGCACCAGTCTGCATTCCCAGGAACTGTGCACTAGGATTCCCTTTTTTACACAACCGTGCCAGCACTTGTTGTTTTTTTATTTGTTGATTTGTTAATGAAGGCCATTCTGACCAGTGTGAAGTGGTATCGCATGGTGTTTTTAATTTGCCTCTCTCTAATGGCTGTGATATTAAGCATTTTTTTAATGTGTTTTTGGGCCCTCTGTGTGTCCTCCTTGAAGAAGTGTCTGTCCTCTTTCTTTTGTTTGCTTGAAAACTTACAGTTATCCTTTATAATTCTGCCCAAATGCCATATATTCCTTTAGAATTTATTTAACTACCCTCAGAAAAGTTAGAGTTCTTTCTATGTTCAGTGACACTGTATATTTACCTAAATAATAGCTTGCACCACATTGCTTTAGCCATTGTGGTAAATGTCTCCCCCTTACACTAGACATAAGTCGATCGAGAGAAAAACTGAGGTCTCTTGAAGGCTCAGGCTTTGGACAATGACAGACTTGGGTTAAAATCTTGATCTTTATTTGCAGTCCTTGGCTTTGAGTGAACCATTTAACATTTTAAGTGAAGAGATGTGTGTAAAATGCCTCACACAGTAACTGAGATACAGGGAACGTTTAACATTAGTAGTAATTATTGATTATATTATTTTTAATAGTAGTAGAAGTGACTGTATTGGCCTAAGGGTAGGGCAGGGGCTGATATATGATAACAACATTTGTTGAATCCATGACTAAATAAAAACTTGTGTTTATTTTTAGCGAGTCAAACTGCAATACAATAAAAACAGAGGTAAACATTAAGTTGGGAGCTGGGTCCAGAAAAACAATTGCACAGATATGAATGGAAGAGCTGTGACTTTATTCAGAGAGAGGGTTGGATTAATCAGGCTCTGTTTCACCCTCACTCTGCTGAAGACAAAATCTGAAAATTTTAGGGAATTTATATAAGACTCCATGATCCCTGAGGTACGTCCTGACTAAGCTATTTAATGAGGTTATGGTTTCTGGAGGAATCTTCTAAAAATGTACGTACCTGATATTAACAGTAACAAAGCACCCAAACACATATTAGGTTTTGGGAATGGACATCACCAAGAAGGGCTGTTACAAAAGGAAGTATGATTGATGGGAGAATGTATGGGCATACAGCACTAAAGACCTAAGTTTTAGTGTTGGGTAAGTCACTTTACCTCTTTAGGTTTCCCTATTTTATGTGTAGGACGGGAAGTTTGGCATGGCAGGTCCCTTAGGTCCTTTTAAACTTAAACATTGTAAAGTTACTCAAGTCACCCTTCAAGTAGGGAGGGTGTCGGTGATGCCCCTGAGCAAGAAAGCTCCTGTGCAACCAAGACCCACTTATTTTGTGAGAACTAATTGATGCTGCTTATTGCAGTGTGGGAATTTAACTTTTTATTCTATTATTTCACCAAAATTAAGGTACCAAAACCCTCCAATCACATACCAGTCTTTTCTACCTTTTAAGATTTGGTCTAGCAACAATCAAAATGTGTAAATTATTCATAATCCTATCACTCATATTGAACAGTGAAAACCAGAAGGGCAGATTAATAAAAAATAAATGCCATTGGAGATGGCCACCGATAAAGTTTCATAGGAATTCGGAGAGCTCGAGCCTTCAAGAGTGGGCATGATATGAATATAAAAAATAAGAGGAAAGGCCACTCATATCATTTAGAATGAACAAGGGGGAAGAACATAACATGACAGTTCTGGGAGAGGGTTGAGAGATAGTATTATTTGCATGAAGTATAGCTGATAATTGGTAAGATTAAAAATATAGTATTATGCTAAGTGAAATAAGTCAGGCAGTGAAAGACAAAGACCATATGATCTCAAAGACCATATGATACCTTTGTTGATTAGGTATAAGTGGAACCTAATCAACAAAACAAACAAGTGAGTAAAATAGAACCAGACACATTGAAATAAAGAACAAACTGACAGTAACCAGAGGGGAGGAGGTTAATGGGGGATAGAAGGGGGAGAGTCATCAAGGAACGTGTACAAAGGACCCCTGGACAAAGACAAGGAGGTGGGACAGGATTGAATGTGGGAGGTGGGGATGGGCAGGGCAGGGGACAACTGTAACTGAACAACAATAAAACAATATATAGGTTGAGACTAGAATGCAGGCCAATTGAATGTATACATAATCTTTACTTCCAAGACTCATACTGGACAAAATCCTCTTTGGTGGCAGTTCCCTTACTGATTAAGACAATTGGACTAGATTATCTGCAATAGTCCCCATTCGGTAATAATGGTTTTCAATTTTATAATTCTCCAGGATGCCTAGATCAACAAATGATAGGTATTCTTGCTACTGAGAGATGATAGATAGATAGATAGATAGATAGATAGAGATATAGACAGATAATCTATTCTGGAGAATTCCCAATTGTTTTCTGAAGATTAAAAGATTAAAGAATTACCTTAGCGATTTTCACTCTGATCTGAATTATTTTTTAAAATTATGATTGCAAACTCTTTTGGGCAACATCATTTCTTCAAGAAACATGTATTGATTGTGAATATATTGCAAAGCAATTTGTTACTGGTAAGAAAATGTGACTGACAGCTGGTCTTACTGTAAGTCATAGTGTTTAGTAGTAAAAAGAAAGAAAAGGGAACAACAGAAAAAAAAAGAGCTTGACCCCAGGTGGATTAGTCAGGTCTTCCCTTCAAGCCCCTCCTCAGCTGCCTGCCAGCGCTGGCCTGGTGACAGGGAGCCGTGATGCCTCCGTCATTTCCTTTAAGCTACAAATAAATGACCCATTGAAATGGGCTTCTGGTCAAGTGCTACACTGACCTTAGATTAACATTTAATTGGAAGTTCTCTTTTCCTCGGGGCCAGTTGGAACCATGTGAAGTCCTTTCTCAAAAAGAAAGAGGCTGTTCATACTAGCAGGAAATACTGCCATTGGTTATCCTCCATTAGTTTAGAAATATAAAAATCTTATTTTTTGAACAAGTAATATATGCACATGGCACAAATATAAAACAAATACAGTAAGTATCCCTGAACTCTCTCTTCAGCCAACCAGAGACAAAATCCTTCCTAGGCAGCCTTCCAAAGGCAACTCTGCATGGGAAAGAATTAGAACTTGTGTTTTTATAATGTCACACTTATTACATATATTACACACTTATTACATGGCTTTTCCAGTTTCAGCCATGACTATGTTTTCTCCTTTAGATGGAGCACTGTTTTCCCAGGGGTGCCTGGGTTCTGGGTCAGGGCAAGAATATTTGGCTTAGTGCTCCATGCTCTTAGAAAAGTCACTTGAATACTCCAAGCCTCAGTTTCCCTCTCTGTAAAGCAGAAACTGTAGTTCTTTCCATGAGCACCTCATCTGGTTTTTGTGGAAGATTAATGCAATAATGGCTATGAAAATGTTTTAAACAATGGAGAACTATATAAATATGGTTTTCGAAGAGAGTAGTGATTGTTGAGCAGTCAGGAAAAATTCTCAGACAACTTGATATCTTGGATGAAACTGTCTGATAAGCTCATAAATGTGTAAATAAGATACAGAATTGAATTCTGATTATCTATAAATAAAAAGTAATCTATTTGCAGACATATGTATGTATATTTAAGGATTTTATTTTTTTATTTTTAGAGAGAGGGGAAGGGCGGGAGAAAGAGAGGAAGAGAAATATCAATGTGAAAGAGAGCCATTGATTGGTTACCTCTCCCCACGTGTCCTGACCAGGGACCAATCCCGAAATCCAGGCATATGCCTGCCAGTCTTTCACTTTGCAAGTGATGCTCAACCAGCTGAGCCACCCTGGTCAGGGCTTGCAGACATATGAATATGTAACTTATCTCTGAGATACGTCATGTAGAGAAGGAGTCAGCAAAGTTCTTTTGTAAAAAACTGGAGAGTGAATATTTGAGGCTAAGTGAAATGTGTTTTTTATTGCCACTACTTAACCCTGTCACAGCATGGACGCTGCCATAGACAGACAATGAACAAACGAATGAGCAAAGCTGGGTTCTAATAAAACTTTATTTACACACACTGAAATTTGAATCTCATATGATTCTCACTTATCGCAAAATATTGTTCCTTTTATCGTGTTCCAACTATTTAAAAATGCAAAAACTATCTTTTACTCTAAGCCCATACAAATATAGGCTGCAGGCCAGGTTTGGCCTGTCAACTGTAGTTTACCTTACACTAATTAGAAACATTTGTATCAAGAAAAATGAACTTTCACCAACCAAAATTTGTATTTACTTACTCACATATTTAACAGAGTCTATGCAGAATTGCCCTGACTGAGTGGAGCGGGCAGCCCCCATCATTCGGGGAGCCTCCTACTTTCTGTGGCACAAGGGAGATACATTGGTAATCTTTTAGGAGCTTCCTCCTCTTACATCTCCGGGCTTCGTGGTCCTGGATAACTTCCCACTATTGGGGTCCATCTTTACTTATAATGTCATACATAAAATACACCTGTGAAAGCCCTGCTCCCAGCAAGCTTTTGCCTTCTAATATCTTAAATACATTTATAACTAGAGCTTGATTTCTACATCTTGGTGGGTTCATTTTTTTTCTTGGTTCTTAAGCTTCTCTGTATTAAATGAGCTGTTCTGGATGTGCATTAATTCTTCAGTGCCTCCTGGGTATCACTTGGGGCACTGCCATGTTATCGCTGCATTGCCCAGTGAATCGGAAAACATTTTAATTCAATGGAATTTTTCCTACCCAATCCTCCCACGAACGTGGGCTGCAACTCATACTAAATGAGCACATCTATAAAACGGAATTAATCCCTACCTTGTGGGCATGTGGTGAAACTTAATTAGTTAATGCTTCTAAAGAAATTTCAGATCCGTGGATAAAATGTATTATTCAATTGCTAAAAGCTATTATTGTTTATTATTTCCTCTCGGTATTTCCCAGTGGGTGCTTTGCTATTAGGATAAAATGGCAGTAATTCTGAAACAAGTTGACATTTGAGTGTGTTTGCAGAGTGCACGGAGCTACAGCCGACGTTTTAATGAAACCTTTCCTCCCTTCGCCCAAGTCATTGGGTGCACAGTCATTGCCTTCTTCTAGATGTTCATATGATTTATTAGTATGTAATAGTAACGTTGCTGTCAGTGTAAGAAAGGATCAGTGGAAAATTTTTTCCAATTATACCAAGTGATTCAGTAACATGTGTGTGTTTATAATATCCTTAATGCTAACTAAGCTGTGTCTACAGGGAGAAAAAAAGATGTATCTAGTAATTTGCTCGTAGTTGTAATTGACCTTTTCCGTGGGTCCACGTTGTAATTTGGAGAAGAGCCATTGGAGACAGCCCCTAAGTCCTTCTTCCATGATAGGTAAATGAGCTTGGAAGGAATTGCAGTTTTTAGATATTGTACCATTTAATGCCTACTTGCAAACATGGGAAAGCCATCTAGCACGTTATAATAGAAGGAACACTGGGCTGGAGGCGAGCAGCCTCTTTAGAGACTCAGCTTTCCCCCTTCTTAACAAGTTTCTTCTCTCTTTGGGTCTCAGACTCCTTATTAAGTTGGAATATACCGTTGGTTTTCAAATTGTGCCCCTTGCCATTTAAGACTCAGAACAGATGTTTCAGGGTTAAGTATTCTCCAAACACTGAAGGCTTATAATCCCCAAAGACCTCATTTATTGCTTTTTCTTCTTCTATATATTAAGATTCCTTTTCAACTTGAATCTGCATATTTTCATTGCTTAAAAATTTTCAAAGGCACTCTGTGATCCTGAAGATCCCCTCTGGCTCTGTCAGCCTGTGATCTCAAATCTCAAATGAAGCTGAGACACACACACACACACACACACACACACACACACACACACAGCTATTAAAAACAGTATTTGAAGATCTCAAATGAAGCTCACACACACACACACACACACACACACACACACACACAGCTGTTAAAAACAGTATTTGAAGATTTCAATCATAGGTGGTGGGACCAAAGACACGTTTAATTCTTCAGGCTTATGCACCATAGAACTTCTGTTAAATAAATAAAATACTCAATTAATAAATAAATAGCATTTGATAGGCACATGCTCTGTGAAACTGCGACTGGAATGCTTGGCATATTACCTGTCTTAATTTTTCTCAGTATCTATTCCCTCTTCAGCATTTGGTGTAGCCCAATTTTCATTTCTAAGATCTCTGGACTCATTTAAAGCCACGTAGGTGTGGCTGAGGTGGGAAAGAGCTGTAATATGCTTGCACAAGGGCCTACTGTCCTGGGAGTGCGGTAAGGCACACAGAAGAATGGAACTGAGTAATTTGTGTTATTATTAGCACTTTTTATTTGACAAGGTAAAGACTTTGTAAATGCTAGTTCCAGTGCCTATTTATCTTTCCCCTATGGAAACTTCATAGTTCTGACCCACAGAAATAATGGCAGATGTAACTGTTGAAGGCTGGGCTTTCATTTTTCAGTGCTATACAGAATTAAATGGTAGGCATATATGCATTGTGTGTATTCATTTATTTCATATATATTTGTGTATATGTTTATAAACACATATTTGTGTATATTCACATATATTTGTGTATACATTTATATACACATATACATGTGTATTTAAAAGCAGAAATATTATCTAATTTTTGTGCAAACATGTTTTGATTAATAAATTTAAAAAGTAAGTGCTCAGAACCATCTGTTGATAACACTCCATCTTAGGTTCTTTAGGTTGAAAAGTAACTCCACCCTTAGTACTTTGTGTGACCGGTGGTATTACCCACCTGAAAGACAGGCTTTCCAGGATCCTGTCGTCATTGTCTGTCATTTGGGAAGATGAATTCACTGACACTGTGACGGGGCATGACTGTAGATGCTACTCTTTGTGGCTTAAATTTTTTAGTTGTTTGTACACAGAGACTTCTTCACCTGACGTTTCCCGCCACACACTGTCTATGGTGTGCTCTGTACATCCAAAGGATAACACAGTAAAATCAGACACTAAGGAGCCCCTGTTCTCCCACAGACTGATTTGTGAACTTGGGCATGTGCTGTTTCCTGTGTACATCTCAGTTTTCTCATATGTAAAAATGTGGACATTGTGTGAGAAGATATTTCAGGTCTTCCTATTATCAGGCACAAAGCATATTTAAGCATTTGGGTTTACTTTGTATTTAGCCAATACCCGACAATGATTACTATGAGTATTGACCTTGTGTTATACATTGTGCTAAGAGCTTTACTTTCATTAACTCTTTAAAATTTGACCATGACGTCCTGAGGATACTATTGTTTCAGTTTAAAGGAAGAGGAAAAGGAGGCTTAGAGCTGAGAGATCTCACTCTGAAAGGCACAGTCAGCCAATACCAGAGAAAAAACTTAACCAATGCAATCAGACTCCAGAGCTCACAATGCAATGTCAATGCCGTTTTGGCTTCAGCTGTTTGGGGCATTATGCTAGACCTGTCACAGGCCACAAAGACCAATAAGACACAGTTCCTGTCTTCCCAGAGCTTAAGTTGTATTTTTGCTGAGAAGAAATATGA
Organism: Pteronotus mesoamericanus; assembly: GCF_021234165.1. Taxonomy (NCBI): domain Eukaryota; kingdom Metazoa; phylum Chordata; class Mammalia; order Chiroptera; family Mormoopidae; genus Pteronotus; species Pteronotus mesoamericanus. The sequence goes on along the minus strand of NW_026555265.1, from coordinate 6,520,322 downwards.
GTGGAAGGGTTAAGAAAACTGCCCAGCAGCTGGTGCATTGGTGGCCAAAGGCGAGATCCTGAGAGGAAAGCAGTAGGCACTTGGCACCCCTGCGGTGTCATTACAAAACCAGCCAAAAGCATTGTCAGCATCAAGCATGATTTCCGTTGCCTTTCCAAAGAAACTGGAGCAGGAGAGAGATGTGATAAAAAGAAGAATAAAGGCAATAGCTGTTTATCAGATGTGTCCTCAGTCATCTGAGGTGGGGCTCAGCTGACAACCTATGATAATCAGGCCAGAAGTGGTTTGCCCGGTAATTCTGTGCCACCCAGTGGGTCCTTGGCTTCCTCCCACCTTCCTCGTCAGTAGCACTCTCTCATTGTTATTGCCCTTTTCCTCTCTCTGACTTTACAAACACCTTGTCCTCCTAGAATATATCTTAGTTGCCTTTTGTGCTTTCAGTTTGGGATTATACAATGGCAGAGTTTTAGGACAGCCCTCTTTGATAACATCTAATTTTTCTCCTGGACACCTGAGTCATTGGGGAAACATCCCCTGAAGTCTCCTCTGCTGACCAGCATAGCAAAATCACCTCATGGCAGAGGATTCAACAAGCAGAGCAGCCAATAGCTATGACTTTTCTCCCTCCCCCACATCAAGACTGACATGCCCACAGACACCCACAGATTTGCAGGAGATCTATATCCCTGACTCATGAAGGAGAAAAGAAATGTCATCTTGGAAGAGATTTATGAACCCATTCGGTACGGGTTGACTTGTACGATTTCAACATCATGAAATGATGATGTTTTATATTGGGTGCTGAAAATTTTGCAGTGCTGTTCTATAGAACTTTCTGCAAGGATAGAAGTGCTTTATACTTGAGCTTCCAACATTGTAGTCACTGGCCATGGCTGACAGTTGCACCCTTGAAATGTGGGACTTGTGGAGACACCGAGGACATAAATTTCAAGTTTTCTTTAATTTTAACTAAATTAAATTTAAGTAGCCAGAGGTGACTAGTGGCTGCCATATAAGATGAGGAAGCCATGGATTAAAATATCCAAATATTCAGAACTAACAGTCTAGGAGGATCTAGTCTACTTGTGCTAGTATTTGTATGATGTCTTCCTAGTCATATTACATATTTTATAAAGTGGTTTTCTGTGCATAATGGTATCCAACGTCCTGAGTGTATCATGGATTCAGAGTTTATAAATTTCTTGGAAGTACATATGTGCCATTCATTCTCCAGATCCCAGGCTCAGTCTCAGAATCTTCAATGCATTGCTCCAGGTAGTTAGTTGGTGAAATTTGTCAAGAAAGAGAAAGCTGTTTGCCATCTCTGAGGTAAGGACAAAATCTTCAGAGTACTTTGATACAGATATCTTCAATTAGGGGTTGATGATGGGGTGATCTTTAAGGTCTTATCATGAGATCATGTGATTTCTTTAATTAAAAGATAGTAAGTTCTATGTCTTATCCATGCCTTTTTTTAGAAGTTCCACAGAAAAACCCTTTCTGCAGCAGTAAGTTGAAGGCCTCTCGCTTTCAATAAATCCTTTCTCCTCATATAAAAATAGAGCAGAAATAAAAAAGGTTCAGCAAAGATTTTAAAGAATCAATTTATTGGCTTAAATGATATCAAATAACTGATTGCTCTCTTGTTTTTGGCATAGTGTATACATAGCCTCAGGCCAAGTCATGACCATTATAAAAATTTATTAAGCAGTTAGATCCTGGTGTATCTGGGGGAACCAATGTTAAGTTACTAAAGATTATAAAGTGACATTGCAAACTTAATAGGGCTTTACTAGGTTTACTTAAGCAAAACATTAATGCTTTATGATATATTTATATGTGATCACATCAGTTTTAGCATCACATCTGCAGGAATCTTAATGATTTTGACACTGATATTCTTAAACACAAATACAGACTTGGCCTGAAGGAAAGAGAGTTGTGACTATGGAGGTACCTGAAAAATATATCAAATATTCTAAACACTGAAGCAGAGTCCAAGTGTTTTGGACAGCTCCAAAACCATGTTATAGCTCTGATTTTCAATTTTTTTCTTTTTTCTATTGTATTTTTTTCCATTACCGTTTATCCTTCTTATACCCTACCCCTCCACAACCTCACCGCACTGCTCTCCATGGCCATTAGTCCTTTTATCTTTTTGTTCCATCCCTCCATCCCCTACCCACCCCCCATTGGCTGTCAGCCTGCTCTCTATCAATGAAGACTGTCTCTGTTTTGCTTGTTAGTTCAGTTTGTTCATTAGATTCCACATTATAAGTGAAATCATATGATGTTTGTTTTTCTCCAAATGGTTTATTTCACCTAGCACAATGTTCTCCAGGTCTATAATTATAAGAATATTTCTAATTGTTTTGTGATTATAGTAATCAGTCATGGTATTTTTCTAAACAGTTCTTATTTCTTGCTAATTATGAACTTATACATAAAATCCATTATTTTTAAGCTCTTATTTCATTCTTAAATACATAAATTTATTCATTTATTTATTAACAATTGAATACCTTTCTGGTAGAAAATAAGGTGTTATATCCACTCTGACAGGTAATTCGATGTTAGCGGTTCTCTCTAAGGGTTTGGCTTCTACTTTTGATGTTAGGTGTGTATATGTATGTATGTACATGTGTGTATCTGAACATGTGTGTATGTGTATATAGAAAGAAAGATAAGGGAAGAAAGAAAGGAAGGATATTATCTTGAAACAGGGGAGCTTTATAGATGTTATTACATTAATTTGAGGTCATATTAGCTTAGAGTAGACCTTAAATCCAATGATTCATGTCTTTATAAGAGGAGGGGACTCACAGAAGAAAACACTATGTGGAGAAAAAGGCAGAGATTGGAGTGATGCATCTACCACCACAAAACACCAAGGGTTGCTGGCAACCACCGGAAGCTAGAAGACCGGCTCCCTCACAGTCTCCTGAGGGAATCAACTATGTCAACACCTTGACTTCAGACTTCTGGCTTCCAGTACTGTAAGGGAATAAATTTGTATTGTTATGAGCCCCCCAGTTTGTGGCACTTTGTTCTGGCAGCACTAGGACACCAATATACCCCGAAACCTTAATTTCCTTCATTGTAAATGGGGATGATGATGCTTAGAGAGTTTTGGTGAGAATTAAATGAGCCAGAATTGAAAGAAAAAGACATCTATCAACTGTAAAGTGGTCTACAAATATTTGCAAATTTCAATATCAATTTTCTAGGGTTCTGAAATACAAGTTACTGAGCATAAACTATGTATCAAGGAAAGTGTTAGGCACCTACCTTCTGCCCGTTATCACACAGTAGACTCAGCAGAATTTATTGTCTAATTTCATGTCATTTTGCCTTCTTGGCATTTGAAACTTAGTGCCAACAAGATTTTACAGACATTTCCTTATGGGGGAGGGAGAACAGTGAGTGCTTTGGCCAAAATGGAATGGTTAATGCATTTGTGGTCTTTCTGGCAGTGTTTTTCATTCAGTCAGAATCTTTTTTTTTCCACAGATATGCACATTGTTATGCTATGGTTTAATGAGTGAAATATGTACATCCAGTTAAAATAAAAGTTTCCATAAGCATTTGGATTCCATGCTCTGCTTTTCAATGACTACTTACTTTTCCCTGTAGAAGCACACCTTCGCATTCTGCCCTCATCTGGATTAGATAAGGGTAAAGGAACTCCTTGTACCTGGAGAAAATGTATGTGTAAAGCTATTGAGTTCAGTTAATTTTCAGATGATTTGGTAAATATTGGCTAATTTGTTTGTATTGTCCTCCTGAGAGATCTACAAGTTGTGTTCTTTTGTAACACAGGTGCTGAAACAGAGCAGTTCAGTGATTTACCACATGAGTAAAAGAAATAGGTGTTGCTGCTGGATCTGGACTCCTGGAACTTTAGGATTCTTTCTTACTAATGAGCCCCCTCCCCCAACCCCTGCTGACCTGAGAGGACCCCAGGCACCCACATCCTGCTCCCGGCCATGCAGCTGATGATCAAAAAAGACTTCCTAGGCCTGCATTCCATTATTTATTGCAAAACCTTTTGCTCTCTCTTGAGTATCCTAGTTTCTATTCCATTGCCTTACATCTAGAAATACAATGGTAAATGTAATAAATGGACTTTGCTCCCTGCCTTCAATGTGCTATATGTAGTAGGGGATATAGGCAATTATAGGACAGTGTGGGAAGTAACATGGCATTTGTCAGAGGTCAAGATTAGCTAGACAAGCCTACTTACTTTCAGCAAGATGTGGCACGAATTAGTAGACTGAAACATCCTGGTACTAAACTTGTCAACTAGTGTGGTTCAAGGGTTGGTAAAATTATCCAGCTTTGGGTGCAAAAAAAGAGTGCAATTTGGTTAACAAAAGATATTATCAAGCTTTCCAGTTATAGTTAAGCATGTACCATAGGAAACCAAGAATAATACGTTGGGTGAAGTAGCATTGTATCCCAACAGTTGAACTACATGTAGTGATAAATGCTCTGGGCTGGGCCCATCTCAAATATCTCAACAGTTGTCATTAGAGTAATAGGGCTTAGCCACTGACCTCTGGTTCAGGAATACCTTTTCTTTATGAAAGGAAAACTGAAAAGCAAATTAAGGCCAGCAAATGGACAGGGGACATTGGAGTATGAGGCAGGGTAGCAGAAAAAGGTCCCTGGTAGGAGAAAAAAGGCAAAAAAAAAAAAGCCATGGTTTAGGAACTGGGGGGTGAGATAAGGGATGGGCTGATAGCAAGAAGGACCTGATACTATGAACTCCAGTATGAGGACTGGAGCCAGCTGAGTAAATTGTGTCATTAGGCACAATTTTTTTGGGGGGGGAAGGGGGAAGCAAGGACTGGAAATGACCCTGCAGGAAGGAAACATAGCTCCAGCTGTGGGGTGGATGAAGGATAAAGTTTGGAATCACACTGGGACTTATATAGTTTCTATTAAAAAAGTGGATTTTTGTTGTTGTGATTAGAAAGCATGTGCCACAAAGGGTTAAGTGTACATGAAAGATGGCACAAGTTCTAGGTTCAGCCTTTGTTTAGTTATTAGATGCATGACCTTGACTTATTGGGAAAATTCTTTCTATCCCAGATTTCTCTATCTATAAAATGAAGGTGCTGCTCTATATTAGTAGTTTCCAAATGCCAGGCCACAGGACACTGGGTTACTAGTAAGAATCTCTTGGAAAGCTTTTTAGAAATGCATGCTCCTAGATTCTCCCATCTAAGATTGTGCTTGAAATTGTCAGTGAAAGAAATCTGTGCTTGTAACAAGTACCTCATGTAATTCTAAGGAAGGAAACTACATAAGGCTACATAAAATTAGCCACTGAAATTTCTTCAATGTTCTGTTTTTATTATTTTCTCTTTCAATCATTTGCCTTTGTACCTCTTTGTATTCATGGACTGGGCTGATGCTCAAAGAATCAATAAAGAAGTTTATTGGCACATTATTTCCTACTGACAGTTGAAGTGTGGGAGCCCAGTAATGCAGGGAAGCCTGTGTTTTGTTGCCTTCTCAGTGCTAACAGCCACGCAGCTGTCACAGGTCTAACTGTGGAATCTGCTCTCATCGGGCTCCAGATCCCAGTTTTGCAGAGCAGAAGTGGGCTTTTTTGAGATCTCTGGTGTTCCTTTTCTATGTCATGAAGCTTTTCTAAAGCTGATAAAAAAAATAACAACTAGCTATCATTTGAAATTCTTTAGAGAAACAGGGTCTTCATAAATAAATATAGGATGAAGTTATCCTGAAGATTAGGTAATTTCTATTATCATGTAGGACACAGGGGCGAGATCCCTCGATGTTCAATGGGATATTTTAAGGGAAATAATATATCCTAGGGTTCACATATTATCTGGTTCTCCAGGAAGATAATTTGCTACACAGCAAGCAAGTTAATTCTTTCTCTCTCTCTCTCTTTTTGTTTTTTGTAGACACTTCATATTCAGCCACAGAAGTCTGTTTTTTTCTTAGACTTACATAAAATTAAAATTGAAAGGACTATTAGGGATTTTCTAGCTTATATACAGGAAAACCATATCCCATAGAGGAAATGACTTATTCAAAATCACACAGCACATAGTGGCAAAGACAATCGCCATCTCTAGTTCTTAGTTCTGCAGTCAGTGGCCAATAAAAATATCTTCCACACCTACCCAAATAGCCACACACACACACACACACACACACAAATAATGGTAATACCAAATGCTGGCAAGGATGTGGAAAAAAACTGAATCACTCATATATTACTGGTGGGAATAAAATATTGTGCAGCTGCTTTACAGGAAAACAGTTTGGTAGTTTCTTATAAAAGTAAATATTAAATACCATATAACCCTACAACTATAATCAGAAAAAGGAAAACTATGTTCACTCAAACACCTGTACATGAGTGCTTACAGCAGTTTTGCCTGTAATAGTAAAAAACTGAAAACAGCCCAGATAGTCCTCAAGAGGTGAACAGTTTAACAAACTGGTACATTCATACCATGGACTAGTACCATCCATAAAAAGGAACATACTATTGATATTTGCAACAAGCTGGAGGAATCTCCAGAGAATCTGGGACTATACCCTAAGAACACCAAAATGCCAATACAAAAGAACCTATGCACCCCAATGTTCATAGCAGCACAATTTACAATAGCCAAGTGTTGGAAGCAACCTAAATGCCCATTAGTATATGATTGGATCAAAAAATTATGGTACATATACATAATGGAATACTACGCAGCAGAAAGAAAAAAAGAACTACTAAACTTCGCGACAGCATGGATGGAACTGGAGAGCATTATGCTAAGCGAAATAAGCCAGGGGGCGAAAGACAAATACCATATGATCTCACCTATAAGCGGAACCTAACCAACAATACAAAGGAAAATAAGACCAGCAACACTGAAAGGAAAAGAAATCAACAGAGACAAGAGGGAAGGAGGGGGGGCAGGGAAAGGGAAGGGAAGGGGAAAGTCAAGGAACATATAGCAAGGACTCATGGACAAAACCAAAGGGGAAGAGCTAAGGGAGGGAAGGAGGGAGGGGGCAAGGGAAAGTGGTGGGGGGGAGGCAGAGACAAATGTATTTGAAAAAATAAATTAAAATAAAATTAAAAAAAAAATCCAGGCCCAAAAAGTTTATGTTTATTAATAACATTTTTTTAATGACAACATTTTAGAAGTGGAAAACAGATTTGTGATTTCCAGGGGTTAGTGATGGTGCACTGCGGCAGCCAGAAGGGGAAGTGGGTGTGGTTATAAAAGGGCAATATAAGAGATTCTGGTAGTGATAAAACCATTGAGTTTCTTGATTGTGTTGGTAGACACATGAACCTCTATGTGTGATAAAATTGTATAGAACTAAATACACACAGCACAGGTAAAACTTGGGCGATCAGTGGGTTATGTAAGCGTCAGAATTCTGGCCTGTGTTAATAACTTTGAAAAATGTTACCATTGGGGAAAATTGGGTAAAGAATACATGTGACCTCCCTGTATTATTTCTCAAAATTACATGTGCATTTAACTGTCTCACACAATTTCAATGAAATAGAAGATACTCCTGCTAATAAACAAGTTAAAAACTATTAGTATTTTTCTTTTGTCAAAATGAATAAAAGGATGCTTTTATGCTGCTCTAGTGTTGGTGAGGAGAGTTAAATAGATATTTTCTATACTGTACTTCTGGGAGTACATACAAGTTGCTATGCTTTTGAAAATAATTTTACATATTAAAGTCTTTTGATGATATATACCAATGAAATTGTCCTATGATATATACCTCTGAAAATATTCAGAAATATGAATTGTTTATGCATAAATATTTTCACTATAGTATGTAGTAGAATTTATATTATATATTATGAGACATATTATGATAGCAAGGAACCTAAAAATAACTCACATAATAAAAGACAGTCTTTTTACATACTTCCTTAAAATTGTATTTCTCTTAAGTATTTATTAATTGGAAAATGACACATAATATTAAGTACAGAATATAAGATAATATGTTATTTTTATATTACAAACTCCATATCTACATATATACTTCACTCTTGCACTTAGCAGCTGTGTGATCTTGCGTGCATTGCTAATCTTGTCAGGGGAGCTTATATCTTACAGTGGGGATATAATAGCACTAATTCAACCTTCTCTTTTTTTAATGATTAAAGCTCTTCTAAAGTTACCTTAGCACATATAGTAAATAATAGTTTTATCTGGGTAATAGTAATACTCTCCATCTTTACACTCTCTGTATGTTAAAACTATTCCATAGTGATCATGTGAAACTGGGTTTGAGTGGCAGCCCATGAGTTGAAACGTTGCCAGTTCGATTCCCAGTTATGGCATCTGCCTGGTTTGCGGGGCCAGGTCCGAAGTTGGGGGTGCGCAAGAAGCAACCAATTGATGTGTCTCTCGCACTTGATCTTTCTCGCCCTCTTTCTTCCTCCTTTACCATCTCTTTAAAAATAAATAAATAAAATATTTTAAAAAATGAAACTGTGTATTTAAAAAGTGTTTATATATATATATATATATTACAAATGTTTAACTTGAACTTACTCTAAGTCCTATCATGACTAATTTCTACTAATGCTTAATTCACATGCAGAATGCCTACAGCTAGTCCATTTCTCAGAAAGGCTTTGCAAACTTCCGTCCAAATGAAACTTTTCTTAGAGATTCTCTTAGGAAGTGAGGGAGTCATTGAACTGTGTATTTAATTTTTTTAAATTTTAACTGTGACCAATTTTATGGATTATAGTTAAGAAATATGGTTTGATTTTGAAGAACAGAAATAAAGTATTGAGAGATATATACTGTTCATTTGGCAGTAGGTTTTTAAATAATTTCTTGGGAAATTAATCACTGATACAACCATGAAATAAATAACATGTGCAGATTATTTGTAAAAGATGTCTGGGGTAAATTGGTGATTAGAATTGAGAACTCCAACCATTTACTGGTTTATGTTCTGAAGAATTTAATCATTTGCTTATTCTTGGTGAACTTTCATTTGCCTTAAAAATGGCTGCCATTGTAGCATTGTAGAAGAAAATTTTGTAAATGTCACACATTGCAGCCTTGTCAGAGAAAAGGGTGATCTTGGGAAACAAGACACTACAGGATGCACATAAAACTGGGGACCAGCTCACCTGTCTAATGTAATCCACTATATCTTATCCATCAAACTATTTATCAATTTATCAACCTAACTCTCTTTAACCCTTTACCCAAACTTAAGATCTGGGAAAAAAAATGCAATTTATGACATTAGGTTTCTGAAGTTTAAAAACATAGTATTTAATGGATTGTTTTGTCCATTATTTACTCTCATTTTTTTGTTCACTCTCCCTTTTTCTTTTAATATGTTTATTAAATGCTATATAATTATTTCATAATGACAAATGATTTTTTAAGGTTTAAAGAAAAGAACTAGGTTTTAAAATATTGAAATCAGTTTATTGTTTGTATTCATGTGTGAATATAAACACCTAAATAAATGAAGCCTTTCCTCCTCCCCTTCTCCTCCTCTTCTTCCTACTCTTTTTCTTATTCTTTTTTAGCTTGTCCGTAGCATTGATTGCAGTTGAGAGGATTTTAAAAACATGTTCACCAAAGTATAAGTTCGTGGATGGCTCGTGTGAATTAATATTTATATATTCATTTAAATTAAGTGTTCTCCATGCTCAGATAAATGGTAACATATTGCTCTCATTTTAGTAGGGTTTTTATTAGTTATTGATTTAATTTCATTTGGGAACTGTTTTTTATTTAAAATAGGGAGGGTTCCATATTCGCCAAGAGGATGTATGCCTTATATATATACTTATATAAAGATCATCAGTGCATTTCACTACTTTTGCTATAAACTCGGTAAGATTTGGGAAAAAGGAGCTTAAACCACAGAGCCTCATAATTTTATCCTGGTCAGGATCAAGATATAGAGTGTTTTCATATTTAATTAACCTCTGTCTAATGCTGTGATAACACAATCTTAAAACTAATTATACACTCTTGAACATGCTTTTGGAGGCTCCATGAAATAATTACACTTCAAACAGGCAGTTTTAGCACCCACTCATAATTATGTCTCCCTCTTGTAAGGCAAAGAAAGGCTCAGATCTGATGTGCCATGAGAAACCTCAGACCTAATGACAGTGGAGAGACAGGTGAAGTAATCAGATCACTACCTTTCTACTTTTCTGTAGCATCCCATACTCATGCTGCTTAGGAACCAGGAGGGACACATTTATGTCCTTTATACTTGGGAGCTAGCATTCCACTGTGGGCAAACATAGGAAGGAATCTAGTGGCCTTCCCTACTCATAATGAGCCAAACACTCTCTACAAAATACCAGGACATCTAGCTGAAAAACAATGCAAAATAAATACCGGGCCCTTTTGCACAAAACCGGAGGACAACAAAAACTTTTAGGCATAATATTTAGAGGAACTTGGAAGGAATTAAATCGACCTTTGTGCTATCACCCTCTAATTGTCACTGCACCTTACACTTGTGTTCAGCTACTAAGTATCAAAACATAATTTGAACAAACATTTTAATCCCCTGATCAGAAATTTGATCCCGAGTGATTAACAAGAACCATATTTAGCATGTTTAAAGTTTCTTTTGTCTGGTCAGAAATAGATGATACCTCCGTTGGTCCTCTCCTAGTCCATTTAACACTTACTTCACTTTGGCCTTATTAGTGATCGTTCATGTCTTCTCTCCTCGCTAGAATGTGAACAAGGAGAGGGCAAGGGCTATGCTATTTCTCTCTTCATCCCCGTTTCTCGAGCAGCGGTATTGAATGTAGTTGTCACACAGCTGATATCTATTGGGTTGAATTGAACTAAGAATGGCACTAGGGTTGTGCATATGTAAACAGCTATAGGAAAGGGGTAAGCTAGCTATGAAATATAAATTGGCTCTATTTTTATTATTATTAAGTTCTTGCTCTAAGTGTCATAACCTTATAAAGATATTTGGTTGCCTCATGGTATCTGTTTGAAGAGGTGCTACTGGTTTGCTCACCTACTTGCCCCCTCTTAGGTTAACTACACAGGCCACCTGAAGAAAACAACGAAGCCCTGATTTCCCCAGCTACCTGTGTGTGTGTGTGTGTGTGTGTGTGTTTGCCCTCACCTGGTAACAAAGAGTGACAACACTGTTTATTTTGGAATATGGAGTTTTTCACAGTTTACTAAATGCACCTTTACTTATTATTTTTTTTGAGTTTTTAAAACGATGTCCGAATACTTCCTCTAGTTAATGAGGCCAGTTAAGTGACTTGCCCAGGTTCTCCTGGCTTGTAAGGGATGGAAGCAAGACTAGCCCCTGGGGCTATTAGAAAGGGGGAGGATGGGATTTCAGAACACCCAGAGGTTCTTCAAATTCTACAGGTGCCCTCCCTTAGTGGTGTTCCCTGCTCCCTCTGTCCCCTTGTCACTGTGTCCATGAGACAGTTTATATCCCTAGGGTGTCAGGCTACAGTGAGGACTGAAAACCTCTGACCTAATTATTGGACTCCTAGTTCAGTGCTTTCTGCTCAGAGAACTTTCTACCGAATCGCTTACCTTTTGGCTCATTCCTTACACAATAATTCTAAAGAATGGCTCCAGGAGAAGTTGAACGGAGCCCCTGACTAGGTCACTGAGCTCCAGGCTGTCCCTTCGCTTTCCTTTGCTCTGCTCTATAGCCTTCCTGTCTTTTGGTTGCTGCATTTTGCTCAGCACCCTTGGGCTAAAGGGGGCATGCTGTGCAAAATGATTACATCTACACGCCAGTTGGCAAAAGGAAGCCATGCTGCGCATATTTATTTGTGCCCATGGCACTTGGCAACAGTTAGATTTAAAATTCGGCTTGCATCTGTCAAGGAACTGGGAAGGAGGCCTTTTTCTCAGTGGGCTACTCACCAACAACTGTAAAGATCTGAGTTTTCAATCCTAGCCAGTTACAACATTCTTCATAGAAGTCTGGCAATACCTGACTTATCTGCATAGAGCAAAAATGTGGGATGGAAGTCATGTGCCCATTTCCTTATTGCCTCAAGGAGGATTTGTGGTCCTATCATTTCCACGGTTGGCGAAGGGATATGGTGCCAAGCATCTTGCCAAACTTTCCAGATTTTTTGAGTTCCACTCTGGTTCTGAGGTCTACGAGTCCTCGGGTCAGAGGCAGGAGGTTGTGTGTGCGTGTGTATGTGTGAGTTTGTTCGTATTTGGTTTTTGCCTATGATCTTCTTTATTTAACTTAACCTCGCTACTTCCCTCAACTGGAGATGGAATTTTCCCACCAGTGGGAATATCACCTCTGTGTCAGGCCTTACGCTTCAGGAGTTATCTATATTATCTTATCTTTAAAATAGCCCCACAGTGTGCGGACTGTTATTCCCAAAACCCAGTGGGGAAAATGAGAGACTGCTATACTCTGTAAGACCACCGCAGCAGAACTTGAATTCCAACCCTGGTTATGTCAGGTTTCAAAGCCCATACTTTATTGTGTACAATATTAGATAGCTAAACTAAACAGAAACTTTGTTTTAAAAACAGTAACACTTTCTTATAGTATTTCTTACTCAACCCACTGTCCACTGGGGGAAACTCATCATTTTGAGGAAATTTTTCTATAAAATTACTTGGCTAAATGCAGGTAGGTAATGTGAGGGAAAAGTGCACATATCATTTTAGGAGCAGATGAAAACAAAAGCTGTGGTTGGATTTAACTGCAGCCATAGTTACTTAAAGAGAATGGGAGGATCGAGAGAGGGATGTTTGAAATTTTCAAGTTAAATATAATCATATTCCCTTAATGTACCTGACCAGAAGTGAAAAATTAATAAGCAGAGTCAAGCGGTGCTGGGAGTCCATCACCCCACCCCCCATTTTGCAGATGTAGGCTCAGATAGTGATGCACTTGGAGCTCATGTTGGAAACACGTAGATGTAGAACTTGAGTTTCCTTATCTTAGCCCAGTTCTCTCTTGTGGTTGCCTAGATATTTTAGTCACCCACAAAATGTAGGGTGTTTGTGGTTTATCTCAAAGTTGAATCCAGTACTCACCACATTGATATGGAGTTCAGAGTGGAGTATGTGACTATTTAGACACTTTGAGCCTAACAATGTATCTGGAAAAATTTCTGGGTCAGAATGGACCTCATAAATAAAATATAACCGTGACACTCATAGACTGAAGTTCCCAGTGAATGATACACCAGGGAGAACAACCCATTAGGTTTTGAGTGACAATGTGGCCTCTCCTATCGGCAGCTTTCCAAGCGAGGAGCTTGGGCAGCAGGTTGGAAGCAGGCTGGCCAGCTTCGGCAAGGTGGCATTTTTCCTACCTTCTAGTTTTTATGCAGAGCACACAGCAAGCAAGTGATTCCCAGCAGGGAAGGATGTAGATTACTTTTTGTGTATTACATCTATCGGGGTAGGTGAAATATGGGCCTAGGAAGCCTTTTTGGCAAACTCTCCAAATACTAAGAGAAATGCTTATAAGAAAGAAATGACTGGGCTCTTCTTTAGTCTATTTCTGAAAGCTTGAAATGTTTCTGGGCTTTGAGTAAGTGTGTGTGTGTGTGTGTGTGTGTGTGTGTGTGTGTGTCCATTTTATTTTTTTGAACTGAATCATGAATTGTTTTTTCTGTATTCAAAACTGGAAAAGACTTTCGTGTCTCCCTCAGTTAGGGGTGCAGGGAGAGGTGGGCAAACACAGAGTGGCTGCCCAGGGGAGCTCCTGTGTGAAGGTGGGCAGTCAGAAGGGCCCCATTAAGCTCTTTTCGCCCGTCGCCAGACATGACCACAGGGTATCCAGGCCCGAAACAATCAATAGTTTCTTCAATAGATTGCTTTTGTCCTTTTAACCCATCTTAACCACCTCTCCCAAGAGTTCCTGAGAAGCCCTTGCCTCCTGGGACCGGGGACTGGTTAGCCCAGGTTGCTGCACTCCGAGCCTCGGAGCCTGCTGTAAAGTCGCCCAGCTGAGGATGGCTTTCTGACTTAGGACAGCTCTAAACAAAGCTGTGTGTTTAGAGGTTCCCAATTTCTTCAGAATGTTGAGTTTAGAGTCAAATGAGTTTGGAGTAAGGCAATTTATCTCAAATTTCTCTTGTAGGAAAATTCAACAAGCAAACATAAAGGACTTGCTCTAAGCAGGTGACAGGATTGAATTTAGGTGAGGAGGGGACGTCATAGACCTCATATTATACCAGGGCCAAGGTTGCCAGTGACACCTCTGATGTAAACCAAGGCCGTGACCTTGACGGCAAGCCCTCAAAGATGTCAGCAGGAAGTGCTCAGTGGAAGCTGGGCAAGAGAGACCAGCGGGGATCCCAGGTGAGGCCCAAGTGTATTTCTTTGGCCTCCACCTGCACCCTCCTGGCATACATACTGGTCAGGTACACCTTTGCAGCTTCTGCGTTGTGCTGTCTCCTCTCTGCTTTTGTACATGCCCCGTCCTCTACCTGGAAATGCCTGTCCTTGTTTTGAGGCCAGACTCATATGTCACCTATTCTGTAAAACCTCCTCTAGGTTCTCAGCCCTGGGGGAAGGCAGGAGGATTAAATTTTCCCTCATCAGTGATTCAAGAATATATTTATAGCTCTATTTTAAGTAGTTAGCTGCTATATTATTTTTTAATTGGCTATCTGTCTGTAACCTCCATCGGACTACAGAGCAGGCCTTATCTGTGCGATCTGTGCATCCCTGGCCCTTGGCAAGTGCTTCACACCTAGCAAGGACTCAGTAATAGTTGTTAATTTGAGGTAAATTTTTTAAAACTGTCCTCAGGCAAGGAGCAGATAGTCTTAATTTTGTGTGTGTATGTCTATGTGGATGTGTGTGTTTGTGGGGCAGTCAAGCTTTGATCTATGAAGGTAGAGCAGCATTTGTAATTGAACAGGTTTATTACTTTTCTTTTTTCCATCTGTGTCTGATCTAAAAGCTTTAGTGGCTAAGATTTTGAAGCCTTCAATTTCTGGGCCAGAAGAATAGGGAGAATATTTTTTGCTCCCCTTGTGGGGAGGAAAATTTACTCAAATTTATCATTAACATGCCTTTCTTACACATTACCTAGCTCTTCTCATTTCATTGTATATCATACTCTTCAAGTTTCTTTTCTCTTCCCTCTCTTCATCCCTCCCTTCCTCCTTTGTTTCCTTCCTTCCTTCCTTCTTCCCTTTTTTCCTTCCTTTCTTTCTTCTAAGTTTGCAGAACTCCATCTTAATTTTCAGAAATCCATTTCTTTATTGTCATCTCTTACACCTAATGGCATTTATCTGATAAAAATTGGATAGAGTCTAATCTAAGTTCATGGAATGCACATTAAATGAAGAGACTCCTATGGATTTGGAGTCCAAGTCTATTGGCAGCATTCACTGTTTAATTTAGCTCATTTTAGTATTTTTCTTAGCTTCTCAACATGAGCACTCCTAAAGAAACAAACATAAAAAACATAAACATTGAGTGTTCTTTATAGCCTGGGTGATTCCATTGTAGAATAAGAAAGGATCTTGGCAATCATCTCAACAAGTCATCTATAATTCCTGTGAAAAAAGTTTACATAGTTTCACTGTGAACACTTGCACTGAAAGCAACTGATTATTTTCCAAGTTAGACATTTCCTCTGTTAGTCAGCTTTGATTTTTCTTTGCCATCTTGTGTATTTAGATGGAGATATATTTATATAAAGAATCCAGATTTATTATCCTTTTCAATCTGTGTTCCTCAAGTACCTAGACTAACTGCAGTATTCCCAGCATTCTGGGAGGTTTTGGATTGTAGGTGGAGGGTTGTTCCAGAATATTCATAAAACATCTTGTCAGCTTCAGACCCTGTTTTTCAGTATCTCCCCAATTCTCTCTCTCCCACTGTGGCTTCTCCTTGGCAGATTCTTCTCATCATAAAATCTCTACCAAAGCCCCACCTAGGGGTTGCTGGACTAACATCACCAGCATTACCTGAGAACTTATTTGAAATGTGGAATTTAGGTCCCATGGCTCAGTCCCACTGAACTGGATCAGAGGTTTCACAAGGTCCTCAGGTGAGTTGTTTGTACATTTCAGTTTGAGAAGCATCGCTCTGTCTAGATAGTGCTTTATGATGCTGTGACCTTGCTCAGCCTGATAGCACCAATGCCACAACTAAACAAGATGCTGCTGGATGATTCCCAATTCAGAAGGATCTAGTGGAGGCAAGCTTTGTACAGCAAGTTGGAGAGAGATGACCTCTCCGATCTTATGACTCACGTTGTCTCCTGAGTAGGGCCTGTACAGCTCCTCCCCCGACTTAACTCTCTCACTTTCTTTGTATAAAATTTGCTCCTCAGCCTTCCTTTCTTCTCCAGTTCCCTTCTCAGAAGAATAATCCACACTTTTGCAGAGACACCATCATGTCCTTTCCAATGACATTTTCAAACCCCCCTCTAAGCTTCCAATATATCTCTTGTCCCTTCTCCCTCAGCCTGAAATCTCAAAACTTACCTAGAAATCAGCTGATGCCAATAGACCTTTATGGACTTATTAGTTGGTAATAATCCACCTGACACACAAATGTGTCTGACATTCCTTTGGATATAACTGAACCACACATATTCACTTATATTCAACTGACATGTACCTTATATAAAAACTTCTCTAATTTCTAAGTGTTGCCTTCTGGAGCCATGAAAAAGAAGCTTTAAATATCTCTTCTATAGGACTGTCTTTCAGGTATTTGAAAAGCAATTTTATGCCCCCATTCTCTAAAACTTCTCAGTTCTAGGCTTTTTATTATGTTTGATTTTTGGTTATTTCTCCCAAATTTAGCTAAACAGAGGATATTCTCATAGTGAATGAGAGTGCACATAATAGGGCAGAAGACTTCTACCAGCAGCCAAACTGGAAAATAATTCTATCACTTTACTGCCTCTCGTGTATTAAGCAGAAGAGCTACTGGTATTCTCTTCTTAAAATATCATTGTCCATCTCACCTTTCCCCCCCAGTTTATTTATATTCTAGGTTTTAGTTCCTCAGAGCTCATTCTAGGAGCTCTTCAAGAAGTAAAATTCTGACGGTCTAAGCTTCAAATATTCTGCGTATCCAGAGCTATTCAAATTATTGAATATCAGAAAGAGTAAACTTAGGGAGGATAATACATCTGATGTTAGAATTGTTATGATGGCTGAAGCTTTTGTAAGTTGATGAGATGTATATATCTAAGTAAACACTAAACTATTTTAGAATCATAGGCAAAAATTACTTATGATATTATTTTGCTTATCAGATTGTTCTTAATGCTTTAGAAATAACAAAAACAAAAAATAAACCAAATAAAATTATCAGAGCTTGTGAAACTTCTCTGAGGCTGAGACAAGGTGGCACACTTTCTTTTTCTTTTTTCTTTTTCCTTTTTGCCAGTGATTCAAATAATCAAATGTAACCTAAGTTTAACCTTTTGGCAAAATTTGCTCCATGAGAAGAGATTACATATTGATAACTATACAATATAGTAGCTATCAATGGAGTATACTTAAGGTTATATGTGTTATATTTTAAGACATATTTTTTCTAAGTATAAAGTTAATAACTACCTATTATAGAACTTTCAAAATTATCACTTATTCTCATCACAAAGAAATTAAACTTATCTATAATCTTACTAACTTAAATAAACAATCTTTTCATGTACTATTTTCTAATCCTCTTTAACCATTGGAAAATATGAACCTACACATAGGTATGATTATTGATTATATATAATTTTGTGTTCTGCTTTTACCAGCTGTCATATTACCATACTATTAAATATTCTTTTGTTTTAATTATTGCATAATATTTCAGGGCATGAATAAACCATAATTTCCTTTTCCATTCCCTGTTGTTGGACATTAAGATTTTTTACCTTTTTTCCGCTGGAATAATCTCCTTGCATGTAAATTTTGACCACTTCATTATTTCCTCATGATGAGTTCTGTGAACTGGGATTAAAGAGTTAAAAATTATGGACTTACCATGTATATCTTTTAAATGTACAGGGTGTTTAATTTGTCAAGTAATTAAAATGGCATTTAATATATGTCACTTGGGTGAGGTGGATAATATATTTTTATTGGGGGATGGGGAGAATTAGCATTACATATTTTCAAGGAAAGAAAAGGAAAATGATTTGTTAGCAAATGGTTTTAAGACATTACCATATAAATAATCTGGAGCACTCAAAAATATGATTTTTATGATGGAAATCTTAGTTTGATAATTATAGGAAAGGGAGAATTTCCAGCCTTTTGGTCTCCTAATAGAAAACACACATACACATTTAAGTGTAGAATTAGTAGTATATTTTTATACAGACTGTAAGTTTTAGTGTATTGAATAATCTCTTTTAAATTCCTTAAAGGAATTTTATAATATTTTTATCATGTCAGAGAAGCAAAGACACAGAAGAGCTAGACTCTAAACCCCATGAGGGCAGAGGGGCCAGCTGTCTTATCTTAGCCCTGAAGAGTGCTCTTGCCATGTGGAGGATATGTAGTTAATGTTTGAACAGGATAGAGAATCTTCTTGTTCTGACTACCTGAGTACAGAAAGATTTGGTCAAGATAATTTTATTTTCATAAAAATTCTTAAGTGGAGAGTGATAAAATGGAAGAAAAAATTCTCTGTCAACAAATAAATGGAATTCGCAGAAGACCTTTCTCTCATTTTTCAAAGGCAAGTTACCTGAAACCCTGTTGGCACAAGTCTCTCTGTTGTCCCTGGCCTATTGCAGCACAGAAAATATTCAGTAACACTTTAAAAAGTGTTTCCTTTGAAAACTTAATCTTGTAGTGCTTAAAAAAAAAAGAAATTTAATTTAAGATATCTAAATCCTAACACTATAGCAGCATGAGGGAAGCATATTTCACTTGGTCAATGTATTTGAGGTAACGGGCAATTTTAAGGAATAGTACAGAAAAAGACAGAAAAATTAATTTAAAATAAATATTGGTTCTCCTGAACTGGCTTAAATTCTTTTCCAACCATCAGTGAAGGTTTTTAGAGGTTAAAGGAATGGTTGAGGAATATAGGCTCCTTCCTTCTTGTCACCAGTTAAAAGCATCCTAAATGCTAAGATTCTGTTATCTTTATTTTAGTCTAGATGTACAAATAAAATGGCTGGTAAGCAAAGGATCTATGCAATAGATATGTTCAAAAAGGAAGGTTTATGGGAAATAATTTTAGCTCTAACCAGTGAACATTGACCCTGGGGCAGGGGGAAATCATAAAAAGGAAATTAAAGAAGTAAGAAAAGCATGGATGAAATTACAATTCAAAAATAAAATGATCTGTGTAAGAATGGATGAAATTACAATTCAAAAATAAAACGATCTGTGTAAGAATGTATAGAGTACCACATCGAACGTTCTTTCTCCTCCCCTGGGCTCCTGGGAGCAAGCCTGTGTGTGTCTGTGTGGGAGAGATGAATGACACTGTCTTTACGGGGAAGCAGTGGGGAAGGAGAGGAACGTGAGGATGCCAGGGAATGGCATGCCGCTGTGACTTTGAGCCAATAAGTAATCCATCTATCGCTCCGAGGTTGATCATTCTTGCAGCTGATAAAGGAATTAATTCATATTCCTTCATTTAATGGCCTTATTACAATTGTAAATTTGTAAGTGATGTTTTGAGATCTTATGCATAGTTACTGAAAAAAAAAGTTGGCATTTTGAAGCCTGCACATGGTGCTGGAATTGTACTCCTCAATGATTCTGTTTTGGACGTTCCCTATAACATGACTGTCAGTGGGAGTGTGTCTGAGGTTTGTTTATCTAATGTACTTGGGATCGTTAATTCTCCACTTCCCTTATTTGGAAGGATCATTGGGGAAATTGCTCCATACTAAGAAGTAGTTTTGAACATGCCATAATTCTTGGCAAATATTTGTGAATCTATGGAAAACTGTGTGAAATGTCTACAGGTCACAGAGCATTTGTTGCAGAGCCATTTATTGGACTGTTTACCTGTCGCCTATATTTGGAACACAAACATGATCATTCATCAGATCAGGAGAAATGAATTGGGTCCTGTATTGTTTTGCTTTTAGTCTTCAGTGTCATGTTTTTGCAGCAAACACCTTCTCATCACACTGTTCTAGAAAAATAAAAGAGCAAAATATCTGTGGTGCACCTGTGAGGAGGTTGTCTACATCGCTTGCTTCACAATAAAAGCCATTAATATAAAAATGCTCACAGACAAAATGAGAAAGAGCCTGGGGGCAATCAATAAGGCACAAATTGCATAATAAAGTCACTAATCTCTTTTCTGAGAAATTATTCAGCAAGGAAATTGTCCAAAGAAAGACTTCAAGGAATAATTGACTTCAACAAGCTTTCTACTGGTCAGCAAAAATGTTTTTGCTTTGAAGTAAAAAATAAAACAAGAGGAAAGAAAACAAAAAAGATCAGCAAAAGAGCAGTCAGCAGGAGTAATACATCTTTCCAGCAAGAAAACTGAGGAGGGAGAAGTCACCCTTTTGTGTTATTAGTATTATTTTTCTCACAGTTTGTGGTTCCAAAGTATTTGAGTATTAATTTGTGTTTCTTTTTTGTTCTTGATGTTGAAAAATCGGAGAACATTCAACTCAGAATAGTTGTGCCAAATTAAATCTCAAAGTAAAATTTGGTCCTCAAGTATCTTGTTTCTTGGAGGAGGGGTGTAAATAAAACATATTTCTCTTTATTTGCTTTTCATTAAAACATCACAAATTATTAGCTTTAAGTTGTCTCATTGTTTTCTATTTTAATATTAATATATGTTCACCTTACAAGATTTAAGAAATATATAATAATCAAAAGAAGAAAATAAATAACACTCATAATCTTATTTCATAGATATAACTTTTATGTCTTATTTTGTATCGTGTTAAAAATAGCTTTGTATCTTCCACTTAAATGTTTTTTCTTACCATATGGTGAGCCTTCTTCCCATGATATTTCTAATTCTGCAAAGTATAGCACCATATAGATCCATCATTTAATGTCTCCTTTATTATTTGTTATTCTGAATTAAGAAGTATAGTTGAATAAGAAATCAGGCAAACCAAACACAATGATGAAATTCAGATAATGTTTATTACAGATGTTAACTTAGCAGAATAGAGTAAAACTTGAGTTCTCTCTCTCCCAAATGATTCAGAAGGCAGAAAAACACCATATAGAAATTCCATAGGTTAACAAATGCAGAAGCCTGGTCCAAAACCATGAGAAAAATCTGAAGGCAGCAAATAGATAGGAGTATCCAAGGGCAAGGTGATGGAAAGCAAACCAGAGCATACTTCATCTGGCCACTTGAAGCATATTTTTAAGTCAAGGGGCATGTATAAAGGACCCATGGACAAAGACAACAGGAGGGAGGATTGAATGCGGGAGGTGGAGTTGAGTAGGACAGGGGAGAGAAATGGGGGGCAACTCTAATTGAACAACAAAAAAGGAAAAAGAGAAAAACAAACGAGAAAATGTAGTCCTTAGTCTATTTCTCTGGATGACTTGCTTTCAATGGCAAATAAACTGACTTTGCTTACAGCCTCCCTGGCTGAGATAAAGGGCATGTATAGAGAGCGATGTGCCCAAACATGATTATGACCCCAGAGACCCCACATGGCCCTTTTTAGTAAGGGTTAGCCTAAGAAGTGCTCTTCCTGGAATCTCTGCCTCATCTCCCACCACTCCCTGAAGTATGGAGAGGGTCCTGAGACACTAAATCTCCAAGGGGAATGGGAAATAAGTAATTCCTCACAGTTACTCTAACATGGGGCTACTTTTTTCCCTTCAATCCCTGCAATTAACTTTTTGTGAATGACTGCTGTTCTTCGGAACGAAGTTGAGGAATTTTGCTATGACTAGAAGTGATTACTCTCTTTCAAGTACTCATCTAGCTCTAATATCCGTTGTACCCTTAGTATCTGTCCCTTTTAGGTTGTAACCATGGTAAAACCTGGGATGACAATAAAATCACCCGAGAAGTATTGAAAATTCTCCATCTTTCTCTTCAGATTGTCTGGAACTGGTCACCAAGCATTAGCTTGTTTTTAAGTTTCCTGGATGACTCTCACGCAGCTGTGCTGAGGACCATTGCCTGATGGTACATTTTTTCTTTATGTATTTGAGCGAATGTGTTTGGTATAGCTTCATATCCCCTCATGCAGGGACCCTGGAGATAGTAGGTTCTCAAACAATATTTTGTTGAATGAATTAATACAACCTTAATGTAATATAAAAAGTATTAAAGTGATCTAATATCAAAGATATGGAAACAATCTCTGATTGCTGCCTCCTTTTCTTGGATATGTAGGTTTTAAAAGATAGGAATTATTCCAGAAGGTAGCCATAAATGCTTCCTAAGTATTTTCTGATCTTTTAGAGGTCTATAGAGTTTAATTTTTTTGAGAAACAAAGTGGAAAGCAGAATCTTTCTAAAATGTTTAGCTACAACATGGGAGGCAGCCAACCTTCCCTCTTTCCTCTCTCCCTCCCTCCCTCCCTCCCTCCGTCCCTCCCTTTCTTCCTTCGTCCTTCCTTTTACCCATCCTTCCTTGTTCACTTCGTTCCATAACTGATTATTAAGTGCCTACTATATAATGGACACTGCTCTAGGCTTTGAGAATGTGCCAGTGAACAAAAGTTCTGATTGTTACAGAAATTACAAATCTAGTTGGAAAAACAACATGTATGTAAGATGACAATAAGGGCTAAAGAGGAAAATAAGTTGGAAAGAGTATAGGGAATTGGATGAAGCTACGATCCTTAGATGGGTGGGCTAGCTGAGATCTCACTGAGAAGGTAATGCTTGAGTAAACAGTGAAAGGAAGTAGAGGAATACCTGGGGAATAAGTTTTCCAGGCCAGAAAAACAGCAAGAGCAAGAGACTCTGACCACACACCTGGTGTGGTCCAGAAATAGCCAGGTAATTAAGAGTAAAGAAAAAGCCAAAGGAGAAACTGGGAGGGCAGATCTAGCGGGGCCTTCTTTTAGGTGAGATGTGGACATTGGCTTTCATTCTTAAAGAGACAGAACGTCATTGAGTGTTCTTAAACAAGAGGTGACCTGACATGACATTTTAACAGACTCAGTCTGATTGCCATGTTGAAGAGTCTGAAGGGGACAATGGGCGGAAGCAAAGAGATCAGTCAAGAAGCAATTGTAACAATCCAAATGAGATAGTGGTGGTTTGGACCAGAGTGTTCACAATGGGGGATAAATAATGCTCAGGTTTTACGTGAATCTCTTGTTTGATCTGTAGACCAATGTTTGAAGACTAGAGAGAACACACAGTTTCCTCCTTGAACATAGGTTGTAGCAACTTTAATCTTCACATTTTCTTGGAGCCCTGTGTATACTTCTAATAGTCCTCTTTACAATTGCAAAAAAATGTAAAATAAAGGAAGAAAAATGTGATTCCTCTTCAACAAATCCTCAGCTTATTTTTCTTGAATGCTTATCTTGTGGAGAAGCTGAAGAGGGGGTTTCTGTGCCCAGCAGAGTGGGAACAGAATGAGCATGAACATTCT
This sequence comes from Pteronotus mesoamericanus, assembly GCF_021234165.1. Taxonomy (NCBI): domain Eukaryota; kingdom Metazoa; phylum Chordata; class Mammalia; order Chiroptera; family Mormoopidae; genus Pteronotus; species Pteronotus mesoamericanus. Next base: position 6,496,793 of record NW_026555265.1, on the reverse strand, counting down.
TGTAATACTCAGATTCCATGATTCTGTGATCCTTAGTAATTCTGAATGTTAACAGTGACACAAATTGTCACAGTAAGTTAGAAACGAATACTAATGATCATGGGTGATAGTCAAAATATTTCACAACTGGCCCAGCACAGACACTGACCGAGTCAGAACAGATGCCAGCTGAAAGCAACAGGTGTCGCCATGCGTCTGCCCAAGCATCCGTTCTTCTCATGTGCAGGAGTGAATCAGCACTTATTTCAGCGGACGTGGTCTCTGTCAGTTAAGTCAATTCAATTGAGCAAGTGTAGTGAACATGGATTTTGTGCCTAGGTTTGTGCCTGCCACTTTGAGAGGACTATAAAAGAATGATAAGTTACGGTTGTGACTTTTGAGTGCTTTGCACCACTTTAGAAGACTTCACTTTGCGCACAGAACAAATTGAAAATCATGCAACCTAGGATGCAATACAAGTACCTTATAGGCTCTTGGCCTCCTAGCACTGTAGTAAAAGTGCCCTTGCCGAGGCTTCGGAGTACTTGTAAAATGAAAGAAGAAACGAAGGTGACTTAACAAGATTTTAGAAAATGATGTTGAACTTGATGCTTGCTTGTTGGAATCATGAGGGCAGAAATGCAATGTTGCAGGCCAATGTTCATCACGCTAACTTCTGCAGCAGTGAGACAGGTTGAGATCTGTTCTCCACGATCATCCCCTCCTAGTTTAGGTCTTCCCAGTGCAGTGCTGTGAGAACCAACAGTCATAAGCCAAAAAAAAAAAAAAAAAACCCCAAAAAACCAAAAAAAACAACAAAACAGTTGGAGAAGAGTGGAAAGGGGCAGTCCAACAAATGCAGCCTTTTCACATGCTTCACCCCCCAATTTATGGTTCACTTTAAGAACATATTTGTTGTATGGTATCACAATAAGTATATTCAAGGCCTGGATGAGATCCATCCATTCAGCTCTTAAAGCAAATACTGCATCAAGGTTATGACTCCTGTCCAGAATCAATGCACCAGGCCTATATAACAAATATAGGGAATTTACAGAATTTTAGTTTATTTGACCTACTTATACCTCAATCATTAAAAGGTGCCCAGGGGGAGAAGAGTGCTAAAGGCTCTTTCCGGAAGGAACATAAAGTTGCCAAAGTAAACTAACTACAGATTCTGCCCCTTAAGCTCAATGCCCATTATAGCTCAGCCAAATGCCTTTTTTAGTATCTTCCCCTTGGAGCCTGCCTTGCTAAGCCAGTTAAGAGCCAGAATATGTGGAATTGACTATGCCATAATGGGCTACTTCTGTGTTAAATCTTTCAGAACTGGTAAATTTAGACAACCTAAAGGGCATATTATGCCTGCACTGCTTATCGAGTTGGTGTTAAGAGTTACCAACTTAAAATTTAGATCTGGATTTTCCCAGAGGTCTGAATTATTTACTTGTCAGCAACTTTGAGGTTCACAATGAAATAGAAATAATGGAATTGCCTCCTTCTACATGTAAAAGCATCTTCCCAGAAGGTTAGAAGGAATTTGCAGGCTTTTCTATTTGTTGGGTGGTCTGGGTCCTGCCCAACAGGAAGTTAATCTGAACAGAAATGTGAGAAGATTCTGTCATAGAGTAGGTTCTGTGCCAATCCAAAATGCAGGCTCTGCATCTCGCTGATTGCTCCTGATCAGTGGGAAAAGCATCAAATTTGTCAATATTCCTTTCCTTCTGGTAAATATTCTTCCACATAGCTATGAAACTACAGTCATGGAGTTCTGAGCTCTGCATCTACCACCGGATAGTTGGGTGATGTAGGCAAATTGCTTACTGCTTGGTGTCATGGTTTTCTCACCTGTAAAATGGCAATGATACTGGCACCTCCCCAGCAACGTTGTTGCAAGGCTGACTTCAGTCTCTTTGGGATGGTGACTGGCTCAGAGTAAGTGCTCAGGGAACACTAACTACTCTCATTTGCCAGCGTTAAAATAGAGACAGCTGACAAAATCTCTATTAACAAAAGGTTTATGTCCTTTATTTAATTGTTGGAATTATATTGAAATAGATGGAGAGCTTAAGTAAAACTAATGAAGCATGCACTGGAGTAACGCGCGTAATGATCAATTAATTTTTCAAACAGTGGATTGAAAGTGAAGAAAATCCTATACTCCAAAAAAGAAATATGTATGTTTGGGGAGGGTGCTGTGTGTCAGGCACAGGTAACAGCAAGCGCATCACATTCAGCCTCCCCTCACCCTGGCGCTACTCTCCGTGTTTTATAACGAAACTGCAGGTCTAGTGAGCAGCAGGGCGACCTCTCAAATCTGCCATCTCTAAAACCCCTCCTTTCCCACGAACTCCAGATACAGCTCGCTTCTCCTTCCTCCCTTCGTTGTTCCAAGCCTCAGTGTCCTTTCTGTGGTGTTGAGGTGCCCTCTCTGTGCTCCCCCTCAGCAGAATTACTCCTCTGGCACTGCTCCTAAAGGCCCTAACAGGGTCTTCCCAGATACAGTGGAGTTCACAGGAATTGCTATAAGCTGTGGCAACTTAGTATCGGTTTTTCCCCTCATCTTTAGACATAAGCAGGCTTCTTATGTCCAATAGTCAGTGGCTAACTAATGACTCACATTGTGGTCCGACAAGTTAAACTTTTCACAAGTTATGGAGAAGCAATCAGAAGACGATAGGAAAAATTGTGGTCAAATGTACATTTGTGTGTGTGTGTGTGTGTGTGTGTGTGTGTGTACATGCATGTCTATGTGTGTTGTCTTTGAAGCTGTGTCTTTGCAGTCTTATTATGTGCCAGTAGTAAACATTTGTATTCATGTGGTTTACTTGGCTTACAAATGTGATTGCTCTAAGATGCAGCACACTGTTTGGGAAGGAATATTTACACTTTTTTTTTTACCTTTATTACTTTTTAAATTGTTTAAAATATATATTTTATTGATTATGCTATTATAGTTATCCTATTTTTTTCTCCCTTTTACTCCCCTCCACCCTGTACCACCCCTCCCTCCAGCATTCCCTCCCTCTTAGTTCATGTCCATGGGTCGTATATATAAGTTCTTTGGCTTCTCCATTTCCTATACTATTCTTAATCTCCCCCCCGCCTATTTTGTACCTACTATTTATGCTGCTTATTCCCTGTACCTTTTCCCCCATTTTCTCTCCCTTCCCCCTCCCCTCTGTTTTACTATTCATAGTTTTTTATCTTTTTCTTAGATAAGTCCCTTTAACATTTCATATAATAAGGGCTTGGTGATGATGAACTCCTTGAACTTGACCTTGTCTGGGAAGCACTTTACCTGCTCTTCCATTCTAAATGATAGCTTTGCTGGATAGAGTCATCTTGGATGTAGGTCCTTGCTTTTCATGCTTTTGAAAACTTCTTGCCATCCCCTTCTTGCCTGCAAAGTTCCTTTTGAGAAATCAACTGATAGTCTTATGGACACTCCTTTGTAGGTAACTGTCTCCTTTTCTCTTGCTGCTTTTAAGGTTCTCTTCTTTAATCCTGGATAACTTAATTATTATGTGCCTTGTTGTGTGTTTCCTTGGGTCCAACTTCTTTGGGACTCTCTGAGCTTCCTGGATCTCCTGGAAGTCTATTTCCTTGGCCAGATTGGGGAAGTTCTCCTTCATTATTTTTTCAAATAAGTTTTCAATTTCTTGCTCTTCTTCTCCTTCTTGTACCCCTATGATTTGGATGTTGGATCATTTAAAGTTGCCCCAGAGGTTCCTAAGCCTCTCCTCATTTTTTGAATTCTTATTTCTTCATTCTGTTCTGGTTGGATGTCTAGCTCTTCCTTCTTCTCCAAATCTTTGATTTGAGTCCCAGTTTTCTTCCCTTTACTGTTGGTTCTCTGTATATTTTTCTTTGTTTCAGTTTGTGTAGACTTCACCTTTTCCTCAATTTTGTGACCATACTCAACCAATTTAGTGAGCATCCAGATTACCAGTGTTTTGAACTGTGCATCTGATAGGCTGGCTCTCTGTTCATTGCTTAGTTTTATTTTTGGAGGTTTGATCTGTCCTTTCATTTGGGCCATATTTCTTTGTCTCGGCATGCCTGTTACATTGGAAGGGTCAGAGACTTAGGTATTCACCAGGGTAGAGCAACAACACACATGGCTATGTTGTGATGCAGTCTGTGGGGGAGGGGTCTGATCGGGAACAATGGCCCTTGCTTGGTTCTTGGCTGGCTTTTAGTTACTTTCCCCACTACCCACAAGCAAATTGGGCCCTTCTAGTGCCAATTCCCAGGTGGGTGGGTTTGGGTATGTTCTAGGACCTTGTAGGTCTCTCCAGTGGACTCTCCTGTGAGGCTAGGAGTTTCTCCTGCTGCCGCAACCCCCATAGGTTTTTACCTCCAGAGGTTTTGAGGCTTTCTTTTTCTGCACGGGAACCCTGGATTGTGCAGTCTGTCTCACTCCCCAGCTGTTGCTCTGGTTTATCTGCACACGAATGTTGGGCCGCCAGGTCTACCAGCCCCTGCCTTGCCTGCCTGGTCCTCCAGCTGCTGCCTTGCAGTGTGTCCTCTGTGCACCTGCTGCTGTCTCTGCCGGCTGCCTGTGTCCGCCTCTCCTACTGGTCTGGATGGATGTTTCTTCTTTAATTTCTTGATTGTCATACTTCCATACAGTTTGATTTTCTGGCAGTTTTGGTTATTCTTTTTGTTTTTAAATTTGTTGTTATCCTTCTCTTGATTGCGTGAGGAGGCAAAGTGTATCTACCTAAGCCTCCTTCTTTCCTGGAAGTTGGAATATTTACACTCTTAAGTCAGAGAAAATACCCAAGTTTGCTGGGGGAGAAGTTCCTGCTTGGAAGCTCTTTGGCAGCCTTGACCTGGGAGTAGCACAGACCTGGGTTCAAATCTTTCCTTTGGTTTTTAATAACTGTATAATCTTGGATAGTTTCTGTAACTCCTTAAACCTCCTTTCTTTCTTTGTAAAAAGAGAATAACTATAATTTTGGTACAGGGCTTTCTGTGATGATCAATAGGTAATGAGAGTCAAATAAATGGTGCACTTGATTAGCTAGTGCCAAGTGAATGGCAATTATTATTACTGTGCACTGATTTTAATTTCAAAAGCCAGATATTCTTAAGCAGCAAAGTTTTGCCTGGGTCATACCCAGAGTGGTATCCTAGATTGCCTTCTCAGCAAGTACCTACTGTGATTTTGCCCTTTAGATAATGAGTTTAGAAAACACCCTATGGCAGCAACTTGTACACTCCTCAGAACAGACACTTCTCATCAGTATAATTCAACTCTATTTCATACCTCTGACAGTATCTGTAACCTTCAACATGTCTACAAACACAACATGAGCTGAAAATATGAGAGAAGAGGTGAGGGATGGGTTTGTATGGTTGGCTTCCTTTTGTCATTTAACTTTCGCACAAGTTTTACCTCTTCAGAGGGAACTTCCCTGACCACAGTATCTGAAATACCCCTCACCCTACCCACCTCCTGCCAGCTCCTTTGCCTTGACTCCCCTTTCTACCCCCCACCCTCTCTCTCGCACACATAGATTTTATTCTTCGAGCAATTTTAAGTTCACAGCAAAATTGAGCAGAAAGTACAAAGGTTCCCATGTACCCTCTTCTCCTACTCAGGCATAACCTCCCCTGATATCAATATTTCGTACCAAAACACTGCATTGTTTCCAATTTACAAACCTACATTGACACATTATAATTTCACCAAGTCTATAGTTTACATTAAGGTTAATAATTCTTGATGTTGTACATTCTGTGGGTTTGACAAATGTATAATGACATGTATCCACCATTACAGTATTATACAAAATATTGTTTTATTGTCCTAAAAAAAACTTCTGTGCTCCACCTATTTACTCCTCCCCTTCCAACCCCTGGCAACCATCTTTTTACTATGTTCATAGATGTGATTTTTCCTGAGTGTCGTATAGTTGGATGCTTCATTTTTTAAAATCACAATATTTATTTATTTATGTATTTATTTATTTATTATTTATTGTTATTCTCTCCCACTAGAATATCAGCTGCATGGAGACAGCATAATTTTATGACTTCTTAAATGAGGGATCCTCAGTCCTAGACTATGCCTGGCTAAGAAGAGCCCTCAATAATTAAGTATTAGTTAAGTAAATGAGTAAATTTGTTCCCCATCAAAATTATTTTCACCCTCCTGCTCAAATTAGAAACTAGTAATTGGAGATACTTACATAAATGGCAGTGATGACATCGGCTGTCATTTCTATTTTCTCCCAGATGCCAGGCACCATGGTATGTATTTTAAGTATATTGTTTAATTTAATCCTCATAGTTATATCCTGATGTGGGAAACGTTTAACAGATAGGTAGTATGTAAGTATTCTAGCCATTTTACAGGTAATAAAATGAATACAGAAAAAGTTAACTTATCCAAGGTCACAAAGTTAATACATGACAAAGACCCAGACTCAGGTCCATAGGATTCCAAAGCCGACATTCTTCAAGAGTGTGCTGCAATTTAGAGCCGGAGGAAACCTAGCTAGTCCACTGCACTCCTTGGATTTGGAACGTGGTTGGCTAATCTAAGTGCCAAGATCTTCACTCTGGTCCACTGTACGTTCATCAAGCCCCCCCTGCTATTTGTGGTGCCATGTCCTCTAGGGCATGACCTGGATGGCCTTAGCAATGCGGAGTCTCAGGTTCTACTCCAGACATGTTGATACAGAATCAGCATTTCAACAAAATCCCCAGGAAGATTATATGGGTGAAATATGTATGCCTGAGAAGCACTACTCTTCCAGGATATCAAGACCAAAAACTCCAAAGCCCGAACTAAATAGATTATCCAGGGTATCAGCTTTCAGAGAAGCCTGTACTTTAGAGGAGGGAATAGTCACCCATACAAAGCGTTTATCCCACTCCTTAGCACAAATATGTTTTTGGAGTTTATTATTAATGACACAAGGAATGAAATATCAGCCAGGTAGAAGAGCTAAATGTAGCTGAATATAACCAGGCCAACCTCCAGGTGTAATATATTCGCTTCCAATAATGCGCAGGAAAGGCAGCTGTTTTCTCTTGCATGATCCAGTTTTTGTGGTGGGACCTGGTGGTCAATACCAGGCTTTTCTAAATGCAGTTGCTTAGGTTTCTGTAACACAGTGTAGACTGTAGCACATCTGCAATGACGTGGTTGCGAGCATTGCACAGGAGGGCTGTTTTACTCCAAATCACAGAAATCCTGCTGCATTTCCCTCAGGGAAGTTGTGGGTGGTCAGCCTTAGCACAACCGGAGGCTGCTATGTTCTTACAATAGGGAACAAAGTGTTATGTGTTTTCTAACATCAATCAAACTCAACCTTCATGATACACTTGATTGTTTATAAACATATACGCTGGGGAAAATGTGTTTAGCTGCTCCAGGTATGCCTTCTATTCTAGCATCCTTTACATCAAAATGCCATGTTGCCGTCCACTGAAGCTCTCTGTTTCCTTGTAAGTTGTGTTTGAGTCTGAGGATGAATTCAGGACTTTGATCAGTGTCTTTGTTTTCTGCTTTGTCATACACATAACTGGCAACTTCAGCCACAGTGCTGTTTGCAGAGGAAATCTTCCTGTGTCTGGAATGCAGAACTGGCCAGTTTCTCAGATTTCGTGTCTCTTTCTCCCTTTCCACCACCACCCTTTCCATTTGTTCCCAGTTCTATGCAGACTATAATTATGTATTTTTCCTTTCATGGCACTTATAATTGTGTAACATTTCTGCATGAAGATGAATGCAATTCATCCAATTTTCTTTCCCTTTCTCTTTTTTAATTCAAGCTGTTGCCTTGTTCTTTCTCATTGATTTCTGCACCACAACACAATCAAATGAAAATACATTACGTTGCACCTGACTTATCTATTTAAATCACCTGCCATGTGCTAATAGGTGCTGGCAATTTCTTATTTTAGGAGTCAATGGTGAATTGTATCAGCACTGCAATAATATGCCTGCATTTGTTTTTTCTGGAATATGCTGTGGTTTGATGCTTGAACAATTCAACAAAAGTGGGAGGATTCAGTGAAAACGAGCAGTAGATATTCACCCAACATCTTTCTTGATGTTTAAATCCTAGTGGTCCCATTGGATACTTCTGCTCGTCCAATGAATTAGAGCAAAGGTAGAAACCAACCCTTATTGGCCACCTTCAGTGCTCTAAGCCCTGGACTAGGTACTCTATATGTTTATTCTTTTCTTACATACATGTTTTGCTTAATTCTTACAAGAAATTTAGGTTTTACTATGTACATATAATTTATGTTATAAATAAGTAAATTAGAATTCATAGAGATAAGATGATTTCTCAGGGTTTTGCAGCTGGTCAATGACAGAGTGGAAATTTGTTAGACTCTAGCATTCATCCCATTTCCACATGTTATTTTCTCTTTTTGCAAAAAATTTAAATTACAGAAAAGTCAACACACTCTTTTGCTATCTGAAGCTGATCACTTGGGTGCATAGAGTCTATTTTTTATCTTATTCTAAGTGGGCACTGCCAAACTGTCATGGAAAATAATTTTTGAAAGAAAAATAGATACTTTTTGCTCTTTGTCACCAAAATATCTTTTATTGTGGGCCCAGTTGCATTTTAAGAATTTTTTCACTTTTCCATAAGCCTCCATGATATTATCAATCTGGTCTTCGTTGTGTGTCAGTAACTAATTCTGATGAGCAGAACAAAAGATGAAGTATTGACGGTATCGACCCTGGTGTTGTTACACGTTTTCTATGTTTCGTAGGGAAGGCCACATGATCTCTATGAGACTCAGCTTATTTTTCTATAACATAGTGTAGTATACATTTCCTGTTTACCTCATGGGAATGTTGTGCATGTTGAATGAGATAATGACTATGAAAGGCTTTGGAAACCATCAGAGTAGATATAAATGTATCAGTGGAAGTTATTAGGTAAGTGCCAGGCCCATGCTGTGAGCTGACATTAGGCACTGCACTGGGAAGGCTACAAGGACTTTCTTGTCCTCATGTAACTTAAAATGAAGACAAACAAAAAATGGAGTCATTGAGCTGGGCCTTGACCTTATAATAAATTTACAATTCTTACTGTTTTTTTCCCCTTTGGTACCAGCAACAATTAATTCTCAAGTAGAGGAAACATCTTGCAAAAAAGCTCTCCATTATCTGATATTTTATAACTTATTTTTTAAAGAGGTTTTAAAATGAAACTTACTTCACTGTGCCTTGCTTTCAGCTTGCCAAATTGCTACAGTGGAAAACTGTATCTTCTCACCCAGGAAGACCAAGGTCATGGGCCGTCACTTACTCTAGCAATGACTTTCCAAGTGTGGTTCCTGCACCAGCAGCTTCCGAATCACCTGAGAACTTGTTAAAAGTGAAAACCATATGATTTCACTTAGCTGTGGAACCTAATGAACAAAACAAACTAACAAAATAGAAATAGACTCATAGATATGGAGAATAGACTGACTGTTGTCAGGGAATGGTATTGGGAGGCTGGGTGACAAAGGTGAAGGGATTAAGCAAAACAAAAAAAAATATTCATAGACACAGATGACAGTATGGTGACTCCCAGTGAGAAAGGTGGGTAGGGGGAGGTAGAAGATGGTAAAGGGGGGATAAATGGTGGCGGGAGGAGACTTAACTTAGGGTGGTGAACACACAATACAATATACAGATGATGTATTATAGAATTGTACACCTGAAACCTATATAATTTTATTAACCAATGTCACCCCAATACATTCAATTTTTTAAAATCTTAAAAAAAATAAAAAAGGAAACTGTTGAACCTCACCCCAGGCCTATTGAGTCAGAGACTGTGGGGGTGAGACTCAAAAATCCTGTTTTTACAAGTCCTCCTGGAGATTCCGATGGCTGTTGAAGCATAAAGACCGCTACTTCGATAAGACCTCCAGGTATGAGTAAGAAGTTATGAACAAATAGACTAACAGGCTGGGAAGGATGCATGAATGAGGGAGGGGGTTGAGAATAAGATTATAGGCAGTGGAAGGAGAGGACTATTGAATGGAGAGACCTCAGCTTAATGGTGGCAGCTACTGATTATTTCAGCCATAGGTTGCACTTAAGAATGTGAAGCAGGTCCAAATATAATTTTCCAAAAGATAACAACATGACTGTTACATACATAGAGTGAATATCTGTCAAAAGATATATTTAAATAACTGATTAATAAAAAATTAGCAAGATGATAAATCTTGTTCAAAGGAAAAAAAATGAGACACTGGCATATTTATACAGACAACAGGATAAATAATACCAAAAAAAAGAGTAAGTTAGTTACAAAACTGGTTACCACTTTACAGAGCAATAAAACTGTTACCTATGGGACTATTTTTCCTAGTGGACAGAAATAATTTGCAACCAATCTTCTATAAGTTAACATCTAACTTGAAAGAGTGTTGACCCTACACAATGGCAAACAGTAAAGCAAATAATATTGCATTCCTAGAGTCTGAGACAATTGTATAACTCTTAGAAAGGCTTATTAGACAATGTTCCATTATGACTAAAAAAGCATGTAGGAATCTTTTTTAGTTATTTTCAATGTTTGGATACTTTTTTCTTTTATAAGTAAGAACGGTAGACTTCCCATTTATAAAGGAAGACTAAGAATTAGGACCAACGTGAATTTTTCCCATTAACAAATACAGACTAGATAAAACATGCTTGAGGACAGGTAACTGTGGACTGCCACTTTGTAACCCAAGTATAAACCATTATTGAATTTGCAAACCCCAGAAATATTCTACTCATCAATGGGTGCCACTCATTCTATTCATTTTCTCTATCGTGTCCAGTTAAGCCCTCTGTGTTTTATTATTAAAGCCTATTATTCAACTTCTGAAAGCAGAGCTCACAGGGCAGCTTCTTGTTCAAATGTCCTTAGCAGACATTTCAGACCTCAGCTCCCCCTGTGTTCTTCAGAAAATTCAGCAGCTTTGCTTTCTTGCAGCTTGCTTTCCATTTTTTAATTTCAACCTAAGATACAAGCTGCTTACCCTGTTAATATTTAAGGAGTTCAAGGCACAACTGAGAATGACAGAAGTATCTAGCCACAATAAGACCAAAATGATTTAAATCCTTCCTGCAGCCTTCTTAGGTAGAAGGGTATGATTTGAGGATTTTCATAAAAAAGGTTTCTTCCTGCTTTTTTCCCTGTTGTTCCAGAGTCTTCTGCCCATTGAGCCAGTATCTTTCAAGCCTCAGAGGGAAGACAGATGTAATCCAGGGCAGAGAAATCAATGCTCAGCTTTGAGTTACAAAATAGATTTTTAAAAGTGCCCAACAAGAGGAAACAGTCTTGAAACCTAATGCAATCTTCCTGTGAGATTTGTTTTTCATTTTCAAAATATTGACTTTGCATAAAAAGAGTTAGAGTTTGACTCATAGTTTAGAATTCATTCATTCTTCTAATCACTTGCTCATCCTACAATTAGTATTGAGGATCTGAAATCAAGGAACATGTATAAAGGGCCCATGACAAAGCCAAAGGGGGGAACGATTGAGGGTGGGAGGTGGGGGTGGGTGGGGCAGGGGAAAGCGGTGACAGGAAAATGGAGACAAATGGATTTGAGCAATAAAAAAAACCTAAAAAAATAAAATGTGCTAGGCACTGGGTATATAGTAGTGGAAAAAAACCAAAGTGTTCTCATGGAGTTTACAATCTGATGAGTGGAGTCGGACAATAGGTACATCACAAATAAACAAATAATAAGTTGAGTGATAATAAGTGCTATGGGGAGAAAAGGGTAGAGAGAAAGAGACAAGAGGTGTCAAAGAGGGGGTATGGTTGCTGATTTATATATGGTTGTGAGGGAAGGAAGGCCTCTCTATCTGTGGTCTGAGCAGAGGGAGCAGCCTGTGCAATGGTTTGAGTCAGGAGGTGGCCAGAGCAGAGTGTCGGAGAGGGAAGGGCATATCACACAGGGTTGGATGGATCAATGTCAGAGCTTTGGTTTTGACTCTGTGAAGATGAAGCCAATGGAGGGTTTTGTTGAGCAGAGGATTAATGATGTAAGTTATGTAACGTGCGTTTTCAAAGGCATCACTGTGGCTGCTGTTCTGAATACAGACTCTAGAGAACCAGGGGAGGACACAGAGAGACCAACAAAAAGTCAGTTGCAATAATACAAGTGAAGAATGACTGTGGCTCGGCCATCCCGGGAGTGGTGGAGTGGAGAGGAGTTATCGGCTTCTAGATGTATTTTAAATAATGAGTCAGAACCATAAAACACAAAAGGGGACAAGATTGTAACTCAAGGGCTGCAAGAAGCAGCTGGAAGAGCTATGAGTTGAGCTGACATGCACTGAGCCTCCAAGAATTGCCCAGCATGGTTTATCCTTGGCCTCAGGCCAAGCTCTGGAGGTAAAGGGTAGAGAGGACCCTTGGGTAAGTCTGAGAGAATCCTGGAGCAGACGGTGTTTGTCCTGCAGGGGCAACTGTAAGCCCCGTGGAGAAGTGCTGAGTCCTGAGTGATGCCAGGATGGCACAGGGGCGTCAGCTGGGTGAGGAGCCCGAGAAGATAGACAAGAGCACCACCCTTCACTCATGCACACTGCATGGTGAGCAAACAAAACTTTCCCGTAACCCTGAGAAGGAACTGGTGGTAAGAGAAAAGAAGGCTGGCAGACCCGAAGGATCTGTTGCCAGGACGAGGAAAAGACAGTGTGTAAAAGACAATGTGTTTACCAGCATCTGTGGCTGGGTTGGAGATGCTGGTAACAGCAGAGGAAGAGATTTGGTTTCTAACACCCCAGACCAGGTAGCTCTGAGGACGCCCCAGGGGATGCCGGGAGATGGGGCAGTCCGCAAGGAAAGAATTTCCTCTTCCAAAGGAGAGAACTTAGCCTAACAGAGCTTTGTATGTAGTATGCAGCCTCCAACAATGCTAAGGCAACACTGATAAAACAACAGCTCCAGAGAGAATTCCTGTTGACTCTATTAGGGTGGAGTTGAAGGAGAAGCACACATAATTCCAGGGTTATTTGCCCTAATACAGATTTTTTTCCCCTTGCCTAATCTGTTTTTATTGTCTACATAGCCTGTAGCAAAGTCAAGTGAGAAGAGTAGTCACTTAGTTGTTCTTATAAAATTCTCTGGGTAAGTCATTGTAATTAAGCAGTATGGAAAAAAAAAGTGCTAATAGCTTCGAATTTGATTTGTGGTGGGAACAGTCTAGTCTCAGCTTCCTGTCTAGGCACACATGTACATCCTTTCTTCCCCCAGGTCTTAAAAACTCCATATGTAAAATGAAGGGCTTGTACAGAAAATCTTTATACTTCTTTTCTTTTCTTTTCTTTCTTTTTTTTTTAATAATTTCTTTAACCCCCGAATTAGTGGACTTTGAGAGTAACCATTTTCAGCTAACTGTCCCCATTCCTATTTCTCACCTCAGAGTCTGGCCCAGCATCTTCCTCATACTGGGTTTCAGGTGGCTTTCTACCTCCTGAGTAAATGGCGAATGAGGAGGTGACTGCACACTGAGCCCACGGCAGGGCCTACCCGAGGGAAAGGGCCCGAGGGATGCTGGCCTGAAGCGCTCTGGGGGATGGGAATAGGGGAGGTGAAGCTGAGGGCCATGGCCAGCATATTTCATAACCTTTCCCCTCAGCACCATCTCCTCACTACTTTCTGGTTTAGTCCCTTGGAAAATACAAGAAGCATATTTGAGCTTTACTCATCCTTTCTCTTTCCTCTCTTTCTTAGTTATTTTAAGGCATTGAAACTGGGAGCTGGCAGTGTTCTGAAGCTAGAGACCTCTGCTGGTGGCTTAGTCTCTTTTTTTAATACTGTATATGAAAGGGCTCTCACCAGTCAGCCAAAGGGCTGGCTGAAAACTTCCAGTGACCAGGCTCGTTCACATAGAGGGCGGATAGTACCCTTCTCAGAGCAAAGCGGCAGCATTGGTCTGATGGTGCCTGTGAAGGTCCCCATTCTGCCTGGTCTGTCTAGATGCCACTCTCCTGACTTCATCTCGCCAGCTGCAGTGGGATACTCCGGCTCGCGCCAAGTGCTTCCTACTACTAGGTTGGAAGGGTTGGGAATAGAACTGGAGAAAGGAGATCCCACCAGACCCAGGAGAGGGAGAGATGGGCTGGTAAGAAGGGGAGGGAGTTGGAGATGCAGAGAGCTGTCACAGCGAGCGTGTGAAAGGGGACAGAGGAGGGCAGGGCTGCAAGTGTCAAGCCATAGCTTTATCTGGAGTCCCGGTCCTTACCAAGCCCAAATCATAAGCTGATGGTGTCATTTTTAGAAAGGTTTAAAATCTGAGGCCAAGAAGTTTGCATCTCATGAAGTCAATAATTCAAGAAAATGTGGCAAGGGACATGTGATTATGCCAGATGTGTGGTACAGAAAGTAGTGGAACATGAGTAATGGTGACTCAAACCTCCATCTTTGGCCTTCAAGCAAAAGGAAGTTATTTATTTTAAAGATGGATGTGTAAATAATTTTTGACAAGTTTCAAGCAGCACTTGATGTCTGCGGGCTTTTTGATTTGGAATGAATAAATGTCTACATTATCCAATTTCTTTGCAGTGCTGGGAAAAAATGTTTTGCTGCCGAAAAGAAAAACCTTCCAATTTTTATAAACCTTTTTGAATTCTCTGCAGTTTCTATTGATATATGAACATATATTTTGGTTAAGAATAAATGAATTAGAATGGAAAGGATATAATGTCCTATAAACTATACCTGTTTTCCCAATGAATTAACTCATCCCCAAGGTACCAACAATGCGCAAGGCGGTTTAGGCTTTAAAATTTTTTTCAGACTTTTCTCTATATACTCTCTCTTTAGAAACTGTATATATTCTAATTCTATACATATCCTTGGTTCTGTACATATACCAGTTCTGGATTAAACCATTAGGTCTTCTACACCTGAACACTCATCCCATAGTTTTGGACTGAATTGGATGTCTGTAACCTGAGTTTTAGATTGAGCACGGTGGTTGGGTGGAAAGACAATGTTGGAGATGGAAGAACCAGGGTCAGAATCCCCATTCTACCGCTTACTAGACTAGTGGCCTCAGGCAATTCTTAAAAACTCTCCCAAGATCATTTTTTTTCATCAGTATAGTAATACAAACAATGCCAACCTCCAGCTAGTAGAGAAGAGAAATCTGAGCTTCTCTCTGTAGCTTGCACGTGATAGGTGCTGAACAACGAGTCCTTCTAGTCGCTCTTCTCCTTTCCTCACCCCTCTCCTTTGCCACAGAATGTAGTATTTGCTTGCTCAGTCCTTTGTGTAAAAACTTCTATTTCCACTAAAATTACCACCCACTGTAATTTCTGTCCTCTAGGCGTTAGTCACTCATCCATTAAAGTGAGGGGAATAAAGTGACTGCTGCCACTGTCATTCATTGAGTTTAGGGACTTCCTGACTCAGCCTTTCCCCAGTTGACCATTCTCTGACTCCAGCCTGTGAATCCCATTTCATTCCAGTGTGACTTACAGAACAGGTGCTCTGTATCAGACACGCTGGACCTGCTGATAAGACTTAAGCTTATAAATAGGCTAATAGAATTTGCTGAGTGCTACATATGGAGCAGTGTTTTTCTTCTTGTTAGTTGACTTTGTTTCATTTCAAAACGTTATGATTTGCAAGTCTCTGATAATTTTATATCTTCTAACAATTTAACACAATCTGCTTGTATAAGTGATTTATTACCCACTCCTCTAGCAATTATACTAGTTTTTAATAGTAAAGTCCTTTGTGTCATTACAGCTGATTTATATGTTTTAAATATACTTGTATGGCTTGGCTTTGAAAATAAGATAAGAGAATTTGAAATTCTTGGCCTTGGCACCAGGCTGACGCAGATTTCCAGGGACCTCTATCACACCTCATGTAGTCTCAGAACTTGGGTATGAAAGATTCTGTTGCCAGGTGTCAAGAAGGGATCACAACTATCAAGACATATAACTGCTTATAAGGTAAAATAAGATGTTTCATTCTTTGACTCTCTAGAACACTATGAATTACTGATTGACTTTCTGCATTAAGAAAAATCCCAAGGATCCCAGGCTCTTTTAATGTAATGAGAAGAACCCTGAACTCAGATTAGAAAACCTAGGTATAAAGAAGGTCTCCCGCTTTCTAGCTGTTCAACTTGAGTGAGTTAACTTTCTGAAATGCAGTTTTCTTCAGTTTATAGTAGAGATAATAATCCCTGTATCCTAGGGTACTTCATGGATTAAAAGAGTGGATATATGTAAAATAACATGAAAAGTATAAAGCACAAAAGTTGTCATTATTATACAATAACTTTTTTTTGTTCATAATAACATCATTATATTATATTATTTAAATTTTTTATGCAATATCTTATGAGGGATTTCTTAATATGTCATTGTTTTTAAAATGTGCTATAAACCCAAGGAAATCATAAATGCTCCACAAGCTAATAATAATCATTAATGCAGTAACTAAATTAAATACCCAAAAGCAAGGGCAAAAATAAGTTTATTTTGTGTCCTTTTCAGCCATGTACTCTGAAGGTGGTGCCCAGTGTTTTAGGATTAGAAATTTATTCTCTTTTTTCACACTTGCAAGGATGTCTTGAGTTGGTTTTGAGCATGAAACTATTACTTTGTCATTATGCCTAAACACAGACCTGATATTTAGGTGGCACTTTCAGTACTGCTGCCCTGAATGTTATAATCTTGAAATACAACCATCCTCTGCTGTTGCAAAGCTCTTCCATTACCACCACCTTCACCTCTGCGGGTGTCGGGGGTGGGGGGTGGCTAGGGCTCTTCTCCAACCCTCCGCTGTCCAGGAACGAAACGGGTTAACTCCTGGAACATCTCAGGGCTTCCAGAACGCACTCTCCTGAGCACTAAAGGCATCTCTTCTGATCGATCCCTGCAGGACTGATTGGTAGCCACTCTGAATACCACTCTTACTTAAGTTCTGTATTGAAGGTTGAGTGGCTCCATTACAACTGAAAGGTAATATCTTTTCATTGAGACAAGTGCTAGAAGGAGACCATACGAGCAGCACTTTCCCTTCTTATGCCTTACTGGCATTGATCTTGAACAGCTAATGTGATTCTGAAATTGATCTAGGACCTACAGCTTTTCAATAGGATTTGAGCCTCCAGAATTTAGAAAAGACATATGGTGTGTGTATAATGTATGTGTATGTTATATATAAATGTACTATATTAATATGCTCTATATTTTATATATGTAGTGTGTATATATATATATATAGTGTATATATAATGTAATGTATTATATATAGGGTGGGGCTAAAGGAGGTTTACAGTTGTGAATACATGAAACACAGAGCTTATTCTTATTCATTAATTATTGTATTATTTTCCATACAAACAACTGTAAACCTATTTGTGCTCCATCCTGTACATTAACACACATTATCCTGAGAAAATCACCAGAGATAAGAGACTCCAAAAAGTTTAAGGGTCATTGTGTTAGTTCTTTCTGATGTTAACATTATTAGATTTATGGAGGAGAGAC
Organism: Pteronotus mesoamericanus; assembly: GCF_021234165.1. Taxonomy (NCBI): domain Eukaryota; kingdom Metazoa; phylum Chordata; class Mammalia; order Chiroptera; family Mormoopidae; genus Pteronotus; species Pteronotus mesoamericanus. The sequence goes on along the minus strand of NW_026555265.1, from coordinate 6,479,317 downwards.
ACGAGGTTGGTGTGCACAAATGGAAACTATACTAACAAGAAGTGTAGTTGTCAACATTTTAATAGGAAGACTTTTAACAAGACTTGAATTATTTAAAAGGAATTGAAAATGAGTTTAGTCTAGTCTTCAGCTGGACATATGCACATTTCCATCAGAACAAATGGATCTCTGTGGAGTTCCCAGGCTTGTAAGTGTATCTACTGAAGTTCCTCTGCTATAGTGAGGGGATGAAATTTACTCTTTGATACCTTCACCTGGAAGGAAACAGAGCCCTCCCTGTGGGCTTCCTTCTCTCTGCTCAGTTTGGGTGAAGTTCTATTGCCAGAAAGAAGGTGTGAGAGGCCATCAGGCTCTGCTGGTGATGGTGAAGTCAACTTTTCAAGCACCATTTCTAAACAAATTAATAATAATAATGTCTATGGTAATAGCTGATTTTACAAGTTCTATTATTTAATAAATAATCTTACTACTTCTGAAGGGTTTATTTACTATGCACCAAGTACTATATGGAGTCCTTTATTTACATGATTTTATTTACTCTTTCTAACAACCAATAACATGCATATTACTATGTCTTATATATAGATGAGAAAATTGGGTTCAGGAAAGTTAACGTTTATGAATTTACAAAGCTAGTAAGTAGCAGAGACAGAAATTCAATGTAGATAAATCTACCTGCCTCAATATTCCAACTGATCTGGTAATTCTCTGGATCAGTTGTCGGGAATGTTACATATTATTTATCTGTTTGTTACCTATGCCTGTCTCATCTGGGGTATTCAATCACCCTATTCAAAAAAATAATAGTCACATGTATACAGTAAGCAATGACTGTTGACCTCTTCATTTAATTTTTGTAGGGTTGCTTTTCACACATGGATTTGGCAAGCTTTTATGTACAATAATCATAATGATAATTAATTTTTTATGGGCCACTTTCCAACATTAAGCTCTTACCTTTTGCTAATTTAGGCTCAATACAATAGCTTATCTTCAATATTATTACAGCCACTCTATGCTCTCTTCACTAGCTCTTAGAAATATTTCTAGATTTCAACTAAACATATAAATCCATTTAGCTAAATATAAATAAACAAGGGGATTTATCAGTAAAGATGACCTATTAGATATGATATTCAATTTCTGTAAGGACAGTTAACCCCCTTCCCCACCTCCATACAAGGCAGTTGGCAATTGGTTCCAGTCTTCCTCCCATGGTTATTATTTTGCCCATTGTTTCTTTTGGGGGGGGCCATGTGTGTGTGTAGAGAGTTCATGGAGGGCAGGAAATGACAGGTGACCCCTCCTTGAGAAGTGGGGAGCTGCAGAGTGGGTCCTAGAGTCTCTAGAATTCTTCAAGCCCAATCTCCTTGGGTCAATCTCATGAGACAAGTACCAGAATCTCTGCTTGTGTCTGAAAGTCACAAATAGCCACTGGGCTTAAAATCTCTATGACATTTAAGTGGAATAGCAAAATTACTATCAAGTGGTGCCAAAATGCACTGAGAGTTGGAACTAATTGTATACTTGAAACTTCCCCCACCCCGTACCCCTGCCCCCAGCAGGAGAAAGGCCAATTTTCATAGAAAATACAGAGATTTGGAGTTAGACAGGCCAGGGTTGTATCCTCTTGATCCCAAGGTTATTGTGAAGTCTAAAAAGGGCACAGTAAAGCCAGTGTAAACAGTGAGGAAGCACAGCGCTCAGCATCTATGAGGCACTCTGTATGTGTTACTTGGCACTGACCTAGAAAGAACTGGCTTGGCCTGGAATTTGTTCCTTAAATATTGAATTGACTTTTGCCATTACTACTCTCACCTATTGAAAGCAGAGTGACTTTTCTCTGCTTGATGCTGAATCCAGCAGAACAGTCTGATTCCAGAATCGGAATTCTATGTCAATGACTAAACCACAACTTGTCTTTAACTGATTTGCTGGCTCTCACAGGCACCAAGCTCTGGCCTGGCATCACCTGCAGAAATGTGTGAGTCCTATTCCAGACATATCTGGGGATGGGAATGGCATTTTCTGTAGAGGATCTCTGTGGAGGATCAGAGCTTTGCTGGCAGCTTTACAAGGAAACATCAAAAGAGGAAATGCAACCTTGAGTAATAGCCTAAGGAGACTTGGGACCCTAGGAGATGCCTTAGCCAAGCAGAGGGAGCAGAGAAAGGAAAAGAGTCTTAGAAACTTATAACAAGACACTTGGAGAGCAGGCAGGGTGGACAGGCTGGCACAACCTACATGGGTGGAGCAGGAGTATCAGATTTTGTCTACAAATTTTGGTGATGAGGTCAAGGCCAGATAGTGAATAAAATGTGGCTGAAGTTCCGGTATGCTACTAGAAGAAGCCAAATACCCTATAGGAGAGCAAGAGAAAGTTGATCCATTAGATTTAAGAGCCTCAAAGTCTGAACTTCTAGGCCCAGCGGTACCTGTGAGTTAGAATGAAGCTCCAGGTGGATGGCTCTCTAGACCTCTCTGGGCCCGTTTTTCACAGTGATTTCTAATGTAACCATTAAATAGAATTTTAAAAACAACTGTGTATTCAAACATGGAAAAAAAGAATGCAAATAATTCAGTATAGATTTGTGCAATTTCACATGAGATAGAAGAAAATGGCCATACCACAAGGAAAAAGGGTATAGCCTTTTCACACATACAAGTGGGAGAATCTGGTTCCAGGCCCTGAGGAAATGGCCAGTGATTTGAAGGCTTAACAAAGTGTCGAGAAACAGCAGTTACTATGGCTAATCTTCCAGTAATTTTTTAAATTTCTTCTACCCCTTCTAGGATTGAGGGAGGGAGAAGGGGGTGGGGGGCAGAGGAAAGTGGTAGGGGGAAGGCAAAGACAAATGCATTTAGAAAAATAAATTAATTAATTTTAAAAAAAACAAAGAATAAAAAAAGAATTTCTTCTACCACTTCTAAAAAAGAACATAGGATAAAGCTGGTCCTAGATCCTTTAAATGGTTTCCTACTGAATTCAGACACCGCAATCATTCAACCTTGCGATTCCATGGTACATTCGTTTGATGTTCCTTTGTATTTCTAAAGAAGATTATGAGCTCAGATTTTTTTATTTTTAAGTCAGTAGAACCATATTCTTCAAAGTAGCTCAGCAAATGTTCTGAAGGTAGTTAGACCATATTCTCCCCAGGATTTAAATTACCAGGGAAAAAGATAAAATGATAATTTCAGAAACAGATTTTAAGGCCTATAAAATAAGCTAAATCTAAAATTCAGGATTAGGAAAGAACATTTTTGTAAAAGATGTCTAGGGTTCCTTATACTCTTCGGGGAATCATTTCCGGCCTCATCTCCATATCCTTGGCCATCGGGTCTGAGAACCCACCTTGCTTTAAAGCTATTCAAGCCATCTTGGCTTCAGACCTTTAGGACTTGCCATCACCTTTTTGCTTCTCTTTGCTCTAGACCAGGTCTTACAATACTTAGTAGCTGGAAGGCTTCATCTTTCTCAGCGGTCAGCTCCTTCTCTTCGTTGCCTGCTAAGCTCTGTATTGTGCTGGGAAATAGTAGCCCAGGAATAAGAATAAGTGACCATGATATTGATACAAACCTTAACTTTAAGGAGGTAAAAACTTTCCACTTTTTCAAGGCAAGTTTCTCCCATTTGTGTTTATGGGATGTACTTCGGAAGGATATAAAAAATTAAACATAAAATTTTATTTCCTATTCTTGACAGATCTGCTAGAAGCCTAAAATAACTGTATAGAGATTCTAAATACACAGCCATAATTATTTTTAAAAGCTTAAAGCTATTTTTAAAGCTGTCATAATTTGAGTAATCCTGAAACAAAACAGCAAAACTTAATGCAAAGGTAAATTATGTTGAACTCTGTTTAGCATCTGCGTAGTTCTTGTTTGTAGCTGCATAATAATCAAGGGTTTAGGACTCTATTTGTACTGGACCTAGCATTATTTTATTTTTTCATAAATTGTAAGCAAGTGTAAAAGTAGCAGATGCATTGTCAATGAGTAAAACATTGAGTTTATTAGAACATTTGAATTTCCCAAAGAGAATAAAGTAGTCATAATTTTAGGCATTTTCATATCTGCTCATAATATTTTAGCTAATTCAATATGATGGCATTTTTGAGGCAACATGCTCATCACACTGATGGATAAAAAATTCACCATGCCATTTAAATTCAGAAAGCCGTGGGGAAATTTTGAATTATAGTTTCCTCAGAAGATTAAGAAGCCACTGAGCCATTTGGATTCTGAAGGATAGAAAATTTTGAATTCTTCTAAATTGTTTTCATTTACATTTACATTTTAATGAAGATCTTCAAAGGCAATAACAACATATCTAACATTGATCTTTTTTGACTTGTGGAAGAAATAGAAGTTTATTGAAAAAAATGTGTATAAAACAGAAATGTAATTAAGGCAAAAATAAGACAATTTATTTACCCTTTTCATAAATTTGTTTTGAACCTGAACGATGTGTGTAGGTGGCGTAGATGTAGATTGAAGCCCAGCAGAGGAAGTCTTTGAGGAGCTAATTGTGTCTTAGACAAGTGAGCTAACGAGTGAAATAAAGTGTGCAATAACGGAATGCTGGCCGAAGTGCAGGGTGCCGTGGCAGGCTCTAACAGGAGCCCCTGATAAGGGGGAACCTACTGGGATATGTACTGGGATAGTCATGAAATCTAAGTGGACACCTGAGGGATGCATATGAATTCTTTACGTGAAGAAGTGGTGGGAGTTGAGTGTTTCAACTGGGAGCGGGGAACACTTAAAGACTTTGATTAGAAAGATCATGACAAAATTTGGCATGTTCAATTGATCAGAGTTAATGTTGTTGACATTCTTGCCTACATTATTCTGCTTTTAAAAGATGTTTTGACTATATACGGTGTCAGTTGGGTACCGGAAGTATTGGGAGACACTTTGTAAAATACATGATTGTCTAACCATTATGCTGTACACCTGAAACTAATACAAAATAATATTGAATGTAAACTGTAATTCAAAAAATTAAAAACAGATGTGTTGAAATATATGTTAACACATTTTGAATTATATAGTTTTTTATGCACTTTATGCACTTAGTTATAAAATGTGACCCACATTATTGAAATTCTTCTATATAATGTTTAATGATAGCAAAATTATCTATATAACTAATATCATAATTAACCAGTCCCCTTTCATTGAGTATATTGTACCCAATATTTCTCTATTATGAAAAGAGAGCATTTTAATAGATATTTTATACATTATCTCTATTTCCTTAGTATTAGATGTACTCTGTGTTTCAAATAATAGCATCACCCCTAATTAAACACCAACATAAATTAGAGTCCTTTAAGGTTCATTATTGAGAAGCATTTATTGAAAGCCTCACATGTGGAACAGAGACCAGTTGTTCTCAGCAGCTATAAATTGACTCGGTGCCACACTCTAAGACCCTGATATTTGAATATTATGACACATTCCCTTAGCAATTCCTGATCCACGGTTCAGCAGTTTTTATCTGTGGCCTTTAAAAATTCCTGAAGTTGGACTTCAGGGAAAGCTTGAAGTTTTCATCTCTGACTACATTTTTTCAAAAGAAGGATTTCAGCAACATTTGCAAAATGCAGAAATCTTGACTCTACAACAAATTCCCGCCTTTTGCTCTAATACCACACACTGGCAGTCACCTCTGCACCCAGGGACATGGAAGAGTTTGGAACTTAAAAACAGTTCATTGCAACAGCCTGAACTGGTTCATTGCATAAAGTGCCTCCACAAAAGAAAGTAAGTAAATGAACAAATAAAGAAGTCAACTACAACATTGCATGTCTCAGACTTTTAAAAGAGAAAAAGAAAAGAGCAAACACTGAATTGAACATCAGAAGACCCAGCACTGGTCTTCCTGCCTCCAAGATTGTATATGCCTTGAGGTTGGGAGGCAGGATCTGCCACATCCGTGTCCCTCTACTGCCTGTGACAGTGCTAGCAAATGGCACTTAGTACAATCAAATTGAATGAATGAGTGAGTGGATAGGTGAGGAGGAAGCAACGGAGGGAGGGAGGAAGGGACAGGGAGTGGAGGGGGGAGAGAGAGAAGGAAGGGAGGAAAAGGGGAGGGAAGGGATAATTAAGTCAGAGGCTTTGAGAAGAATTAACTGTGGTTTAAAGCAACGTGGATATAGTTCTTGTATGGCCTAAGCCTGTCCACCTGTGAGGGAGTATTTCCATGGGAACAGAGAGGGTGATGCAATTCAACTGCACTGTGTGTAAAATTTAGTTTTTAATCTCATAAATTTCTCTTGAGGGAATGAGCTTTGACTAAATACAAAAGCTGTCCACACATTTTTTTTTCCTTTTTGTGTGTGTTTTGTCTTTAAGGGTTGTTTCCCAGTGTTATTGCAGCCAAGTCTTATACCTTGAGAGAGAAGACAGAGCATTCTAGTTTTCCTTCTTTGAAGCAGGCTTAGTACCAGGCTACAAAGTAGTGTTTCCCCAAATATTAACAATTTCCTCAAAATGAAGACACATAGATGGAAGTAACATTGAAATCCTGCACTCTAAAGATCACTGTCTATTCCAGCAAACTTGAATGATGAGCATCAGGTACTTTCTTGAAAAAGAATTAGTGAAAGCCGTAGAAACAAAAGTGAATGAAAAAGAAATCATAGACTTAAAGGAGTCTTGGAATAAAGATTTGGTGATAGACATTTTACAAACCAAGGCAGTGTGGGAGGGCTTCAATTTATATTTTTAAATGTGAACAGATGGGCTGAGCGTTCTTGTAGAAAGGAGATGTGTGTGTCTACATGATGAAAATGTAGTTCATGAAGGCTGTTCCTTTGCAGGTGGGAATAATATGAGCTTACTCATTTTGCAAGATAAGAGAGCTAAAATCAAATCTCCAAAATGTTTCACATATGGTGACCCAGTTCTTATTTTCTTATTAATTGTCTGGAGAGTTGTTCTTTCTTTACATTTAAGAATTTGCGTGAAATATAGTATTTTCAAAAGAAATTTGAATGCCAATCATATAAACATGAGACACGTCATAGCAGAACTCTTCTCTATTGTGTGTTTTTTTCCAATCCTGGGTGTCATGGGAGTGAACGATAGTGCAGGGAGTAAGTACGCACTTCCTGCTTACAGATCTATATTGAGAGGCAAAACTACCATGGCTTAAGAAAGCAACTGATAAGTATATTTGTTATATATACACAGGTGTACACATTGTTGTGGCTGTTTCCCCTTGAAAAGATAATAGAGGGTTAGAAGGAATGCAGTCCGGAGCCAGAATGCTTGAGTGAGTTAAAATCCTGGCTCTGCTACTTCCTAGCTGTGTGACCTTGAGCAAATCACTTAACTTTCCTGTGCTTCAGTTCCCTCACTAGTAAAATGAAGGGAATGGGAAGGAGAATGAGAGTACCTATTGGCAGGGACATTTGAGAGGATTAAATTAGTGAATATATAAAAAGTGTTTCCAGTAGTGTCTGGCATACTATAATTGCTATATGAACATAGTGATTATCTTTATCATTATTACTTATTATTATGATATAATAAAGGTAACTGGAGTCTGAATTTCAGACAAATTTACCAAAACAATATTTTTGTTGACTATCTTTCAAATATCCCTCCCCCTCCGACCCTCAACCTCGATAACCCCTCTTACCACACCTTGCTCTCAGCCTGTACCTTTTCATGAAGCCAGACATTCAATCACATTTACTGTCATAAAAAAATGACTTTTTAAAAATTGAAACATTCTTTTAGGGATTTGCCTAACAACCTTATATTAACATTTTCAGATTTATTGGATAAATTCATGTTTATCACCCTATCAGCATTCAGTTCAGGTACATGCTATTTGCCAGTACTGTGCTTGTCACCATAAAATTAGAAAGATCAATCAAAGAGTAGTTATTAGAGAGATTAAAATCCAGTGGATTCAGACATTCCCGTATATGATAGACTATTTTATAAACTTCAATCATTTCACTCATATCCCCTTCATCTTAATCTACCTCCATTTGAGATAAGTAGCTTTCAAATGAGTTCCTCTGTGTCGTAAGGAAAATTTTTCTCTTCCTTTCTTCTCCTTCCCAGCTTTTTTCAAAGTACATTCTAGCTTCCTCTCTCTGACATTGCCAAAATGTACACAGTATTCCAGGTAAATCTGGCAGGATCAAGTTTCTACTTTGTTACGAAAACCATTCTGAGAATTTTGCTCCTGGAACTGAATACAGTAGCACAGTGAGCCAAATATTTAGGAAACCACGCATAGCAACTCTCAGAACTGTTTGTTCATTAAAACATAATAATTCTTTTCTTGTTCTAAGAAAAGCAATATGTGCACAGCTCAAAAGTAGGAAAATATAAAATAGAATAAAGAAAAAGCCATTTATAGTCTTAACATGGAAAAGAACATATTTTGGTATTCTTCATTCAATTCTCCCCCCCCCCTTTTCACTTAACAGATATGACATTAAACTTGTTCTTTTCTGCTTTTAAACATATTGCTATTAAAATGTGGGCTCTTTCCCCATGCCACTAAGTATGCTTAAAGGATGCATCTGATGGACTGAATTATTATGATTTATTTATGATTTACTTAATCAGTCCCTTTTATAAAGAGGTCATAATATTCAAAATGCATTGACCTGGTTTCTCCTCAGAACCTTTATAAAACATTTCTCTTTAGTTTGAGTCATACAGTACTTTCTTACTTTGTCTCTTCTAATCAGTCTTCCTTCTAAAACATTTGAGAGTTATGGAAAATGTCTGAGAGTTAGGGTCAGCTATTCTTATACTGGCTTGTGGTATTCATCAAGTCATTTCCTCTGAGTTACCTTCAGCCCTCTCACCCTAAAATGGGGTAACATTCCTTTACTTTATGACAACACAGTTTCTGTGCAGATGAAATGAGATGGTACACAAGAAATTATTCTACAAATTATAAAACCAGGGTTTCTTCTTGCTCTCTGCTTGACTTTTGTAACCCAAAAACATTGATTTTTTTTCTGGCACAGAAAGGCTGCATTAAGGTGATTGAAAAAAGCATTATTCAACTACCTAGCCTCCCAAAGGATTAGTTAATATTTAACCTCAACTCACCCCTTTCTCACATTGACCTGATTTATGACTATTTAAAACTAAGGTTACTTGGATGGAGAAAAGTACAATTCTCAAATGTCCATTATGAAAAGCAAATACCAATTACTTCTCTTATTCTTATTGTAAACTATAACTTTACAGTAATAACATTAATATTAACATTATAATTACAATGTATTAAGTACCTACAAAGTGACAGCTAGGTACTTCATATATCAGTTTAAATCTTCTCAACAACCCTACAAGTTACATATTGGGGTGAAATGTCTATCATTAGGACAAAACCACTTAGAAAAGAGATCCAGAGTAAACTTTAAATGTATCAATCTTAATTAGAAAGTAACTAGGCTCAAGAGAGGACACCAAAGGCAAACCTAATGGCACTAAACAAAAGAAAAAAGAAAAACAAAGACTTCGGCATGGGCGCCCTCTAGTGGAGACAGCAAGAGAATTCCCACACTTCCCATTGCATTGTGGGTACTGGCTCAGTGAACTGTCCCTTCATTCCAAACCTGACAGCACTAGGACTATACCAATGCCTTCATTATTTTTTACACTTGATTAAGGTGTAATTGAAATTGAAATGGTGCAGAATTAATAAAGTGTACAATTTGGTAAGTTTTGACATGAAATCGTTGTCACAATAAAATCAATGTAACAACTACGTCATCCCGACCCCCTTTGAAGTCCTTCTTCCTCTCTTTGCTTCCTCCCCATTCCTAGCCCATCACTATCAGCTCTGTCATTACTAATTAGCTTTCTTTTTAAGAATTTTATGTAAATGGAATCATACAGTAAGTGCTCTTTATTTTTGACGTTTATTTCCCTCAGTGTTATTATTTAGAGGTTGTAAGCATAACGCATGTATCAATAATTAACCCCATTAATCACTTAGTAGTATTCCATTGTGAGGATATACCACCGTTTGTTTATCTTATCCATTTATCTGTTGATAGATATATAAATTATCTAATATTGCAAAATGGATTATCGCAAAATGGGTTATCACAAAATTTAGTGGCTTAAAACAAGTATTCATTATCCTACATTTTTTGTGGGCCAGACATTTGCGAGTGGTTTAGCAAGGTAGTTTTGGCTCAGGGTCTCTCGTGAAATTGCTGTCAAGATGTTGGCTAAGTCTGCAGTTAGTTGAAGCCTTTTCTGGGGCTGAAAGATTCACTTCCGAACTGGCTTTTTTATTCTCTTTTCCAAGTACTGTGCCTTTCACTACTATGTATTTATATTCATACACTATATGTAAATGTGTGTTGCCAGAATAGGTTGAACTCTGATTATAGACATCCTTAAATTTTAGGCTAAGCAATTTAAACATTTATTCCTTTCCTTCCTCCTTCCCCCGCATCAAGCTATGGAGAATCTGTACAGAGGTTAAATTGAGGAATGTGCTCATGGCCTCTGATATCAGAGTTTCAATGACAGTAAGTGGCTCATTTTTTTAGTGGAATAACCACCATCAAAATGGGAAGTGCTGGTCAGAGATGTTCAGAGTTTTATTTTCTTGGTCTTATCCTTTAAGCAAAAGTGTCTAGGAAAGGATCAGAAACATAGATTATGTTTTAGAAGTTGGCAAAATTATAAATTGCAGAAGAATCACCTAAATATGAGAGTTCCATATATCTGAATCTCATGCGTGACCCCTTTCCAAAACAGGATGATGGAGCCACTAACTTTATGGCTCAACGGTAATGTTTAACCTGGATGAATAGATATTTCTCTCATTCCTATAGTCCTCCTTTAGGGCGTGGCTGGGCAGCAGCCCGAAACGCAGGTGCACCGTAGGCTGGAGGGGCGGGGAAAGGAGAGAACTGGGCTAAACCTGTCTTCATATTTTTGTTCCTAACTCAAAGGAGAACTAAGTGACATTTACTAAATACCTAACAGGCAAGACACACTCTGATGACAATTAAACAATGCTGATCTTTTTAAATTTAGACTTTTTAAAACGTCTTCTTGCCCTGTTTACTCTGTATATCTTTTACAAATCACAATTTATTAAATGTGATTTTCTCAAGTGTGTATTATAAAAGGAGTAGGTATTGTACTAAAAACCAGGGTTCTCCAGAGAAACAGAACCAATAGAACATATAAATGAATATGTATAAATAAAGCATGCATGTGTGTGTATCCATATATATGGATATATATGGATATGTGTGTGTATATATCTCCATATATCCATATATAGCCATATATATATATATATGGGGGGGAGAGAAAGAGACTTATTAAATGCGATTGGCTCATGTAGAAATCCAAATCCACAGAGCCAATGGCCCAGTTCAAGTCCAAAGGCTGGTTGGTACCTGTTCTAGTACAAGAAAGAACTGATGCTTCAATTTTAAGGATGACAGGAAAATTCTCTCTTACTCGGGAGAGGGTGAGCCTTTTATTCTCTTCAGGCCTTTGACTACTGATGCGATACGGCCCACCAGCATGATGGAGGGCAATCAAGTTATATGTTAGTCTATCAATTTGAATGTTAATCTCAACCAAAAATATCATTGCAGAATCACTCGGAATAATGTTTGAACAATTATCTGGGCACTCTGTGACCCTGTCAAGTTGACACATAAAATTAACCAGCACAAGTATATTGACTATGCTTTTTTTGTTTTGTTTTAAACATCATGGGGTGCTACACCCTCCGCCCATTTGCAAATGCTGTTTAAGACCAATTCAGGGGTATGTTCCATTTGAGAGCAAGAAACTGGACACTAGAGAGAGGACCATCTTTCCCCAAAATACCTTTATGTCTCTGACCACCAAACGTAGAATGGGACTATTTAGTATAGACCTTTGTTTATCACTTCAGACCTTGGATGATCCAAGTATCAAAAACACCTCTTTTAAATGATACTTCTTTACCCTGGCCAGGTAGACTGGTTACAGTGCTGTATGAAAGGGCCCTGGGAGAGACCCTAGGAGCGTAGATGGCTTCTGGCTGGAGAAGCTCAGGGCGGACCTCTGCCGGCGTCGGCACTAGGTGACGTGGGACAGGCTGGACAACCAGGTAGCGGCTGGGCCTGGCCTGCGGCGGAAGCAGCAGCCACTTGCGTTGCTTTAGTGGTGAATAAACTCGGACCAAGGGGCAGATTCAGAGGCAGAATATGTGACAGATTTCTTTGACTAAGGCCCCCCAAATTCTATTAAGTTGTCTATTCTCCAGTAAGATAGATACTGAAGACTTGTGCCTTTCTTGGCTGCCAGGGCGCGCTGGACCCCGGCCCGCGGCTGCCGCTCTGCTCGCGTGCCCGGCGCTCAGCTCTGGCAGCGGGCCCCGAGCTGCAATGAGTCAGTTTTGCGCTGAACCTCGGCATAATGGAGAAAGGTGCTATTTTGGGATAACAAGCATATGATCAGCTCCTTTTTGGGCAGATTTCACAGGCCGCTATGTTTGCAGAAAGAGTGACTTTCCAGAAGGCCTCCCTTTCTGCTAGAACACAGAAAACAATCCCATGAAGTCGTTGTTGCCTCTCTGGCTGAAAGGGTTTCACATTTGACATTGACAGCCCCTTGTGTTAACAGCAGGAATGGCTTCAGAGCATTTCAGAGGAAGATGTTTACGTGTGGTGAATAAGCTATGTTGCTTTTTTTCAATGGTAGAAATAAAAGTGGAGAGTAATTTGGAAGGTGTGGAGAAGCTGTGAAGCTTCGGAAGGTTAATGGAATCATGAAACCCTAACTGAATAAAACTTCCGCCTGCTCTCCTCCCCTTCCTATGGCCTCGTGGTTTGCTTTCCTCCCCTTCCGCAGGTGCGTGCCAGAAAGCGAGCTTCCAGGCTAGAATAGGTAATCAGGAGGGGTGCGCTGGCATTGCATCGAATGTTACTTTCTTTTTATAACTGTTATTAGTTATAGTAAACATGTATTCTCTTGGTAATAAGCCAAAACTAATATTTTATAAAAAGATGAATAATGTGTGTGTCTTGATTTCAAGGACTATAAAGATTGGACACCTGCATCCTACGCGATCTAAACAATATAAATGCTATGAATACAGTGGATTTTAATCTTATTTCCGGATGGTGAACACTCTGGTGTGTTTCTGCCTCACAGACTTAGTCAATCATACTTGGGAAAAATCTCTTGAATCCAGTCTGTGTTAGACTGAGAAATCTAAAGTGACTATAATGAAGTCCCTGCCTTCAGAGACGTTTTAATCCTCTGTATTTCATAGACGTTGTGCCATTCTTCACTGTCTTTTTCTTTCCTCCCTCTCCTGTCAGTTTCACCAGTCATATGATTAGGACATCACTTTTGCATGTTTTTCCCCAAGCACGTAGCTATAATAAAGCTTGTTTTGATGAGTTTAATATTCATGTGCTGAAATGCCTGCTGGCGCTCTCTGCTTGGATTTCCACAGGCCGCTCGAATGCAACAAGTTTCACATTTGAACCACCTATGCCCCTCTCCCCAGTGAAAAAGAAAACAAAGAAGTGCAATCAGCCTGATGATTGTCTGACATCTGGCCGTGGTGAACGGCGTCTCGCGCTCCCAGTTGCCCAGGCCAGGGCGCTGCTCATCATATTCCGTCCCTCCCTCCTTCGTCACCTTCATTTATGTTCACATACTCATTGAAACTTCTGTACCCCGATTCTTAGTTACCTTTCTATCTGTTGCCGCCTCATGACACTCAGTTTACACGCTGCTCTGGGTAGAGCCTTATCATTTGCCTTCTGAAAACTTTCGGAGTTCTCCCGGCCCCACATCTTCGGTCTTTTCCCTCCTCGGTCATTGTTTCACACACATCTTTCTCAAATCCAAGTTTGATTTGTATTCTCCCTCTTGCCACCTTCCAGTAACTCTCTTTTCCTGTGGGATAAAGTCCTTACTCATGTGCATGGCATACACATTTCTCAGTAAAAAAGAGTATGGGGTCAAGGGTCAGAGACCTGAGTCCAAATCCTGACTCTTCAATTTAACAGCTGTGTGACCCTGAGTAACTTCTCTGTGTCTCGTTATCAGCATCTGTGAAATGAAAAGAATAATGGTAGCTCACTACCTGTGTTAAGCCTTACTTCTGTTCCCCAACACCTGCTTCTTCTCTAATTCTTGACATTATACTTCTCTCTCCCTTTAAGTCAGCTGTGCCCAAATGGCCTGCTTAAAAATGTAAGCAGACGTGGAATGTGTGACTTCTGTGTGGAGGCATTCAGTTACTGGTACTGGACTCTCCGGCCCACTTGTTTTTTATGAATGTGAAAACTCATGGTGATATGAAAGTGCTGTAAGAAGTAGGTAGAGTGGATGTTGAGTAAATGCTTAGAAGACAGCTACCCTGGAGAATGAACTAATCCCTCAGATTATGTGTGGGTGACAAACAAGCACGCATTAGATCAAGCAGCTGAGGGTCAGGAGCTGTGTGTCACCTCAGCCCAGCTTAGCCGAAACTGACATTCTTCCTGTTATTGTGAGAACTGTAGAATACATGAAGGCATTCGCCATGGTTTTTGGCACAAAGATGTGTTCAGGTAATGGTAGAAGTAATCACGGTTATCTTTCCAGACAATATTTTTTTCCTGTTTTCCTTCATTATACTTTATTCTGAAGGTACCTACCCACTTGCTGTTTCACGTCTCGACATTCTCAGATAACTTGATTACTCTGCATGCACCATTTTCTACAATCTTGCTTAGACGATGGAGTTTATTCAGCCCTCAAAACCGATGGAAGTGTGTCCCGTATGGAGACTTTCCTCTCACCTGTGCCCACCCGCACCCCAGAGTTGAGCTCCTATACTTCTGTGCTCTCGGGTGTAGAGGACCTGTCCTTAGCACTTCCACCCTGGACCGCAGCTGTCTGGTTATGTGTCTGTCCCCCCTGCTGCGTGGTGCGGTTCCCGAGAAAAGGACGCTGCCTTGTTCATCTCCACAGTCTCAGAACTGCAAACACTGTCTCCACAAAGTAGACATTTAATAAATTGTGAAAATAAACAAATGTACATCTGAAAAGGGAGATAACTAAAGAGGGAGATAAGACAAATCTACGATAACCTGACAAGTGATTGACACAGGTATAAGTGCCCCCGTTTTTTTTCTGAAGCCTCCTCTATTCTTCATTTCCTCTTGGACTCAGCAGGCTTTGGCTTTGTGACCGTTGGCTGATCTAGCTTTCTTATCTGACAGATGAGGAGACAGAGCCCAAGGAGAGAATGCAGGCAGCATAGCAAGATAGTGTCAGACTCTGGAACAGAAATCAGATGTTACTGCTCTGTAACAACGCAACACGTGGAGGGGGTCCGGGTCTGTGGACTTCCCATGGACCGGTACAAGCAAAGTAATGAGAGCTTTGTAGTGGGGCGAATAGGGGCCCCTAAAAGATATGTCCAAATCCAACTCCTGGTACCTGAGAAAGTGGCATTTTTTGGACAAAGCGTTTTTGCAGGTGTAATTCTCAAGATGAGGTTATCCCAGGTTATCCACATAGGCCCTTAATCCAATGACAAGTGTCCTTATAAGGAGCACAGAGAGGGGAAGGCCATGTAAAGATGGATGCAGAGGCTGGAGGCCCAGAGACACCAGAAGGTGAAGAGACAAGAGAGGGGGGGGATTCTTCTCTAGAGCCTTTGCAGGGAGCGCAGCCCTGAGGACATCTTGATCTGGGACTTGTGGTCTCTGGAACTATTGTTTTAAGCCACCAAGTTTGTGGTGGTTTTTTTTGTAACAGCCCCAGGAAACAAATACAAATATCATTTGGAGGATAATACATATTTTTCCCCTCTGGGCTTACCTTTTTCATGTTTTGCTATCTATAGTAGTCTTAGAAAGATATTTTAATCTTTGTTTCAAAAATAATAAAGACCCCCTTTTTTCTTCTTTTTTTACTTTATTTTTTTCTATTATGGTGAGGAATTTCTGATAGCTCTCAATCTCTTAAAGTATGAGCAGTTTTATCAAAAATCTTAGAATTGTTCCCTCCGAAGTTGAAGGTGCAGCATCCCCATTTATATGCTCCTTCTCATGAGCACATCTTACTCGA
Source organism: Pteronotus mesoamericanus (assembly GCF_021234165.1). Classification (NCBI taxonomy): domain Eukaryota; kingdom Metazoa; phylum Chordata; class Mammalia; order Chiroptera; family Mormoopidae; genus Pteronotus; species Pteronotus mesoamericanus. Next base: position 6,463,222 of record NW_026555265.1, on the reverse strand, counting down.
AACAATGACAAAAGTTTGAGCTTTGTCTTAACTTTGAGCTCCTGAGGTACTTCTGGTACCTGCAGTAAAACTGCTTTTCATTCTCCACAAAAGTCAAGATCCTCGTGGAGTTTACATAGGGGTGGTGAGATAAGATGAGAGGTAGTATTTGTGGGAGTTTTGCAGACTGTGAGGTGCTATGTGGAGATGACAATTATATATCTGGTATAGATTAACGTGTACAGAATACATAGAAAATGTATGGAAATCTGAGAATGCTTTCTACAAGGCGCCCTCCAAGAGCGCTGTTCAAATTGCTTTTATGCTATAGTTTGCTGCCATCTTGTGGCATTTCTGGTAATTGTTAGTGATGATTTTTCTAATAAACTGCAATTTTGTTTTTTTAAAAAAGGATTTTTTTTTTTTACTTTTTTAGAACAAAGATGGGAAATATAACTCCAAAATTATCTACTATCTTTCTATGTTATCATCTGACAGAAGCTAGGAGACTTGGTTTGGAAATATCATTTGAAAAATTATGGCTGATAAATCTAGACATTAAAAGACAGGCTGGTCAGAAAGACAATGGACAGTGTAGGGGATTTTAGACAGAGGGAAGACCTTGCCCCATCCAGGGGGCAGCCACCAAATGCTGCTGTTGGAATGTCAACATTTCCTGCATGTAAAGTAACACTTCAAATGTTCCTGGGCTCCCCAGTGGCAGATGGTCTCCCAGTCTTATTAGCTCCTTTTCTTCAGTACCTCTTTCATTTATTTCATAATCTCCAGCTTTATGACTATTATGTATCCTCGGTCCTTGTTACTTCTTGTCTAAACCATTGCAGTACCTGGCCCCTGCATCTCCATACTCTCTCATCTTCCATTCATCTTGCACACAGTGCTAGATACTTGTCATGGAGCGCTAGAGACACAGTACCGAATAACGGAGCCAGATTGCTGGGATTTGAATCTAACCTTCTTCATTTTGGTTCTACCTGAGTAATCTGGGGCAAGTTCCTTAAACACTCTATAAATCAGTTTCCTTATCTGTATAATGATGACAGTATTGGTAACCACTTCATATGTTTGCAATAAAGATTAAATGGGCTAATCCATATCAAAGCTCATAGTATTTAGTGTTCAGTTAATGTTTACTATTATTTTTCCCTACTAGAGCGTGAATTCCTTAAACACAAGACTGTCTTGGATTTGCCTTTGCATCTTCAAATTTACATGCCACTTTTACATCGTAGTCATTTGATGACATTATTGGTTATATAGTAGGTGAAAAATCACTGTTTTTTTATTATTATTATTTTATTGTATTATTCCATTACCATTTATGCCCCCTATACCACCCTCCCCGCTGCAATCACAATGCTATTGTCCATGTCCATAAGTCCTTTTTCCATTTTTGCTCAATCCCTCCACTGCCTAAACCCCCTTCCCAACTAGCCACCATTCTGCTTTCCAGTTATGAATATGTCTCTATTTTGCTTGTTAGTTCAGTTTGTTCATTAGAGTCCATATATGAGTGAAATCATCTGGTATTTTTCTTTCTCTGACCGGTTTATTTCATTTAGCATAATGTTTTCCAGGTCCATCCATGCTGTCACAAAAGGTAAAACTTTCTTCTTTTTTATGGTCGAATAGTATTCCAGTGTTGTTTTAGCCACTCATCTACTGATGGGCACTTGGGCTGCAATGGCTATTGTAAATAGCTATTGTAAATAACACTGCAATGAACATAAGGGTGCTTATATTTTTTTTGAATTAGTGCTTTGGGTTTCTTCAGATAAATCCCCAGAAGTGGAATTGCTGGGTCGTAAGGCAGTTCCATTTTAAATTTTTTGAGATATCTCCATACTGCTTTCTACAGTGACTGCACCAATCTGCATTCCCACCAACAGTGCAAAAGACTTCCCCTTTCTCCATTTCCTCGCCAGCACTTGTTGTTTGTTGATTTATTGATAATTGCCACACTGACTAGTGTGAGGTGGTATCTCACTGTGGTTTTAATTTGCATTTCTCTGATTAGTGGCGTTGGGGATCTTTTCATATGTCTATTGGCCATGAGTATGTCCTCTTTGGAGAAGTGTCTACTCAGGCCCTTTGCCCATTTTTTATCAGATGTATTGGTGAACATGTTCTCCCACTTGGTGGGTCGTCTTTTTATTTTGTTGACAATTTCCTTTGCTGTGCAAAAACTTTTTAGTTTGATGCAGTCCCATTTGTTTATTTTTACTTTTGTTTCCCTTGCCTGAGGAGATATATCAGAAAAAAAATATTGCTACAAGCACTGTTTGAGATTTTACTGCCTATTTTTTTCTTAGGGTTTTTATGGTTTTGTATATAACATTTAAGTCTTTAATCCATTTAGAATTTATTATTGTGTGTGATATAAGAAGGTGATGTGGTTTCATTTTTCTGCACATATCTGACTAATTTTCCCAACACCATTTATTGAATAAACTATCATTAGCCCATTGTATGTGCTTGCTTCCTCTGTCAAATATTAATTGACTATAAAGGCTTGGTTTTACTTCTGGGCTCTCTGTTTTGCTCCATTGATCTTTATATCTGTTTTTATGCCAGTACCATGCTGTTTTGATGACTATGGCTATATCATATAGTTCGATATTAGGTAGCATGATTCCTCCAACTTTGTTCTTTTTTTCCCAAGATTGCTGTTGCTATTTGGGGCCTTTTGTGGTTCCATATAAATTTCTGAAATATTTGTTCTAGTTGCATGAAATATGTCATTGGTATTTTGATAGGAATTGTATTGAATCTATAGATTGTTTTGGGGAGTATGGAGATTTTAATGATGTTAATTCTTCCTATTCATGAACAAGATATGTGCTTCCACTTCTTTGTATCTTCTTTAATTTCTTCAGTGTCTTATAATATTTTGAGTACAGGCCTTTTATATTCTTGGTTAGATATATTCCTAGGTATTTTAATCTTTTTGAAGCAATTGTAAATGGGATCGTTTTCTTAATTTCCCTTTCTGATAGTTCATTATTGGCATATAAAAATGCAACTGATTTTTGGATATTAATTTTGTATCCTACTACTTTACTGAATTCATTTATCAGTTCTAATAGTTTCTTGGTGGAATCCTTAGGGTTCTCTATGTACAGTATCATGTCATTTGCAAATAATGACAGGTTTACTTCTTCCTTTCCAATTTGGATGCCTTTATTCCTTCTTCTTTTCTGGTTGCTATGGCTAGGACTTCCAGTACTATGTTGAATAAGAGAGGTGAAGGCAGATATCCCTGTCTTTTTCCTGATCTTAAGGGGAATGCTTGTATTTTTTCCCTCTGAGTATGATGCTGGCAGTAGGTTTGTCATATATGGACTTTATTATGTTTAGGTATGTTCCCTCTATTCCCATTTTTTTTCCTGAGGATTTTTATCGTAAGTTGGTGCTGGATTTTATCAAATGTTTTTTCTGCATCTATTAATATGATCATGTGGTTTTTATACTTCATTTTCTAGGGAAGCTGTATGTCTCATAGACATCTAAAACTCAGAATGTGGAAAATTTTGTTGAAGATTTACAGGATGGGAAAACTTTATATTCACAAATTACTTTTGCCAACATGGAATTTCTCACTAACTTCATATCTTTGAATACTGCGTGATGTCAGGACTCTGCTATTGTCTGAATGTTTGTGTCTTGCCCAAAATTCTTATGTTGAAAATCCAATGCCCAAGGTGATGAAGAGGCAATTAGTTAAGAAGGGCACAGCCCTCATGAGAGGGATTAGCACCCTTATAAAAGAGAGCTCAGAGAGGTCCCTAGCCCCTTCTGTGAGGACACAGCACGAAGGGCCAACTATGAACCAGGAAGTGAGCTTTCACCAGAACCTGACCACGCTGGCACCCTGATTTTGGACTTCCTAGCCTCCAGAACACTGAGAAATACATTTCTGGTTTTTATTAACTACCCAGTCTGTGGTATTTTGCTGCAACAGCCTGACTTGACCAAGACAAGACTCCATTCTTTCTTTTCACATCTCTCTCCTCCTTCAGAACTATATTCTTAGTTGCCTCTGAAGCTATAATCCTAAACCAAAAAGAGTTGTCTTAAGAAAACTTTTCTAACTTATATTTCTTTTTCTGACATACAGAAAATTTGAACTTTGAAAAATATAGACACTATATGGTGATCATCCATTATTAATAAATGTGTATATCTTGTTATATATTGTTCTTAAGCTTGAGATGAATTCATTTAATGCTTATAAAATTCTATGATATAGGTATTCTTATCATCCATATTTTCTCAGAAAAGAAAACTGAGGATTATAGAAGTTAGGATTCTAATCCAGGCAGTCTGGATCCAGAGTTCACACTTTAACAATTAAGGCATACTAGATAGCACTATATCTATTGATAAACTACTTATCACTGAATTTTTGTATTGATAATATGAGTTAAATATTGAACAATTCCGTAGTTTCTCTATTTGTTCTAAGACACTAATGATATACACTTGTTACTAACGTACTACCCATACTCTTTATTTGGATGAAATTGTGTTCACACATTTAAATTTGCCAATTCCTATCAAAATGCCATACTGTGCATGCCTTCACTTATATGTGGAATCTAAAAACACAAAACAAAACAAACAACTGCCCCCCAAAACAGACTTATTGACATAGAGGCCAAAGTGACGCTTTCCAGAAGGGAAGGGTTGCAGGATGGGTGAAAAGGTGAAGGGAAATATAGTCAATAATATTGTGACAGGTTTACACGGTGACAGGTGATTACTAAAATCAGTGGGGCCATCACATTGTAAGGTATAAAAATGTTGAACCACCATGTTATGCAGCTGAAACTAAGAGAACCAATAGAAGATTGTATACAAACTACACTTATATTTTTTTTGTAAAAACTGCATTAAAAAAATGTCAGCCTCAAACATTACCATTTTTTCTTTTGGGGTGTAACTTGATTTTTACTGTTTAGGAAGTAGCAGTAAATGAAATGAACCTGGTTCTCCTGAGTCTCCTATATCAAACCATTGGCAGCAGCTGGAAGCAAGCCAGGAGGAAGATGGGGTTGTGTGAGCAAAATCGTAATTGTGTGAGCAACTGCTGAGTGTGTGAGTTCTGTCAGGAAAGCAAGTCTTACACTACTTTGCCATGGTTAGAAGCAGAAGTTCTAAAATGTTATCCATTATGTTTTGAGTTACTATGGCACATCCAGTTCATTCTGGGCTGGCAGGGCTGCTGACCTAGCTGACTTTTTAAATCTCACGGTTACAGGTATCCCAGGGAAAGGAAGCCAAAATCAGTGGAGCAATAAATTTTACTCTTTTTCTTAAAAGAAACAAAAAGGTTTTTGGTTTTTTTTTTTAAATATTTGAAATAATGTACTTTTCCTTCATTTTGTTAAATTCATTACAAAACTTTTGTGGACTCCTGTGTTTTCTTTGTTTTCTTGAATTAACCTTGAACTCTGTGAGTGTGTATTAGAAATTCCCTCTCACATAGCTTCAACCTACCTTTCTGCCCTCACCACCTACACTCTCGGACCTGATGCTCTAGTTGGGTTTGACTATTCGTTCTTTCAAAAAGAAGCCCTCTCCCTTTCTTTGTAGCCTAGCACAGGTGCCATGCTGTACTCCTTATGATTCAAATGTGATTTTACCTTCCTTTTCTTTCCCATATATGATGCGTCACATATCCTACAGCGAATAGCCATTATTCTATCATTAGTTAAAGGAAAAGTCTACGCCAGGCTCCTTTTCAAGTTTTTTGTCCCTTTTTTATTTAGCTTAATGCCAGGAACGCGAACATCCCTGCGGCCTCTCCTTCACTTCTCATCTGCAGTCAGTTACAAACTTCCCTCAGTTACCTGTCCTTCGTATCTCCGTCTGTTCTCTGTCTTTGTCTCACTGCATTCGCCCTCGTTTAGGTCCGACAGTTTCTTGTCAGAACAACTTGGTCTCTTCCACCTTAATACTGGTACCAGAGTGACGCTTGTCAAGCACACATTTGATTACAGCAAACCTTGAGTTAAAATCTTTAAATGGCTTTGCGATATTAAAAAGTCCAGGTTTTCTAGGCTGCCCAACTATTAGTATAATTAGCTTGCCTGGTGTGGTTTAAGGTAACATACCCTAAAATATCCACTTTAATGCCTATTAAGAAAAGCAGCAGTGGTTTGTAGTAATGAAGTAACAAAGATTTATGAAAAGCTATTTTGGGAGACAAATCAAGTGAACTTCTTTTTCTGGTTTTGAGAATCGAGTTGTATTTTAATATGCTATTGCCATAGGAACATATTGTAGATCAGATATGGGAATCGGTTTTCCTTTCTGATGTTTAGGTTAATAGTGCCAGTTTTTCTTAAATATAATTTGTTGTTATTGATGAGTAAGAATGTCAGTACATGTGTTTGGAGGGCTGTAACACTGCAACTGAGTAAATACATGCCTGCCTTTCAATCTGTCTGCTTCTGGCACAGAACGGTGACATTATTAGAGAGTAACTGCCACCAGATTTAATAATAATGCTCAGAATCTGACTGATGCATATACTTTGATGAATCAATTGACCCGTACTCTAGGAATGGTGTGTGGGTTCTGAGGCCTTTTGGGAGGGACTTCATGCAGGTCGATGTGAGACCTATCTGCCTGTGATAGGTCCTGCAATACCTGTTAAGAGCTACAAAGTGACCCATGGTTGGTGGCTTCCTCTGCTGGGCCTGGGTTTGCATGGGAGAGGCCAAGCTGTGTACCAAGGCCAGCTTCCACCAGTACTGGGCCTGGGGAAGGTCAGCAAAAGGCCCATGCACCCCAAGTCCACCTCTGCCTGTCGGTTGCCTGTTAGGCTGAGACACTGACAGAGCTTCTGGTGGTATACGAGTTTAACGAGGCAGGTTCTCGGTGAGTCATCAGGTAGGGATGAGTGGTGTTTACCAGGATGATACAGAACCAAACTTGGTGCCAGTGCTGGGGCTGAGTCCACTCAGCAAAAGGCTCAGGGTACACCAAGGCCAGACTGTACCTGCCTGGGGCCTGAGGCCATTTGCAGTGAGTCACGATCTCAGAGCGTCATCGGGTGGAGCCAGTAGAGTTCATCAGGCTAAGGCAGGGTAAGATTTGGCCTGTGGAGGGAGGACTAGGGACATATTTCTGTATGGAGCTATGTCCAGTAATCTTCAGTATTAGAATAATAGTTCTCCCATTCACCTAAATATTTAATATAAAAATGATTATTCTTATCCATTCAGTCATATTAATTCATTTGGCAACACTTAATTGTCTGCAAAAGGCACTGCAAAGAACATAAAAAAAATAAGATACATTTCTAATTCACCAAAGAGCTTAAAACCTGTTGCTGGAAATAATGCAAATAAGGTTAAGTATTATAATTAGAAAAGAATAAAGAGCGCAATCCACAAGAATGTTATTTCTTTGCCGCACATTTCCTGAGCACTACACTAGCCTAAAATTGGTCCTTTGAAGTCTGCTCAGAGTGTTAAACTGGAGTGGAAAGCTAGTAACTAGATTGCTTACAGCTTTTCTTAGCATAGCTTACAAGTATTTAAGCAGAAAATAGAGATTCTGAGTAAAACTAGTTAAAAAAATCTGTCATGTAAAAATCCACTTCATAAAGAGGAATAGAGATCTGATACTGAATGCTTTGGTTTGTTTTGTTGATATTCTTGACTTTAGTAGGCTCAGTTCATCAGTTTATTTATGAATATGCACTTCCAGGAGTCACAGTTCACAAAGGCAAAGCAGACACAGGGCTGTTCCTTACGGAATTTCTATTCTAGAGGGAGAGATACACATGCCTACAGCACACCAAAAGGTCCTCTGACTTGACACTTTGTGGAAGGGCCAACATTTGAACTGGCTATTTTATTATAATTATTTTCATTCTCATCTGAGTGTTTTTTTGTTTGTTTTTTGGGTTTTTTTTAGAGAGAGAGAAGGGTGGGGGGAGAGAAAGAGAGAGAGACTAGAAAAACTGATTGGTTGCTTTCCATATGCTCCTTGACTGGGGATCAAACCCACCATCTAGCTTTGCGCCCTGACTGGAAACCACACCCGCAATCTTTTGGTGTCTGGGATGACGCTCCAACCAATTGAGTCACCTGGTCAGGGCTAAACTAGCTCATTTAGAAGTTATTAAAGTAGAAGAGATGCAGAGGACAGTCTGGATTAAGGAAAGAAAATGAACAAAATCTCAAAAGTTCAAAAGTCTATGTCCCAGTAAAGCAAGTGCGAGCTCATAATCCATTATCTATAACTTTCAAATCCAAGAAGCACTGAAAAACCATTTTTTTCTTAAGCTTGTAGCAAATTTATTTGGTAACACAGCCTGACCTGAATTGACATGAGGCTGTTTATAATCTTTATTTGTTCCACTTATGAAAATATGTGTAGAATTTGCTACAGAAATATCAATGTTTTTTATTACAAGTGCTGCCCCAACATACAGATTATGCTAATATTTTATTCACTTACTGTATTACTTTAAAAAATACCGTCTTGTGCCCCTAAAATCTGAATTGTAATTAACTCCTTTTCCCAAGTGTTTCAGATAGGGAAATGTGAACCCGAAGTAATTATGGTGGATCCTATATTGTAGAAGCTATAGTCGGAAAGCTAGATAAAGACTGTGCTGTTCTTGAAGGCCTCATGAAATATGTTGGGGATTCTATGTTATGCTGCATTATAGGGTTTTAAAGAAGGTAGTGAAATAGTCAACAATGTTTTATCAAAATTAGTTTGTATGCTTGAATATACTCCATTTTAAATTTGTTTCCCCAGATAACCACTAAACCTGGAATATACTCCTTTGGGGAAGATAATGATGTCAGATGAAATGCCTTTCAGAAATAGATATTTACATCCATCATTTGTTCCCTTGTGAAGGTGTATGGAAGAAATAGGGTATGAGATTGCATTTGCTGCTCGCTAAGTGTCATATTATAGGAATATGGTCAGGACTTGGTGTCCCCAGATGACTTTGCTTTGAAAATGCGAATATTGGTTCCTGGAATAAAAAAAATAAACAAGAAAAACAACCTCAAGAAACAGTTATATATTTCATTTTTTATCACATTCTCTACAAATAGTTAAATTTTAGTTATGTTAGGAAAATTATTTGAAAATTGAAGATGTTATTGATGTTGTTGTTAATGTGTGTGTGTGTGTGTGTGTGTGTCTTTGTCTCCCAGTAAGTTTTTAAACTCTGCTGTTGGAAACAAGCAGTAAAAGTTTGGGAATTAGAAAATTAACTCTAGAATGTACACATCTCATTTTTTCTTTCTTGGTGCATCTGGATAGTTAGTTGGTCTCTCACTTTCCCTGAGCTTGTAATTAATCCTGGGACCCTAGGAATAAAAGTGCATTTTCTTTTATTTTTAAAAATGTCATTTGGCCCTGACTGGTGTGGCTCGGTGGATTGAGTGCTGGCCTATGAACAAAAGGGTTGCTGGTTTGATTCCCAGTCAGGGCACGTGCCTGGGTTGTGGGCGAGGGCCCCAGCAGAGGGTGTGAGAGAGGCAACCACACACTGATGCTTCTCTTCCTCTACTTGTCCCTCTCTCTAAATATAAATAAATAAAGTCTTCTTAAAAATGTCATTTGAGGGGCTGGAAGCAGAGGTAGGCATGTGTAATAAAATTATGAATTGACATGTTTTTCAAAAAGAATACCCAGTGGCTGCCTTAGGAATATTACTAAATCCACTTTCAAGAAATTGCATAAGTCTGTGCAAGAAATCAGAAAATTCTATACAATTCATAACTTATGCTTTTTTTTCAGAAAATTTCAACATTTGACTTTAGAAGTACTGAGAATAATAGCATGTTTGCAAACTCTTCATGGCTCTTACTAAATCCAAGGACTCCCCAAAACTGGAATTATCTCCCGGAGGGCAGGCCCCTTGTAGTACAGGCTTCCCCTGCTAGGTGAGGGCTCTAGGAGCCCATCTGTATCAGTGCACCAGCTGGCGTTGTTGTGAGAGGCTGCATTTGGCTTCAGTGATTTTTTTTTTTTTGAAGACTCTTTCAACGTGTTTGCCCATTCCATGATGGGTGATTTATAAGTGCACCTGCCCACACTGCGCTGAGTGTTCAGCAGTTTTTGGCCAAAAAACAGTATGATCCTTGTGCCCCACCCTCCCTATTCACCTTATCTTGCCCCCAAGTGACTGTTTTTTGTTTCCCCAATGACAAAAATCCTCAGATGAAAATGGTTTGCTGATATGGAGGAGAAGAAACAAAGAAAATGACGGAAGCACTAAAAGGCATCAAAATGGACAAGTTCAAAAATTGTTTTGAGCAGTGGTAAAAAAATGTCTCTATAGGTGTATTGCATCAGATGGGATATACTTTGAAAGTGATTGATGCTTAAACATGTAAGAATAAATATACAATTTTTTATAAATAAATTTCTTTTTTTTTTGGTCTCCCCTCATTTATTAGGCCATGAAAGGAGTATTTTTTGATGCTGTAACCTCAAGAGTTGTAGTCTCAACCTTTAGCATTCTTACAAATTTTTTAAAAAATTACTTATAAACTTATATGCTTATATTTAAAATATAGTATTTACTTCTGATTTAAAAATTATTCAATATTAATTTTATAAAATTTTAACAATACAGATATTCAGGACTAGAAATCAATGATAATATCTGCAGAGTGTTTCAATGTCCTACCGGTACTGTACCTCATGCCTTCTATATATTATCTCAGTTAAACTTTACCATGTGCTGTATTATTATTCTCATTTTATATAAATAGGACCTGAGGTGCAGAGAGGTTAGGTGGCAAGCACAAAGGCATCATGATGATGAAAGGGGAAGTGGAAATGGAGCCCAGGTAGTCTTATTCCAGCTGTCACGCTCTGAACAAACTGCTATCTGCTGCCTCCCTCCATTGCCAGTACCACTGAAACGGTCACAGAGATATAGCCACTCTCTTCTTTTCGTGCAAAATTGAAATCCTAGTGCAGGCTGTGTTTTCACCTTTGATGGTGGACTTTTTGATAGTTAAACCTATTAAGTAATAAAATGGCAAAGGTGTAACCTTGGTTGATAATCCAGAATGGAGCCCCAATGCTGACTATCTAAGTGATGCTTTGGATTAAGAACAAACCAACAATGACAAAAAAAAAAATACCACTCTCCTAATGAAGTGGGTATCCTGCTAACACCTCCTGCTGAGCAATCACGACTTACATTCCTCGTCTCAAGGTGTCAGTGACAGCATAAGGCATATGATAGAAAATGGTAGAGGGACTGATTTTCCAAATTCTACCTTTCTATTCCTTTCCTTCTCACATACAAGAATTCAAAGCATTGTTAATAACCTTAAAGTTTTAGAATCAGTCTTTAAGAAAATATTTTTATTTGTGTTTATAGATTATAAATTATAAATACAGGAATGGTCAGTGGGTGATTTAAACCATGTCCTGATTTTAAAAAAAGTTTTTTTAAGCCCTTTTAAAAACATATACTAGTCCTTGTTAAGCAGATTGCAAATCTTGGGGAAAAGAGACAAGAAATTTGTTTGTGTGGAGTCTATAACTGCTAAATTCAGCTTTAAGCATTTCCTCCCCACACCCCTCCTCTGCCACCCTCTTATTTTGTTACCACAGCTCTGCAAGGCAGGTCATTAGCCTCACTTCACAAATGAAAAAAAGTAACATTCAAAGAAGTTGAGAAACTCATTGGAGAATACAATTAAGTGGTAACAAATAACACTGGGATTTGAACTCAGGACAGGTATGCCTCTGAAGTCTCAAACATTTCAATTAGTGGTGTAGTTGTGAAAAAGGCCCATTTATTTTTTTATGGAATTTTCAAAAATTTATATATAATTTCAGTATCATAAAATTCACCCTTTTAAAGGGTACAATTGAGGGTTTTTGTGTGTGTGTGTATTCACAAGGCTGTGCAACCATCACACTGTCTAATTTCAGAGCATATTTAATCAGTCCCCAGAGAAACCCCATCCCATTCACAGTCTCTTCTTACAGAGTTTTGATGAAGCAGAACTCTTTACAACTGTTCTACTAAAAGCCCAATTTTATTAGATCTTTCTTCAAACAAAAATGGTTCTTGGTTATTTATGTAGATATTGTAGAAAAGTTATAAAAATAATCTCAAATAACAGATGATTGATGTTGCTGAGTCTATTTTTAAACATGGAGAGGATTACTAATGGAAGGATATTTCCCAAAGTTATCCATTTCAGTAAAATCCTCACTCCATGATTATAATTTCCATCATTTGTTGAGCACTTACTCCCTGTCAGGCACAATACTGAGATCTTCTACTTCATTGGATTCTGACAACAATTCTGTTAGGTATTTATGAACACTCACACTATCGTGCAGACAAGCAAAAATAAAGTTTGGAGCAGTGAAACTTTAGTGTTAGGGCTGAAAAGTAAACCCTGATCCAGTTTGATTTGAAAGCACAAGTCTTATCCACTGAGCATCTCCAAGTGAGAAGAAACAGATCAAAAGAGAAAACACAGATCTAAAGAGTAAAGACAGTTTGAATCCATATGGAAAGTGTACATAAGCTGAGGATCCTGAAGAAGGTTATTCGGTGTTAGCTTCTGGAAGCATTATCCCAGTGATTTACATATCTACTCGATCAGGTGAATTCAGTATACACTCATTTAAGGCTATATCAACCAGATTTTTCTGGTCCTTCCATTGAAAAAAAAATGATGATTAATCTCTCAAGCCAGAAATGGAAACAATGACAAATTCAGGAAGTATGAAACCTTTCAGATTAGTGCTCTACAAACCTCTCGTCTTGCAGGTATTTGTCTGGTGGTCTTCCAAGGTTATTATGTAGACTATTCAATTAAAGGTTTCAAAATACTGCTTTTCTCCTGGACCAAGGTTCTTTTCACTTATCTCAAGACCTCCGTTGTATTTATATACCTGCAACCATCTGGAAGCCGTGTCATTGATTTTCAGGAAAGGCAGAATGCATGACACATGTTGCTTTTATATATAAGTGCCATACAAGGTTGTAATAAATGTGATTAAGGCCTAATTTTCCGATGAACTCCAAGGTTAACGCTGTCTTGAAAGAAATAAAATCATATAACTATTTTATGACACGGACGAAAGTTTATATTCAATCCAACAGGTATTTGCTGACCATTTCTTGTTTTGAGCAGTCTGTGTGTGGAGGAATGTAGCATTGGTAGTATAACACCATGAATAAAAGTCCTCTATTTGCCATGAAAGGGAGCTGTGTGTGTGTGTGTGTGTGTGTGTGTGTGTGTGTGTGTTTGAGGTGAGGAAATGTATGTAAAACATATGCCCAACTAATTGTGATACAAGGCATGATGGGGTAAGTTCTTCAGCTTTTCTTGATTCTTCCAACTAGATCAACACTCTCCACCTATTTTAGACACTATAGCCACACACTTCCCTTTTTTTGTGGCAATCGTAGTTTTAATGGTTTGAATGACTATTTGGCTAAATTTTCAACAAATGCTTTGGTTTAGCTGTAACTCTATCAGACATGAAGGTTATAAATAAAACAAATCAAAGATTGTTATTGTGAAGGTTCTATGCTACAAAATATGCATAGGTGAGCCCTAAAGAGGAACGTCCAACCTATTCAGGGAAAGTTGTTGGTGGAGGTAATGCTGGAACCAATTTTTGAAAGATGGATACATGTGTCCACTGGGCTAAGAAAGAAGGCAGGATGTCCCAGCAATGGGAAGAGCATGTGCAAAGATACACACACACACACACACACAAAAGTGTGCTCTGAGGGTATGAATGGAGTTAAGTTCCTGGAGAGAGATGGAGGAAGATGAGGCAAATCATTAAGGTTCTTTGGGGGCAGTTTAAATTATTGACTTTATTTTGAATACTCTGGAAAGTTTCTGAAGAGAAAAATCCTTCAGGGACTAGAGTTTTGGGAGTGATTATTTTGGCAGTGTGTAGGGTAAATCGAAGAGAGCTGGACCGTCTTTCATAATGATGTTGCAGTGATCATGCAAGAAGTGAGTAGGGCCTGAGAGAAAACAGGAACGAAGTGGATGGATGTGCGAGATGTTTAGGGAATAGTAACTGACCCTCTGGCTGATTGGAGGTGAGTTAGCAAGAAAAGTCTAGGATGATTTAGAGGCTTTTGAATTTGGGAACTGTATAGATGGAATGTTTTACTAAAATGTCCAACTTAGAGAGAAAGAGATGTGCACAGATTTGTTGTTTTGTAAGTGCCTGTGGATCATTAAGGAAAGCCTGAATATATGAGATTAAAGCTATGCAGGAATCTGGAATTTGGTCCACAGTCATCAACAGACTACGACATATGTAGAGGGATGCCCCAGAAAAGAAAAGGAAAAGATTAGAGGCTGCAACCCTGGAAACAGAAGTCCTGGGCGATGGCCAGGTGGGAAACTGGGAAATTAAATAGAGAAGTAAAAAACAACAACAATGACAACAACAAGAGGAAACTGGTATCCTCAATGACACGGGAGAAGGGTTTTATGAATTAGAGAGTGATTACTCATTTTAATACATATAATTACAGTTTTGTGTATAATTAGGACAAATGTGCCCACGAAAACTAAAAGAGCCTTGGGGATATTAGAAGAAGAAGGTTAGTGGGGTGTGTGGGCAAAAGGCAGCCTTCATCAGGTTTGGGAGAGAGTAAATAGTGCTAAAGTGGAGGTTGTACAGTATACTTCTTTTTCTGTTTGTGTTTATGGGAGGAAAAAAAGATAGATAAAAATGCACAAAGAGGGGTTTTGAAAATACTACACGAAGCACTTGCTTGGTACATGCAGTGGCCTTCTGGGCCACAAATTGTGTTCTACAGAGGCCCAAAGATATGCACATATGTATATTTGCAAATGTATTTGTGTGTATAACAAGCACCCTAAAGGAGGCTAAAATATTCCCTTTCCAAAATACCACATCACCATCAAGCCTTCAATATGACTCATATTAATGGTTCCAGAAAGTTTTTCTCCTCCTCCCATGTCCCGACCACAGATCCACAACCACTCGTATTAGCACAGTTAAAGCTCATTATCATGAGCGTTATCCCAACCCATAGCTGAGACTCTCTCTCAGACCTTATTCTGAAAGTCGACACTAGTAAATACCACAGTCACTGTAAAAGCAATAGTGTATAGCAGCACATAGTGTCTTGTAAAGAATATAGCCATGGGAGGCAGCGTCCCTGACTTGAGTGGTAACTCTGCCACTAGGAGCCGTGTGACCAGGGGAAATACTGTTCTGTTGAAGGATGGAGCTAAATATTGCCTCTCTGGGTTTGACTTATGTTGAAATTTCATTCCCTTAAACTCTGAATGAAGCCATTCCACCAATAAATTTCCTTTTTCTCTCCGTCTTTTGGAAAAACTCCATTCTTGTCAAATGTCACTATATGGGAGTTTATCTTTCTGTCCTTTACCTCCTTCCTAGGCACATGAAATTGCTCCTCTCATCATTGCTCTGGCAACAGTTTTCGATCATCTTCATCCCTGTCGCCCCTATTTGTTTAGCTATCTGTTCTTCCCCAGACCCCTAGATATGAGGTCACTGAGGACAGGGGGCATTTTCATGACATGCATTGTATGTTCAACAAACTTGCATTGAATAGGAATAAAAATAATTTAATTCATTTAACAGGTAGACTCACGATGTATACATGACGAGTATTAATAACGTCTGGACTTTTTGCAGACAGACCTTGTGCTCCACAATTTAAGGAGGTTTTGGTTTGGAGACAATGGATGGTGTGAAAACTGGAAAGGGCTGGTTGAGTGTTTATTACTGGGGTTGTTGAGGGTCTTTATTATTTTTTGTTGTTTTTAATACCCAAAATTGCTGAAATTCCACAAGAACATGGGAAGTCAAATAGTTTATTTCAATTATATACTAATATTAACTATTTTTCCTGAACATCACCTACATTTAAGACCTCAAAAAAATTAGTTTATAATTTAAAATTAAAATAAGAGGAATATCTCTGACTTACAGCACTTAGTACTTGTCTTGGTTTTTTATGTCATGTACTCTGTTCATTGTAGAATATAAATCTTATAATACCTCAGCACTTTTTGAGACAAACATTCTGTTGTTAGGCACTGAGAAGGTGTGGTTCTGGCTTAAGTCTGCTGTCTCGGGGCATCAAGACTATATCCTACTGGCTACTTGGAAATGACACTTTTATTTTTAGTGTCTCTCTTTCACTTTCTGTATCTTGTAATCAGTCTTAGTAATAAATACTTTTTTAACAAAAACAAAATTTATATATTTAGCTATGTTACTACACTTTATATATTATTTATTCTGAAGAATTATATACATAGTATTATGTTTTAAAAGTACAAAACAAAATGCAGTCTTCAGCATCCCAGTCCCGCTCCCTAAGACTATACCTGCTGCCAGTTTCTCTTGGGCCCTTTCAGAAAGAGCCCATGAGTTTATAAACCTGAATGTAAGCACATTCTTTTCATATCACACAAATTGTAGCATACTTTAATATTCTTTTACATGCTTGTTAAATTTCATATATTATAAATTCTTGTAGTTAAATTTCAAATAATGAATTTTAGAGGTCTTTCATATCAGCACAGAGTTAATAATTTTTAAAATTGCAAAACATTCCCTACTGAGGGATTAGTATCATTAGTATCAAATAGCACATCATCAGTGTTGTACTGATGCCTTGCGTTCCGTCACTAGTTTACCCCGTGAAACTGTAGCAGAAAGTTAGTATCTAGAAAAGGCATTTGGGAGAAGTGGCTTTTTAAATTTTGATAGATGGCGACAAATTGTCATCCGTAAGTGTATTCGATGTGTACTCTTTCCAAGAATGTAAGAGTTCCCATTTCCTTTACATTCTCTCTAGTACCCTGGCTTATCAAACATTTTAATCCTTGAAATCTGAATAATTAAGCAATGGTGTCTTATTGTTGATATATTTTATGGTTCTCTGATTATGAGTGAATCTTATGAGTTTTCACATGTTTAAAAGTGAATTATATTTTCGGCATAGCTCAAATCCTTACTCTAAATTCTTCATGGGCTGTTTTTTAATTTGGTGCACAGTTGTGAAATATTCCCCAAATGAAAATCCCATAACAGTCCCCATATTATTTTACTTCATCAATATGAAATATAAAATTTTTATTTAATACTAATTTCATTCTATCAATATTTAATAAATACTTTATTACATGTTTTAGGTACTAAGATAGATGAGTGAAAGATATAGATAACTACATTTGTAACTAAAAGAACTCATAATCCTCATAATCTCTTGGGGGAAGAGACATAATGTGCAGGCAGAATAAAATTAATTCTATAGTAAAGGAATGATAGTGTTTTATGGGAGCCCAGAGGCGGTTGAGATTGATTTGGGGTAGAGTCAGGAGACAGCAGAGAACATTTTCCAGAGGGAGCTGGTGGCATTTTAGGGTCTGAGAAGAGTTCAGGCGATAAGAGTGAGAATGCCCACTTAAAACTATGCTTACCTTTTATTTTTTTAATCCTCACCTGAGGATATGTTTATTGATTGTTTTTTAGAGATGTGGGGGGGGGGGGGGGAGAGAGAGAGAGAGAAACATTGACCAGTTGCTTCCTGTACATGCCCTGACCAGGGCTCGAACCTGAAACCTAGGCATGTACCCTCACTGGGTATCGAATCCGCAGCCTTTTGGAGTACAGGACGACATTCCAACCAGCTGAACCATCTGGCCAGGGCAGAACTGTGCCTATATTTTGGTAGTGCATTTTGAGTAATAAGCAATCATTATTTTCCTGAATTTCACAAGTATTAACTATCTTGGATTGATTGACTTCATATTTCTCACAAAAAACAACTCGTACTTGGCTATGATAAGGTAAAAACATTTTCCTTCTCGTTGACTTATATAACTCACATTTAAAGTTTTTTTTTAAAAATATAAATGACAAGCTCTGCTTTTATTCCAAACAAAATGTTACAGTTATTAGAAGAGAATGGAAAACCTCCAACTCTAGCAGCAAATCCTGAAGTACTATTTATTTGAAGATTGGTGTCTAGGGGTGGGATGCTTGAAGGAAAATGCATGAAAGTCTTATACATTAACTGGATCTCAGAAGGTTTTATCAGAAAAGACCTGTAAGAATAACAACATTATTTGTTGCCTTTTTTTTTCAAAGTCGGTAAGGTAAGATGCATTGTACGTAAGTTAAATGAGAATAACTACCCTGTGTGTCACAGTGATGTTATGGAACAGAGGGCAGGTTTGAAGGTAAGTATTACAGAGTCTGAGTGTGGGTGCTGGGTTTTTCGGAAGTGCAGTTTGTTCTTTAGTGGATGCAGAAAGGTTTTCTAACTGCTGTTTCTTCCTCAAAAGATCAAATGACCCACTTTTTTTCTCTGCACGTTCACTGAGCTCTGCAGCGCTACCTGTATTGCAAAGCCGTGTTTTATTTATGGTTTACACATCTCTCTTCCTTTACCAGCTTTTAGGGCAAGGATTTAGTTTTAGTTTTTAAATATTTATGGAAAGTGTGAATGGATGAGTGACTGAAAAGTTATCCTAAAACCTTACCTTCTTTTTCCAATGACAATGACCTTGTTTTGAACTCCTATATAAAAATTTGTTTAAGTTAATATAACTTAATTCCACTGCCCTCCTTGGTCGTGATTTCTGGTATTTTTAAAGTGGCGTTTTTTCCCCCCAATAACAAAATGAGAAAATAACATGAACAGGCAATTCCTTTGGAAAAAAAAATATAAGCTCTCAAACAAATTTAAAATGTTCCAACTCACTCATAATTAGAGACATGCAAATTAAGACGACATTACAATTAAACTGACAAAAATAAAACAGTGGGACCATACAGTCTATTGGTGGGGCTGCAGGGAAACAGGAACCCTCATGCAAGGAACTTATACAAGGTTCTTAGGACCATACAGATGTTTTATGTACTTAAATAATAAGAAAGTAAAGTTATTTAATTTTTGTTAAATAATTAAGATCAACCAGTATGCAACATAAATAATAATACAAGGATTACGATTGACTAAACTACATTGAATAGGAGAAGGGAGAAAAGAGCTAATCTAATCACTTTGAAAAGCACTATTTTGACTAGACAACTGTAAAGGCTAAAGATAAAAACATCACTTCTGTGGCATTTTTGCCAAAATTAATAACCTTTCACTATTCACTAGAAAACATCAGAGAAACCCAAATTGAAAGACATTCAACAAAATATTTGAGCAATATTTATTAAAAATGTCAAGGTCCTGGAAGACAAGAAGAGACCGAGGCTCTGTCATACGCTGAAGAAGATTAAGGAGACAACTAAATGCAATGCGGATCCCAGTTGAATATTGAAACAGAAAAGGGACATTAAGGGTTAAAAAACTGGTGAAATTTTGCAGTTTATTTAGTAGCATAGTGCCGTGTAAATTTTCTGGTTTTGATAATTGTACGCTGGCTATGTAAGTTGTTAACATTAAAAGTTGGGTAAATAGTATACATGAATGCTGTATTATTTTGCAACTTTTCTGTAAGTCTAAATTTATTTCAAAATAAAACGTTTGGAGAAGAAGAACAAATAATAAAGAACAAGGGGAAGAATATAATTTAAAAAAACCCATGTGTTTGCTTTTTTTGAAAAATAGTTAAAAGTTATTTAGACCATATGTCATTAATAAAGTAAACTAGTTGCTAGTGGCTATTTCTGCCACATTATCTAATGAAATTGATTTTATTACCATCTTTGTATGTTTGGGCTGTTAAGACAAACAAACAAACAAAAAATACCATAGACTGGGTAGCTTAGGCAACATTTATTTCTCATAGTTCTGGAGGCTGGGAAGTCCTCGGTCAAGTCACAATATCCCGTGTCTTTTGAGGACTGGCTTCCTAGTTCACAGATGACCGTTTTCTTGCTGTGTTCTCACATGATGAAAGGGGAAACTCTCTGGAGTCTCTTTTTTAAGGGCAGTAATCCCATTCATGATCCAGAAGCTTCCCAAAGGCCCCACTTCTACTATCTGAGGCGTTAGGAATTCAGTGTATGAATTTGGGTGGGGGCATCCAGACATTCAGTCTATGGCAGTTGCCTATCAAAGTTGGATTTGAAGGTATTTCTAAGATGTGAGATACAGGCCTGGTTTTTACCCTAGCAGTCAGGGGAGCACATATATCACAGAACAAAGACACCATCACACTGCTGTTGGTCTCTGAGTTTACATGTTGCTTTGGTTTCTTTTTGAAAATATGTTACTTCCCATTTGATAGACGTTTTGCCATTAGTAACTCATTAAAAGTTTTTGGCCTGGCACAGTTTTGAATATCTTATTACTGATTCAACGTAGGCTTCCAAGCAGATAAATACACTGATTAATTGCACAGCTGATGCCAAGAGTCGGCAGATTCCTATGTTTAATATGAACAGAAAATGTCTTGGATAAGTCACCACTTAAAAATCTCAGAACTCCCTCAGACAATTATTAATTCCTACAAACTATGAATAAATAACTCTTTTAAAAGAGGAAAAATTTAGATACTAGGAATTTAAACAAGCTCACCTTTCATTATGTACCAGATTTTTTGCTTACTCTTAGAAAGAGATTATTTCATTCTGAAACCACACTGGTGAGTCACTTGCTAGAGCTGGTCCAAGGTCAATTAGAAAGAATGTCTAAAAAAAAAAAACCAAAAAAACCCAAAAAACCAGCACCTCAATAACTCAGTTAGAGATACATAATTTAAAATTTGGTCATTAAAATAACAATATAACTTGAATTTAAAATTTAAAAGTATAATCACCAGTAAAAATTTGATTTTGGCTTATAGAGTAATACAAACAGAAAGCAGAAAATTTGGAAGTTTTGCTTAACTACAACTTGGTACATTACTGCCATTCACTGTGCTCCTGGCTATTACAATTTGTTTTGTTTTGTTTTGTTTTTGGATGGCATGGTACATGTAAAAATGTGTTCTTAAGTACTGCCGAAGACACTTTAGGAAAACTACATCTACGTACTTAATTGTGGAACTGGCAGTCACCTTAGGAGTTGCTTTAACAAACATGTACATTGAAGTCCTGATAAGGGTAAGAACTTATTTTTTAAAAAAAAAATAAGTTTAAGTCATAACATTCTAGTGATCAATAAATGCCCCTTTATATCTGCTTTGATCAACTATCCATAATATATAGTAAGAAAAAAAATTTGCATTAAAATGTTATGTGCTTTCTTTGGTTTAATCTGAACTCACTTGAGAGTTCAGTAACAGCAAAAAATCTGTCAAGGTGATCTCTGTTTTTTCAACTACTCTGATGACTCATTTTCTTGGTGGTGAATACACTTGACCACAAGAATCACTTCAACAGCCATTTAAACAACAAACCATTTGAATATTAATCCTGACAGCTACCTTTTCTGCCCCACCTTCTAAGAGTTTATGGTCTTGCTGAGGAGACAGAAGATTCACATGTAAACCCTTCCTGCAACGAAATAGAAGAGCCAGTATGTTAAGCCATTGAAGAGCCCCTAGAACCCAGGAAATTGGGAATAGCACCTTATTTTGCAAAGATAAAAAAACAAACAAACTTCAGATCACTTTCTCAAGTTTCACTGCACTGAACCTTTGCAATGACTGCCAGGTAGGCAGAAAGGCTCATTATAAATATGACAACTGATGCTCAGGATGTCGTGTGTGTTCTAAAATCACACATGGACCTACTCACTCCACTCTGGTTTCTTTGAGGGAATCAGGATCCTGTCATATTTGTATGTGTGTGTGCTATGTTTCAAGGAATAACATTTGCGGTATCTCAAAGCAATCAAATAGCTCTGGCACCGGGTTCCAGAGCAGGAGCGCTCTACCGGAAAGCTCTCTGCCTTTGCTGCCGCATGAGGGACTATTTTTAGGTGTTTTTCTTTTGCTAATTGCCTCTCCCTCCATGGGGAACCTCTATGGTAGAATCCCCAAATGAACCAAGTTTCTCACTAATTCCCAAAGAGACCCGAAAGACAAAGGCCACGACCCAGGTTGCCAAGTGACAACGGCATGGCAGCATTAGCTAGATCTTCAAGGACCTTGAAGCCCTCAGAGCCTGGGTGATTTCAGTGAACAACAGTTAGAAGAGATGACTGGGAGAAAGGCCTGGACATATCTTACTGAGTCTTGGAAGCACCTCTAATGACTTTATCTGGCTGGAGCTTAATTTCGAAAGGAATTAAGAGACTGTGGAGCCAGGGGTGGTGGGCTCAAGGTCTTTCAGATATTCTGGCTTTTTTCTACCACCTCTGAGAGGAAAAAGGAAAAGACTTCTGAAAGGATATTTTTCCAGACAACTTCAGCCTTTAGAGAACATCACAGGAACTGCGAAGGCTTAGCCTAGAGAAAAGAAAGAGGAAAGTGGTGATGAGAACCATTTTTACTCCCTTGTAAGGAAGAGTTAACCAGCTAGTGCTAGGTGGCCTTGGGACAATGGGTAGAATGAAAATGAAGTTTTTGGCTGAGTGTCAGTGTAAACTTTCTAACAGTTTTTATGCAGTGAATTAACTTGGGAACTGGTGAGTTCTCTCTACCTGAACTGTTCAAGCAGAAATGTGGACACTAGGATGGACACTGGTGTTCATTGGAAAGTGAAAGCGATTGAAACCCTCAGGTGGGGAGCTAAGTAACCATTTTTAACATTATTACAGCACTTATTTTATAGCAAGTGTTTTTTTAACCCTCAGCAAGGAGTATATGAGGTAGATGTTATAACTGGTTTTTAGAGAAGAGGAAACTGAGGCACAGAGAGGTTAGATCATTTGTTCAAGGTCACACAACTAGTAGGAATCTGAATTTAGGCCATTTATTTCCAGTGTTTCATTCTTATCCACTTGCCATATTTCTGAGCCTCCTATAACCCCTCTTGCCCTGGGGTTCCCCTGGAACAGGCAGGGTGGAAGGAGCCCGCCCCCATCCCAGCATTCATTGTAGGTTTCAAGCCTTCCGAAAGGGCTTTGATGGTCTCCTCCGGGAGCAAACAAGAGAACAAACCAACAAATAAATAACTAAAGCCAAAGAGGCTGCTGGTGAAAAAATAAATAATCAAGACTTTTAGACCCACATGGGAAGCTCACTGGTCATCTCTGGGGTCAGGTGGCAGGGGCAAAGCTGATCAGAGTATCTGGCCAAAGGGATGTGTTGTTTGCTGATTTTCTTCCTCATCGGCCTCTGCTCCTCTGCGTCTGGCATCCCCTTCTGGCCTCCCTTTCCCTTGCACTTGCCTTCCCACTGGACCTGTGCTAAGCTTTTCCAGGACACGGGAAGGCACAGGGACAGTGATGGAACAATCAATTCTCTATTCCATACAGTCCACCACCACTATTTACGGAGCGGGAAATTCACTTACCCAAGGTCACAAGCCCCCATCAGAAAATCCAGGCGTCCAGACTCCCGCGTCAGGGCTCGGCCCACACCTAGGCACACCTTCGCGGTCCGCGCCCGCACCCATGAGCTTTCTTTATTCCACATCCCCTCCTCCCCATCCCTACTCCCCAGTTCCCTGGAGTCGATTCTGACGCTTTGCAGGCACCGGGGTCCAGCCCTTCCAGCAGGCGCTTCCCTTCCGCCGCATTCCCACGCCCAGTCGCCCTCCGCACGCGCGCAGCCCACGGGGCCCGGGGTTCACCGCCCCACGCGGAGAGCAGGAGTGGGGCCCTGACCCAGGAGGAGTCCTGAAGGCCAGGGCCCGCACGGGACCCCGTCCTCGTCTCCCCAGGAGCCGGCACCTGGGAAGGGGCACGGACCCAGTCATCCTCCAACCCGCAGACCAGTCGCCTCTTGGAGAAGTCCCAAAGTGTCACGTTCTCTTCCACGGGGGTGTGGCCGCGCCTGTGGCTCCCCGGGGGGCTGCCCCAGCCGAGCCGCACTTCCTTCACCCCTGCTTGCCGTGGCCCCGGCGCCTGTCGCGCTCCTGCCCTGCGCCCCGGATCCTGCCGGGTCGAGGTGCAAACTGCTCTCCACCTGGGACGCGCGCACCATGGACGCGAGAGCCGGCTTTCCAGGACAGGCCGCCTTTCGGTTGGACAATTAACGGAGGTGGGCGGGGAGTGGACGAACCCCACATGCACGCTTCTCCATGAAGATTCTTGAGCTTTCTTTGAAGAAAGGAGTGCATATGCTGCAGTGTCTCTGTGGAAGGAGCCTGAGGACCAGTAACAGCCTAAGTGGTGAGAAAATATTCTTTCCTTTGCCCTAAAACACGCCGCCCCCCCCCCCCCCCCCCAATTCCTGGCCGCCTCTCCTCTACCCTTCTCTCCTCTATTCAGCGCGGTAGGTGGTGGTGGAAGGGAGGCGTTTACTTTCTGGGGCGAGATGATGGCCCCCGCCGCGGGTTGTGTCCTTTAAAAAAAAAAAAAAAAATCCCTGAAGTCGTCAGCGCTTTATAGAACGCTTTAGCTGGCACCTAGCGCCCGAACTGGAACCTGCGGGTCTCTTTGAGGGGTGCTTTCAGTGACCTGCTTTCGCACTTCCTCGCGGCTCTCTCCTTGTGACTTGCGAGGGCGGCGTGCGACTTGGAGTTGTTCGGTGTCTCCTCTGAGAAGTTGCTGGTGCCTTCGACAGGAGAGGGGACTTCTAAACAGGTGGCTGGCCAGGCAGGTATCTTTTATTTTTCTTGCTTTGTCTGACTGGTAGACATCTGGCCATCTCTCCAGGCGTTCGGTTTGCCCTGGAGATCAAGCCGTTTCTGTCCTCCTTGCGGAAACAGGAGAGGTCCCCCTTAACAAGTCAGGTCTCCCAGGAAGGGCACAGGGAGGCAGAGAAAAGCATCTTTTCAAAGGACCAGCAATATTGAGAAAAACAATAAAAATTTAATGACAAAAATACCAAACTAAAACAAATAAATGTGATTGTTTTCTGCAAAATCCTTGGAAACAGTGTGCTGTTTTACAACGTTTTCCATTGTCCATCTCTTTCTTTTAAGGTGTAAGTTCCCTTTAAAATCATTATGTCTCGTAATTTTGCAAGTGCTAATCCACTTTTTGTGTCTTTGGTTTTCTCTTAAAAAGTGGGGGTAGGGTGTGAGGACAGAGGAAAGCTACCCCTATTATGTCTTAACAAGTGTCTTTTATAAAAACAATTTTTTTGATCCCATGAATTACGAATAACCTTAACGTTCAAAAATTTACCAATATTGTAATAGGCTTCATGTTTAAAACTTCCTATCGTATTTTTGGTGGATCTGATTCCTTTGGTTACTTACCTATTTTCATGCTTTCCTGGAGCTATGAAAATTATATTTGGAAAGATTGGAACATATATAGGTTTCATTCATCCT
The DNA here is from genome assembly GCF_021234165.1 of Pteronotus mesoamericanus. Lineage (NCBI taxonomy): Eukaryota > Metazoa > Chordata > Mammalia > Chiroptera > Mormoopidae > Pteronotus > Pteronotus mesoamericanus. The sequence goes on along the minus strand of NW_026555265.1, from coordinate 6,437,920 downwards.
TTCTGAAATGTTGACTTTCTGGTTCCTCATCACTCCAAATGCAAAATAAAGTTGCGTTAAAAGAACTAATTAGGTAATTTAACTATATGGGAGATATTAGAATATATACTTTTGAAAGGAAATCAGCCATGGGATCTCATGTTTTTACCTTTATTCAATTCAGAATATTATTTAAACATTTTTTAACCATGCTTATAAGTGCTAAAAGATTCCGAGCCACTACGTTCTAAATTAATATGCTTGATGTTGATGTTTTGTTTTGAAAATACATATTTCAGGAGACCAATAGAGATGTCAATTTTCCTCTTCTACATTAAATAGGAGTTGATGGTAACGTGAATATGTTTCCTACATGTAAAAAGTTTTAAAGTATGTATGTGTGTAATGAAGACAGGGCACTTTATGGTAAAATAGTAAATATATTCAATTTACATGAAAAGTCAGTTTCCCAAATAGTAACAGATCCAAACAGAATTGATTACATATGTGATTGGGCAGCATAGGTTTTTGCAAGATCATGAGACATAGAGAAAAGACCTAGTTATAAAGCAGTCTCAATAAAATCACTAAGAATTTTTTAATGTAGTATTATTATCTACAAAAAAAGTGGAAATAATGAGAGCTCTAGCCTGGTTCCCATATCTTATTTAATCTTAGATTTACAATGTGATCCTATAAAGACAAGTGCATTTTATTTATACATGCATTTTTACATAGTGGGGTAATTGGTTATATTGGGGAACTATCCCTCTAGGGGAATTCTTTTTAAAATGGTGTAGTCACCATAGTGAAGGACTAATTAATTCTGCCTCAGATATATGTTCATCTTCCTGAGTTTGAAAGCCTTTATGAGTTCAAAGGGGAGGCTGATGTGGGTCAGAAAGGGGCTCAAATGGAAAGAAACAATATCTTTGGATATTTTACTGGAAGAATGTATTTGAATTAAAATAAGATGTGAGTATAAAAACTAGGGTTTTTTTTTTAATGAGGGGAAGTACCCTACAATTCAATTTAAACCTACTTAGCATTGCTCATATTCAGATATCGTGACTATTTATGTTATACCTCTTCTCTGCATCTTACTTCAGCATAAGTTCATTTAGTCATGGCCAGATATAATTCATCAGCTTCTAAGCAAGTTCTATTCTCTTTAGAAAGGGACATCCAAGGAGTACTTATACTTCTGTTCCCTCAATTTCCATGAAATACCTTAAAACAATGCAATTTTCCTTTGTACAACTTAGTGTATGAAATTACTACCTTTATGACCTATTACTTTCATTGTACAGTGCTATGAATGCTGTGCCTGAATATTTTTTTCTAATGCTATTAAATGTTGCAGGGCATTTGCATTTCATAGGGAGCCAATCGGAAAGACACTGTGAATCTGCCAAGACAATCTCTCTTGCTGAAATGATCTTTCTTGTTTATACATAAGCTTCTAGTACCTTCCTACCCCCTCCACTCATTACTGTTTATAGAAATGATAGCATTGCAGTTGGTGTCACTGATTGCCCACGTTGCTGCTTCAATGAAGACAGCTGGGATTCGATTGCATGGTCTTTAAATAAAACTTAGTGGCACAAAATCAATCTCTCTCTCTCTCTTTTTTTTTTATTTTGAGGGGAGGGGGTTGTTGCTGCTAGCTGGATCATTCTCTAACACACTAATTATCTGCTTAACTTGGAGGAACTTGGGCATCAGTGATTTGTCACGTTGGCTCATTGTCTGACCTTGGCACCAAGGGATTTGTGGGTAGACAGCATAGTTAAAGTCTTCCAGACGCCATTCTCAAAATGACAGTGATAAACCCTTCCCCGTAACCCATTTTAGCAGTCTATAAGTAATTCATTGACTAGAGGCAGTGGATGTGCTGTGGTTCCAGATACTCAAAGGCTGAAGCCAGAAGATTAATTGAGACCAGGAATTCTGGGCAGTAATGTTCTCTGCCAGCCTAGTGACAGTCCTGTGTTCACAGACACCATGGGGCTGACCTGAAAATGGTGAGAAATAGAATGAGAAGTTGGTGTTGCATTTTCTAAAACTGCCCAGATGGAAAATCGAGGCTATCAATCACTTTCTTTGGTCTTTTAGCTTCCAAACTTCACTGTGAAATAGGCAGGATAGCATTCCTCTTTATAGTTACAAAAGACAGGTTAGGAAGCTAAAGCTTATCCAAGTGAATGCTTATATGCCTATGTACATTTATGTTTTTTTCTACTGAAAACATTTAGATTTATGTGTATCTATATCTATCTAAAATGTGTGTGTGTGTGTGTGTGTGTGTATTGCAGTTACCTTTAGGGAGAGATGGAAGACTTGCTTTTAATTTTATAAATGCCCATATTATGTGAATGTTTATGAAAATGTGTTCCTTTTATAATGCAAAAACACCTAGTGATATATATATGTATATAGAATGAATATCTATATATATGAATATCTATATATATATTCAGACTTTACAGTTATCTCTGCTTACAGGAGAAACTTTTGAGGATGTAAAATCTCTGTAGCATTATAGAATAAGAAAATCACTTAAAAAACCCCTTTACTCCAAAATACTCCCTTCCATTCTTTGTGGGTGAATTTTTTAAACAAAAGTTATCGCATGAAAATTATATGTTTTGTTTGTTTCTTTCCATATGCGCTTATACAATAATTTAAAATATGGACATAGATGCTCATATTAAAATATTTGGAAAATATTTTTTCCAGAAACAATCACAAGAAGCTGTTCATGGTTGTTAGCAGGAGAGAAATACTTCTGGGGCAGTGAGGAAGGACGGTTTCCTTTTGTAGCTTTGTGCTTTTGTGTGCTGTTTCTAATTTTTATACATATTGACTTTATATATACAAATCAGTTGTAGTTGGGTGGAAAATTGTAGGCCATTTGTATTTTTAACTTCTTTTTACTTATCTGTGTTAAAAATACTAACACATACATCATTTTACAAAAATATTTTCCAAATATATAAATATAAGTATTTATTTCCACATTGAGAGAAAGAGAAAGAGAACCCACAACAGACTAAGCTTCATCTGTCCCATTTTTTTCTTCACGATCTCACCAGTAAGGTGTTTCCCTTCTTTGGGAAGGAGAGAGAGGGTGGTGGAAAGGCAGAGACACTCCCTATACATTGGGAAAGGCAGAAGCTCTTCTTGTGGACCAAGAAGTAAGTGTAGAAAGGAGGACTGAAAATTTACTCTTACACCATGTAACTTTCAGAGGTACAACATTTTTAAGCATGTTGATATGTCCTTTAGTAACTTACACTTCTAACAGCCGTATAATACTCTCCTGGCTCCTTGTGACTGTGTTCTAGTTCCTTGGTCTTGTGTCTCATATGCAAAGTGGACTTCACGATAGTGCTTAGGTTTTAGGGTTGTTCTAAAAATTAAATACATTACAGTACATGAGGTTCTTAGCCTATGAAGTCCTGAGAATGTAGTTAGTACTTAGTGTTTTCTGTTCTTTTTCTTGCCCTTCATCCATCCTGATGTCATAAAATATTAAATGCATGCTGTTAGTGTATGACTTTCCCTATCTTATTCTTTCTCTTAAGTTTAAAAATGTGCACCACACAGCATCTCAGGATATATTTAAAATTTTGATTTGTATGTTTAGCTTCCCCTTATCAAGACAGGTCTTCGTTCTGGTAAAAAAGCAAGAGGGGTCTGTATCTAGCCAATTCCATTTCTGAAGATTCCTGTTTATTTCCTGAAATCTGATAATCACTGTATTCTTGACAGCATTAAGAAAAGTTATTCCATCAATAGAAATAAATGTAAATTGGTATTGGGGAATAATTTGACTATAACAGGTAATTTGGGAGGTACCTGTCTCAGTGATTTTTGATAACTGAATTTTTTGAATTAAACATACATAGTAGCACTAATTTTTTTTCTTAATAGTCCATGATGCTCGAGTTCCACTTTCTCTTGTGTTGGTAGATTATTTAGAAGATCAAGATAAGAGGCAACCAAAAGTCACATTAAATTTTAATATTACAGAATCAGTGTAACAGAAAAAAATTCTTGACGTCATCAAGACTAAAAAGATAATTTACTTCCTTTTCAAGTCCTGACAGCTGGCTCATTCAGTACATTACTGAGTTTCCATTCCTTTGAAATGTTTTTCTTATCAAATAATTTCTAGGAAACACTGAAGAGTTTTTACACATTCCACAAATCTGTGCTGTTGTTTGACATTACTACCGATGTTCTTTACTCAGAGCCACTGAGATGCAGGGGTTTTGCCATTTTCAGCCTTATAGAAAACCACACTATGTGTATTCAGGAAGAAGAGGTGTACAGTCGTGCAGAGAATGGAAATCTAAAGATGGATATTAGCTGTTACTGTCCCTAGAGTACATAGGCCATATTCTTCCGTAGGATAGCTTCCCAGTCATCTCTAATTACTAGCCTATTTCTGCATAATGGATATTCTCTTAACCCCAGAAATTAGGCTCTGTTTCTCCCAGTTCCAGAGAGACAATGAAATTATTCCTGCTCCTATTCCAAGGTCCATTGCTTTTCATATTGCAGGATGACCGAGAGTGGAGCATCCATGTTTCTTAGAGGAAACACTCCCTACCAGCACAAGATACGGTCTGGCCAGTCCTGGTCCAGAAAAAGCAATCATGGTAGTTATGGGTACATTTCTAAAAGTTGGGATTATTTCATTTTGAATAATACCAGAGGAGGAATGCTAAGTGTACAGCCCAGGTAGCTTTGCACCTTTGTGCCAACTGTCTTTCAAAGTAAATTACAATGGGCATTATTTTGGCATGCTGTTCTTGGAATGATCGCTTCTCACAAACTTTTGGGGCAAGTAAGGCAGATCTTCTAAGAATAAACATGAATTTTTAAATGAGGCTCCTAAATGTAGGGGAAAAATTTTAAATCTGCATGAACTTGCCCTGTCCAGGTGGCTCAGTTGTTTGGAGTGTCGTCCTGTACACTAAAAGGTTGCTGGTTCGATCCTGGCCAGGTCAGGGCATATTCCTAGGTTGTGGGTTTGATTCCCGGTTAGGGTGTATACTGGAGGCATCCGATCAAGGTTTCTTTCTCACATTGTTGTTTCTCTCTTTCTCTCTCCCTCCTTCTTTCTCTGATATCAGTAAATATATCATCAAGTGAGGATTAAAAAAATAAAATCTGTATGAACTTGAATCTGCTCAAAATATATCCAATTTAAATTACTAACCCACACTTAACACCTCAGATGGTCTGCTTTAATGGTTGGGTTTTTTTTTTTTTTTTTTACAGTAACAGAAAATAGGAAATTGTCTTATATTTGTATGATTAGAAAAGCTTGACAAGGCAGTCCCTCTGAAAACAAAGGAGCTTCTAGGACGAGGGGAAATTCTAATTTCTAGCCCAGTAAGCAAAAGTTACTTAACACCTTACTGTCTCCAAAATGGTATCTATCTAGTTTACAAATGCTAAGGTTCAGCTTCATTGGTGATCCTCTCACTTAAAGAGTTGAATTTGTTTAGGTTTGGAAAAGCAAAGGAATTATGGAATGTTACTTCATTTATATGTTTATTCAAGTAGCATTTACTGAGATCCACCATATGCCAAGCAATAGGCCTGGCCTACATGAACTCAGTCCTAAAAGAACTTACTATTTAATAAGGAAGATAATATGTGAACACAACAAATTCTAATTAAGGTAGTAATGGCATCTGTAGTGTGTCATTCTTAGTCTGCATTGTCATTATTCCAGAATGGACTGCTATGTTTCAAGTAGCAATAAATTCTCTCCAATATTTTTGTATTTTTTTAATCTTCTCTGATGATTACTTTTGGCTTCTGTGATGCTTGTGCTCAGTTCAAGTTCTAGTTGAGTAGATTGGTTGCTGACCTGTTATCATGACTCTCAGCTAGAAATAGTTTAGTTGTAGTTGATATTAGGCTAACTAGCCCTGGATGGGTGATCCTTGTGACACTGTTTTTCAAAATACAATATTATGGATTTTGTCATCTTAGTTGGAAATGGGTGTTCATAACATTGGAATTTAGAGGGCACTATAAAAAAAGAAGATAAAATATATATATATAAGATTGACCAAAATATTTGTGTGTTTTTTTTTCCATAAGATGACTCTAGTAGTCCTTAGATGTTTTTAAAATGATTCAATTTTTGTTAAGTTATATTCTGACAGTTGTCATATCAGCGTGCATTAAAAAAAACATGAAAATTGGTGAATTTTTGTGTAACCATTTTAATATTGAAAATGGAAGAAAATATGCAACATTTTCAGTGTATTATGTTTTATTATTTCAAGAAAGGTAAAAACACAACTGAAATGCCAAAAAAGATTTGTGCAGTGTATGAGAAGGTGGAGTGACTGATTTAATTGTCAAAAGTGGTTTGCGAAGTTCTTGCTGGAGATTTCTTGCTGGACGATGCTCCACAGTCAGACAGACCAGTGGAAATTGATAGTGATCAAGCCGAGATATTAATTGAGAGTTATCCATGTTATACCATGCTGGAGATAGCTGACGTAGTCAAAATATCCAAGTCAATAAAGTTATTAGTGAAAATGAAAAATTATCTTTTATTTTATGGAAAAATACCATATGGACTTTTTTGCCAGCCCATAGTTTATTTTTAAGGGTAATGTACAGAAGTCACCAGTTATTAACGTAACAAATACTAATACACTTAAGACTCAGAATAAACAAATGAACTTTATGCCATATGTCTTTCAGGTATTTTTAAAATAAAGAAGTCCAACCTTACTGATAAAACTAAAATCACTTGGAACTGTCCCCAGCTATATTCCAGAGAGTCTTCCTGCTTAGGTGTAACAACTATAAAGACTTGGCCAGGTGTCACTCAGTCTATGCGTTTTTATTCTTAACATGTCATATATAATATTGTTTTGGGTGTTTCTAAAATTATATAAATGGTGGAGGAGAGCAACAGGGAAAAATTGGAACAAATGTAATAGAACAATAAAAAATATATAAGTTGTCTTGAACTGTAATTATTTCTTTGTATCTTATTTTTTACTCAATTACATTTTTTTGAAATTCATCCCTATTAATACAAATATTTGAAGTTCAGACACCCGTACCTGGCACCAGGCCGTCGGCTGTAGTGGCTGAGAGCAGGAGCTGTGGTTCCAGGTTGCCTGGGTTCCACTGAACTTTGAGACTTACCAGCATGTGACCTTGTACAAGTTCCTTAACCACGCCCCACCCCCGGGACCTCAATTTCCTCATTTGTAAAAAGGTAATAACAATAGCACCTACCTTATTGGGATGTGGTAAGGAGTAAAATGAATTAATATATGGGAAGCTCTTAGAATACTGTCTGTCACTAAGTGCAATGTGTGTATGTATTATCTGTGTGTTCATTTAGGAATGTGTGCTGATGGGTAATAGGAGGAGCAGCCTTGTTTGTCTAATATTCCCTGATTTTTCTCATCCAGAATCATGCTAACTAGGAAAAAACCCTCTGTGTCCAGGGCTGGATTTCTGTCAGAGGCCATTAGGCACTGAATGAGGCAAAAAGAGAAGTAACCTGAGCTGGAGAGGTCCACGCGTCAATAGGAAACATCTTCTGACCAAGGCTGTTGCACAGTGGACTGGAGTGAACGGAATTTGCACAACTGCACAACAATTGCCTATTTGAGCGTTTGGTTTTATTCTATCAGTGAGTCCACAGGGACAACTGAGAATGGTCTGAAGTCCGTTCTGGTTTCCTTTAATTGTATGCTACACCTTCCTTTCCCTTCTCCTGGGAATTATAAATAGGTGCACTCTGTCATCTCACCTTTTGAATTGAGAGGGAGTGATTTTGGTTGAACTGGAACTAGACTAAATGTTTAAGACTAAGACAAACCCCCGGGGAGATTTAAGAGGAAAATAAGTGAAAGAGAATAGATGGAGCTGAGATTGTCCAATGACTTCAGACCTGTGTCAGCTCTGTTTCCCAAGCCACCTGATCTTTCTTAGCAGGTTCCTTGTAGCTGAGGAGAGCCAGCTTTCTCAAAAAGATGGAAGTGCATTTCAAAGGCAGACAATAAAACTGAGCTAAGGCTTTGTTCTGATTGATCTCTCTACCTCATGAAGATTTTGAGCATGTTCAAATTTCAGCAAATCTAATGAATCTTGTTGTCATTAACACAACATAGACACTAAGTAGCAAACATGAAAACCGTGCTGTAATCTTCTAACAAGAGGAGACCAATGATCACATTATGCATACGGTGTGATTCAGATATTGAATCATCATACTTGTATTTGGGTGCTAGCAACAATTGTAGGAATTGAATACATATCGGCAGGTGGAGACACTGAGGTCCAGCAAGCTATCGGCAGCTGTTTAAACCTCATGTCTGTGTAAAGTAGTTGGATCTTTGAATCAGGATTTTTAACTCTTAGTATATTTGGGATTTGGACTCTAATGGTGTAGGTTGTAATCTAGTTTTTTCATTCACTCAATGCATGACCTCGGGCAACTTTCTTAACCTCTGTGAGCCTCAAAATTCTCATCTATGATGTGGTTATAATCATCCTTACTCCATCAAAGCATTGTTTGAGGTCTAAATGAAATAGTGAAAGTGCGAAGTGGCAAAGTCTAAAAAGCATGGTACAGATACAACATATTTATTGCTGTTGTTATGTTTGATGCATTTATAACACACGACTATATCAGAGATAAAATAAAGCTCCATTTTATAGTGTCTTGAAGAGGGAGTTAGTAGGAAAAGTAAGATTTAGTAACACATAATGTATTGCTTCTTTAGAATATATCTTCCAATAGCTGTAACATCTTGTTGCATACAGTTTTTTTCTGTTCTGCGTTGTTATGATAAAGAATGCTGCTCCTATCAATAACAGAGAAACTTTTCAGTCCACATTGTGAACTGGGACAACACAATAGAGGTTAGGGTATTTTGTTGATTTAAGGTTACTTTAAACTCTTTCATTGATGACTAATAACTAGAATATTGCAAAGGGTGTGATAATGGAATCCAATATCCAGACTAACGTCCTTGATGGAGGATTGGATGACTCAAGTTCTCAGTCAATGGTGAAACAATATGTACTATATCAGGGTGTAGAGAACAAATGAACTACTTATAGGTGTAGTAACCATATTAATGAACCACAGCTTCGAATTGAAACAATTTAGCACAAACAGAAGGAAATAGAAAAGCCTACTAAGCACTAGTGATCGGATCTAGTTTAGACACAACTAGATTCCTATGTGTGCTTGGCATTGGGCTATAAGGATAAATTGACTCCCACCCCAAGGAGTTCACAGCATGGCTTGAGAGCAAAGATAAAAAACACATCTTCAAGGGTAGGTGCTAAACTAGAGGTAGGGAAAGTTTGTCTTGAAAGCCAAGAAAAATGAAAGAAGCTCCCTCTGGCGATGTGTGTGTACTCAGGGTTATCTGGGAAGGCTCCAGGGGAAGATGTCACCCCAGAGGCATGTTAAAGAATAAATAGGCAATCAACTTGCATAGAAAATGAGGAAGGGCATTTTGTGTAAAGAGGAAAACCTGCGCTAAGGCATGGGACCAAGAAAGAATGTGAGTTTCAGGCTAAATTTACGCATTTCTTCCTTCAGTTTTTCACTCATTCATCAATGGCCTACTCTTTTCCTGGTACTGTTCGAAGTGCTGGGGACTCAGTGGTGAGCCAAACAATGTCTATTTTAAGAGCTTACTTTCTAGTGCATAAGTAAAACAATACATAAATCAACAACTAACCTGCATATACTAAAATAAGTGCTGTAAAGAGATACAAATGCATTAAGGGGATAGAGAGTGAAAGGGAAAGCTTTTTGGAGAGTGCAGTTCTCTCTGAGGGAACAACTTTTTCTCTAAAGACCAAAGGAGGAGGAGGCCTGAAAAAAGAGGGAAACCTTGCTATAGCTGGAACAGTGAGTGCAAGGGTCCTGAGGCAGGTCTAGGCTTGGAATATTCAAAGAAGAGCACGACACATAGTGTGGTAGGAGTAAAGTGAGGAAAATGTAGGGAAGGAAATTGTTTATGGTCCTGTAAGCCTTTGGCAAATACTTTGGAATTTATTTTGAGGGTTATGGGAAGTCACGGAATGGTTTTGAACAGGGGTGTGATAAGCCACTTACATTTTGAATGGACCACTCTGGCTCCAGAATGAAAATAAACTGTATCAGGGAGACTATTTAGGAGGTTATTCCAGTATTTCTGGTCAGCAACTTGGAATGGAGTCATAATGTGTTAGATGGATCTGAGATATATTTTGAGGTAGAGCTGACGGGATTTGCTGATTTACTGAAAGAAGACAGGTCAAAGGAGACTCAGATAATTAGGTCTGAGCAACTAGGTGAAGAGGGATATTTTTTGTTGAGTTGGGAAACAAAGAAGGATAGCGTTGCTTTGGGGAGGATAAACTCAACTGTTATGTTTTGAATATGTCAGACTTGACATAGAATAGACTAGAGATATTGAATGGAAAGATAAAGGTCTGGAATTTAGAAGAGGCCAGGCCTGGAGATATAAATGTATGGTTCATCAGCATATAGGTAGCACTTAAAACTCCAGAATTATATTCAGTCATAAAGAGTTAGGGTTGATATGGAATTGAAGAGATATAAGGAATAAGCCTAAAATACTCCTTCTATTTAGCCATCAGGAGCTAAATCCTGTTCAAGAGACTCCAAAGGAATAGCGTGAGGAGTGGAGGAGATTTAAGCGAGTGGGATAACAGCAGTTAAGTGAAGAAAGTAGCAAGAAAGTATTACAAAAGAAAGAATAACCACCTGGGTCTCATGCTGATGAGAGGTCCGTCACATGCAGAGGCTGGATCTTTCCAGTGGGAAATGTGGAGGTTATTTGTAACCTACGGTGAGCATAGAGATATCTTTCTAGGAGTTTTGCAGTAAAATTGTGTGGAGAAATGATGGAATGTAGAATCATGGTAGCATTGTTTTTATGAAAAATGTTAATCATATGCGGATGAGAATGATTGCGTAGAAAAATGAAAGCTGTGTCAGAAAGGTCCAGGTGCTAATACTTCTCCGAAGCTCCCCCAGATTAGAGGGTAGAGCTAGATTTAGGAATGTTTGTTCTAGGCCATGGTGGCAAGAGTCCATTGGCTTGAGGTTGCAGATGACAGGGCTATAGATTTTGACTTTTTATAAATGTTTAATCTCTTAGCTTTGGGTTTTGTTTTGTTTTTGTTGCTTTTTATTTTTTTTATTTTTATTTTTTTGGTATTTCCCCTCCTATTAGCATTGGTGACTGAAGGCTGCTAATGGTTTTTGGAGCCCATGTGGTTTTCCTGTGGGGGCGCTAATGGAAGTGTCTGACTGTTCTGTCTGTGATTGAAACACGTTTATTAACACTTTAGGGAAATAGTTATCCATTGAAAAAGTGATGGCCATGTGTTTTCTGCTCTTATACGAATACACAGAAATAGCCATAAGACTACCAAAACAAGCTCCAACATGTTCAAAAAATTAGATCAAAGAGGGCCATTAGGATTTACACCCAGTGCATATAGAGTCTTAGAATGGAACTAGGTGCTCAGATACCTGATTATTTAGTGAGAATAATACCATGAATGGGGACTGGATCTGGAATCCAAAGGCTAGGATTACGGTTTTGGCTCTATTTACAGATTTACAGATTTATGTGAGTTTTGGCAAGTTTTGTGTGTTCATATAAAAACGAACATGCTAATCTTTCCCTACTTTCATCTTAGACTTATGAAGATCAAATAAGTGGCAAATATTTCATGATTAGTAATGACTTATACATATGTAATTGTTGATATGAATTGTTAAAAATAAATTTTATAAACACAGTTTCATATTACATGGCATAAATATCTTGGAAAGAGGACTGTTCACACTCCACCATCACTGGTGATGCAATGTAAGGCGGACTGATTAAAATGTGTATGTATGTACATATGTATACACACATACACACATAAATGCATATGTGTGTGTCTAGCTTTGTATACTTCAGGTTAGGATAACTTTTGAATTATCATGAATGAAACTATAGAAATTACATGTTAGCCTAGACCCCAAAATTCTTGCCACAGTGATTTCAAAAGGAGATAAGCCTCACAGCTTCACTAGTACCTTTCTCTGCGCTATAGCTGTGATTCAATCCGTGTCCCAAAAATTAGGGAAAAATTACAAATGAAAAAGGAGATAGAATGATAGAGTAGGCTGTACCATTGCACTCCATGCTAGTCACTAGATGCTTGGAAGTGGGAAGGAGGATACTGCATCTGGTCTTGGGTGTCATGCTTCCCAAGGAATATTATTATACTGCAGTACAAAGAGGAGAGGATAACCAGAATATTAACAGGATTTGAAGTCGTGGCTATATGATTAGTCAAAGGCCATAAAGATTTTTAGCGTAGAGAAGATTGCAGTAGAATATGATATTCTGTTGATCTCAAGGAAGAGAAGTAAGCTTGATGGCTCGAGTTCGAAGGCAGCTCTGGGACGAACAGTAAGTACAGTGATTGCAATTGTAGAGACCACACATCAATGTTTTGTCTGCTGATGAGTTTCTAGTTATTGTTATTATACAAGCAGATGCTTTGTGACTGTACGGATATTGCAGCAGGATGTAAACATCTTGATAGGAAGCAGAAATAGATGACCTGTGTTGTCTTTTCTAGCTCCAACACTTTGTGTCAAATCTAAGACTTCATGTGAGAAAGAGCTAGTTCATTTTCTGAGCTCTAATGAAAGGTTGGGGGAGGACACAGGAAGACAGAAATGCAAGGAATGATTGGTTGTGCTAAGCAGTAGGAAGGATTCTGAGTTTAGTTTAGAAGATGCCAAGGAATTCAGCACTTGGCATTTCAGTTCTCAAGTCCTCAGGTAAATCCCTGGGTATATGTTGTCATTTCTTTGTGCTCCAGGCGGTCAGGGCAGTGTTGTTGGTGTGTGCTTCATCCCTTCTAAGTGACAGAAAAAAACGTCAGCGTCTGGGGCTTCGTTAGATTCTTCTTTATGAAGTAAAATTTACCCTAAAATAATAAAACCCTTAAACACACGGCTATGAAGATGTGTATATATTGAATGGAAGAAGCAACAATTTAATTTATGGTCCATCTAGTTAATAAGTGTATTTGACATATCTAACAGCTAACTGTGCTCCTAGTGCAGAGTTAATGTTTTATACTTCGACTCATAGATTGATGTTGTTGGAAGGAACCTTGTAGAAATTTTAGTCCTTTACAGATGAACAGGTGAAGCTCAAGGGGGAAACTTGCTTAAAGACTCACAGTCCCAGAAATGTGACAGAACCTGGGCTCCCGCCCCCTGGTCCAGGGCATGTGCCAGCTCCCTGCGCCTCTGTTTGTTTCCTGAAGTTGTACTTCCTTTGATCAGAGTAAGATGGGTATTTTTCTATCTTTCTGGGATTAACTTAATATTACAGTATTATTACTTTTTAACTTTTGAAACCTATTATTTGTTAGAGTAATTTTTTGAAACTGACTCAGGGAAGTGTTATTAAGGAGACTTTTCCACACCTACTGATAAGTAAGAAGCAAATATTAACTAACACAGCAGCCCCCAAACTCTAGACATTCATACACCTCCTATATAATTTTGCTTTATGTGCCTTTTAAATTATTTTTTATTTAAATTAACTTATTTTAAAAAATTAACAGTCTTCATCTAGCAATTATATCTGTAAAAACACAAGTTTAACTTTCTGGGTGTTTTTTAAAATATTTATATAAATATTTCTTTATTACATTCTGGGATTTTAAAATATGAAAATAGTAATTTTACTATAACCATAATTTCTTAAGGTTTCATTTAGATGTCACCTAAAATCATTTGCATACCACTCTTTGGGAAATGCTAAAGAAGTTAAACTACTTCAACAATTTCTCTGCTAATGTAATGCATGATAGTCACTTCTTCCTCTTCAACCTTCCCATTTTACTACTAATATCTCACTAATTTCAGAAAAAGAGCATTAAATCCTACCCTCATGTGCGTGGGAGGTGTGTGTGTGTACTTTTTATCTCCCTCCCCATGGGAGTGGAGGAAGGAGGAAGGAAATAATTAAGAAACAATTTGCTACAAAATGAATGAATCAGGTTGCATTTATTCATTAACCAATGATAAGCATCCTCTAACTAGAAAAAGTGAGTAAACATACGAAATAAGAGTATTCTTTCTGTTCAAATATTAATCAGTTGTTTATAAATTCTGGGTGGAGATGTAAAGTTGTAAAGACCGTGGTGCTAGCAGAAGGTGCACGTGAACATGAGTAAACACAGAGTTGTGAATTCCGTTTTAGACTTTTGAGTCTGTCGTATGATGCTTTTATGTGATGGATGACGCTCCTATTTGGTTTTAGATGATGCTTGGGAGGGTCTATCTCATACACCTACTTTATGTGCTTGACTTCAATTTACCAGTGGAGACACCTATACAGTGTGGGGCAAAAGTAGGTTTACAGTTGTGAGTATGCAAAACACAGTTTATTCCTGTGTTACTATATTTTTTAAATACTGTATTATTTTCCATATGAACCACAGTGAACCTACTCTTGCCCCACCTTGAACTATTTGAAGGAGAGTCAAAAAGACTTGATCGCATCTGAGTCAGAATTTTTAATTTTAATAAATTCTGTTTTTCTGAAATAGGGCCTTCTAACCAGTGTGCATCCCTTCTGTCCTCCAGCCCTAAGGAGCCTTGCTATTTTACTCAAATGTGGTGCAATTGGAATGATCTAGATGTGCTATGACATGGAAAAAGCTAGGAGACAGTACTGTACAGCAGTGAAGAGCAATGCCTGTAGATTGTATAGTGCTTTAGGGTTTACAAAATACTTATGTGCATCAACTCTCTTGAGACACATAGCATTTCTGTGAGGCAAACATTATTTTGCCATATTTCAGATGAGGAAACTTCAGATCCAAGAGGTGAAGTTACCTGCATGAATTTCCATGGCTTAAAACGATTGGCAAGTGAAGATTTGCAGGTGAAGGTGTTGCATTTTTAATCCAATGAATCTTCAACTGTACTACAGACGCATTCAGAATTTCAAGTGTTCATATTCATAGATTATGACAATCCAAACACAAAGACAACACATACAAACAACTGATGTACATTATATTTCAAAGGAAGCCATTCCCAATTAAAACTCCCCGCAGGGATGTTTCCTAACCTCATTTTGCACTGCAGTATGAGATGACACAGATGTGGTCCTTGCCTTCAGGAAGCTCACAGTCTTATGGGGAAGGAGGGCGTTACATATGCAAACGCCTTAATACTAAGCAGCCTGGGATATGTGTTATAAGGTGGGTATCGACCAAATTCTATGGAGGAATAAGAGAGAAAGAGGTTAAATTGAAATGAAGAAGAAATCAGAGAAAAGATTATGGGGGAATGTAGTTATATTAATGATTTTTTTTTTTTGGTAGCTTGGTATAATTTCACAAAGAAAGCACACCCATGTAACCATCATGAAGGTAAGAAACAGAACATTACCAGCACCTGGGTGGCTCATTTCAGTTACTATGATTCCCAAGAGCAGCAATTGTCTTGCTCTGACACTACAGATTAGTTTGCCTGTTTTAAAACTTTAAATGAATTGATACAGTGTATGCTCTTTTATGTCCGGATGCTTGGTCCAATGTTGTGTTTGTGAGATCTCTCCATATTGTTGCATGTAGTTGTAGTTGCAATTTGTTCATTTTTGTTGCGGTACATATAGCATTCATTCATTATCTATTCTACTGTCGAAGGTCATGTGGGTTGTTTCCAGTTTGTGGTCATTACAAATACTGCTACTATGAACTGTCTTCTACCTGTCTCTTTGTATGCATTTCTCTTGGAATAGTCCTAGGAGTGGATTTTCTGAGTCATGGAATATGCTTATACTAACCTAGCTTTTGATGAGGAAAAACAAGGATGGCAAAGACTGCTAAAAGAGGAGGAATCGTTCACAATGACCCATGGTGCACTGCAGGGAGAATTCAGAGAGTGATGAGCAGTTTGGGTGCCATAAATATACCGTGTATATACTGTGTGTGAGAGCTCTGGTAGAATATAGATTTGGAGAGAGAGAAAGGAAAAAGGGAAAAATTTTGGAGAAACCCTGAGCTATTTTACAGAAAGATAATTGTATAAGTTAGAAAGGCATTTATCTGAAAGTATAGAAGACTTCAAAGACTTCAGTTAAGTGTCTCAATCAACTGGATTGACTTTTCTCAAGTACTAAGAAGTCTGGAAGTAGGCATTTCGTTGGATTTCATGCAAAACACAATAAAGCCATCCAGGATCTAGGAGCTGTGTTTGCACTGTGGCATCTTTAGCATGTTGCCATCCATCTTCTCACTTGCTACTTTATCATTTCAAGATAGTTGCTGTAGCTCCAGATATCAAGGCTAAACTCAAAGCAAATGGTGAGAGAGTGATGCCAGCCACATCAATTCTTTTATCAGGGGAGTAAGGGTTTCTCAAACATCTCCCGAACTCTTCCTCCCAAGGCTCACTAGCAAAAAGTGGGTGACCCCTAGCTGAAAGTGAGACTGGGAATTAGGTCAAAATATTATTAAGATTGGCTTATATTAATTACAACCCATTGGGTCTAAGCATATCGTTGCTCTGAAGTACGCTGGAACTCTCTCAGTAAAGAAGAAAAAGAAATGGATATTAGATAAGCAATTAAATGGGCCGCACATAGCAATGATGGTCTCAGAGTGGAGAACAGGTTAGGAGAAAGGGTTTTAGGTCATGTGTAATTTTACATCCACATAAAAAAATTGAAAATTTTTATAGAGAAAATTAACATAGCATTTGATTTGATTATTTAAAACATCTCCAAGGCCTTTCATTAGTACTGTTGTTTTTATTATTTATTTAGGGAGATGAAGAGGTAGAAAATTATCAGATAATATCTTAGCTTGTCCTAAAAAATTATCAGTTACATAAAATGGCTTTTTACCAGCTTTTCTCTAATAAAGTGAAACCAAAGGCAGGCGGGCATTGTGAGTGCTGCAATTACAGGCAGAGTGGTGTAAAGAGATTTCTATGATGCATAAATTAAAGCTTCCCATCATGAGGCTAACAGATCCAAAATAGCCCCAACTGGGTCCTTCATGTGACTTTATTTCTATCTCTAACCTGCAGTTGTTGAGTTCTGGCATTTGTCATGAAATCAGTTAGTGCACAGGAGGACAGAGCTTTGATTCAGATGTTTTCAAAAACTCATGTGTATTGCTTGTAAAGGAAGAAGAATGGTTATATGAAGTTCCTTTTGTTATAAGCAAGTCTTAGAAATCAGATCAGTCTATGAATTCAGTTTCCTCAAAATTTATTCCTTGCCAAGAGCAAAATAAGGTTCCCAAAACATACATCTATCTCAGGCGATTGTTCATTATTTTGTTGGGTGATATGGTGGCATTATTAATTTAGGAAGCGTTAGTGGTTTCTCTGTTGGGTGGAGCTAAAGAAATAGAACTGAATCACAGCTGTGTCGTCCCCAGTGTGACAGTGGTACAGGCAGAGCTACCGGCCGGAGAGGCTTTTATTTCATGCCGCGTGATGAATGTCTGTCCCACCCAACTGGTTCTAGGCATGCACGCAGGCCTGGTGTTCCTGAATTCTCCAGAAATTAACAACAACAACAAAAATCCCAGAGAGGCAGGCAATCCAGATATTTTAGGTAAAAATCTCATAATTTTCATAACTTTGGCATCTTAAATTAAAACAAAAATCACACCTGTAAGCACTGCCATAGCTCCTGTTCCTTTTAAGGTAATTTTGGTCCCAAGTGAAGGAGGCTTTGGTGTTTTGTCAATGGCATCTTTAGCTGTTTTACCCATATCAGTCTAACATTTTTAAAATACAAATTAATTTTTTTTCCACTGCTGTACTCCTCAGTGGCTTCCTTTTTCACCAAAAATAAAATAAAAGTGCCTAATACAGCTGTTAAGACCCTGAATGATGTTCTGTGCCTACCTGTGCAACCTCACTTTATCCAGTTTTTCCCCATGCTCACTATTTCTCAGACACGTTGCTCTTTTAGTTCCTAGGAAATACCAAATTTTTTCTGCATTAGAGGTTTATAATTTTTTATTCCCTCCCCCGGAATAATCCCCCATGCAGCCTGTGCCTACTCTTTGTTTAGATGGCTTATTTTTTCATCTAGGGATTTTCTCAAGCAATAAGTTCTTCAAGAGGCTTCCACTGATCATCTAATCTCAACTATCCTCCAAGTTACTCTATTTATCATAGGAACCTCTTTTTTCCCCTCACACCTTACACTGACGGCAGTTTGAAATTTTTTTAAAAATATTTTGTTCATATATTAATTTTCTGTCTCACTCATTTGGTTTTAAACTCTCTGAGACTAGGGAACATGTCTATCTTGATCACTGGTATGGCTTCAGTGTCTAACACAGTAGACGTTCAATAAATGCGGATGAATGGATCATTGCCTCAGAGGACTTGAAAGATTTGTGGGATTCCTAGTTGAATTCTTTGGACCTAGATCTTCTAGAGTAGTGTTTCTCAAATTTAGGTAAGATAGTCACCTCTATTAATGAAAAACTGCATTAATGGCCATCCAGTGCAATTTAAGTTTTTTTTTTTGTATTACATATTATAAGCATGCATTTATACAGATAAACTCTTGTTTATAGCTCTTACAAAATTACAAAAATATAAAATTTACAAGTTTTGTTATAAACAAATCTATACAAAAGCAGTTCAATTAAATTAATAATATTCGTTTAATGTTTTAGGTGATGTTTTGATGACAAAAAATTGCCTCAGTTCAGCTGCAGTTCTAGAGTTAATGTTTCTCTGCTTTCATTTTGATAATACTTATGCAGAGAATACTGATTCACCTAAGTATATTGAACAGAATTAATAATTTCTTGGTTTTCTTTGTTAATTGAAAGTATTTTAGCTGATACTTAGTCAAATCTCTGCCTGCTAGATATCCTAAAATGTTAAATTTGATTGCATGTCACTCCACATTTGTTTTTTCCACTTGAAGATAAAATTTAGTGAGGCAATATTACTGAAAACTACAGTAAAGTTTTATGTGAACTAGTTACTGGAATGAGGAACAGAAACACTTTTCATTACACATTTGTTCTTTATTCTTACTATGAATAGTTGTTGCAATAATGTATGCCCAGAGCTGGGATTTCTTTCTTTCTTTTTTTTATGTTGTGATTTATTTATTTTTTAAATATATTTTTATTGATTATGCTATTACAGTCATCCCAGTTTTTTCCTTTTTTCCCTCCTCCACCAGGTACCCCCCATGCCCCCTGACAGCCCCCCCTTAGTTCACGTCCATGGGTCATGCATATAAGTCCTTTGGCTACTCCCTTATTTTGTTGTTAACATTCGCCTGTCTACTCTGTACCTACCAATCTGTTCTTCTTAATCCTTGTATCTTTTCCCCTATTCTTCCCCTTCCCCCTGCCAACTGATAACCCTCCAAATGATCTCCATATCCATGATTCTGTTTCTGTTCTGCTTGTTTGCTTAGTTTGTTTTTTAGGTTCAGTTTTGATAGTTGTGGATTTATTGTTGTTTTAATGTTCATAGTTTTGATCTTTTTTCTTAAATTAGTTCCTTTAATATTTCATATAATGGCTTGGTGATGATGAACTCCTTTGGCTTTACCTTGTCTGGGAAGCACTTTATCTGCCCTTCCATTCTAAATGATAGCTTTGCTGGACAGAGTAACCTAGCTTGTAGGTCCTTGCTTTTCATCACTTCGAATACTTCTTGCAAGTCCCTTCTAGACTGCAAAGTTTCTTTTGAGAAATCAGCTGACAGTCTTATGGGAACTCCTTTGTAGGTAACTCTGCTTTTCTCTTGCTTCTTTTAAGATTCTCTTTTTATCTTTTAACCATTGGCATTTTGATTATTAGAGCTGGGATTTCTGTAATACATCTACCAGCAAGATAAAATTCTTACTTCACAGACCCAAGTACTTTTGAGTTTTTAAAAGTCATATAATTTCTCTATTTTCCTCTATTTAAACTAGCACAGCAGTTATTTATTGAAACATTTCCTACACCATCCCTTCCCTAACATGAGAAACAGTGTATTAGAAAATCCAACTCTGTTTCCACTCCCAGAAGCCGAGGCATTGACAGTGGAAGGTGAGGTTCTAGACCAGTCTTGAAACACAGGCTTAAAATAAAAAACATAGGTAAGAAGATGAACTTTTTCTAGTAAGTACATTGATGTCTTTGAGCTGAGCTCTGGTCTGGGGAAGGGCCAATCACTCTGGGGACACCATACATACAGTTTGCTGGAGGTGTGTTTTAGGACATGCCATTCACATAAATACAGTCAGTATGAATACGGTCCCCTGGAGCTGTGTGATGTGGTCTGTCATTCAGCAGTGAGAGAGTGCATAACCATTCTCCCACCTCGGTATCTAGGAGATATGACTGTCCTCTCCTACTACCCAGAGAAACCCGTAATTTTCCCATTCTAGCTCTCACAGCCAACCACACCCACTCCGTCATTTTAAAGTCCCTCTCCCAGAGACGTTCACATTCTAAAAGTTAACTCCTCTCTACAACAAATATTTCCCATCATAGAGTGATGAGGCCAGAACAACAGGCTGTATTTTGCTTTTTGCGGGTGCAGTGTAAGAGGTGGTCAGCATTAGTTATACTTTTATCATATGTAAGCCCGAATTGAAAGGTCTCTGTGGTGTTTCAGATTCTATATTCATAGTAGGTTCTAGAGCATTTCTTAGAACAATAAAAACAGATGGCTCTTTTTTTTTTTTTAGGGGATGCAGTGATCTTTAGATTAAAAGAGCATCTGATGGTGGGGTGTGTTTTTGCATGGGGATCATCAGACTTTGCACGTCAGTGGTGGTAGCAGAGAGAGCTCACTTGGGGACACGCTTGCTCTCACAGCATCTGTTCTCCCCAAGATGCCCTTCATCTCCGATTCGACAAGAACAAAATAGTTTGCCATCTCCTCTGCTTCACTGGGCCACCTGTGGGTGTTCTTCGTTTCTAGTAGGGATACAATCAGTTCTCCAATCTTCTAGGCTCAAATTCTTGGATTTACCTCTAACACTTGACTTCATTTTTCTTTGACATTGACAAATCATATATGATTAATACCTTTTTCTACAGTGTATATTATGCTACAAGTGACTTCTTAAGACTGTGATGTCTCTCCTATACAGTAAAAAGGCCAAAGCCGTCAGCCTGGCCTTACTCATAACTTAGCCTTCCAGCAGTTCTCTTTCCTTACTGCTGTCCAGGAGAGCCTGCGTGGTGGCTGTAAGGGTGTCTTCTTGGCCTCTTCCACATACAAAACTAATTGCTTCTCTTGGCTGCCCTGTGTGTTATATATGATATAAATATATACATAAAAACATTGTCTCCTTTAATCCAGATACTGTCCTTCACTCAAGCTACGCCTCAACCACATTTCTGCTTATTGGCAGTCGACACTAGAATGATTGTTCCTCGGTATGGATTCTTCTTCTTATTTACATACACAGCTTATTACACTAATTCATCCCTGTATTAGGAGTCATTTTCCCCTTCTATTAGTTGTGTTTGTTAATTGAACTGATGTTACTAGATACTTATTTGTGCATTACCTCATTTAGAATCTTAAGGAGATAGAACATCAAACATACTCTACCCGTGAAGAGTTCACAGTCTGGTAAGAAGAGTAAGTTTTCACATGTAGCCATTATATAAAGTTTTTCTGTTTTGTTTTGTTTCTAATGGCAAGCAAGTTATATATAAAGGGCAGTAGGAGTTTAGAGAACAGGAGATTACAACTAGTGGTGGTATGTGATTCCCCATGAAGGAGGCAGCATGGAGACATGGGCAGCTTTTAGTTAGGCACAAAGGGAGTCTTCTTAGAGGAGGAAAAATGAGAGCCGAGGCACAAAGGGGCTGTCTGGGAGGGAGGCAGAGGACAGCTGGGTGCAGAGGAAGGCAGGACTGCAGGTTTGTGGCCAAGTGTTGCTTGTAAAGATGAGAAAGTAGTAGGAGATGAGAATGGAAACATAGATTGGAGGCAGGTTGTAGGTTGTACAATGCTATAAATTCTATCCAACAGTATTTAGACTTTATTCTTTAGACAATGGAAAGTTGAAAGCTTTGAACATGAAAATGAGTCATCCAGTGCTTTACCACGCACATTTTGTTAGATGCTACTCATTTGAGGAAACCATAGCATGTGAATAATAAAGAATTTATTAAGCTCTTTCACATTATCTCACTATTATCCTCTTAGTAGCTTTTGAAAATTATATCAGCATCCATTTCTTTGACTGCTGAGGGGAGTAAGCCTCACAAAATTTAAAGAGTCTGCACAAAGTCACACAGCTGAAAGGCACAGTCAGGGACTAACTTAACTGTGTCTCCAGATTCACACTCCATCCTTTTCAGCATGGCACCTCTCCTCTCCTCAGTTGAATTTTTAGTTTTCCAATAAAAGCTTAGATTCTTATTTAATAGAAGTAGTTTAAATAATATGTACATATGTTTATATATATTATTTTTCACATGAATTTTGGTTAGTTCCTTTTAGACACTAAAACACTATGGATGTAATTTCTTCTATGATTGAGGTTCAAGATCCCGATTTGTTAACTCATAATGATCACTATAATGAGGTGCAGCATCCTCACCATTATCAGGGGTGCTGAGGTTGGTCTGTGAAAATGACAAAGTATTACGCTCCTGGGCCCAAAAGAATGCATTAGTGGCAATGTCTAAAGTCATACTACCTTCTTCAGCTGGCCTCTCTGGCCCTTCATATTGGGCAAATAAAAATTTGCTCAGCATGCCTTAAGAATTGTTTTCTTGGTCTCTAAGTATAGACTCTGGGAGGAATTGAACGACATCATGGTGTAGTGGTAAGAATGCTTTTGACTTGAGTTTAAGGAACATAGGACTACGCATGGTTTAAACACCAAGGAAATTATCTGGCTCATTTTGCTGAAAAAAAATCCAGAAGTAGATCAGACTTCAGGGTTGGTCGGTTAAGTGGTATAACTTTCTCATCAAGAACTTGATTTCTCTTTTTTTGCTCAGCCTTCTACAGTGTCACTGGCTTCATTCTTAGGCGGGTGCCACCTATGGCCATAGGTAGGATACTCCCTGAAACAAACTGGGGAGTACATTTTGGGGGACAGTTTGGGTATCACCAAATAAAAACATTTAGAAATCTCTGGCCAGAAAATTGTCATTCATTAAGTGGTATAGACTTAATTTACCTTCAATGGATGCAGTGGGTAGGATTACCTTGACTGATACAGATTAACTAAGATTTACCCCTAGAGCTGGGAGATAGCAGTAAAACCTAGCAAAACAAAAGGACTGCTGTTCAGTGCTTACTGAAAAGAAAAACTAGCATCTTGTATATATCAGGACAAATGATACTTTTCACTCATTCCAGCCATTTACGCTTTTTCCAAAATTCAAAGAGTCTTTAAAAAATTTACGTCAACATACCTTTAAATGAAATTTATTTTGGAGACTCCTGATGGAGTCATTATTTAGCAAGCCCTAGAGGCTTTTGAAGTAAAATTTCTGTCATATACCGTATTCTGAGCTAGACATGCAGTGAGTGGAAAATTTCATCTGTCAGCATTACAGTTACTTCATTCGGAGGGAGGATAAATTCAGCATGTTTTTTCAGAAATATAAATTAAGCACATGAAGCATTAAACAGTGCTACTCTCTTCCCTGCTTCCCTGGTTATATCTAACCAGTTATAATGTAATCTCCCTTGATTTACTTTTAAGTGGATATTGGAGTAATTAATCTGTTTTAGCACAACATGTTGACAAAGAAAACACTTTGATCAATCAATAGCAATTGAAAATGTCAAAAGATAATGCAGTTAAGCTGCTTTGGATTCCCTTCTAAATTTCAAAATGTACTGAGCTATCTTTTTGAACGTAGAGTAATAAATGGCATAAGACTCTCCATGACCTCATTGTGCCCCACATTACTCATGACTGGGGCTCTGGGCTAGAACTTTTTATGGTGAAGTTGAGGGAGAGTTGAAAGATCTCTTAATGTTTCCCCATTGTGAGATACCTATGTTCTGCATTTAGTAATTCCTCCACTCAATTAGCATCTTTATTTGTGAAATGCCTTCTTCTATTTTGTCTGTACTTAGTAGCACCATTGGCTTCAGTATCCCCTTAGAAGACGGGACCACCTTCTCTATTCATCAGCAGGCTCTTTGTCCCACTGGCAAGCACAGTAATCATATGTCTTTTTCTGCAATGAATGACTTCCTAAAATTAGCCATAGGCTGTCATATTGACATTCAATACTTTAATTGTATCTACAGGAGAATGGATGGAATTTAACATTGAGATTTGAAGAGATTATACCATCTGGAATGTTAGGCGCTCATAGTCCTCCTTTTATGGGAGAAAGAGTGGACTTTAGGGGCAAGGGTGAGAAGAATGATGCAGTTTCTTTGCAGTCTCATGATTATTTCTTTTCTCTTTATTCTGCCTTTATCATCATCAACAGTTAGCACTGAAGTTTTTTCAACTGAGTTGTCATCAGATTCTTTGATTCCCATTCTTTATCCTCACCCCCATCAGTACCAGAGTACTGACGTCCTCTTTGCTATTATTTTTATACCATCTGCATGACAACCCAGAAAATCCTTCTCCCGTCTTGTTTCTAATCCAAATTCTGTCTTTTAAGCCCAGGCTGGCTCAGAGCTATGCCACGCACTCTTTCCTAATACTCTAATGATAATAAATTCCTGAGCATATATGCTATAGTCTTCAGGGTCTTCACTACCCACAACTTTTATTCTTTAGCCTAGCCCATCTTGCTCTTTTTGTAAGCATTTTGCACCTTAAGATTCTGGAAGATGGGGAATATAATTTAAAATTTTCAATCCCCAGCACTGGATACACAGGGCATGCTCAGTTAAAATGGACTGAATGAACCAGGTAGCATTATTATGAACATGCTTTTGTTTAACCAGGCCAGATAGACCAGATGAATAGATTGATTCTGTTATTCTCCCCATTTTGCATCCAGTGCTGAGTGACAAGGAATGTTTTTATTTGTTTTGGCGTATTGGTGGAAGACAGAAGAGTTTATAGACTTTAAAAAAATTATTATTTTTTTTTTGTGTGTGAAAAACTATGTCATGCTTGAAGTCTCCCAGGGTTTTTTCAGTTGGATAACTGATTAAAGATGTTGACTAAGTCTGTGCTACTGACTCCATGTGACTTTATGGGATCACATATTACAATAATATCTGATCCAGACGGAGACTGGGACTTTGGCCAGGCGGACACCTGCTCTGCTCAGGGACCCATCCTGCTGCTCTGTCTCTTGAGGTAGCTGCTGCTGGCTGGCCAAAAGTGTGATGGAGTCTCCTGGGGCCTTGAAAGACACTTGGAAGTGGGAGCATTCCATTTATTTATTTGTAAAAGTAATTCCCTTCATTTTAAGGAGAAGGGGAAAGGCTCAGGCATACTGCTCTTTCAAAAGAGAATACATTGTCTTTATCCAGCGCAAGAGGAAATGGAAGGAGAGCAGAACTGAACTTCAGAGAACACCCAGGTGTTTGACTGTGCTTTACACGCAGCGCACCTCTTTTAGGCTTCTGTCTTTTGATCAATGTGCACAGCTAGGGCTTTATTCTGTTTTATAATGTCTGTTTTACAGAAAAGTGGGCTGAGCAGGTTCAGAAGAGAAGAATTTGTAGTAAGAATAAAGATACATAGCATAACATCAAGACAATGCCACTGAACTATTGCAAGCTTATAGGAATATGAGAACATGTTTCTTTGGAGATTATTCAAGTTAACACTCCTACTGAAAAAGTGACTTTATTCTGAAGAGCAACTCAATAAATACTCTGATATTAGTGGAAAGCATATATATTTCTTAGTTTTATAAATTTTCTTTTTCTTTCAGCATTCACTTCAATTGCTTCAAGTATGCTGTCATACAACCTAGTATTTGAAAATTTTGCCTCAACACAGGAAAACTGAAAATCATTCATATACAATAAAGATATATGACAAGTGCATTGAATAATCTCTTTGAAAAGTTTTATTTAGGAAGTAGTGATGGATGTCGGGATTTATAAAACAAAATCTGTGCACTTATATAATACTTTACTTTTACACAGAACTTTAACATTTTTTTATCCTTGCCCAAGGTCATGCTTATTGATTTTAATGAGAGAGGAGAAGAGAGAGAGCAAGAGAGGGAGAAAAGCATTGATCAGTTGCTTCTCACACATGCCCCGACAGGGGACCGAATCAGATAAGTTTTTTTCATTTGACTCCAAAAGACTATTATGGGACAGGGAAATGTAGTGTTAGAGTGCATAGTTTGGAGTGAGGTCCAGGTTTGGGTTCAAATCTTAGCTTTATCATTGCCTGCAAGGCTATAGGTAAATTACTTAAGTTAACAAGACAGGTTTCTTATAGGTAAAATTGAGATAACAATAGTACCTACTTCTTGGATTGTTGTGATAACTAAGGGAGATAAACATGGTACTTGGAAAATAGTAAGCGTTCAATATACATTTTCTATTATAGGTTAGGTAGAGCAAAGATGTTAGGTTAAAAAGGTCAAAAGACTGCTCCAAATCAGGGTGCTGCAATGGGACTAGGTCTCAGGCTTACTGCCTACAAAGGCTATTTTAATTCTATCAGTTCTTTGCAGAGGTAAATATAGAATTTTGGCTTACATTTTTCAAAAGCCAGTGGTATAAAAATGTTACCTATGGATGCCCATGTGCAAAAGCAATCGGGAATTGAATAGGGTATCTAATTAAATAATATAAAATACAATCACTTAGTTTTTGATTAGGAAGCACCAAAATGTCTGTGGGATCTTTTCTGTCATGAACTTGAAAGATAATTGATCAAATGGCATGTGAAACTATTAACATCAATATGTGGCTTCAAGTGAAGTTAATTTTTAATTATCTATGCTCAGTTGTCTACTATTAATAATTCTAAGCTAATTTTTCACACTATATAAAATTACCTAGCATATACTTCTAAGCCAGTCTTGACTCTCCCCTGTTCTCTGCCCCCATCCTCCATCTGAATAGCTGTCATACTTGTAGGGACTTGAAATACAGTATAATTGAGTCTAATGTTTAAAAATAAACATAATTGTGTTACATAATCATTGGAAATAAATTATCTTGAATAGTGGTAGTAATTTCAGCTATTCTTTCATTGTTTCTACTTGCTCTTCATCTCTGTTAATACACATAACTAAAATTGCCTGTAAACTAGACTGCAATAGTATTGTCTTCGTTATTTGGGAAACTCCGAGCCAGATAGGTTCTGTTTGTGTTTCCAGATCTCTCTACACTCTCCTCTTTCTGCTTTATACCTGGGAGGCTAACCTGTGTGAATTCTTCCAGGGGCTTCTATATACAATGGCCGCCTATTGGGTTTGCCCAGTGGGGAAACTTGTCAGGAGGTAGAAGGGAGAGAGAGTGAAATCAGAGTATTTCTTCTTCTTCTTCTTCCTTTCTATGAAGCCGTCTCTAGCTAGCCGTGACAGAACATCACTACTTGTTTCTAGGTAGCCTGCTTTGCACAACATTCTCTCCTGGGTTTGAGTAATCCCTCTCTCTTCTTACCCCTTTGAGCTAGTGCAGCTCTGCTGATATTAGCCCTGGGTTCCTGGGTTCTCCTTGTCGTTTCCCTACACCTTGCTCTCCTTTCTGTAATTAGTCCTCCTGAAAGTAAAACCGTCTCAAATTGAGTCCAAAAAAAGAATCAGAAATATGTTTCTTTTTGGAATCTAGTCTGATACCAGCCTCAGTAATTCAAAAGCCTTTATTGGACACTTGCTTATGTAAGACTCCAATCATGTTACTCTTCTGTTCAGGAGTCATTCAGTGGCTCCCTATTGCTTTCAGAATAAGGTCAGTGGCATCTACACAAGTTGCATCTTTTATAAGGGCATCATTTAACTTGTCAGCCTTCTGTGGCCTGATCATTTGGATTAAAGATGAAGGGGAAAAGGTCTTTTCGGGGTGCAGGTCGAAGCTCAGTAACAACCCATTCTTAATCCTCACTTATTTTGAGGGAGAACAGGTCATTGATATAGGGTTCTCTAGCAGCAGGCTCAAGGAGCATCATGTTTTACAAGCCAAAGACTTGGATTTGGATCGATTTAGTGTTTTGCTCTGTTTTCATTTATAAAACCAATGGTTGAAAGTTACACTAATTCAAATTGTATTCAATAGCATTTCTTTAGTTACAGATGCAGAATCTCAATTTGAATTTATTTAAGTAAAGAGAGAATTTTTAGAAAAATTCTCTCAATTTTTCTCTTTTTTGTAGTTCACAAAAAAGAACTACATGGATGAAGTTAGGTATGGGATTTCAAAGACTGGGCAAGGGACTTGAGCCCTCAGAACATTTTGCCACTCCTCCTACTCTCTCTGTTGGCTTTGTTTTTGTCCCCTCCCACATCACATGCTCTTTGGGTATGGCTGCAGACTGTTGCTGCAGTGCGTCCAGAAAAAGAAAAAAAGATGGTAGTTTTCTACATCCATTTCAGTAAATGAAAATACAAGAAAGGGATATCATCTTCAATCATACTCCTGCCCATGAATTAGTCACTGTGACAGAAAAAATAGAGTGCTATGATTGGCCAGATCTGGGATATGTGCCTAGTACAGTGTCTTCAGAG
The DNA here is from genome assembly GCF_021234165.1 of Pteronotus mesoamericanus. Classification (NCBI taxonomy): domain Eukaryota; kingdom Metazoa; phylum Chordata; class Mammalia; order Chiroptera; family Mormoopidae; genus Pteronotus; species Pteronotus mesoamericanus. The sequence goes on along the minus strand of NW_026555265.1, from coordinate 6,409,228 downwards.
GCCAGTATCCTATTATTGGAAGCTTAATCACCTGCCCCTGAATGGGGTGGATGTTGCTATTGAAGTAGAGGAAGGCATTCTGAGCTGACAAAAACAACAGATGTCCAATGCACAAAGGGAAACTAATTTTTAAAGTTTTAATTTCTACATAATTAAACAAAGCCTGTTTTACCTTACTGCAATTATATTCACTCAAAAATGTTGATTGGGTACTTTTTACATGCCAGATTATAAAAAGATAACTAAGACATGTTCCCTACCCTTAAAAATAAGCTTTTAATCATGTACCCTATGTATTAGCTGGGTTTGCTTCCATGTGCTGGGTAACAAACAACCACAAACCTCGGCGGCTTATGGCAGTCCATCTTTAGTTCATACTTGCATTCCATGCATGCTGCATGTTACGAGGCCTGGAGTCAGCATAGCTCCATGGATCCTTTCATTAAGGAACCTGTGCTGAAAGAGTGACCCCTATTGGAGGGCAAGAACAAGAAAGCTTGAGCCAAACCACACTTTATGTTGAAATCTACTTAACCTGGTCTAGCAAATATCTGCTTACAGCTCTTTTAGCCATTTATGTCATGTGGGCAGGCCCAAAATCAATGAGGTAGGAATGTATGACAAGTCACATGGCAGTGGGTAGAGATGTGTAATCCCGTTATAGAGAGGGAAAAAATGACTGAGGACAATAACACAAACCACTTTACAAAGCAATATTGTTTTCACTCGTACTCATTGGTATACATTTGAAATAATGACACATTGGTAAATAATAATTACCATCACTTTGCTTTAGGGTAGATGGGGTTTAGATAGATTGTAGTCAGCCTACCTAATATCACTTCTGCAATTAGTTTCCTGGATTCATCACCCATGTATGCAGGCCTTGATTACTGCTATGTGTTTGGTTCCCCTATAGTAATCACCTACTCATGATAAAGGATTTCAAGTAATGTCAGCTGGTCTAGAAAACCTGTTGGAAATAGGCATGGAAATTAATCAGTAAAAGCATTCATCACTCAGTCTCAGGCATTCCTAAAGTTAGGAAGACCTCTGCAGTTTGGAGGATGAGGTGTGGCTGAAAATTCATTTTTTAAAAGATTTTATTTATTTAATTTTAGAGAGGGGAAGCGACAGAGAAAGAGAGGGAGAGAAACATCAATGTGTGGTTGCCTCTCGCATGCCCCCTGTTGGGGATCTGGCCCACAACCCAGGCATATGCCCTCACTGGGAATTGAACCGGCAACCCTTTGGTTCGCAGTCTGGCACTCAATCCACTGAGCCACACCAGCCAGGGCTGAAAATTTATCTTTCATGCTAAGTTTCAGTTGGTTCAAAAATGTACTCTGTGTCCTCGGTGTCTCCTGTTCAAACAAATGTTTATTAATTTATTGAACACATTCAAAGAGTTAGGTTTATAAAGATGAGTAAACTCATGTACACTGTACTCAAAAAAGTCACAGTAAATGGAGTGAAAAACATGTAGATAATAAACTTTTTTTCATGTACAGAAGTAGCATTAAAGGGAAAATAAATCTCTCTGGAGTGTGGCATGAGCAGGCAGGCATAGAAGTAGGGAGAAACCGCCCAGGACAGGAGATACTTGAGCAGAATTGTGAGCACCGAATAGGAATTATTTAGGTAGAAACTGAATGTATGCCTAGGAAGTACCAAGTAGCAGGAATGGCAAATACAAACTTAAAATCAGGGAGACATAGACTTTTTTGGTTTTGTTTTTAAATACCCTTGGTAGGAATGAAAGACATGTCTCGGAAGGACGTGAGGAAACGGGACTGAGGAGCCCAACAGATGAGAGAACAAGAAAGTTTGAGGAAATGAGAACACCTTCCTTCCGGGAGGAAAGAGAGTGTTAATTATTCTTCCTCTCCTTCTTGTCTTTCCTCTTGGGAACAGCTGGATGTTCTTTGGGAATTTTAGGCTATTGGCCTTTGGAAAGTTCCTAGGAGATACTTAGTTTTGTTTTGGAGGCCCTTGAGCTTTGGGCTTTTGAGGACCTTTGGACACTAGGCAATGGCAGAAATCAGAGGGAGAAGAAGCCAAGTAACAGCATGGAATGGCGCCCGGGTTCCACCTGAAGGAGAAAGTTGTTATCGAAGGGAACGTTCTGTCTCGTTCTCACTGCTGGAGCCAACACAGTGGGGTAGCAAGAGAGCGGTGGTGGGCGGGCCATCCCAGCACAGGCAACAAAGGGTGCGATGTCCTGGAAGATCTAACAACCCTGGTAAAGCCAAACAAAAATCCATGTGCCTTTTATTATCAGCATCTGCAGGCAAACCTAAATGGTGTCGGAGATACCATGCTACTGTTATGAAGTTTGCTGCAGTTGCTTACTGTTGAATTTTCAGACTATATATAAGCTTCAAGTTAGCATATTTAAAAATCACTTGTCCTTTAAAACACTGCATTCTACATGGGCACGCATTTGGAGACCTCTCAGGAACACGGTCAGCCCCAGACACAGGCGCGCCCAGCGCTCCCACGGCCATTTCAAGTGAGCAAGTGACGGCTCAGGACATAGCAGCCGCTTTGGGCGCAGTCTGTGCCTACATGGTCCTGGGTTTGGGGAGTACATTTGAAATAAATAATAGCGACACAGGGCTTGTAACGGTGAATAAAAACTGGAGTTACTGCAGTTCTGTGACCACTTGGAGAGGTTTTGTGTCCAAAATTTAGAAGAGTGACCTAAATTGCAAAACACGGTATACATTTTTCCCTTTTCTAAGTTACATGAATGTGATTATTTTATTTTCTATTATTGTATTATTTTTATATTGTTACTGGCTTGACTGTACATAGGGGTCCACAGAATAATTTTTTGCCATTTGCATTTTTTCTCTTATTGCTACTAAAAATAATTGTGTGACATATGGAGGGAAATTTTTAGAAAGTCTGCTCTGGGTGTCAAATGTACTAGTTGTGTGCCTGGTTCCTGAAGCCAGGAGCACCGGCAGGGTCTCAGGGCACGCTCTGTCCCAGGCGGAGACTGCACCTGCGCGAAGTGTCCCCCGTGGAGCCTGTCTTTGCAGCCCGAGCGAGGCCTTAGTGGGGCCTTGCGTCCTTGCCAGGCACGGTTCCTAGAACCAGCACTGTGACAGTGAGCACGTCTGAGAGCTGTGCATTTTAGTCGGGAGAAAGTGAAAATAGTCATGTAAAGTAATATACTTTAAATTAGAACACCAAATCAAACGGTACGGGGTGTGAGAAGTGGTGGAGTGAAGGTGGCTGAGAAGGGGGCCAGGCAAGGTTTGGGGAGCTGCGCTATTGGACGAGAAGCCCGCAGAGGGAACTCTGGGGAAGAGCTGTCTGGATGGAAGGGCTGGCTCAGCGAAGGGGCAGGTCGGCTTCCCTTTGCTCAAAAGAGAGAGGAAAGGCCTCAGTGGCTGGAGTGAAAGGAACGCTGGGGGAAGGAGATTTGTTTTCTGTTGTGTGTGGAAACTGACCTGTTAGAGCCTAGAGGAGTAACAGATGAACTCTGATAATCATACATGTCCACGATGGCTATGAAACTCTGCCATCAAAATGCCATAATTAATAGATCTAAAGTTGGATTTTTCAAAGCTTTCTAATTTGTACAATTCTCACATGCCATTTTGATTTGAAAGGTTTTCAATGCTGAATTTTAAAAATCTTTCTTACCCTTTAACTTCTTGAGGCTTTGAATGACAATAAATTTAAGACAAGGAAAACCTTTATTTTCTAATTAATTTATTTTGTTATCAGCCTTTTTATTATTTCACTGATTTATTATACATTACCTAGTTTTCATTTTCCCTCAAGTGAGGAAATTAGAATTAATTATACTCTTACAGTTCATGGCACATTATCCTCTTGGTTCACTGAAAATGTGTCTCTCATTTTATTTTATCCTAAAATGCTTTTCCCTTTTATGTGCAATTTCCACTCCCATTCCCCTTCCCACCATAACATGCAGGATCTGATACGTGCCAAACAGATGCATATATCTTTTTAACATACGTGATGTTTTACAGTAGCTGTGTGTTTTTCATTTAAATAAATGGCATTGTTGTTTTTTTTCTTCTGACTTTTCATTCCACGCTGCGCCGGAGGTCTGTCCGTGGGGCCGTCCACCCGTCGGGTGCCTGGCACAGGAGCCCACTCTGCACCTGTTACACGCTGTGTTTCCATTCTCCCAGGAAAGGATGCAGAGGTTGTTTTCAGTTCCAACAGCTCCAAAGAGCATAACAGAGGCTGTTATTATTCACATTCCTTTACAGACCTGGTATATTGAATGGATGGTTTTTTGAGCCCAAAGACATACAACTACTTAATTTCACTTAGCCTGGTTTCAATCTTCCATGGTTGCACATAGTTCGTTAAACACATGCACACCTTTGTCTCAGCTGCGCAAGTGACTGTGGAGGCTCTGCAGACAGTTCTCTTCTGAGAGACAGGTCTCTTCGTCATTGGAGAAGAAATTACAAATAAAGGAGGAAGGCTAACCTGCACCCCATGGTGTTCGATTGGATTTAGACCTATCGGTAGGGACTCGTAGTATTTAATGTACATGCAGATAGATAGGTAAAGAAATGGAGGTGTATAAATATACATGTTTTAGTAAATGCACACCTATTTCCTAGGTCTGTTGACTGACAGGTGCTAGAAACAGAGGCACTCCAGCAGCAGTGAGCACACTCAGCACACACGCATTGTAATTTCTAAACAACAGCCTCCCAAACAAGGAGCCAGGATACCTTGGAGAAGTATTTGATTCCAGGGCTGGGGCAGGTCAAACATGAGATGAGTTGAAACGTTTGTGATACCAGATACTATGAAAATGCTCAAAAATGAGTGAGGGCTTGTCAAATCCCCTCACCGCCCCCCCCCCCCCCCAAAAACATGAGTCAACCTGAAGGGACTTTTAAGGGCCAATACGGGGACAATTTAAGCAAGAGAATAAATAATGATAGTATTACATTTTAATCCATAGGATAAAATAAATATCCATGAGTTCATAGTGATACAAATAAGTGATCAAATTGCTAAGTAAATGGGGGCGGAGGGATTGCTCTTCCGTACAGAATTCAATGAATAAGTGTAGAGGGAAAGAGGGAAATGGAAAAAATCACTATTAGAAAAACACTGCAGAAATTAAGACAGCAGGGAAGGTACCTGATGGAAGCTGACACCAGTGGGCTCATGTTTAAGGACGAACAGGATATTTGTGTAGTTTCAAAGTGTTTCCCCCAAGATATTTATTCTTCACACTAGAGAAACCCAGAAGGTATCACCTTAACTAAGTGATCAAAGTGAACATCACCGGCAAGAGCACACATTGGCATCATTTACTCCTTGCTATATGCACTGAGATGGACGCATCTTTTTTCTGTGATTTTTCTTTCCAAAAAATGCATAGCCTCGATCTAATCATGTGAAAGGAGCAGATAAGCCTAAATTGTGAGACAGTCTACAAAATGACCGATTATTATTTCTCAAAAGTGTCAAAATCATGAAAGACAGGGAAAGGATGAGGAACTGTTACAGAGTGTAGGAGAGTTAGGAGAAATAACAATGAAATGCATTTTGGGGCCCTAAATAGGATTCTAGAATAGAAAAAGGACATTAGTAGGAAATCTGGTAAAAATTTGAAAAATATGGTATAAATATTAATATGCTGGTTTTGTTAATTATACTGTGGGTATATAAGGTATAGGGGAAGTTATATGAAATATATAGAGGAACTGTGCTGATTTTTCAACTTTTTAATAAATCTAATGCACACGCACACACACACTCACGAGCTGTTTGAACCTCTGTGTCAGGAGTGGGCCATTTGCACATGGTGTCCCAGTGAACCCAAAAGTTCAATAGGCTGAAGGCACAGAACTTCTCTGTGAACCCCTTCCAATTTTCAGTTTAAATGACTTTTCTGAGAAAGCTTTGCTATGTGTTAAGTCCAAGATACTGGCCTGGGAGACAAAGAGCTGCTTTCAAGTTTGAACTCTACCATTACCCAACAGTGAGGCACTGGGCATGAAGTACTTCTGTGTCTGCATAGTAGACCTGTCTTTTAGAAAAGTACATAATCACTAAAGGCTTTTTCAGCTCCTATTTCTATGAATTTACAAACATCTTTCTACTTCTATAAATTTACAATCACGAACTCCTCTGTTAAATGAAAAACAGAGACCTTTTTCTCTGTGGATGTAGTGGTGTTTCCTGACACAGCATGTGGGAGGCAGCTAACATGTGAATGCTTCTTGCTTAACGAATGTAATTGCAACAGAACACAATCTTCCATGTACTCTTGGTTTCCTAGCACCTAATAGGCTCACAACCTGCTAAAGAAATACTCTGCTGCCACCCGGTGGCTCGTTGTAAGTACTGCAGGGCCCGGAAACAAGGAGAGCACAAACAGGATTACAGAATCATAGACCTTTAGAGGTGGAAGATCCCTCAGGCTTCACCTAAAATAACCCTTTTGTTAAAATGGAAATTGATTCCCAAAGAGAGACAGTGGCCTGCCCTGTACTACTTAGTGGTCAGTGATAGCACGAGGAGCAGAACCCACAACATTGCGGATGAAATTAATTTGTCAGACATTTATAACGGGAAAAAAATTCCAAAACTTTTGAATGACTGGCAATATTCTAAAATCTATTTGGAGCAGGCTTTCAAATATAATATAATTTCCTCTTTTTTATTTTATTCTATGAAGATGTTACAAATAATTAGACAGACACAAAGTTATATCTAGAAACAGCCACTTCCTATTATTTCTGTAAGCTTCTAACAAAGTAAGGATAGTAACCCTAAAAAGGCAGAATGCGATGAAAACTATGTGGCAACTCTTTTATGTTATGTCTTTATTTTTTCTCATTTCACTGGGGGTGGGGTGGGGATTGTGACTTCTTTGCTGGCAGAAGTGTCCACACACTGACTACATGTGTGGGAACTCCTGGAAGAGGGGAAGAAGGCAGGGCCAGAGACTTGGAGATCGGGGACTGATTTAAACATCATCACATTTTGTGAATGTGAAGAAACAGTACCTTGATCAAAGCACTGGTTTTCTTTTTCTGGTCCTCCGTTTCCTCATCTAAAATACCTTCCTTGCAGGAGTCCTGTGAATATTAACTTAGAAAATTAAGGTAAATGTAAAGCACAATGAGTAAGCTTTTTAACTGTAATCATGACATGAACTGAGATGAGGCAAAGAAATCCACCAATAATATGAAAGCCCTTAGGGGCTGCTGTTCCTCTCCTGCTGAGAGAGGAACCGTCAATAAATGCATTGTGCTCTGGTGCCACTGGACGCATGTGAATTTATCCCGTGCTTCATTTTTCTGTGAGTGTACATATGTGTGTTTAAGTGCCTGTTTCTGGGGTACTCGAAACTACCCACACATTCTGTGATCCACTGTGAAGACTGACAGGATTCAGGGTATTGTTGTACTCACCACCAAAATGTATCTCAGGGAAAGATTACGTGATGGGGTCAACAGGGAAAAGAACAGGTGGTGTTTGTAGAAATCCATGCACAGGCTTCTAGTGCACTCTCTGCCCTGTGAGGGACCGCACCGAGCCCATTCCTTTCCCCAGCAGAGAAAAATGCGGCACCATGTTGCCATGTTTCCTCCCAGAGAAGTTCATTGGAGACTTAGCACCTGAGCATTTCACTGTGGGGCTGGTCACATAGGCCCCCTCTGCCTAACAACTACCCAGATTCTAGACTCCAAGAAAGATGCAGGTATTCAGCATAAGTCACATTGTATATAGAGTCTACGTACAATGACCTGCCTTTATTAGAGAATGGAGGGCATACTTGAAAAGCCAGTTCCCAGGTGCCAGCCAGGGCCAACCCCGTGAGCCAGCCGTTCTAGAGACAGCCGACTCAGGCCTGCTTTATCCAGTGTGTTCTGCCCAGGGCGCAGAACTGAAGCCGCCTGGTCAGGAGCTGTTTCCACAGATCTAAGTGCAGGTAAGTCTTGGTTTATTTTATCTCGGCTTCTACCTGTATTGTTTGTAGATTTGTATGATACATTTTAAAATGGGGATATTTTGGAAGATACTAAGTTTTTCCCTTTTGCCATGCCAAGTACTTTTTGAAAAGCTTTTCAGTGGGTTTGCACATCAGAGAACTTTTGTGATGCCTTCTTAGCCAGCTAATTTCTATTTACCTTAACAGAAAGTTCTGCAATGTAAAAATTCGCCCATAACTGTTAGTAATTGGAGCCTTTTCCCCAGCTTTGAGATATAATCCATATGACGTTGTGTAAGTCTAAGGCACACAGGGTGTTGATTTGATACACTTTGATGCTGCAAAATGATTAGCACCATAGAGTTAGCTAACACCTCTATCACGTCACACAGTTACCTTGTGTGTGTGTGTGTGTGTGTGTGATAAGCTAGCTAACACCTCCACCATGTCACATAATTACCATTTAAGATCTTCTCTTTTGGCAATTTCCAAGTATATCATAGAGTATTATCAAATATAATTCATGCTGTATCTTAGATTCCCAGAACTTATTCACCTTATAATTGGAAGTTTACACTCTTTAAACAAGAATTAATCACTTCAAATTTAGATGCCAAAAGGGTATTTATATTAATGTGCACCCACAGAAATGTCATTATATAATGTTAAATAGAAGTTGTAATATGCTGTATTAATTACAACAGATGTGATCTCTACTAAGGAAACCCGTGCTTAAAAATCAAAACCAGCAGAAGAAAAATCACAAGAGACTTGGGCCTTATCTTACTAACTTCAGAACTATGAACATGAGCTAGAAACTCTTTTTCTCTTTTGCTTCAGCTTTACCCTTTCAGCCATGGGGGTCTGTCCTCCGCGCAGTCAGGCCTTTCAGAGGCATTTTCAGCCCCCGCTGCCTTCACTTCCACAGGCTCCCGGCTGAACGCGTTCCCACGGGCCGGTGCCGCCCTGTCCCTAGCCTGCCGGAGAGAGCTGCGATCCTCGTGTGTAGAGCAGAGAGCCCTCCTGTCGAGGCACATTGGCGAGTAAAGCAGGTGGATAGTAGCTGTTGTGGTGGGAGTGTGGTAAGGAACTCAGTCTCCACCCCGAGGCTGTTCTCCGTCTTCCGTGACCCTTCCGAGTGATTCGTTAGCATGCCTAGAGCTTGGGGAAGCCGAGCGCCACAAGCACCCATGCCGGGGGAGCGCGCCCCCCCCGCCCCCCGCCGCGATCTTGGCCTGGAAGTTGTCTTCTGTTCATTGGAAATCAAATGCACAGCTTGAGTGCAGCTCCTAGGATGTGTGGTGTGAGCTTTCTGGCATGACTAGGGAAACTTGATTCCCAAAGGTAGAACAGTAGTCAGCCTCCTCCGTTAATAATGGGAACAAGGCTCACTCTTCTAGTGGAGGAAATACTGATCATTCCAAAAAGTTGACAAATCAGCAACAACAACAACAACGATAACAAAATCTTCTACCATCCAAAGGTGACAGCTTGGAACAGTGAGGCCTATTTCTTTCAAGTCTTTTTTTTTTTATTTGATGATATATTTTTCCCCCTTATATGTCTGAGGCTTTATTATAGTTGTAATTTTGCAGCTTTCCTTTTCATGTAACAAGCTAGCACAAGCATGATTTCATGTCTTCACAGACTCTTCCTTTGCCTTATTTTTCACGTCCCTGCAAGCTTTTTGTAAGTCATCATCAGTACGGGTTCTATCAAGTACTTCTCTTATGGTTGGACATTTTAATTGTTTGCATTTAAATACATTATTTTTATAGTATTTTATATATTAAATGCATTTAATATATATAATCAATATCATTATCATTTGAAACTTTATACATGAAATCCTTTCTAAATTTTTGCTTAAGGCCACTTCCCCTCTGGACACGAAATTAAAAATTTGGGACTTTTGTTCTTAATACCTCAGGGAACTCTCCCATTAGCGAACCTTGGTAATGCCTCCTTGAGCAAGCAGATTCTTGACCAGTCCTCGGCTAAGAACAATTTATATTCCTATTATCTTATTGACATTTGGAGTTCTTACTAATTTCAGTATTTGAAATTACAGCCTTTTAAATGTGTAGTCCTTTAGTTACTAGTAAGTTTTCAAAATATACCTTTTAATTTCAAAATGTAGCAAAGCCATATTTTAATTAATTCCTTTCTCTCTCAATAATCTTTAAATAAAAATTATTTATTTTAAACATTATACATACACACAATTCTGTTTAGGGTCAGATAGTTGAAAAATGAATTCATTTATAATCTCAGCTTTATACTTTGTAGGGATGAAAACATAGTATTTCTTTAAGATATGAGAAGTCACATGGAATAAAAATATTGGTTAGGGTTTAGTAATTACCAATTTGTAATTTCCTTTATAAGTAAAATATAATTCCAATCACTGTTAATACTTCACAAGAATTCTTACTTTAGGGTATTCAATGGAATTTGGGTATGTTCTGTAGTACTAATTGTTTTTTTTCTATATCAGAATGCCAATAGTTCCAATTGTTACCATAAATTTGGCAAATGTGTTTTAGAGAAATTCAGTTTATTATTTTTTTTATGATGTCGAATCGGTATTTTGTGAATTGGAAAGACGCATATGGGCCATGCTTTTGACATCTTCAACTCTTAAAACATACCCCTGTCAATGTAATTCAAGCTTTGTTTATTAGTCAAAAATATAACAAATATTTTATAATATTTATTTTAAAATATTCTCTTGTTTATGTAATTGAATTTTGCAAGTAAGCTTCAACCTGGGAAATATTTGTCCTTCATGACATATATTTTATTACTCTGAGCAAATACCAAGTCCCTGCAGGCAGAGGTTATGGCTTATTGATTTTTAAACTGCTCTCCCTCCACCCACGTCACTTAGCACAAACTCTGAAAAGTACCAAGTGTTTAATAAATACATGTACTTTGGCTGAAAAGGAAAAGTTAGTAGCAGCACTGCATGGTGGGAAATACATAGGAATTATAATGCTTGGCTTCTTGTTCCCGGGTGATTCAGGCGACCGGAAACTCTCTGAGCCCTGGGACCCTCACCCTCACCACCTCAAAGTGTTCGCATAAGAAGGAAGTTAAATAGTTGATGGGAAAGACGTTGCCCATGGTAAAGCATTATCTAAATGCAAGATGGATGCTTTTTAGGGTAAGGAAAAAAAAATAGTACTTTTCAAATACTCGGGAGAGACAAAAAAAAAATTCCTTCCCAGTTCCTTCTTCATTTTAATGTGAGATTCAACATTTACGGAGCATCCTGCTAGTCACTGGTGGTGGGAGAAAGCTGACGCAGACCTTGGGAGGTGGAGTCCTTGAATTCAAAGAGCCCAGAATCCAGGGTGGGAGGGCTTGGATACAAAGAGAGATTAGTTTTGTTGCTACAAGCACAGGGTCAAAGGAGCAGGACAAAGGGGTGGCTGTGGGAAGTCGGAGGGGAGGTAAGGGGCCCTGTGCTGGCCGCTCGGAGAGCGTGCGTTCTGCTTTGGGGTCAAAGAACAGTAGGCTTACGTGACATCTATTTCAGAGTGGATTTGCCCTATTCCCCGCCTCCGCCATGGAGTTTTCAGTGGTCGTGCAAGCCATACTACATACCTGCATATCATCTGTTATTGTGTAAAAAGATTGAAACGGTTTTTATCCAGAAAGCTTCCGTTTCTTCCAGTTGATAGTCATATCATCTGCTTATCAACACCCTTCCTCCCTCCCCCCAAACAAGCTTAGTGCTCTTATATTACTGGAAATTTCTTATAGGTTTAAAATATTTTCTTCATACTTTTCTTGCTTGCTTCGGAGAAAAACTATATAAAAACGTGTCCCGTCATGACATCGTGGCTATCACAACACTGTAGCCCAATGCATCACTCACTGTTAGTGGAACACCGGTGTAAGTAAACCTGCTGCATTGCTGGTCGGATGAAGGTACAGCACATACGCTTGTGAACAGTACAAAACACTTGATAATGATAATAAAGGAAGATGTTACTGGTTTATGTATTTACTGTATTATCTATTGTTATTTTAGAGTGTACTTCTTCTACTTATAAAAAAAGACCTGCTGTGAGTAGTATGTTGTGTTACATCGGCAACAGCCTCCTGCAGCTTCTGTTGATCATGTTCCTTGATTGTAGCATTTTCTCTTGTGCTTGACTCAATCTTGTGTTGTTTTGTGCAGTAACATGCTGTACAGACTGGTAGCCCAGGAGTCATAGGCTCTATCATGCAACCTAGGTGTGCAGTAAGCAGGCCGTACCATCTAGGTTTGTGTTGAGTGTGCTCTATGCTGTTTGCAGGATGACAACAAAGTTACCCGATGACTCATTTCCCTGTCGTTAAGTGGACATGACTGTACTCTAAGGATCTGTCACGAGTTAATTGGGGAATCTGTAATTTCCTGCTGCAGCTTGTTGTCCCAATCAACTTTGCTGAAAACCACGTGTCCCAGTGTGGGAATTAGAAAACACTGTAAGCAGGCTGCAGAGGTTGAAAGGAAAGAGAACATGTCCTCTCTCCTGAGAGTGGCCTCATTCAGCAAGGGCTGTCATAGTTACCATGGGGAAATTGCCTCTTGGGACAGGGAATCCTGGTCGTGATGAAAGAACAGCAGGAGGTAGGGCCCTTGTTGGACCAGCGAGGGGTGAGGATGGGCAGTGTAGTAGGAAATGCAGAATTTATTACAGTCAAGGCTCCAACTGCCTACACATATTTATTCCCAAACTGGTTTTCCTTCCAGCACTCTGCATTTTTACAGTCACCCATCACTGGTCATGATTTCTCAGGAAACGGAATGCATGTCCTTGTTAGCCAAAACAAACCTAAGACAGGTATAAGCCTTAGGTAAAAACTCATGTCTGGTTTGGGTAACTTTGTGCTACTCTCTCTCCAATAACATGAGTAGGTCAAAGTTGTTAACAGCAAGGGTTAAATTCTCCTAGGAGCCTGAAGAAACCTCCCTCTTTCAACAGTCTTCTATGGTCCAGTATATCAGAGTTTTAGTATGTGATGTACATAAACATCACATAGAAGACCCCGAGTATGACTCAAGTCCCCTCTTCTGTTGTGAAGGCCTCCTCTCCACATACAGATGAATTAACTTCCGTGTCAGGGGATGAAATCCTTCTCTTCTCTGGAGAAGGTACTGGATTATGTTGCTGGCCAGTGGCCCAGAAGACCTGCGTGTCTGTTGGTGGACACTCTGAGCTTCATCGTCATTTGTCTAGCTCAGGTCTGGGGCTCTGGACAAAGCTCAGGCAGAGCATCCAAGAAGGTTTCTGAATTAAAAAGGAATTCTTTCTGCCCAACCCGAAGATGAATATGAATACATTGGTAGGATCCAAAAGGCTCGTGCAGTCAGTTCTTTGAGGAAAGAAATTCAAGCAAGGAAGGAGATTGGAGTATGCCTTATATTTTCTTTGCCTGTATGTTTTTCTTTCTCATTAAGTTCTTACTAGCTATTGAGGTCGCCCTAACTCTCTCTGACACAAGGTAGAGTTGAGTTCACCTTCGCTTTCACCCACCCAAACTGTTCCTTGTATTTCCATTATTGCCACATTGTTAATGCATTTGTTTTTTTCATATCCTACAGGACATAAAGATGGGATTGATTTAGCTTATCTCTGTAGCTTAAATTCCTACCACCAACCTCCTAACATGGAAGGTGCTAAATAAAGCTTTTATGAATGTTGATACACACACTGATACACAAACACACAGAAGATTACCTTTAGGATTAGAAAAAATTTTTTAAAAAATGCAGTACCAATTATGAGCATCCCTAGTTTAACTAGTCAGATTAAAGCACATGCATTTTCAAAATTAATTTATATTCCCTTTTGGAAATCATGCAACTATCCTAAAACTGGTTCTATTATTAATCCATTTCAACCTTTGAGTCAATGCACGTGGTGTGCCCAAGTACATGGCTCATGCAGAATAGTGCTCTTTTTGTCTTTTTAGAAACAAGTTTCAAATGTGTCTGGTTTCCATGGGAACCAATCTACAGACATAGAAGAGATGAAATAAGATTCATAGTTTTGTGATTATTGCTACAATGTAGAGTTTTGTCAATCATTTATTTTGAACATAGCATTCACAAGCAGCAGGCATGAAACAACTTTAGTTGACCAACTTTTGTCTCCTAAGTACCAGGCATTTTCTTTGAATTGCAAGAGAACCAGAAAAGGCCAAATTTTTTTGGCCTTGTCATTTAGCATTTGCAGCAAGACTAAGGCTTAACTTTTCAATCTGATGAGAAGTTGCGTAACTTAACTGAGTTAGTGGAAGCAAGCAGCCACGGTATTTGAGAATTTAATTCTGAATTCCTATGAGATGTAAGAAATTATGGCACAAAAATCAGTAAGAAGACTTCCCTGTCTACGTGAGTTTTTTATCTTATAGTCTAGAGGAGAGTGACTGGAATTCATATGTGTAGGGGTCATGTATTCCTGCAGTGATATCTCTATCACTGGAAAACGGTTTAACTGATCCTGGAGATATTTACTAAATGTCTATACTGGTCCAGACTTAGAGCTAAACACTGCAGGGTGTAATACTTACTTTACAGTCCTCGTCTACAAAGAATTCATAGACTAGTATGAAAGACAGAAATGTAAACTGACGTATATTACAAACCAGACTCTAGTAAGTGCCCACATGGATTCAGGAAAAGCACACGATGAGGTTACAAGGCCGGAGGGGCTCCTTCTGGATGAGTAGACTGGGGCCTGGCATAGCAAGTGCTCAGTGTTTGTTTCATGAATGAAATGTTTAATCATGATTTTTAATACTTTTAAATGTTTTATTAAAGAAATAAAAAATATAAAAATAAAAATGAGATATTATTTTAGTATAAACAGCCAATTATATACTTAAAGGAATTATTTTTTTCTTCAAAAGTGTATGTAATTAGCCAGTTCTCTTTTTCAAAATGAAAATGCATAGTGCGGATGAAAACACCTAGAGCTGAGAGAGGGAGGAAGAGAGGAGTATGTTTTCATCTTTGTTGGTTTTATGCATAGGTGTTGAATTGAGTTTGGTGGGCCAGTGGAATTGTTGGCAATACTAGTTATTCGGAGGCACATGGCTATTTGGAGTGTATTCTCAAAATTTTATGTATTCATTCAAAAGAGGAAATCCCAGAGTCATTTATGATAATGAAAACTGAAAACGATCTACATGTGCAACAGTAGGGTAAGGACTAAGTTCATTTGGAGAACAACTCTTTGGGCTATTATTCAATTATTGATAATTCTATAAAAACTTTGTACAACAAAACATATGTTTATTATAGAATGTGAAATAAGAATGTTATAAACTGTGACTCATGTCATACGTTCAATAGGCCGTGCATCCTTCTGGAGCAGAGATCATGAGAGGGCAGGGTTCTAGCCCTGACCATCTCTCTATCTGAATATATTATTGCTGCTGTTCTGCTGGAGGGGCACAGTGTTGATGTAAACAAAGGTGCCCTGCAAGCACTTTTCTTCCTAGAATTTCAAACAAAAATTGGGGCCAAAGCCCTGTATCCTGCCAGTTTCCTCCTCAACATGTTGCAGTCTTCCTGCCTTCAGCTTACCCTGATCTGAGAACCAGAGGGACAGAAGCACTGGGACCCTAACAGCTGTCCCACACAGCTGTTGACCTTTTGCATTCCCTTTAAGAAACCCAGTGTTTCTCCCTCAAAATATTTCTATGTCCACTTTCCTCTCTGTACAGGGTATTTTCCTTTCCTACTCTGTAGACTTTCAATCCAGGAATGCTTATCCACTCACTCTTTTCCCAGAAATAAGTTTTGTGAGTTCGCCTTGATGTCAGAAGTTCAGCAGAAGTAAATCTCTTACCAGAAAGAGAAAAATACATTTGGTGGGGGGGCATTATTTCAAAAATATACTCCCCATTTCAAATGAATAACAACAAAAATAAAAATAAATGTTAGTATATGTTCCAGGGAAATCAATACTAGGAAAACTATCTGAAACTGAGGTTTCCAAGCCCAAAGACACCCAGAATAGCTGTAATGTGGTTATGAGCTTACTATAGAGTCTCTTTGATCATTGTGTTCATAGGCAGTTGTCTGGCTATGTACTAGACATTTTCTGAGTGTCACCAGGCTCTTTTCGTACTGTGACATTTTCCCCTCTTCAGATCTACAGTAAAAAACCGCCAGTATCATTTCCTACTTTGGTGAAGTCCTGCAATATCATTTTCTACTTTGGTGAAGTCCTGACTAGCACATTGATACCCTTCCTTGTTTTCTAGAACCTTCCTTCACCACATGAAAGGGGTTGAATCACATAGTGTGATGAATAGGCTTTTCATGCTTTGCTTGGTTTCTATCCTTACTACCTCTTAAGAGGATTTCCCTACCTTTTTTGTGGTGTATTTCTGAAGTGCACCTCCTCTTTCTATATTCTCATAACTGGTGATCTTCTTCTCGTTTTAAGCTTCTAAAGAAGAACTTTTACTCATGAACTTTTGCCTTTTTTCCCTCCCACCAGACATTGTTGTATTTCATTCTTTCATACATCTCTCTTTTTTAAGACTACGTTTGTGCTAGATGCTACCCATGTTCATTCCATTCTGCTGATAAAACAGAAAAATCTCTATTTTTGTGTGAGAACTGTGGAATCAGAACATCCAAGCTTTTCTTTATAAGAGTAATGTGGATATGTACATATTTATATTTTTGCCAAATCTTGATTAGAAATGAAATCATTGACTAAGAATGTTGCACAGAGAGAACAAAATCTCCTTGGTCCTAAAGACATAGTATTTATCCAGATGCACAATACCATACAGTTCTTTTAGAAAAATACTTTGAGCCAATTAAAAAAAAAGGAATTTAAGCCTAAATTAGTTAAATTTGACCTAAACAAATAGGCATGGTTAAGTGACTAATCAAGGCCAAGGTCAGTATGAGTGTGACATTGGGGGGCAATATGGTGGCAGAACTGAGCTCGAAATTTCTGCTTTAAGCAAAGACGCCCTCCCTCTGCCCCCAACAGGCAGAAGTGGCCACAAATCAGTAGTATCTTCTGGCTTTAGACAAAAGAGGGGAAAATTTGGCAATCTCTAGAGGAAAGCTACTAAAATGATCATTTTTTAGTAATACCTTAAAGAATTAGAGTGCAACTTCCAAGGAGACAGATAGATTCTCACTTAATTTAAAGAGACTAGATTCAGTCAAATTTGAGCTTGCAAGTAAAGGATAAGTCATTCTTAATGAGAATCACCAAGTACAACAAATATCATATTTAGACCCCCAAGAACCAAGAATTTTATATATTAGAATCATTAGTGTCACATAATGAAAGGGCTCCCTATAAAATATTTAAAAAATAGGAGTTTAAAAACTTTTCATGAAGAAGGCACAAAAAATTTTCCAATGTGAACAAATTCGTTTCCAAAAAGAATTATATATAACTTTAGAAAAAGAAAAATTCAATTGAAATTAAAAACTCAGTGGATGGTTTAGAAGCATATCAGATATAACTAAAAAGAGAATTTGTGAAATGGGAGCCATATATGAAATGATTACCCAGATCATGATAATATAGAGACAGAAGAAGATAGTATGAAAGGTTAAGTGATATGGCACACAATAAATATAAATACAACCATCTAAAGTCCCAGAGGGAAAGAATAGAGGTAATTGAGAAAACAATGAACTAAAAATTATCTGGAAATATATATATCATAGATTCACAAAGAAACATGTACACTAGTGTCTTAGTCCAGCTGGGCTACTGCAATAAAATACCTTTTACTGGATAGCTTATAAAGGACAGAAATATATTCCTCACAGTTCAGAAGGCTGTAAAGTCCACAGTCAAAGCACCAGCAGATTTGTCTGGTGAGGGTCCGCTTCCCAGCTCATAGCTGGTATTCTCCTTGATGTGTCCTCACACAATGGAAAGGACAAGGGAACTCTTTGTTGTCACTCTTATAAAGGCACCATCTGCATGGCCTAAGCACTTCCCAAAGGCCCCATCTCCAAACTGCAGCACATTGGGGACTGATTTTCAACAAATGCATTTTGGGAGGACAGAAACATGGAGTCTATAGCAATTAGATAAGATAATGAAAAGAAATGCGTACCTAATGCAACATGAAATAATAGAACACCAAAGGAATTATAGTGAAATCAAAGGGAAAGAGACCTTAAGGGTAGCCAAAGAGAAAAGACTAATCAGTTGCAAAGTAATAATAATTAGGTAAAGAGGAAACTTCTAAAAAAATAGAATCTAGGAGACAGTGGACCAATACTGTTAAAGTTTTGAGAAAAATCCCAGCAAGACAACTGTATGTAGCCACAAAGACTGTGCTCTGAACAACTCCATAGAGACCACTCACGCAGATTTCAGTTTGTATCGAACTCCCTGGAATTGGCCAAAGCACAGAAAACAGAATTCTGGACCCAGCAAAACTATCTTTCCAAAATGACTCCAAATTGTTCAGGAACTGGAGGAAAAAGCAATTCCAAACTCAATTTATGAGGCTATCATAACCCTGTAACTAAAAGCTGACAAGAATATTAGAAGAAAATTAAGAACAAAAGCATTAGAAAATGAAGAACAAAAAAGTTCTTAACACAACATTGGCAAATCAAATCTAGGAACATATGGAAAGGGTAATAAACCATGGCTAAGTGGAGTTTATCCTTGAAAAGCAAGTTTGGTTTTTCATTTGAAATTCATCAATAATAAAGGTTATAATAAAGAATAAAGGTTATAAAAGCACATGGTCATTTCAACAAATACAGAGAAAACATTTGACAAAATTGAACACACATTCATGATAAAACAAAAACTAGAACCTCCCAGAAAACTAGAAATATAAAGAATTTTTAAATTTTGTAAAGGTCATCTATTAAAAAAACACTAGAGCTTATCTCAGAATGGATAGTTAAATAGTGAATGCTTTTCTCCTAAAGAAATTGGGAATAAGGGGGCAATGTCCATTTCGTTAATTCTATTTAATATTATATTGGGGATCCTTGCCAAAATACAAAGGGAAGGAAAAGATAATCTGTTAATGCTGAAAGTATGCATCATCTATAATTATTCTACTTTGAGGCAAGTGCTATATGTAAAACTCACATGTCACTGAGACGCATACAAGAATGTTTAGACAGCATTGTTTAGACTAGCAAAAGTCTGTAAACAACCCAGGTTTCATTAACAATGGAATATAGAAGTAAATTTTAGGTTTACACAATGGAATATTACAGAACCATGAAATGAAAAAAAGTATGCTTATATATTTCTACAGGAATGATTCTTAGAAACAGATTGTTCAATAAAGAAGCAGATTGCAGAAGATTAAATGCAATCCACTAAGTATGTGTGAAACTACTACATCTGAACACATTCTATGTGTGTGGGCTTTTTAGTAACCTCCTAACTAGCAGTCTCCTAAATCCCCAACATTACTTGTCTCCAGTTCATTTGATATCCAAGGGCCTAACAATTATCACAAACAAAGCTTTTTATGTGATAGTCCCCCTACTCAATAGTCATAATGACACCCAATAAGTTCCAAGTACTGTAGACTGGTTTCAATTCTCATGGTTTGGCCATAGCCAGCCTTTAAAAATTTTTCTGTTGTTGCCAAGTGTAATTCATATCCTGCTGTCAAACTGGTAAATCTCATAGTCCTATCCTTTCAACTCTTCCCCCCAAAGTCTGATGTTATATATTTAAGTCTTGTCCTTTGACATTCACAATGGCACAATGCAAAGAGGCCTTTTGGAAAGTCGAGAGACTTGGATTTTATTCCTGGTCATTCTGTATACCTATTGTGTAACCATGGGAAATTATCTAAATCTTAATCCTTCAGCACTAAAAGTATGGAAACAGTTGTTTGTAGTTTTGGTGATAAAGTCTACCCAAAAAATATTTTCTGTCCCCAAGTGACATAGTGCATCCAGAGAAAGTAAGGGAGATACATAAGGGGGAGGGGATCCATACAAAGCAGAGCACAGTGCACATTACGAGAGAAGCACAGATCGTTCTGCGGGGCTTCCAGTGATGGAGAATCACATTTCATATAGTTAGTGGAGATGAGGAAAAGCATCATGATTGAGGTGGCATTTGGAGAGTAGGGGTTGAACATTGTCAGAAATGCATCCCAAGTGGAGGAAAGATTATTCACAAAGGTGGGTTGAACACACATGAGAAGCTGTATCCTAGGGAAATGCTTTGGTTGAGTTCTGGAGACAGAAAGAAATACAAGATTGACATAGTTTAGTATTTTTACTCCATTTGAAATTAAGACCTTTGGGCACAGAGGTTAAAGGGTCTGTTCATTATCAGAAGTTGAGAAGGCCAGCTTCGTAACTCTGGATGCTTAATCCATTGAACTGTATTATATTGAGTTTTCTTTAGAGTCTAATTTTGGGAACCAACTTTCATTTGTGTGCTAAGTAAATGAATCTTGACAAGGATGAAGAGTCAAGTATCTTTTCTGTTTAATCTGGTTTATTTTGGTAAGCCATAAAAGCAGGGCCTGATTACATGTTTGTTACAACTGTGTTAGTCATTTCATCAAAAGTTAGGATGTTAATCTACCCTCTGTCTTGTGTTTTACTTGGCGTCCTGTTTTCAGTTTTACCCGTTTCTGTGTATGGCCTGTGGTTTACGGTATTCCTGTGATTAAAGTTGGATATAGTGTCTATCTTTACTTTTTGCTCCTAAATACAGTCCTTCAAGCCTATCTCTGTGGGAGTATAGGATTTACTACATTGTGATGCTTTGCTTTTGTTCTTGAGTATCTAAGAGGATGGGTTGGGAGGAGGCTGCTCTAAGGTGACACAGAAGTCAATCATTTTATAGAACCAAGAATTTCTTTCTTAATATATACCTTTTGTTCACAGGAAGAGTTTTTCAGTATAGTGGAAATGTAATGGGATTTTGGAATTAGAAAATCTGGGTTTTGGTCTTGGCTCTGTCTGGGCTTCGCTTGAAGTTCTTTATCTTGTAAAGTGGTGTATCAGTTAGGGTCCAGTCAGGGGACAGAAACCAAACAGTAGTTTGAAAAGGGGACAGTTAATATAAGAATTTTGAACTATAATATATGTTGAAGTAACAGGGAATTGACCAGTAAGAAGTAAAGAAAGTGCTATAAAATGTGGAAATGATATATATGAAGAACAGCTGCTACCCATAAGGCCAAGGGAGAGTGCCAAGAAAGAGCCCCCACCCCCACCGAGGCTGAGATCCATATCTCTTTGGGGAGGGCATGGCCATGGCTTATTGAGTGATGGAGAAGTCACTGAATACGTCTCCATTGGGACTTGCTAGAAACCTGCCTCTTGGGAAACCAGGAAAGCAATACACAGGGAAGTTCTGAGCCGCAACACTTCGAAGTTGCTGGAGTCAGTGCTGTGGGAAGCTGCTTGCTTCTGGGCACTGCTGGCCACCAGATGTTGCATGACTATGAGCTAGAGAAGCCTTCCTCTGAAGGAATGCGGCACTGGACAAACTGCAGAAGTCTAACGCGGGTAACAGCATTAACGTTGCAGGAGCTGACTATTGGCAGGTACACAGAGAGACCTTGGGTGTCAGGATCTCGCTCACCTGCAGCATGATATAAGACCTGGTGTATGTGGTATGTACATTGGGAAATCTGTGCCAAGGTGGTCACTGGTTTGGGGTTAGGGCTACAATCTCCCTAAGGGAATGCGATTCTGGGCATATGACTTGGGCAGAGCACCACTGGATTCCCCTCACATAAGAGCTGCTAGCTCCTGTGGAGTAAGAATAAAAAGAAAATCAATGTAGCATAGCACACTGGGAGCAGGAAGAAAATCTCCTTCCTCCAGCACCCTCTACTCACAGAACTTAGTATTGCGCTTGCTGCAATTGCTAGAGACATAAAGGGTGCAAGTTCATTATCACAGAGCAGATGAAGAATGAATTTGAGTTGATACAATAAATTGATAACTTGCACAGACAGAGTTGTAGCCACCAAAATATCAGGAATATTGAATTTGAATTTAGAAGCACTTGTGTACTTTCAAACAGAATACAAAAATTCACTGTTGCTGCAGTTTTGATTTGCTGTCA
Organism: Pteronotus mesoamericanus; assembly: GCF_021234165.1. Lineage (NCBI taxonomy): Eukaryota > Metazoa > Chordata > Mammalia > Chiroptera > Mormoopidae > Pteronotus > Pteronotus mesoamericanus. Next base: position 6,387,193 of record NW_026555265.1, on the reverse strand, counting down.
TTAAACACGATATGGACGTAAGCCGACAGTTCCTGAGTTGGACTGTGCTATAGAAAATAGGCCATTCTGGTTTTTAGGGAATATATATCAATATTATATTTGGGAAATGTTTCATCTGAACTTAAACTTATTTGAGTCTCTTAAGCTAAAATACACTGCATTTTTGTGGCTGTTAGTCAAGGTAGTATTTATTGAAATCTAATTATGTGCAGGCATTAAAAATGCATTTACTCCTGCTAATACTAATATTGTTAGCCCCATTTTAAACAAGAGAAGATGAGATAAAGTAACTTACCAAGGCCAGGCAGGTAGGAGTTGAACTAGGATTTAAATTCAGGTTTTTCTTATTCCAGAACCTGTGCATTTAATGTAGAACCAAAGCCTAGTATCTCGCAAGCCTTGGATAGTGTAAAAGTGCTATAACTTTGGGAAAAGCATGTTTACTTTGGACTTTTAATGCCTATGTGCAGCTTACCATGCTGCTAAGGTGTTCCTCTCCCGTCCCCTTTTCTATAGGTGAATGTTTTCTTTTGCACTTGGTTGCTTCTCTGTCCCTCACAAATTTAGCACTATACTTAAAGAACAGATAAGGAGAAACCACTTTAGAGTTGGTTGCCTAGCTCTAACATCAGAAAATGACTTATTTACAGAGTGCAGAATAACTGGACGAGGTGCATTCAGGTAAAAACAATGTTTTCCACAATGGGGTGTGGATTACTGCAGTTCATTTCACTGAGATATGTTTTGGGCTAAAAAATATAACTGCATTAAAACAGAGTTCAGCATAAAACATGTGTTTGTAATAGTTCTAAGCAAGAAATGATCCATGTGTCCATAAACAGTGGAATAGATGATAACGTATTCTATATTTATATCATGCAGTCCTTTAAGGAACTGAATAAGAATGAATTGCTACACACAACAACATGGACGAATCTCAAAGACATAATGTTGAGCAAAATAAGTCAGGCACCAAAGACGATGAAGTTTGAAGACAGGAAAAACTAATTCCAGGGGCTATCCGTCAGAGTAACAGTTGCCTTTGGCGGCTATTGCCTGGGAAAAGGACATACGGGAGGCTGTTGGGTGTTGTTAATATTAAGTACTGGATCTGGCTGGTAGTTATTTGGGAGTAAATTTCATAGAGAATGGTTAAGAATATGCACTTGACTACATAATCTTTCAATAAAAATTTTAAAATGTTAAAAACTTAAGTTTTTAAAAATAGGACACTAGTAAGTAAAAAATAATACAGTAATATGATTGAGTGTTAGATAAGCCATTGAATGAAGCTTACTAAAGGTTTTTAAATGCTAAGAAAAAAGTACTTAGGTTAGAACATTGATAGGAAACAAGAGTGTCAAGCTTGAATGTGTTATATGATCCCCATTATGTAAAATAAATGTCTAGAAGATTAACCTTTAAAATCATACAACAGTTTTATAGAAATGGGTAATTTTTGTTCTCTCTACTTCACTGAATTTTTCAGATTTTCTGCAAGAAATGCATAGGTGCACTTAATAATCAGCTGTAATAGTTTTCTTAAAATGGATATTTGGGGAGCCCCTTCATCTTTAATGACCCCACTCTTTTCCCATTACCTGGACAATAAACAAAACCAACTTGTCTGAATGCTCAAGATCTCTGGAAAATGGCTTCAACCCAACTTTCTAGCCTGAATTCTCCCTGCTTCCTGAAGCATTCTCTATGCCTTGGCTGCATTGTACTTTATTGTTTTATTTATTGATTAACACATACTTTTTCAGCATCATTTAGTTGCTAAGTACTCTAGACATAAAGCTACAGATAAGAATGGCAGTGATTTCTGTTCTCTTGGTTTCCATTCCCTCTACTGAGGAAGACAAAACATAAGCAATTGGTCTAAAAGTTGATGAGGTTGAAAACGGGAGAAAATCAGGGTACTGCATAAGTATACGTAGCAGGAAAACCACATCTGGTTAAAGTATTATTGCTGGAAAAAAATTTTGTTTGGGCAAAGAGTGCAAAGATGAGTGGACGTGTTCCAGCTGTGAAGGGATGGTACCTGTGATGTGGGATAGCGGTGAAGAGCATTAAAACTAGAAGTGTAGGGAGCATTGAGGCAGAGTTGGGGGAGTGAGGTAGAAGTGTGTTGCTGAGTGGGGTGGAGGAAAAGGTTATTCGAGGTGAGGATGCCCATGATGTGAGAGCGGGTGTTGGATGGGTTAGGCATGGGGATGTTGACTAACCAAGAAAGACAGTGGGGGAGGGGTGCTTGTTAGCTGCTGCTCATGCCACTTCCTGTGCCTCCACTCCCTAGACTGCATCCTTTCAAAGGCCTGCAGAAAACATGACATTTCTATCAGATCATGCCTGAATTATCCAGTTTGATACTTGCCCCGTTCCTTTGACTGCGTAGCATCTAATGGCTCATTACATGTGTTGATGCTCAATAAACATTTGGTAAATTTAATACTTGCATGAGCCATCGCTATTAGAAACAGACATGTTGACCTGAATGAACACTCTGTTTAAACTAGAACTATTGTTATATTGCAATAGTTCAGAAAAATTGACTTACTTTTTCTGAAAGCCTTTTGTCTAGAGAATAATAAGTCATATTTTGCATTTTTTTATAGCAACATGGTTTAGAAAAAAGTTTTCATGTACACAGTGGAGCAAAAGTAGGTTTACAGTTGTTCATACGGAAAACAATACAATAATTAAATAATTGTACAAGAATAAACTGCATTTTGTGTATTCACGACTGTAAACTCCTTTTGCCCCACCCTGTATTTGTGCTAAAAAGGCAAATGTACAGCTTTTAAGTAGTCACTTAATGTTCGCATTTCTGTTCAATGTCTGGCTATCCTCTCACTTTTCTGTAGATAAACCTGCAGCATCAAATGAAATGCACGATTCCAGTCAGATGCCTCCAAATGTCTGGAATCAGGACAAGTTTTATCACTTGGCTGTCACAAAGAAAGCCTCTTCTGACATTGTGGAGCAATTTGTTTAATAACACAATTGCTAGTGTATGGAACGGATGACTGTCGTGCAGAATTCCCAGGGCACTGCGGAGCGCCAAGCAGCTGCACTGTGACTGGTGTGTCTGGGTAATTCCGCAGCCTCAGTGCCCGGGCGGGGACGGGGGCAATGGCTCTGTTCTGCTGGAGGCACTTGGTTTGCTGCATTTAGGGTGGGTGGAAGGCTGTTTTCTAGTGGCTCTAGTCTTTTGCTTGGCTAACTATTTGAAGCCAGATGATTCCAAGGCCAATTTTAAATCTTGCTCATGGACAATATGGCCCGGAGGGTCGTGTTGTGGGGTCCTGTGAACAGATGTGTGAGAGCACCCCCTCCTTCCAGTGTGTCTCAGCAAAGAGACAGATAGCTGATGAGTTAAAGTAAAAAAAAAAGGTGGAATAAAATTACCAGTTGTACACATGCAGTATAAGAATTTGGGTGGATGGATTCAGGATGGATTCAGAGGAGGAGGCATGTATTTGAAATTTGTGAAATCAGTTGGGAAAGCTTCCTAGACAAGGTTCCAAGACAGTGACTTTCAACCGGTATGCCGCGAGAACTTTTTAAACATGCAATACCTGACTGTTTAGGCAGGGACACTGACCTCTTTTCCCTTAGATTGTGACAACAGCCAACAGAGCAATAGCCTTCTGGTGTGAACGAACCAAAGTTACACCTACTTTTTGGTCAGATTGTCAAAAATATATTTTTTGGTGTGCTTCAGAATTTTAGTAATTAGTTTATGTGTGCCATGAGATTAAAGAAGTTGAAAATCGCTGTTCGGAGAAACTCAGTTATGAAAAATTAATAGCCCAACAAGCAGGAACTAGGGCAGCTGCCTTCTTAAATGGCTTAACTTCTGGATCTAGTGCAAAGAGCGATGGGGTCTCTCACTGGCGTGACCAGCAGACAAGGGGATGAACTGGAGTGCTGACTTCAAATGCCTGTTTCTCCGTCCAGCTCTGGGAACTTCGATTTAATTGACATAGGACAGGGCCCAAGAGACTGTACTTTAAGAGAACATTACAGGCGATTTTAATGTAAATGGTCCATAAATCATTCCTTTGACAATCACGGGTGTTAAATACTTAAAGGTAACTGGTTTTTGTAAAAAACGGGTAGCAGTTCCAAGGAAGAAAGAGATTTCCTCAAGGAAGATTTAATGGAAGAGTGGTAATTAGTGCTCTACTTTAAAGCATGGGTGGAATTCACGGCTCAGACACTATGTAAATTTTCATGTGAATGCAATCTGCATAATTAGTGCCCCCTTTCCTTGGAATGCCTGACAGATGCACATCCTTTGTTTCAAGAATGGAAGCTAGTGATTCCTAGTCCTTCACTTTAAAGTTTACCTGAGTACAGATTCCTTGTACAGATACTTCGGCTGCTACTCAGAGAATACCTAGAACGGAAATTCATAAATTCAGGCTTCACTTCAGTGACTGCAAGGTGTTTAAGGCATTTTAAAGTACAGGTCTCTTATACGTGTTTTGAGAGCTAAACTGAAACGCAATCTAGTTCATCGAATGGCGCATTTTTCGTAGAGTCCACGAGATGGCACCCTCCCACCATTCCTGGCCTCCCATGCCAGGCAAGGGGCCTGTTGATGTGTCTGAAAGCAGAAAGCATCTGAGGAGATCCTTCAGCATTAGGCAACAGGCTTGCTTGAATTATTCTTAGAACATTAAGAATGACAATATATCTTGCTCTTTTCCCACTTGTTCCAGTCTTATCTAATGTTGAAGGTCACGTTGTCCTGTTCCTGAAGCAATGTTAGAATCAACTGGCCACATAAAGAACACAAAAACAACCTCACACAAAGGCAAGGGCAGGGGTGGAGATGGGGTGAAGGGGTAGGGAGAAGAATGAAAAAAAAATAATGCCAAAAAAATGAAATGAGTTCTGAGAGTGAAAAACATATAATATTTCTAACAAACACACTGAATGGGAAATATTGGGAAATGAGAGGAGGGAAGGGACGTGGCAGATAGAGAATACAGGGTCAAAGAAATTGAACTCAAATCTTTCTTACCGTTTTCCAAGGTCAGCTCTCAAGGTCAGATTGGACAGCCCTAGAGGGAACAAGGGCTTTGATACGCTGATCCAAGATCTAGGTAGGGCTTGGCTAAAGAACCTGGGGCAGGCAGATGGTTGGTCATTTTTCTATTTCTTTCTCACAATTAACTCGTTCAAGTTCATGCAGATGTCTCTGATCCAATAAAACCTTCTTATTTTATCAGGATTTTAGGAACTCCAGGAATCCATTGTCCCTGAATTTGAGGATAGATCTGCAAGTCCCGGGATGGGCCCGATGCCCGGCATTTTGTACCAGTGCGTCTCAGCTATTCTGTTTGAACCCCCTCATGACCACCTGCCCCACTTTGCGGCTCTCCTAACTGCTGTGAGCTACAGGGCCTTGCGCATAGGTCATGGACCAGCACTTGACTGTGAGGGGAGTTTTCAGACAGAGTTAGTGTTTCTTTTTCTTTTTTTTTGTAAAGCGAATGACTTAACTATGAGAATGAAGGGTAAAGCGAAGTCTACACTAAAATGCAGATTTTGCTGAGCTAAAAGTGATCTTTAAAACCATTGTTTTCTAAGCTTGTAAAGAATCTTGAGATACATTTTGAACTCAGGCCCTAAACAAAATGTTATTTGAAATAGGAAGCCAAAATAAAGGGATTCGCTATTCATCCTAAAGCAGAGGGCTAATTATGTCACACAGGCTTTACGAAATCTTTCATAGTCTGAAAGATAAAGTCAAATACTAGGTTAAGTATTCAGTGTTCTCCATCAAGCTTTCCAGCCCTCTTTCTTACTACTGCCTCTCATATTTCAAGTTATTGCTGTTTTTAATAAAACCTCATACAGTGTCCTCTATATTTTATAAAGGTTTTTAGGTAAGGAAGACGAAGACTATTTCATCTTATCACTTTCCAGCGTTGACTGAAATCTGGATTTTGGAGGGACTGTGTTAGCACCGGACAGAGCAGTGCAGGCCTCACCCTGGTAGCTATCATGTTTACATGTCTTGCAAAGAGTGTGTATCTCATTACAAATGTCTGAATTGCTTTGGAACATCTTAGCTCAAACCTAATCTTCCCAAATAAAACTCATCCTTTCAGCTTATTGATAGGTTCCATTAGTAATGGCAGACACGTGGCCTTCTGTTTTTCTATCTGATAATAATAATGGGTTCTTTAAGTCAGACTCATCTCAATGACCTGCCAGCACTATGTTGGCACCATGCAGCCACACTCTGATTTTAATCTATGTGACATATAGTACGTCAAAATCAGGCTTCTAAAATGTATGTACAATTGATGGGATTGAGGCAAGTTAGCAGCAAAGACAGTTTTTTATTGTCTTTCTTTCTCAGGGAAAAATAGGTTGTATTGAGTCGAATGAACCTAGCGAATACGATTCTGGTACAACTCTGGACCTTTGAACTACGAACAGGGTAATTCTCTAATGGTTGGAGAGCGATTTGGAGTTGCTCACCGGGAAACCCAGGTCAATTTTTATGCGGTAATTGGTAATCTGCTTGTTTCTGCCCCACAAGGTCCTGGCTTTAGAATTGATGAGAACTCACTTGTTAACCAATCTTGTGTCTCCTAAAGAATTTTTCTTGCTATCTCTTGCACAAGGAGAGGAAGAAAGTAATACAGACCTGATCTAAGGGATACATCTAAGTGCTGTCATTTCCTGTTTGAAGAGGTTTTTTCATTCTGGAAATGGACAGTGCTCTCAGTTTATTGTCCTTCTCTTCATTCTCAAAAGGATATAATTGAGTAGAGCGTGTGGCTCCCTGGCTCTGGGGCTGTCACAGTAGGGTGTCAGGGAAAAGCGGGCAGTGTTGCTGGGAGGAGTTTCCTAGGGGAAGAGCCCCAGGCACAGGAGGGAAGAGACTGACCTAGGATCAGAGAGTGAGTCAGGGGCGGAACTGAGGTTCGGATCCCGGTTTCCTGACTACCTCAATAATACTCTTTCTATTCACTGCATCTTCTCTCAGCTTCACTTATTCATATATTCATTCATTTATACCTTTATTTATTCAACATTTACTCAGAAAGATAAGGAAAGCTGTTATGGTTTCTGTGGTACATGCTTATGTTTTAAGGTCCAGGATCTTATTGAACTGAACCTTCAGAGATTACTAATTGCCCCAGCTGGGGCCCAGGGAAGGGAAACAATTTGCTCGCTTTTGCGTAGCTAGTTAAGTGGCGATTCTGGCATTAGAATACAAATCCCCGAATACAATTCTCTGTTTATTATGCCATATACTGTTACATCCAGTATGTTCAAAATAGTGTCAGGAGTGGGGAATGTATGGGATGCATTGTGTCTGGATTGAGGTACTTTGTCCTAGAGCATTTTCTATGCCACTGTGGAAATGTGAGCTGTGGTTCCTACCATCCGTGAGCTTGTACTTAATTTGGAAAGAGATTCTATATGTGCTCAAATTTAAGTAAAACTGTAGGTCAGATGTCATCGTCAAGTTAGTATAATATTTTATGGGCTGGAGAAATTTTATCAGCCTCCTGATGGGTGCTCGTAGGGTCTGGTGAGTTAGATTGTGTGGCTGGTGAGTAAGGCATCATTTGTTTTATTTTCAATTTGTTGAGTGATTAACATGTATTAGAAGAGTAAATAGAGTTGGATTTTCAAATGTGGCAGATGTTTGAAATCCTCCTACCATCTGCCAAACAGAAGATTTAAAGAGATGCTACCCTACATCTTTTTGCCCTCTTTCTTTTTAATTTATAGAGATTCCAAAAGACAAATTTTAAAATGTTTTTTAAAAGTAGGAAGAAAAAGAGGGTCAGTGAAAAAAAAATTGAAGCTCATCACAACAAAATTCAGACTTCGGATCTTATTTCTCTGTTGGCACAGTGTCGGCATGTTCAGCGCATGCTGCTCAGTCTATCCTGTCAGACTGGAAACCTAGAGATCAGCTCTCACTCGTTGCGTTGCTCCTCCCACTGACTAATGGTGAATTGCTCCACTGCCACCACTTTAATCTTATTTGTTTCACCTAGGCTGCTGCAGAACGCTCCCAGCCGGTCCACCCTGGGAGTAAATGCCGCTTCATTGGATATTTTCCCAGATTGCAGTCACACTGACTTCTCCACATGCACGGTTTCTCATTTCATCCCACCCAGCTCTTTAAAGCCTTTCAATAAATTTCCTATTGCTCTGAAAATGAAGGCTATTTTTTCCTTTTAAAAAAATTCCCCTTATGCTGTATGCCCTCACGCCACAGAGCCTTCCTACATAGTGTCCCCACTACCTGAGAAAACCATTCACTGAGGTGCCTCCATCCTCAGCCTGTGGACTCTAGTTCAGCATTTACGTCTTCAGTGAGAACACCCCTGGCCTCTCCTTGTATTATACTCCCACACAACCACGTACCTCTCCTTCTTCACAGATGCAGTCTTACATTTAATTTGTGCGATTATCTGATTCCACCTGTCTCTCCTACTACTAGACTCAGCTCAGTTGAAATAAGAACCAGATCTGTTTTTTCCTGTCATTGTATCTTCATGCACAACACAATGCCCAGCACATAGAAGGAAGTCTCTAAACATTTATTGATTTCAGAAAGGGAAGATTAACTTGTGGTTTAAAAGGGATCTTCGTGGGAGGTTGTGTTAGACTGAAAAAAGTTCGAAGTTCTTTTCAGCTCTACTAAGAATGGGTAGAAGACCTCTGCATTGTGCAGGATGTAAAGAAATATGGGGATGAATTACCAGTGGAGGCTCTAAAATCTATATAAAGAATATTGATAGTTGCAGAATGTGTGTAAAGAGATAATAAAGTCTGAACCAGTGGACTCCTGAAGGGACTATTATAGAAAAACAAAGTCACTCTTTCAATAAAAACCTTCAGGCAATTTTATATTCCTGCTTGAGTCTTGGACCTTGAGTCTGAATCTGATTGCCCTTTCCAGTCATACATAAGAATGTGATAAAGGCAGACAGTCCCATGTTGGTTATACTGTATCTTGATGACACCTGAAGATTCACTGCAAAGCACAGTCACACTTGCGATTATACCCACATATAACTGTTGCAGTTCAGGACAAAGTGGCCCGCACTTTGTGCCTTCCTGGAGGAAACTTCGTTATTTCATATTTATCCCTGTGAGGTGCCCCTCTCAGGCCAGCCTCTCTTCCTCTGAAACCAGAGGGCTGTAGAAAGCCAGAGAGGCCTGTAGGCCGGCAGAGTGCTGCAGTGTTGCAGCACACACAGCCTGATGTCTTAGCGACACTGCCCAGGCCACTGTGACAACATACTGGTCAAACATGAGCTACTTTTGCTAGAATTCGGATAAGTGTCTATCTTGGACATGAACGCTCCCCTCCAGTGGATACCTGCCTGTTGATAGCAGCAAACCTGTCTCCTGTGGGTTCTCTGCTTTGGCTTTTACCCTCTGAGGTTGGAGGAGGAGAGTTATTCACTAGTGGTCTGACTGCACGGGCAGCAGAAAATAAAAAGACTGGAATTCCTTGTTCTGCCTCTTGATTGATGAGGAGAGCCAAGTCTATTCAGTTTTCCTGAGGATGGCGTCTTTTAGGTTGGCTCCAAGGTCTCTGGAAGGCTTAAAATAGGCCCTCTGTTGCAGTTTTTACCTCCCCACATCAACTTAGCAGATGATAAGTACAAACCTCACCCTTGAAGACATGCAGATAACCAGGCAGACTCACTGTTGTCAATGATTTTGGCATCTGAAAGAGGTAAAATCAGGCACCATCATTCTGGTGCTCTAGAAGAAAGCACAAACATAAAAATCACTTCCAGTTATTATCAGAGAACTGGGTATCAGATCACATAGTACATTTGAGATTTTTTTAAATGGTGAGATCACATCAATTGGGTGAAAATGGATAAAATACTACCCTTCAATTTGAAGCATCTCAGGGATATCATGGAAGATATGTCCAGAAGCAATTGAAAATGAGAGATTCAAACTTAGGATAGTTGAAGGTGTTTGAGAAAATGATTGGCTTTATCACTACAGAAAAAAATATTTTTTTAGTCAATCAAGGTGATGTGACTTCTGAAGAAGAATAGAATTCTGAGAGCACATTTATTCAAGGAAAAGAGAAATAAGAAAGACAGACAATAAAGCTGAACATCAGAGTGGAATAAAGTAGGAGGCAGTGCCTGAAGTTCCAGGAAGCTGGAGATTTTACGTGGAGGGGTTATTCAGTAATACTTCCAGATTATGGGAGGCTGAAGAAATAAGTAGTTTTGGAATGGGGGTTGCTCACATATATTCTCTCACTCATCCCAGGAGTGCACTGGCTTTTCCTTAAAACTTCTGGCTAAAGGGCAATGCTGTTACCCAACTTACTTGTTCTTTCTCCAAGTAAACCTGTTTCTCTTTTATCACCTTGTGTATCATGAATGCCTTTTAATAACAATGGCGGCATTTTAATTTTCCTGATGACCTTGAGATGAGATTGTCAGTGCTTTATTGTAATTCTTGCAGCTCCATCAGCTTCTTCCTCCAGTCAGTAGTCACTTTAAGAACTTCTATTTCCTCCCCCCTTATCCAGAGAGCTCTGCCTCCTCCCCTCTGCTTACTCAGTTCTGACCCTTTCTCCCAGCATCTCTTGCTCCAAGAACCTTCTAGTGCATCTAAGGTGCACTCTACAAAGATACCATTCAGATTATATTACTCTCATCCTTATAAACCTCCACAGCCTCCTGTTTCTACAGAGAAAAAGCCTGAGTCCCTTTGCACAGCATAGAGTGAGCACTCAAGGAATGTTTTCTAAATGAGTAAGTTAAATTAATCTTCGTGTCCTTCAGCACCTACCCAGTTTGTGGTGGATCCCCATGTCTGTGTTCTGTAGCATCCACTGCAATGTTGGGAGACATAGTACCTTGCATGTAGTCATTGATAAAAATAATATGGGCTGCATTTCCGTCTTTTCTGGGAAATGTCATTCTAAGCATAGCTTTATGGAGAAGTTTGAACCCACGGGGAAAGAAGTCATTAATCAGGCAAGCTATTCAGAAACAGATGTAAACTTAAAAGTATCTTGTAAGTGCAATGATTTGGGGAAAGTAGCATTATCGAACGTAGCCAGCGGCTAGGAGAGCTTATTAGTAACCTGGAGAGCTTTTGAACGCTGCCAACTTCTGAGCCCCATCACAGACTAATAGTTCAGTTCATGGAAGTTTTTTTCTGCCGAGGTTCTCCGAGTGAGGGTCTCCTGCCACCAACATTACCCTCACCTACTAACCTGTTCAAACTACAGACTCTTGGCTCCACCCTCACTTTCTGAATGAGAAATCCAGAAGTGAAGCCCAGCAATGTGTTTTAACAAACCTTTCAGCTGATCCTGATATGTCTGAACATTTGAGAACCACTAATTATCAGCATTAAACTCTGACTTGTTCCCACTGTGCTCCAGGAGTCAAAGCTAGACACAAAAGGAAGTATTTGTCTTTGGTATTTCACGACAACAAAATAGATCATTTTGGGTCCAGGGCGCTTCTCGCCCCTAACAGTTAATGTGGGATCCACCATCCAGAAGGAGAACGAACTTCTCAGAGACAGGGACTCTGACTCTTTCAGCCTGGGGTCTTGCTCGTCTCTTTCCCTCAGAACGCCAGCATTTAGCGCACGAAGCAGGTGACCAGCAAGGGTGAGGAGAAAACGTAGAGGATCACTTGTGCTAACTGAAAGAAGCATTGAATGTGATGTGTTGTTTTCCTTAAATGGCATTGTTTTAAAAATACTCTTTAAGATAAATATTCTCTTTAAAAATGCTAGAGAATTACAGAATTTAGCTACACAAATGTTATATATCATTTGGGTTTCTGAAAATGTGATTAGGAGGCTTAGCGATTCTGCGCAGGGAAAATGATAGCAGCAGATAGGATAAGCCGACACCACACAGAACAAGGAGCGGGATTGCTTATTTTGATTAATGCTCAGTACACTTCAGCAGGAAAAACAATAGCTTATTTCAGTTTTCAGAGTAACTTGCCTTTTACAAAACAGGATTTCTGATATGGAAAGACCCGAAGAAGTAACTGGGAAAGCTTCCTTTCTTTAAAGATGGGGAAAGTGAGGCTCAGAGACTCGTCCACAATTCCCTGGCCGAGCAGTGCTGGTCAGGACCAGAACTTGACTGCCAGTACTTCATCTGTCACGCCAAAATGGCACCGGCTTCCTCGAACTTGCAAACAGCCCAGACCGCTGAGCCTGGGGATGGTCACACTGAGGAGCTCTGGAAGGAGGGCACCAGAAGGCCACGGCTCCTCCGCGTACTTTGCTAATATTTCCTATCTTTCGTAAGTAACTTTTTGTTCTTTTAGTTTCAGAATTGAAATTCTCACGACTTTTTTTTCCCTTTAAAAATGTGTTCCTCATTTGACATTCAAAAAAGTCAAGTTAGTTATTTATTTAAACTGTAGTATTGCATTAAATGAGAAAGAGATCTGAGATACATCCAGGATATTCTCCTCACACATAGCCCTGAATGTTTTTTCTTCAGATGTTTTCAGTTGGTGGTTTAAAGGGAAAAACCTCTGATCCATAGGTCATAGAACATTGGAGCAGTTATATAAGCCCTTTCCCATTGAGGAAATGGAGACCAAGGGAGGGGTTGGAATTATCCAAAGTGTTATGGGTGGAGTGATGGTGAGAATGAGGCATAGAGCCATTTCTCCTCATTCTTTCTTCAATGTAACCTTGAGTGGGTAAGATGTCACCACTGCGAGACTTGCTCGCAGACCTGGAAAGCAGCTGGAGGAAAGAGCCCTGTGGCCCCGCACATGGAGAGAGGAGCCATCATGGGTTAGTTTATGCAGAACAGCTTTGATATCCTCATCAGGGGGGTTTTAACTAGCATACTGTGGTCTGGGGGCAAAAGCCTTGGGATAGGCTTTTCTGTTACTGCTGAGTCACAATAATTTTGGGTAGCTGTGACTGCTGCTTATGGTCCCTAAAATCAACTCCACAACCCACTCTCCATTTCTATTGGCTACAGTTATAATCAAATAGAACAAATGAGAACTCAAAAAAGTTAGCTCCACACACAGAACACGTGCTTCCTTTCCTACTGTCAAACGCACATGTGCATGCAGATCATACATGTGCACATGGGGCACACATGCATACACACTTGCATGCAGATGCATGCATGTGCACACAGATGCATGCACACACACATGGGGTGTGCACACACATGTGTGCAGACATACATGCAGGATGCACATGCACACACGTGCACACACATGCATGTGGGCACACACATGCAGAGTCACAAGCTTGCCCCTATGACAGTACACTTAGCAGATGGTGAAGAGTATGGGTTCAGGCTGCTAGAGTTCAATTTTACCTCCACCCTTTAGTAGCTGTGATACTTTGGTTCCATGCCTTTATTTTCCTTCTTCCACAAAAAGCTTGATTTCTCACCATTTTCAAGGTAAAGCTGATGTTTCGAACCTTCGCTCATCCGAGGCCAATCAGCCTTCAACTTCGTTGGTTCCTCCCTTGCAGGGACCCGTCCAAGGACCTCACAGGGGCCCTAGTAATGTGTTCACATATTCATATGTTTCTGTCAATTTGCAAAAGTCAGATATTTTGACCACAACTGATTATGGTTACTTGCTTTTCCCTCTCAGCAACTCCATAGCCACTCATTCCCTGTTGAAGGACAGGGGAGTTGTCGGGGCCATTTTTGTTTGTGAGTGGGTTGAATTGGGGATACATTTAATTTGGGTTCACCAGACTATTGTTTATGTTTATAGTCACTTCTGAGTAAATCACTGCCGGGTACTCCAGTCGCCCACTCTGCTGGCTCAGTGAGGGGCACGGCAGAGTGCAGAGCCAGAGATTGTGTTGTGACAGGAACTTAACCCACATGGAGGAGAAACGTACATTATTAATCTGTGGGGAGTTCTTCCAAGGTTTATAGCTCATCTCTAATAGAAATTAGGTTTGTCTTTAAATTAAATTTGATAATAATCCTAAATATCTACACGACAGTAACAATAAGGAGTGGTAAAGCTGAATTAAACCTTTTTAAATTTTAATAATTAAAAAAAAGTAAACCAATCAAGTTAGAGACAAAATTGAGTCATTTATTTTTCCCTATACAAAATATTGCAAAATTGTTATATGAAGAGACAGAGAAAGCATATACAGACAAAAATTTTAAAGAACAACTATTAAAGCTGCTTCTGGAAGTTGTTTATGCTACTGGTAATTTTTTTAAGATGTGCAATTTGGCCTGATTTATTTAAATTAATATTTACTTGATAAGCAATTTTGTATTTGTTCCAAACTGCATGAGCTTCAGGCTACACAAAACTTGGCTGTGTTCCTGCAATTGCTGAAATGACTTGACATTCTCAGGAAGTTTAAAAATGCTGCAGACCACTCGGGCTCATTTCACTTAGGGAAGGAATACTAGTTTTCTTTTGCCATATAACAAATTATTGTAGATCTAGTGGTTAAAACAACATGTACTTATTATGCTTCTGTGGGTCAGGAATGCTGGCACAGCTCAGCGGGGTCCTCTGCTCGGGATTTCCTAAGGCCGCAGTCACTGCGTCTGTGGTTTGCAGTTGGAGTTTGGGGTTCTCTTTTAAGATCATTCAGGTTGCTGGCAGAATTTAGTTCCTTGAAGTTGTAGGACTGAGGCCCTCTTTTCTTGCTGGCTGGCAGCCACGACCAGTCTCAGGTCCTGCACACTGTCGTGAGGACCGTATCACATGGCCATCCACATGGGCGGTTTACAGCTTGGCACTTTGCTTCTTCAAGACCCACAGGTGGTCTTCTTTCACCTCCTATGGAAGAGTCTTACATAGCATAACCTGACCCAGGGAGTGACGATCCCATCAAATTCACAGTTCCACTCATGCTCAGTGGGACAGGTGGAGCCATCTTAGAATTCTGTCTACCACAGACAGACAAAGGCATATTTTTTGAGGACCAACCATGCACTGCTTTATTTATGTTCTTTTAATTCTCACAGTAATTCTGTGAGACAAGTACGATTGTTTCATTTTTAATGATCAAGATAATGAGACTTGAGGAATCAGGTAATTTGCCCAGAATCAAAGAGGCAAGAGTCTGGATTTGAATCCAGGCCTGACTTGAAAACCTGGGATCTTTGCAACATACCCATGGCCTGAGGAACTGACTGCTTGTCTGCACAGAAAGACCTTTCATGGCCTCTGTGAGCCCATGAGCTCATGGGGAATGTGTGGTTATCCTGTGATGTGCCCTGTCTCTTCTAGGGGCCAGGGCTTCATAAGTACAAGGCGTGTGTACCAATTACCAATAACTAATGCCATACATAAGGAATGGTTTAAATGCTAAGTACCCCAGTACCACCTCCCCAAAGTTTTAAGTTGCCCAACTTTCTATATTCAATTTAATTTAACAAATATTTCTTGGGCTTTCCATGTGAACAGCTGTAGGAGAAATAAAACTTTACCAGGAACATGTTTGGGTTTTTTTTTTTTAAATCTTTACTTGAGGCTATGTTTATTGATTTTAGAGAGAGAGGAAGGGAGGGGATGAGAGAGAGAGAGAGAAAGAGAGAGAGAGAGAGAGAGAGAGGGGCATGTGTGTGAGAAATATCAATTGGTTCCCTTTTGCACCTTCCTTGACTAAGAATCGAACCTGCAACCTAGATACGTGCCCTGACCCAGGATCAAACCCGCAACCTTTTGGTGCACAGCATAATACGCACCAACTGAGCCACCTGGCCAGGGCTGACAATTGTTTTTATAAAAATCATCATGGCAGAGAGGACAGAGCACTAAATGCAGTCTGGAGACTTGGGCTTAAGTGCCTTCATTCACCAATCACTTCAACTTTCCAACCTTTAGTTTCTCTCATTTGTAAAATTAGTCTCGGAAGGACACTCATGAAGATCAAATGAAATTTGATTTATAAGGCAACGGATATTAAACCGTAAATTATTACAACTCAAGTTTCATAGAGTATCCCATGTAGACTATTCAAGGTACTAGAGAAGCACAAGGGAAATAATGGTTCTCTTTAATTGGGGGATTTGGGAGGTTTCTCGGATGAGGTTGAATTGATGTTGGGCCTTCTTTTTGGATCTCCAGACCCTGTATAGAAAGTAGGGCTTACATAGGATGGAGGAAATGCTTGCCATTTAGTTTGAAATATCTCTGGATATTGAGTCATTTCCACTGTAGTGCACAGTTGTGTTTTATATGCATCCCTGATTTATTTAATACCATAGAATTCACTGTGTGCCTTGCTGTAATTACAGTGATAATCACTTAAGTGACTTTTATTTAGGACCTACACCTCAACATTTCTAAGCACAGTTTTTTAAATGTCCCAGCTCAAATTATTTTATCAAAGAAGTACAGTTTAAAATAATTTACTTCTCAATATCTTGCCTAGTAAAGTGAAGAAACAAAACTTCTTTTCCTTTGAACAACAGACATCATGGTAAAACTGATAGCTATTCAAGTTAGAGAACATATTGAAGTGTGAACAAAATGAAAGAAGCAAGCAAGCAAAACCCAGAATTGGCTTTGCTTTGTTTAAGCAGGGAGAGTGACAGCATATATATAATACGTTAATATAAGGTTATGTAATATAACATGTTAAATATTATATGTAATATTTATTTGTATTATTTATATTTGTTATATAGTATAAATAGTATAAAATTTATTTATATCATTTATATTTGTATATAATATAAGTAATATAAAATGGCATAGTGACAGCTGAGATAATTTTATTACCATTGAAATCCCACTGTGTGTAGCTTTGAAGGCGGCATCTGTATGTGTGTGACTGTGTGTGTGTGTGTGTGTGTGTGTGTGTATCAGCAGAAGTAACACCTGCTTGAATGTGGTTGGTAGGGTAATAATATGGGTGCAATAATTTATAGTTTTAATTTGAACATTTCACCTAAAATTTCATATGGTGTGCTTGAGTGTGATATTGTTATCCTACAGAATTACATGCTTATGATTTTGTAATAAAAAGATTTTGTAATTAAAAAGGGACATTATTTGTGCCAGGCCCTGTGTAGCATTCTATTTCTTGATTTGGTCATACGATTTTTAAAAGATTTCTACATATTTCATTGTATATATACAAACTTTTGAACTGATACGTTTTTAAAAAGATATTTAGATAGTTACCTTTTCATGACATCTCTTATATATCCCAAATTGTCTTCTAAGATGGTTGAATCCCTTTACCTCTTACTACTTACTGCTCATGCCTCAGTCCACCTGGCCAGCTCCCGTTTTGCCTTTTGGAAACATGACCTGAGAAGAGCTCATTGTAAGTTGTCTTGTTTAGAATGTGTCTTGTTCTTAAAGGCCTGGATTTACTGTTATCCTTTCCTTGATCTGAATTAAGATTCTAACAGCACTTTGAACAAGATCATATTTGTTTATTCTGCCCTGTAGTGCGATTATTTATTAAATTCTATTACCTTCGTTAGATTCGCAGCTACTTGAAGACAAAGATTATTATTCATTTTTTAAATCTCTGTTAGCACTTAGGGCAGAGTCTGGAGCGCATTAATGTCAGTAAACATTGTAAGTTGGTTTTTGAAATAAGTCCCTTGAAGAATGGGAACTAAGGGTGAGAAACCATAGGCAGGCAGGCCTCATGCGAAAGGTGCTGCCCAGGTGGGTGCTGATGGAAGCCTGGATGAGTGGGTAGCAGTAAGGGGAATACAGAAAGGAGGCAACAAAGAGGCACTGTGTGGATAAAGCACTGAGTAAAGTATGCCTGTGTGCATCTGTGTGTTGTGCTTGGGGTATGTGAAGGAGAGGGTATCGTCAGGTCGAATGCCCAGCCCTGCTTTTTTATGACCAGACGGAGGTTAATGCTGTCACCTAAGAGCTGATAGAAAACAAAGTGTAGTCTGGTTTGACGTATTGAGTTTAATGTCTCACCAACATTTCTAGATAATAAAAAGAGTAGTCTAAGTTACAATTTATAATAATCATATATTGAAATACACATATGTAAGTAACTTGTAGCCCGTATGAAGTCAAACATTTTTAAATTCATTTTTTAATGAGTAGAGTTGAAATTAACTAGGACTCAGGGCTAACCTGTTTAGAAGTGATAAAGATGTTCAAATTAAGAAAGTGTTTAAAACCAGAGTGCACTCAGGTGGGAGAGGCCAGACCGATTCTCTAAGGAACTACTCTGCTTGTCATTGCTGAGGAGCTGGACAGCCTGGCCTTCCAACCCCAGGGTTCTGTGATTCTACCAGAACTATTTTCTGTTCAGCAGGTTCTGTATTTTCAACTGATTTGTCACTCTTCCCTGTCATTTTTGATTATAGGAAGTGCAATAGAATGGTGTAAATACATCTGTGTCTTATTTTTCATTTGTTTTCTAGATTTAATCACAATAGAAATATAGGAATAAAGTGATATGTACTTTTAAAATTCTCCTTCACATTTTCTCTCTTTAATGTAGCTTTACCAGCAGGGAATTCAAGCTATTTTGCATCTCCCCATTAGCTAAGGTCTGATCAGCCCTTTTCCATTTGGACTTCCAAGACAATCAACCTGATACAAACTTTAAATGGAAAGGTTTTCACCTACGGTATACTGCTGACAGGTGCCAGATGTCTCTATTCTGACCCTGGCTCCTATGTAAGTAGGGAGCTTATCTCTGAGGTTTATTTTGGGTGGTAGAGGCAGGGTTTGCCTTTGTAAGAGCGATCCAAGCAATTTCTCCCTTCTGATACATTTGGGCTGCTGTTTCCAAGATAACTCATGCCGTCATCTGTCCCTTCATTCCTGTGGCTGACAAGATTTCAAAATTATATTTGACATTTGAGGAAAGAGGTTTGACTCCGTTGTACCTTGGGGCTGACAAGCAACCTCAGGTTTCCCTTGAAACAAAGAAGCCTTCAGTGGAATTTAGAAATTGTCAATATTGTGCATAAACTCAACTGTTAGAAAAACTCACGTTTTTAGAAATTGAGATATTAATATAACAGCTGTACCCTAATATGCTGGTTATAGTGTAGAAGCAGATATTCTGATTCAGTATCAATAGGACTCTTACTTTTCCTCACCTGTACTCCCTAAGATTCTTCCGGCACTGCCCTCCTTAGAATCCTTTCTATTAAGGAATAGTATTTAGTGAAATGCTTTTCTTCTTTTTCCTTTTCATCAGGAGTCAAATACATTCACCTTACATATAACAAGGCCACATATTTGAATAGGATACCTTCTAGGCAATTCGTAAGCTACTTTGAGAAATACTTGTATATTGTAAAGCAACTATGTAGAGAGTGGCAGTCAACTAAATGACAGGGTGGGGTTGGAAGACCCAATTAAAAAAAATTAATTGTGGTAAAAAGCACAAAAAATTTACCATTTTACAGTTTTCAGATGTTCAAGTCAGCTGTGTTAAGTACTTTTGCACTTTTGTGCATCAGAATTCCAGAAGTTTTTCAGCTTGCAAACCTGAAACTCTAGGCCCACTGGACTACAACTCCCCCTTCTCTCAGCTCCACGGAAACCACTGTTCTTTCTATTTGTATGGATTTGACTATTATATGAGAGGAACCATGTAGATGCACGTGTGTGTGTGTGTGTGTGTGTGTGTGAGAGAGAGAGAGAGAGAGAGAGAGAGAGAGAGAGAGAGAGAAAGAGGTTGGCTTATTTCACTTGGCATAATATCCTTAAGATTCATCAATGTTGTTGTGTGTAACAGAATTTTCTTCCCTTTTAAGCCTGAATAATATTTCATTGTATGTATACTGCATTCTGTTTATTCATCCACTGATGGATATTTGGGTTGCTTTCGCCTTTAGGCTATTGTTAATAATGCTGCTATGAATATGGGTGTGCAAAGGAAGTCCCAATTTCTAAAGTAATTATAATTTCTCCAAAAATGAGCTTATCTTAAAATTGCTAGTACTATTTAACAAAAATGGCATAGTGACAGCTGAGATTATTTTATTACCATAGAAATCCCACTGTTTGTAACTTTGAAGGAGGCATCTGTACGTAGGTATATTTGTTTAATTGTGGCAAAGAATATTAAATGCCTTAACCTCATTTTATTTTCTTCCTAGTATTTTCTGACACAACACAGAAGCAGTCATTTTTTCAGAATGGCATTAACAGATATCCCTTCAAATTCATAAATGTTCTTACCTATCTTATCTCATTTGTTAAGGTCAATAAACAGCAAAGTATAGGCTCACCTCCACCAAAAGTAATATATAGATTGTGCTTTAAGCCAGCAAGGATCATCACTGACTAATTTTTCTTTTTCCTTATTTTTATTGTATCCCTCCTTGAAGTACACCTGGCCTTTGGGGTAAAGGGAAGGCACACGGTTATGGACAAGGAGTAGTGGATGTAGAAAGTGGGGAGACATAGCGATTAGCGCTTCCTCTTTACTGAAGGAGAAGGAGCACGTGAAGGAAGGGAAAGAGGAAGCAGAGGAGAAAAGAGGGGCATTAAGAGAAGACATAAAGCATTGTTTCTTTCAATCCATTTCTCCTTCAGAGACACTGTACTATAGAAGACGATTCCCTTCCCCCTCCCAACACAGTATAATCTGTTCTTTTAGCTATCCCTCACGAGCCTGTTTTTTAGGAAGTGTTTTATGATTTAAAATGATTAGACAGCGAGGGCCGTTAGAGAAGAGTCAGGTGCCTCAGACTTCAGGAAGTGAGCCTGATGCCAGCCCCGCCCCACCCACCCCGCTTTCAGAGAACCTGGGTATTTTAATTTAATGTTAATTTATGAAGTCTTTTTTTTTTTCAGGCATTTGCAGGTGGGTAAGATAAACATAGTTCCTGCCTAAAAGAAATTCATGGTCTAGTTGGGAAAATCAGCATATATGTTGTGAATTAAAGTGTATACAAGTGACACAGAGAGGAAGGAAGGTTAATAAACTAAGGTGAGCAGGTAGGGTGTCAAAGAGGAGGTGACATCTGAGTGGGGCAGGCATAGGAGAGGTAAGTCCTGGCAGGAGGGTTACCATGTGCAGAGTTGCAGAGGTTTCAAGGCATAGGAAATATTTAAGGAAACAATCTCAGATTCTTCATCTAAAATTAAGGTGCTGGCGTAATTGACTCCTGAAATCTCTTCTTATTCTTCCTGTGACTCTAAAATGTACAAGTATTGGCTAACAGTTTTTTCTCTCATGTTTTACTGTTTCATACTCTGATATTGTCACCAGGTTGGGGAACTGTGGGTGGATGCCCAGATTTGGAGTTCCTTCTCTCATATCCTGAAGCACTGCTCAATTATGAGAACAAAAGAGAAGACTCATAGGCAGGTTTTAGGTCCTTTCTACGTTGATACCATTCCAAGTAGTGTTTTTTCTTTCCTTTAAAAAAAAAACCCCTAATATTCTGAGCATTTTATCATTTTAAGAGGGAACTCTCTGTCAATTGTTTGGAGATGCAAAAGTTTAAAAAATCAACATCATTATCGGAGTGGTTGTTTTGTGTCATAGTAATTTGTTCTTCTTATTTTCATACATGCGAACTCTTATTCCCCCTTTCCTCCTGACTCCCTGCTTCCTTCTTTCCAATACACCTTTAATTAGAACACCTGCTTCTGAAGGAGGAAATTAGATTCCCTGTCTTCGAGGAAATCCAGTCTAGTAGTTGAGAGAGGTTATGATTAAAACACACAGCAATATAATGCAAGTCAGGAAGCTTTCTTTGCAATGAGAAAGTCCTTAACATTCAGAAGTGTGTGTGTGTGTGTGTGTGTGTGTGTGTGTGTGTGTGTGTGTGTATGAAGTCCTATTAAGAGTTTACAAGAGAAGTAGCAGTTGGGAAGAACCTTGAGGGGCTTGACTAAGGAATGCATTTTCCACCAGACCCAGCTTCCTACACTATTAACTTCCTGTGTTTCTGGTCAGAAAAGCACAGTTGAGGTTCTGGGCTATTCTCTGTGGCCAGTTCCCTGAGTGCTTCGTGTTTGCACTCTGCTGTAAACAAGTATGGAATTAGTAGGGATGTTTTTCACATGCCATCAGGCATAAGAAGAGGCCGGGGGCCCTGTACCTGCTGATCTGCAGGTGGCTGTAGTAAATGGGCTTCCTCTCTGCTTCTTGGAAACTACATGGAAGGGAGTGCTCTGCTCCCTGCTTCAGTGTCTTAGTTGCACTGATGCTCTGCCAGTACTGTACCAGCCAGAGCAGTTTAAGAGCTACTCAGTATCTTCTCAAAGTGATACTTCCACTTCCTTTCACAAACACATACCATTAAGTGAAATGATGTGAGAACCACGACACCATTATTCATACTGTTTTCCCCAGTGAAGAAAATGTCCACTGTGTTGATTATAATTAACTTTGGATTGAGTTTCTTTTTCCACCCAGATAAAACAAATTGCAGATTGAATTTCCCCTGCTGATTTAAAATACTATTTGTGTTTTTATGTTTATTGAGTCTAGACTGTTAGATATTACCACATATTATGCAAAAATGCTACACTTACCTACCCTATGGCTCTCTACAAATGTTATTGAAAAGTTCCAGATGGTCACATTCTAAAAAATAGTTACCATTTATTCAGCACATACTATGGGGCATGAACCGTGCCAAGCAATCAATGTATTTTTTCACATACGTCTCAAAATAATGATGTTACTAATTATTTTTGTTCTCATTTTTAATCTGAGTGCCAAGCTAAACAACAATAAATTAGTAACTAACCTAAAGTTCTATAATTACTTAGTTAAAGAATTAAAATTAAAACTCAGGATTCTGTTTACAAGTCAAGCACTTTTCTACTCTGAAGACATTTGGTTCTTTTGAATCCTGCTGCTTATGTAAGTGTCTCTCTTTGAAACATAGCTAAAGATAAAAGTAAGTGTGTGCACTGTCTCTTCAGCTCTTAATATAGTTACTGGGGTGTTACCATCTTTCTTTTGTGTCACACATTTTATCACCTACAATTCTGAAATAATTTAGAAAAATAAGAAGGACTATTACTATGCATACTGGATTGCCGTCCTCTGAAATGGGGTTGTGTCTGGGGTAAAATGAAACATCTATTTGAATAGCCAAACAAATTGCTAAATTTGAAGCCTAATGTATTTTCAGTTGTTGTAGTCCATTTGGGTTGCTATAACAACAATACCATAACATAACTGGGAAGCTTATGCACTACAGAAATTTATCTCTCACAGTTCTGGAGGCTGGGAAGTCCACGTTCAAGGTGCCAGCACTTTCGGCATCTGATGAGAGCCCATTTTCTGATTCATAGGTCTGATTCAGTGGTGCCTTATAGAAGGCATGGATGGCAAAGGGAATGGTCTAGGAAGCTCTCTGGGGCAGCTTTTAGAATCACTTCCCAAAGGCTCCACCTCCAAATACCATCACCCTGGGCATTAGGTTTCCACATCTGAATTTGGGGTGGGAGAGCACGTTCAGACCATAGCACCTATGTAGCTACCTGCCTCATCTTTTGCTTTATACCTTTATTTGTTAATTTTTAGACAAACAAGAGGATGTAATACTTTTCCCTCAGGAGATACTGCGGGGTTCATTACCCAACAAAGTATACCCAGCCTCCTGCTGTGCTAAGCGTGGAAGCTGACAGGGTGAGGTCTGAGGTCCATATCCCAATAATCTCATTGGAATCATAGACCATCAAAGCTCATGCAGACTATGAAGGGTCCAACGCTACCTGCTTCTTTTCTAGATGAGGGGATGAAGCCCCGAAAAAGGAAGAGGCACCCAAGGTCTTAGGACAAATTAATGGTAGAAGCAGGACTAATTCCAGGTCTTACACTCTCTGTCCTGCCCTGTTTTCTATAAATGGCCTTGGGAAACCTTTGAATATCTATACCTGTTTTTCTACTTAGGGAAACAGACAAATGTGGTCAGGTGGGACCTTTCAGTAACATTTGTAAAGTGAGTGTAACACCTTAGAATTTGGTCTCTGAGAGCTTTGTTTCTTCCGTGTGCTATCTACGCTATTTATATCCATTTAAGTAAGTTGTAGTAAGACCTTCCATTCTCATATAATTTTAATGTATTAAATTTCAGTTTAATTTAATTTTAGCATAATAAATTGAATCTGGTTTCTACTAACTCTGTTGTACCACATTTATTCCAATTGCTTTGATTAAAAGATGCAGTAGTAGAGAAGTTTATTGATGAAATTGAATCACAGTCATTTTTTAAAACTTTCAATATCTCTCTGCTGCCTTAAAGGTGAGACACAAATTCCATAGCAATACATCCTGTTCTTTAGGTATTGTATCTACAAGCTTCTTTTGGAAATGGATTTCTGCACTGTTTCCATACATCTTATTTGCTGAACCCAGTGAACTCTCAACACTCTTCAAATACTGTTTATTCATTGATTGTTTTGTTTAATCAAATTAGTTTTATTAATTGTGAGGTTGGCACGTGAGATATAATAATGCATAAGATACATAGAGTCACAGCCTGCCTCATGTTGGACACCTCTGTGCATTTCTTCTCTTTTCTCTCTTTTGAAGGCCGCTCTTAGTTCCTTTTCTGCGGGACCACATCCTGCTTGTCCTCGAGGGGGCAGTTCTCACGTCACTAGCTGCTGAAACTTTGCACGGTCTCTTCCAGCTGAGAGGAGTGGTGGTTTCTGCTGCACGTCTCAGCCCACAGCCCACCTTGCATTAGAATGTGTTTCATTCTGGCTATTATCACATAAAATATCAGGCTTACCCACCAGAGGGTAAACTCTTTGTGAGGATAAACAGTGTTTTATATTCTTTATTTCCCCCGTGTGCTAAGCAGTTTGGCACGTGGTAAGTGCCCAGTAACTGAGGGATGGAGGGATAGAGAAAATGTATAGATAGGTAAAAATAGAGGTACAAATAGATGTAGAAGGAAAGGAAAATAAATATTTTGGTATAAAACTTGTCAATAGGTCGTATTACATCCCTTAGCAATTAAAATTTACATATATTTATGTATATACTATAAAATTGTATATACACAAAAATATAAGAGGTGAGTTGCTACATAGAAATAACATGCCTATTTATGTATGAAATCTTCCGTGGCATGTGATCCAAATTACTTACGTTCAAGATGTAGGCAAATTCATTTCTTTACTGAATTTTTCCTAAGCTGTAGTTGTTTTTAAAGATGATTTACAGGCTAATAAACACTCCAGCAATGAGTTGCAAATTTTGCATTTAATTTAATCTTCAAAGCCAAAGAAGCACAAGGGGTGAACTAATTAAAGAAATTATTTATGTGACTATAAGATGCTGCAGCATCCAATCCATATATTAAAGGCAGTGCCTGCCGTGAAATGACCTGACGGAGGAGATTCTGAGGCGAGATGAGCGCCCACCTTTCAGCTCAGGCATATTCCTGGCACACTGCAGCAGACGGTTTGCAAGCAGCGCTACCTGGTGAAAGAAATTCTATTAGCATCACAAAGAATTCTGCATCTTGATGGCACACCTATGGTTGCAAAGAGGATTATGAGTCCTTTATCCTAGGCAATAAACCAGGGAGAACAATCACTGTGGTTCTAAAGAATCCTGTTTTATTTGAAAATAATGTTGAATGAAGAGAATGAGGGGAAGTGGGCAGTGATGCAAAACAGAAGAAATGCCTACCTTATCTGCTAGCTGGGGGCATTAATATGACTTAATGGAGATTTTAAAAATATTTAATTTTACCTAAACAGGTAAGTTTAAAGGGGGAAGACGAGGAAAGTCCAAAGAAGGAAATAAAGAATTTCAAAGTAAGCGGATCAGAGAGAGAGGGAGTACAAATCCCATTATTTATCAGAAATGTGACCTTGGCCCACTCCCTCAGCAGTCTGAGCTTCTGGTTATGCATATGTAAATCAGGCATATAATAATATCAATAGTAATGCATAAATAACTTACTGGGTGTTTGTGTGGACTGAATGGGAAGCATGCTATAAGTATTCAATTTTATTTCTTAGTCTTTCTTTAAAACAAAGGGTAAAATATAATCTTGAATTGAAAAATTAAATTTCATACTGGGGAGACTATTGACTTTAGAGTAAGAAAGCGTAATCTGGCCTTCGCCAGTGTGGCTCAGTTGGTAGAGGTATTGTCTGTGGACTGAAGGATCACGGGCTCGATCCCTGGTCAATGTGCACATACCCAGGTTGTGGGTTTGACCCCTGGTCATGATATTTTTTTCTCCCACATCGATATTTCTCTTTTTCTTTCTCCATGTTTCCCTTCCTCTCTCTCCAAAAGCAATGAAAAAATGTCCTCAGGTGCGCATTTAAAAAAAGAGAGGCTGAATTGTATTTTGGTTTAAGCCACCAGTATCTATGTGACCTAAGGTACGCTACATCTTTCTCAGTCTTCAACTTCATAATCCATAAAATGAGGGCATTGTCTTGGGTGATTTCTCAGGATTCCTTCCAATCCAGTTCTTATGCTCAGTAATTCCAATATCTAAGTCTTTGTAATGAAAGACAACTGCTTTCATTTTCCAAATGATCCTAAGGAACAGAAAAGATAAGCTGTTTGCCAGGCTCCATCAATAAGCAAACAACACTTATGCATTAAAATGCAGAATGCCAGAATTTAGTGATTTAGGGCTGCGTTAAGTTGCTCTTCTAGATACATACTAATATGGTGGCTCCCTGAGATTGAGTCCCCTGAAATAAATGAGTCAGAGGTTGACATTTTATGGATACTGCCAGAACAGTTCCTTTTAAGTCTTTCACACATTTTATTGGCTCTAGGAGAATCGGTTAGCAAAGCCACACGCATTTAAATTACACAGATTATGCAACAGGGGGCTCTCTAACAAAGAAGAAAATTAGGGAGATGCACATTTAGGCTTGATTCTGCTTCAGAAGCAGAAGTCTTACTGGCAATTTTTGAGGAAGTAGAAATGAGATGCTGTGCTATGACAGGGCTCAGTTAGGATTATAAACTCGTGGGAATGTCGGCACTGAGGATTACTTTTTGATGATTTCAAGACAACAATGTGATATTGGATGGCTGTGTTCTGTCTCACAAAGGTGGCTGTACCGTAAATCCTGGTAAAGCGTTCTGAGCAAGCACAGAACTGCCAGCATCTGACCCTTGGTGAATTTTTGGGTTGAGCAATGAGGAAATATAGACAGAAGACGATTTGCTCAATGGATCAGAGGAGTCTGTCAAGCCTGGAAGGAGTCAATAGAACCAGTGTGGTAGAGTGAAGAAAACATCCCTTTGGAAGTCAAGAAGATTTAAGTCCTGACTAAATGAATATACTCCTCTTTCAATGTTTTGTGCTGTAGTAGTATAATACAATAATAACAATAATCCCTGTCATGCTTATGCCACAGGATGATTGTGAGGATCAAATGATTGAAAACACTTAAATCCTAAGGTGTGAGAGGACTTTTTCCTCAATGTAATCTCCCAGTTCCTGCATTCCCTCAGCTCTCTAGAAAGAGAAAGCCTGGCCTGCTCCTAATCTCTCTTAGTTGAGAGCATTTCTTGTACCATGTTTTCCACTCTGCCCAGCTGCATCTTTTATTTTCATGTAGGGAAATAAAGAAGGGCCACAACAATCATCACTGTCTCCACCACACCACCCTTCCTCCTCCCCTACGACCACCAGTACCACATAACTGGGAGGTGACTGATTAGTAAGAGGCTAGGTCCAGACTTCCTGGGTCCAAATCCTGGTCATTCCCTTTACTAGCTTATGACCTTAGCCAAATTGCTTAGCTTTTTGTTCCTCTGTTTCTTCCCTGATAATAATAATACCTCGTTCATAGGGTTCCTGTGAGAATTAAATAAGTTGATACATACAGAGTACTTAGACCAGTTCCTAGTAAATCATTAGCACTCAAAAAATATTTGCTTTAATTATTATTGCTTTTATCCAGAGTTGTAAAATAGTGCTTTGTGATAAAAGATAACCAGTCATGTTTCACTCTTCAGGGGACTGAGGGCATCTAGCCATGGGCCAGGAGGTGAACGATAACCAATCACTCCTTTTACTTTAGTTAACTACCCTGAAATTAGAAGGAACGTAAGAGGAAATACCCTAGTTTGTTATATATAAGTAACATGATACTGGTGAGCATATAGTTAAATTCATAGAATTTTAGAGAGGTAAGAGATACTAGCATTCACCTCGTTTATTTTATTTTAAGAATGAGAAAATTGAGACAAGTTTCCATATTGAGTAGATAGTCTGAAAATAAGGTTTGAGCTCAGGCTAGGAGTAGGTCTATTTGGAAGATATTGCTTCTTTTGACTTTCCTCACGGTAGAATCATCTCTTTCTTCAGTATAAATGATTGCAGAACTGCTTATTAACAGTCATCTAAGATATTGCGCACAGGGAGAAAAAACAACACACCTCTGAAATCTTCCTATTATGGGAACAGCTTTATTTTGTATTGTACCATCTCTGCAGCTACAGACCACTTCATCATCTCTTATTTCTCCTCCATCACCAACGGGTAGAGGGGCCCAGTATGAACTAAAGGTGGGAGGATTCAGCAGCTTCACAGAGTACTTCTGGGATTAGAGTCATTTGTTCTCATGACAGCCTTTGCTCCAGCTACAAATGTTCTTTATTTTAAGTATGTGGTCACATTGAAAACATTTTCTGTACTTAAGTTATATACTATTTTTCCTTGTTGTTTAGAAAATGTAAAACTAAATGTCACTCCTGGTTCCAGGATCCTTCCAAAAGTAACCCTCCATTAGAGGATTTAAAACATAGAGGCCATCAGTTATTCTTTAAAAATTTTCTCATTGAGAGATGAGTCAACTGAGGCACAGAGGTAAAATCACCTCTCCATGGACATGCAGCCCTCTCAAAAGTGCCTCATAGTGGGACACGTGTTTCCTCTCCAGCTTGGAGGATACTACTGTGTATATAGTAAGTTATAAAGTGTCAAGCAAAAAACAGCGTGGCTGACTTTCAAAATTCCTAACTTCATGCATGTGACAACTGTCGATTCATCATCTCATACCTCTCCATCTTCCTCACTGTGCTTTGGAACATTTAGTTGAGAGATCATTTTGCAAGAATTTTTCTTTGCTTATAGTAAGTTTTCTCAAATTGGTTTTGAGTTTTTCTGTTTGTGATTATTATTATTTTTTCTCAAAAACAAAGTCAAAGATACTCTGGTCAAAGCTGTGAATGTGTACATGGATTTAGATATTTCCTTTGTTTCACCGTCAGTTGAGTCTCCAGACTTCTCCGTGATGGCTGATGGTAGAAGTGGTAGGTGTAGCGCGCAACTGCAGCTTCAAGCCAGTGTCAGTGTTTGCTTTTCACACTCCATTACAAGCCCACATTCTCCCAACAGAAGACCATCTATCCAGAGAACCCTGACAGAGCTCCCAGTATATTTCCTTGCCCTCCTCACCATTTTCCTTTGGTTCTCTGTTCACCTTTAAGCTCATTAGTTTTTGGTTACTTTAAAGTCTCTTACCTCAGTATGTGATCTCTTCTACACAGGCATCTAGAAGGTCAAAGACCATCCTCCACAGAATCCACTGTGGTTTTGATTAATCCCTAGGGGCTTTTTATACTGTCCTTTCCTGGGGAGCCTTCCTCACTTACATTTTAATAGGTTCATATGTTGTCTTTTTCTCACTCTAGAATGCCACAACTCAGAGGAATATTATCATTTTAGCCTTTCTGCTCATTCAGAAGCAAAACCTTTAATCAGCAATGTCAGCCTTTGCAACACACATTGATACCATATAAAAGAAGTGTTAGCCCTGCACTTTCTTTGCAGGGTTATCTCGATATGCTTTCCTTGACAGTATCCTTGAATTTTGAGTCTTGTTCCATTCTGCTGTTATTTTTTGCCAACTAGCAATCAGTTTCATCATTTATTCATTCTCACCTTTTCACTTTATTTTAAAAAAGTTTACCAAGTATTGCTTTGGATGCAATGTATGCGATGTATGCTGATTTTGATTCTTTCTCCACCCTAGCAGTGCTGACTGTAACCATTTTATAGAACACTCTTCTCAGCTCTTGGGCCCCTCCCCCTGTGGTAGTGCTCCTCATCTTGCCTTGAATATCTCTGATGATGGGCAACTCACTTCTCCATTGAATGAAACAGTCTATTTCATGGTTGGTCTGCACTTCCTTATATATCACTGCTTACCTGAATCCAAGTTTGCTTCTGGACACACAGGATACCTTGTTCTTTTTTCAATAAGAACATATCAGACACTTGAAGATAGGCATCACTTCCCTCAATTTCTCTTTCCCTGCCTCTGGTTATTAAACTGGGACTTCGAAGGAGGCTCTGATCCCTGCAAAACAATAGCATGATGTTTTTGACTTAGATTCTGAGTTGCCTTAACTCTTGGGTTATCTTAACCTTTTTAGCACTTCAGTAATATAAATGATCTTCTTGTAAATTCATATTGTGGATCATCTAAAAATAGTCATGAGGAGAGCTTTGGATTTGGAGTCACCTAAACTACATTTGAATTCTTGACCAGATCCATACTTCAGACAACTAATTAACCCTTCTGACCCATAGTTTTTTCATTGTACATGTGATAATAATGTTTGTCTCATGATATTGTTGTGTATAGAGCCCAGTACTGTGCCTGTGTGCATTGCAGATGCCTCGTAAATCTTAGTTTCCTCTTTCTTTCCTACCCGATCCTTCCTCTCAACCTCTTCTCCATTGCTGTTGTCTTAGCATACTCAACTAACCAGAGACAATTTTCTGACATCTTTTTTAAAGTCTCTTTTCTTATGTTCTCTTGCTGATTGCAATATGTATACATTATCTAGAATGAGCTGATGACCTCATGGAATTCTTTCTAGCTAACACTACAAGTTTAAATACTAAAACCCTGTCTGAAACTTTACAAAAATATTATTGGTTCCTCCTTGCTTTGAATACTCTTTGAAGAAATATCCTTATACAATAATCTTATCCCTTCCTGGGTATCTGAGCAGTGAAATATGTATTTAGATCTCTCTCTCTCGCTCCCTCTTTCTCTCTCTCTCTATTTGTCTATTATCTATCACCTGTCTATCTGTCTATCTATATCTATCTATCTATCTGTCTATCTATCTATCTATCTATCCATCCATCCATCCATCCATCCATCCATCCATCCTGGTTTAGATTTCATAGATACACAGCCATCTATACCAGTGTCCCCTTGACTTCTTGTTGCTGCATATCCTGGATTATTGGACAAAATTAGGTACTGGGGTAATGCTTTTATGTGAAAATGATTTTTAAGGGAATGACAGAATTTTACTAAGTGCTTTTATTTACTATCCTGAAATTGAATAATTTCTGGTTTGCCTCCTCATTATTCTGGAAGAAAGCTTGCCAAACATTTTATTTTTTTATTTTTGTTTTGTGCTATTTTTCATAGCCTAACAAGAATTTCAAGATTTTTAGATGACAGGTACTGTATTTTGCCCATCCATTCATCCACTTGCTTATTCATACTTATTTATATTTTTTCTTGTTTCAAAACCAGTGCTATCTTTTCAATACATTATTCTAACCAGTCTACATCCTATGTAGTAGTTAGTTTACAGGCAAATAAACTTAGGCTCAGAAAGACTCAGTAACTTTACTCAAGGAAAAATTATTTACTCTAAATTGCAAATGCTTTCTACTTTACATAGCATTTTTATAGAATTCTAAAACCTTAGAAGTAGAAGTGACCTTACTGGTCACCGTGTTCAAACTCCCATTTGCTCCTCTGACAGTTTTCACTCGTCACTTTGTGTATTTCAGTTATTCCCAGTAAAATCTTACTCAGTATCAAAAACCTATGATCACAGGATCAGCAGGGTCTTTCACTTATTGTTATTTTCACAACACCCAGATCCATGTGCATACAGAGGATAAAAACACAAATTTATTACAATTTTAATAATATAGCTTGAGTGCCAGTCATGTGCTGAGTGCTGAAGAGATTGCTATTTCAACAAGATCCATTCCCTGAAAATTTGGAGTCTAAAATTAGAAATGAGAGCAACCAGGAATGGTCCATGAAGAACACAGCTCAAAAAGATGGGTGACAGCATGAATGTTAAAATTATCAAACCATTTAAGGTCATTTTGATAATATTCTGAGGTTTTAAAAGTTGACTACTCTTTCTATCTGATATCTTTCCTTATTGTTTTATCTCTTTTGTGAATGTGTATGCACATGTGTGTGTGTGTGTGTGTGTTTGTGTGTGTGTGTGAGAGAGAGAGAGAGTAAGAGAGAGAGAGAGAGAGAGAGAGAGAGACAGGGAGGGAAAGATCAGAACGGAAACTATAGGCCTAAATTTGGGTGATGGGGGTTAGTCAGAGTATAAATCTAGGTACCATGTACCCTCTCAGGTTATCAGATTTTAACAGATGAGTTGAATTAAGACAGGTAGTTTTAGAGGTATTGATAAAGCAAAATGATGTACTTGGAAATGTGGAGGCCTCCCTTGAGTTAACTGAGTTTGCTTCTTGATGGTAGAGTAAATATGTTCATTTTTAACTTCAAATGGTAGATGGATGACTAAATTAAGCCATTCAAGTACTTATTGGGCATCTGCTATATGCTAAAAATGCTATCTCAGGCACTGGGGACAGAAAAATAGACAAAATAGATAATCTTTCTGCCCTCCTGGATTTTACATCTAATGGGACTCCTCTAACCATATGTCTCTTCTGCAAATAAGGGGAATCACTGGATTGGTGACAGTGGGAGTCAGAGAAGGGCTGAAATGATGGGGAGTCAGTTGAGGCAGGTTTTGAAACATCCTCAAGCCATCTGGGAAGAAGCATAACCAACTACCAACCGTGTGGTTCGAACCAAACCAATGTACATTTTTTATAAGAATGGAAATGGAAGAAATGTAATTATATCCTATTTAAAATTTCTCCAACTCATGTTTTGATTTAGTTTCTCTATAGTTTTATTATGAAGCTCAACTTGAATTACTGAACTAAGAAGGAAGATATTTGGAGGCCACACTTTCAGACCCAAAGGCTACCTTCTCGGGGCCAAGACTGGGACAACCACCATCTCAGCTCCCTGAGTGAGAGGCAAAAACAACAGAGGGAAAAGGTTTGGGACACTTGGGTCCTCCTCCCTTCCAACATTAAATGATCTCTCCAAGGTCATTCACGGGATGTGAAACCCTACTAGAGGAGCACTAGAGGGTAAAGAATGGAAGGATAAGGTTTTCATTTTTTTCTCTATGTGACCTTAGTTAGGATATGAGAAACATTGAGGTCAGTAAGCCTGGATTAAACTCATAGATCTCCACTCATCTGTTTTGTGACCATGGGAGATTATGTCACTTACTGGAGTGTCAGTTTTTCTGTAAAATTAGTTATTATTATCTCCTTAACTTTACTCACAAGGTATTTGAGAATCTTAGTGAGATAACACATGGGAAGATGACTACTAAACATTAAAACATTAAGTATATTATAAACGCACATGATAAATCTTTTCTTAATTTATTAATTCTAATACATGATTATAATTTTTCATGGTACCATTATTTTTGACATACAGTGTGTGGAGGCTAAGTAAATACTTTCCCACCTTCAAATTTCTTCTAGCTAACAGAGACAGATTAATGGGAGAAAATCAAATTTTAATACATGCACACAGGGAATTCATACAAGCATGAAGATTCCAAAAACAGTGAGGTAATGTTGGGTATGTACAAGGTCTATTGAGAAGATATCCAGCCATGTAATATGAAAAAATTGAGACATTTATTGAAGAAGATACAAGATACAAGAAACATTGTACATAGGACAATGACATCTCAGTCCCCTTCAAAGTAGGCACTGTAGAACCTCATGCAGTTCTCTCAATTGCCATCTGCCGCCCTGTTGTATTTTCCTGAATCTCACCAACAGTCTGAAATCTCTTCCCTTTCAAAAGTGATTTTAGTTTTGGAAAAAGCCAGAAGTCACAGGGCACCAACTCTGGGCTTTAAAGGGGGCTGAGTCACCGGGAGGATATGCTTCGCCAAAAATCTCTGCACGAGTCATGATGCATGGGTGGGCGTGTTGTTGTGACAAAGCTGCCAATCACCAGTTGCCCATAGCTGTGGACTTCTGAATCATCTGAACAGTTTCTGTGAAGGAATGGTCAAGCTTAATGCAAAATTTGACATGGATTCGTTGCTCTACTTACTCAGTTATTTTGAATGCAATGGCCACGCAGTACACGTGCTCACTCAAAGGCATCTTCCATCGCCCCTGCCCCCCACCACTGACCAGTGTAGTGAAGTCATCATTGTTCACACATGCACACTCCAGTCTACTCTTCTTGGGTGTCAGGTTACATGCAATCTGTTGTCATGCAAACTAATTTTGTTATATTAACAATGGCTGGACTGTTTCCAGACAAACATTTGTGCCATTTTGGACATATGAGAAAAGTAGGGGAAAATGTTTAGATTTCAAAAGAGAAGCTGAACAATTTAGGGGTAGCTGAAAGAATGGCAAACAAATTGCTGCTAGTCAATTCAGAAACAATGGGACACAGAGGGAATCTAGTTAACAGGCCCCTGCTTGGAGCCTTACTGTCCACCAGACTTAACTAAATTTAGGCTAAGGTGAATATGCTAATATTTCCTTCCTGGAGCAGCTCTTGGGCAGGAAAAAGGGAGAAAATGGGGAAAATGTTCTGGCTCAGTATTTTGTTTATTAATAACCAACTTAAAATTAATATTCTAAGAGAGAGTTTTAGGGTGGCAAACATTGGTCTCTGTCAGGTGTATCATAGAGATAAAAAGAAAGCTCCAGAAGTAATTTACATGGGTTACATTTGAACTCTACCAATTCTTAACTGGGTGACCTTGATAAAACAACTTAACCTCTCTGTGCCCCAGTTTCTTTATTTATAAAATGAGGATAATGACAGAAATTACCTTGTAAGGGTTGTTCTAAGGATTCAATGTGTCCATAGTTGCAGTGCACTTAAAATTGTGTAGGGAGCTTAGCATTGGTTATATTAGCATTAGTTATATCTTATATTTCTTGTCAAAAGAGATATACTTTAAGACATTGATAAATTCTCTACTTAGGCAATAAGGATCCTTCCCTTAATGTGTGTTATGAAGGAGAATTATGTGTATTGTCTTTCTTATTTTGAGAGATAACCAAAACTAGAGGGAAACATATAACATGTAGTAATTCAGTTGTTGAACTGTTGAATAAAGCACCACAAATAAATTTGTCATCTAAAGGAATTCAAAAATTATTAGAAAGTAATTGTGCTTTTGCTGACCTATTTTAAGTGACAATCTGGCAGAGAAAAGAAAATGTAAGTATAGTTACTTTATGGGATAAAAATGAATGGAGAAGAGGTCTTCTGCCCATCAAACTTGCTGTGTGATACCCTACTGAGCTAATTATTCTCTAAGCTTGGAGTCAGGGGCATGGTCTCAGAGAGGGATGATGTATGAGCAGAGCTAGGCTCCTTTGTGTTCCCAACAGTCAAGGACACTGACAATATTCCACTAATGAAAATTTTGTTTGCCATTTCAATGTCAAGGTTAATCATTCATTTCAAGTTGATTTCTAGCCTTCATTAAATGCATTATGTCCAGGAGTGAATGATGATGTGTATGAATTATAAGGTATGTGTTACCTTCTTTGAGCCTTGTAGCAGCCTAGTTAGATAGGTGCTGCTAGTTTCATTTTCATTGATCTGTTTTGCCTGCGTGGTTAAGAGAGATGGAATAACTTGTCCAGTAGCACATAGCTAGTGGGTGAATAAGAGACAAATAAGATCATGATGGCATGAACTGTAAGCCTGCTGAGGGCAGGGAGAATGTAGAGGTCTACAGAGTTACCCTTGGTAACCAAAAGAGCCTTGGACACAATCTATGCTCAGTTCAGTTTCAAGTGAATGACTACAGTGGGAGTCGGAAGATGTGGCTTATGAATAAGGGAAAGATTATTAAATGTTGTGTTTTGTCATTTTAAAATATGGGGATGATAAAGACTGTCCATGTTTTATTTGTTTGACTGGAGGTCAGAAATATAAAATATGTAACTATGTAATTATCTTTTCAATGTGTATCTGGCAACTTTCTCCAAACTAATTAAAATTGTTTCCACCATGTTATCTTCAGAATTGTAGAGGGAAATTCTCAGATTGGGCAAAGAAAGCCTGAAAGTCAAGGTATTGTTACCCCTGAGATATTACCCTTTAAAATAACCTGACTGTGTTACCTAAATCATCAGTAGGCGGACTTAATCTCATTCCTGACCCCAAAATGCAAAGATATTGGAAGTGTCCTAGTAACCATGGGGGAAGACTTACAAGATTTAGTGGCCCAGGGAACACAGTTATAAATTCTGGATATTAAAAAATTAAATACTGCTTCTAATCTTAGTGACCCTGTACATAGGTTATACATAACTTCTCAAAGTTCCCCGTGCTTACCTCTTTTTCTCTTTGGGGAAATGGAATAAATGATGTTGATGAAGACTCAAAGGGCTAAACTACTAAAAAGCACTTGACAATAGCTGCCGAGTGCAAGGGAAAAAGTGAAGTCTTTGTTGTCTAATCACCATGTTCTTTTAATAGAAATCTAAAGACAGGAATGATGTCGCTCTCAGAACGCTGGCATTTATTGTTTCCATTTTGTTCCTTAAATACCTAACTTGATGCTGTCATGTCAAGACAGAGTGGAGAACTTCAAACAGCCCCTGTTACCTGCATTTTCATCTTTTCTCCCATCACCCCCTTCTACCTTATGACTGCTACATTTGTTACCTTCTGCATCAAAACGTCCTTATTTCTCATAATCTCACCGAAAAAAATCAGCACACTAAAAGATTAGAGAACATGGATCCTCTTTCTGGGGCTCGCATTATTTTATTTATTTATTTTTGTGGAGTGGAGGGGGACGGAGAGCTGCAATTTTGGAGAAATGTGTTAGATTTTGAAAGACTGAATTTATTTCTCTCTCCTATTATTATCTACACTGAACATATGTATTAAATTCTCAAACTCTGACTGAAGAACTTGTTTGAAACTCAAATTCTTGGGTTCTACTCATCAAGATTTCTCCTTCACATTCAGAGAAACCATCAGGAATGTACATTTTAAAAAGCATCTCAGAATAGTATGTATTTTCTTAAAACAACAACAACAAAACAACAACAGCAGCACACCAGCATCCTCTCTTTCACTCCCCTGGCATTTTCCAGTTTTCCAGATGCTTGTTGCGAGGTGGGTGGGAATGATTACTGCCATCTTGAGCATAAGAAAGAGACTCAGAGCTTAGCAATGACTTTCTCAAGACCCCACTGTACACCTACCTCTTGCCCATTTCTCTAGATTCCTCACCTTAGCTGACCTTTTCCTTTCTGGGTTTTGAAGTGAAAAAGGCAAGGAGCCTCCAAAGCCAGCTAGTACCGGCTGCCTTCCTCAGGAATGCCTGCCTTGTTCAAGTCTTCCGGTAGCCCAGGAAGAAAAATAATTTTATCCATGAAATGTGAACATTTCCATAACTGGATAGTGTTATCTTGATTTTAAGGGGTGATCCCCTTGCCCCATTCAGACACACTTTTGAAAATGCATTTACCTGTTTTGTTCTATATTGTTAAAGTCCCAGGTTCTCTGTCCTGATTCAGACACACTGAACTGCTGCAGGGGATGTGTGCTCCCCAGTGACAGTTAGGATCCCCCCCTCTCTGGCACCTTGATATTTAATTGCTATTTAATCCTCCCTCTAGCTGTCTGCTCCATAAACCCCGGACTGCCTATTTTATGCCCAGCTGTAGCATGAGAGGTCCAGGCCCCCAGACACAGTAGCGTTGTGTGACATAGTGCCTAAGCAACCTTACAAACCTTAATCATTCTCATTGCCTAAGTGGACTTCTGCTAGATCCACAAATTTGTGACTACATCTAGAGATTTCCTCGAGCCTCTCTTGGTCCCACATCCATTTTCAGCAGCTTCCAAGGCCTGCGTTTTTCTTGCCCTCTACCAGGGTGGTTCCAATATACACCTGTTTCTGCTTGGAAATCATCCATTTAATCTATGGGCACTACCCTTGACACTTAGCCAGGTTTCTGTGAAGAGGAGGCATTTAGGGATATTCGAAGACAAGTTGAAGTATAATTGACACCCACTTCTAGACTTTGGCATGAATGGAAGGTGACTACTCCTTTTGTATTTCCAAAATCTTTCATGCCTTTTAACCTGGGTGACATTCTCTCCTCTGCTGAATCTCCTGTAACATCCAGCAGCTGTCTCAAGCTCTCCTGGAGACCTGACTGAATTCCAAAGCTTGTTGACTGCCCTTGCCC
The DNA here is from genome assembly GCF_021234165.1 of Pteronotus mesoamericanus. NCBI lineage: Eukaryota > Metazoa > Chordata > Mammalia > Chiroptera > Mormoopidae > Pteronotus > Pteronotus mesoamericanus. The sequence continues at coordinate 6,348,927 of NW_026555265.1, read as the reverse complement.
ATAGTCACCCTCTCTCACCTTATCTCCATTCTCCCTCATGCAGGGTGCTCACTTGGTCCCTCATTTTAGGGATTAAGCGTGCTTTGCAGCTTTCCACACAGAACCAATATACCGAGGCCTAAAGGAAGCGGAAACACTTTTCCTGTTCCAGAATGAGCTGGAGATGGGGCCCAACCTCGGGGCCCAACCTCAGGGCCCAAGAGGCGTTACTTTGTTTTTTTTTTTTTTCAGTGTCCACTGCCTTCCTTCCTAAACAGAGAATTATACCTGCTCCAGGTTACCGGAGAGGGGGCGGGCTGCCTTCTCTTAGCTCCCCCACCTCTAACCCCTTCTTTGCACAGACACTCGGGGTCCTTCAGCCGGCTTATGGTAGGGTTTTCCCTTGGGGGAGGGACTGGACAGAGCAGACCCGAGCTGCAGTTCCCTTGTTCTGCCTGAGAATTTCTCATCCAAACCTCAATCACGTAGGATTGCGTAGAGAGGAGAAAAGGGGAGAGACAGAAGACAGAGAAGGGGGAGAGGGGTGACAGAAAGGAGGAGGAGGGAGTCTGGGAGCAGAGGGCGCAAGGGAGGGGAGGAGGACCGGAGCACGGGCTCTTCCTGCGCTCCGGGAGCCCGGCCCCCACCTGGCTCCACCTGGGCGCTCTGGCGCTCTCCGGCGGGTGGGCTGGCGGCGCAGGAGGTACTCCCACCGCCACCCGCTCTTGGTCCCACCACCGTTTCGGCGGCGGTCGCCCCTGACTGGAGTTTCTAACGGAGCTAGCGCTCCAGCCCAGCGTGCAGAGCCGGCTGGGAGGCGGTGACACACTGGGGAGCTGGTTCGGCTGCACGCTCCCAGAGCCACAGCCCATGAATGGGAATCCAACCTGAGAGCCCCCTCCGGGGCCTGGGTCTGCAACGGAGCGCATCCCGCTAGCCAGTGGCTCTGAGCAGCCACCCGCGCAAGTTGAGCGAGTTGTCAGCAGCCCGCTCCTGTTTCCTGGCCTGTGGGGCCCCAGAGTCTGCAGCCGGCCCCGAGGACCCGGGTTGGACGCTCTGCTGCCTCCTGCCGTCTCCCCAGGCGGCCCAAGGGTCCCACCTGCGCCCTAGGCACCAGACCATGGTGGGCAGCTCCGGCCAGGAGCCGCAGCCACCTCCAGCCGACGTCGCCCGCAGCCAGCCCCTGCCCCACCCGAGCGGACACGCGGGTGTTCGCAGCGCGCTGGTCACTTCTTCCTCAGCCGGAATGGGTCGCGCAGGACTGAGTGATCGGCCTCGCGTCCGGCGGGTAATCCCCATCTGATCTGCTGCCTGTGAGCGATCGACTGCCGGGCGGCGCGAACCTGGGGGGCGGGCGGCGCGGAGATGACCTGATCCCGAGCACGCCAAAGCGCCCTCTCCTTCCTTTGCTCCCTCTTGAGCCTGTACGGAGACGGGCTCTGTGCTGCGGCCGGGGTGGACCATGGCGGGGAGCTCTAGTTAGAGGCGTGTGGGCGCCGCGCTGGAGAGGACACCTTCAGCATCGCTGCCTTTTTAGGGGGCTTATTTAAACTACTGAGTCATTCCAAATTTAGGATTCCCTAAATAATCACCAACTGTGCCCGTCTTCTGCAGAAAGCAAGCGGAAAGAGAAAGAGCACCTGCTCTTTGGGACCCTGGTATCCCCTGCACCCGCCTCCCGTGCGGGTTTCTCCCTGAGGGGTGCTTAGCCCTCGAGGATCTCCCTCCCTCCCTCCCTCCTCCGTTGCCAGTCCCTCATTCTTTCCCTCCTCCCCAGCTTCCTGCTCTCTTTGCAGTGCTGCTGGCGGGGAGTCGCGCTCCCTCGCCGCAGCTGGAAACAGCTGCGCCCACCCCACGCCCGTACCCTGACTCTGGCTAACCGCTCCCACTTCGCGCCTCTCGGAATCTGAGAACGCAGCCGGCGCGATGCAATCCGTAGACCTCACCCGGCCGGGAAGGACCGCCTAATCTCCAGAACTGCGGGCCGCAGGGAGTTAAATTGCTGCCTTCCTCTCCTTCTCTCCTGCGGTTGGTGGCTTGTTCTCTAAAGGAACATTTTATTCACTTTTTAGTATTTTCTACCGGGGACACGCTACCCGCCTTGGTCCAGACTCTGCTTTGTAAACGGGTTTTATATGCTGTATGTGTAGATATACTTTGGACACCTTACAACGCTTGCGCCTCTCCAACAGGGGCACGGCTTGTTGTTTTGGACATCCTTCTTCCCCTTCTACTTGGTACTCCGAAGGCAGTGTGACCAAACTCCCCACTGTCCCTTGGACGCCGATCGCCTTAGGGTGCAAGTTTGGGGTGCAAGAGCCTAGTTAACAGGAAGGCTTGGGAGCGCCCCGCCCCCGCCGCCAGCGGTTGGGGAAGTTTACATCTGGATTTTCACACATTTTGTCGCTGCCGCCTAGACTCTGACTAACCTTGTGGGCGCCGGGTTTTCAGAACTGCAGCCTTTTCAAATATTAGCACTGCCTCCCGCGCCTGCCCTGTCCCTCCAAGCCGCCGAGGTCCTGCCCTCGCCCCGGCGGAGAGCGATCCCGAGGGCGCAGTGGAGTCCGGGGCCTGTGGCCCTCGCTGAGCAGCTATGGCTGCGGCTATAGCCAGCTCCTTGATCCGGCAGAAGCGACAGGCGAGGGAGTCTAACAGCGACCGGGTGTCGGCCTCCAAGCGCCGCTCCAGCCCCAGCAAAGACGGGCGCTCCTTGTGCGAGAGGCACGTCCTCGGGGTATTCAGCAAAGTGCGCTTCTGCAGCGGCCGCAAGAGGCCAGTGAGGCGGAGACCAGGTCAGTAGAAGCCCTGACGATGGGCTCCCCAGAAGCTGACATCCCTTTACCCTTCCGCAAAACACCTGGGAGCGCCCAGGAAAGACAACCAGGATCTTCCCTTCCATTCTTCCCCCATCCCCTTCTTTCTTAATTTTGAGACATCTCGTTCAGTCACCCTCTGTCACTTTAAAGCTTCTTGTCCCATATTCTAGAAAACACTTTATACCTTGATGTAACTATGGTTTGTCTAGTATGAGAGTTACACGCATGGTGCTTCTAGTTCCATACAGCCTGTGGAGTCCTTGAAGGCAGTGACTACCTCATTCATTCTCTCTCTCTCCTACCTATTTGCCCATCATCAGTCCGTCCATCCATCCATCCGTCCATCCATCCATCCATCCATCCATCCATCCATCGCTTACATTACCTACTGAGGACCTAAATATAAGTAAACCATTTCTCTCTCTATCTCTCATATTAATAGTTCTTGACACATAATAGACACTGAGTAGACACCAACTTAAATGTATTTTCTTTTTCTAACTCTACTTCCACCTCCAGCAACACATGATATTGTATCGTTCAGCTCTTTCTATCAATTTCTCACCTCCCTAATTTCCCACATGCCCTTTCACTTCCTTTTATTAGAGACCTCCTTTCCCTATGTTCTATCTCAACTACTCTCATGGTTTCCAAGGGCTCTGCTCATTAACTTTTCTGTCCTGTTACTCCCATCCTTTGTACACGTACACTTACTTTTGGGACACTAAGGGAAACATACAGTATCTGCAGTTTGGCTTCAGGGAGGGTAAAGAAAACTTTAGACTTATTAGAGATTTTTTTTGGCATGGCCTTTCTGAAGCTGATTCTCTTATTTGGCCCTTAATTAAATGGCTGGTATATAATATGTGTGTGTTTACAAAGGGAAATTGGATCCCTTGAGTTTCAGAATGATTATTCCAGCTCAAGCCCGGCCAGTGTCCCAGCTTGAGGGAATGAAAGCAGAAATGCCGAGGTCTGTGCTTCCACCAGACTTTATTGATCCTCTGGCTGTGGTGGACAGTCATTTGCAATCTGCAGATACTCTGTCCTTACAGTGGACAACTGAAAGGAAATACTGTTTAGAAAGAAAGCCTTCATTCTGTGATTAGTTAGCTAGTTTAGGTACGCATCCTTGCAAATTGGTGATGTCTCCTGGGTTCCAGAAGTGAGGTCGCTGGGGTGAGGAAAACACTTGAAAAGTTTGGACAGTTGGGATTCAGAATAAATTGAGAAATTAGGGATTAATTCTTATGAAGAAGCCATCTCATCTTATTTTTCCATTGGGTTTCCGTGACATTATTTTTTTCATAGTGGGCTCATTTTCTTACTCTGTGATGTTTATAAAATAGTAAATTTCAGGAGTAAGCAAAAATCATTATGTTCCCAAGACAAGAGTTACTGAAGTCTCTGTTGTTTTGCATCCAATTAATACACCTGTTTATTTCATAAGGTGAAGATGTATGCGAAAACTAGAGTTATCTCGGCACAGTAAATAATTCACAGGAAGGGAGAATAAAATCCCTGGCATTATGCAGTGATCATTTGGGGGCCATCTTCTCTTAGGGCTTATGTAGTCTACAAGGAACTTCAAGCCTCTGAATTCAATGGGACTCTCGTATCTCGGTGTCTACCGTGTGTGCTTGCACTCCAGTTAGGATAATTATATGACATTTGTGATAAGATCCAACTCAGCCTCCTCAGTTCAAAACATGGTAATAAAAATGATAGGTGGATTATATTTATGAACGGATAACAAACTCACCTGATTTTTTGTTGAAGTTGATTTTCAGGGCTGAATTTTGCATAGGGAAATTGCTTCTTGTGGCTCTTTTCTTAGCACCTCATTACAAAGTAGAGAATTTGAGGGGATTGCTGAATTTATTGTTTTCTTGTGTTCATTTAATCTGCTCCTCTGTTTCATCTACTTAGTGTACATCTTGGCACAGAGGATTCTGACAGGTGACTTTCTTTAGCTGTAGTGTCACAGTAGTAATCTGGCAGATAGTTGACAATACTTATTAAGTAAGAGAAGCTCAGTGCAAGGGCAACATGCACGCATTTGCACACCAGGGACTTACGCTTGCTGAAGTTTAGCTTAGGAGAAGAATGGGAGGGTGGGGTATGGAAAAGCATTTAGGGAAGATGATAGTGTGATATTATCACTACTAACAAAGAAAAATAATTAATCTGTTGATTTGCTGTCAGCAACCATGATTCACATAGCATGGGATGAGCCTATTTATAGAAAGGTAGCATCTTCTACATCTCAATTTCAGAGAGAATTCTTTAACTGGATTGGGAGAAAGTTGCTAAACACCAAAAAGAAAAACTGAGGGAATCTGTTTTATAAGCATTTTGATGTTATATTCACTTAATATTTAAGTTATTCTTGACCTCACAAACCCTTCCAAACAAAATTCTTGTGAACTCCAAATTGAGTCCCATATCGTAAAGTGGTCATATTCCTTTGAGCAGAATTCCTGGGGAGTGAGGCTGAGACAAAAAGACTAAGTCCAGTATTGGATGGGAAAGGCCACGGTTGTATTTCTGACTTCAGGCCTGACACATTCAGTTCCTCTCAATCTCTTGTCTTAGCCTACCAAATTTTGGTACGTGTAATATCGAAACTTTATAAATGTGGTGGGAATACTGAAATTACAGGGTGAAGGTCTCAGATTTCAAAATCATGACATTGCAGAATGAAAATGTGAGAGTTGGTAGGGTGGACCTCAGATCACATAGTTCCAGGGCCATGGTTCACAACAGACACTTTGTGAATGGCATCCCAGAAGCACAATGTGATGGCTTATCCTGGGATTGTCCAGCCAAACGCTTACTTAGATGCGAAATTCAAGAGTCAGAGTGGGTGGTTTATACAAGGTTACACAGTTACATTGTGGCACACACAAAAAGTGGTATGAAGAACTAGGTGTCCTCTCTCAAAGGATGAAAACATTTTGGTGTTTTTTTTTTTGTTTTTGTTTTTTGTTTTACCATTTGGGATTATTTGTGTTGTTGTCATTATTATTTTGTAATCAGAATAGCAATAGGGCAGGATAGAGGAGGTAACTGGTCGGAGGCACAGGCTAAGTCAGGCAATTGGGTTCTAATTGACTATCCTATAGCTAGCTGCCCTGTAGGAGTAAATCCAGTTGTGAAGACGAACACACAGCACAGGGACAGTTAGCTCCCTGTGTATTGTGTGAACCGTAGCTCTTTGGAAATGAAATATGGGAAGACTTTAAACTGGCAAATTGGCTCAGGTCATTGAACCATAAAAAAAGTCTTAGAACATTTCTTTTAGAAGCATTCTTACAGTCATTATTTGAATTGTTATTTATGTGTAGAATACATGTATGAGCCAGACCTGCTAGAATATTTGCTTAAATGCTGATGCCACTTAATTTGCTATGTCTAGGCTATTAGTACATCTGTGTGAATTACATGGCTTATTCATTCCTATATTTGTTTTACTATTGAATAGAAATACTTGTATAAAATGTTGACTTCACAAGTATTTATGTTTTAAATCAGAAGTTACTATAGGTAAAGTTTAGCATTCACAATCAAAAAGGAAAAGGTGTTTATATTGTAGCACTTTTGAATGTTGGAGTGGACGTGAACCTTGGAAGTCATCCAGGGTCACTTTTTCATTTTTCAAATGAGTGCCTCTCTGGAAAGTAAAGAGTAACTTGATAAACCTAAATCTATGAATTTGAAGTGATTTTGTGTTTTTATTATTTTTAGATAAAATTTAATTCCTCCTCTGAAACCAGAGCATTAAAAAAATCAGCAATGAGGGAAAATTCCTTGCCTAAGTAAATTAGATTTATTTCATAGCTGTAATATTTGGTTTTATATGCCCCTCCCTTTTAAGAAATGATGCAGTTAGTTACACCAAGTAGATAGAATAAATTAAAGAAGTCATTATAATTTTTACTAAATTTTATTGCTTTTCATTGTCTATTTTTCTGAGTTCTTGTTTCTACTGTTATAAAAGTTGTGGTTATTCAAAATATTTCAGTATTCCTCCAAATTGTTTTGGTAGATATATAGTCCATAATGGCACACTCATTCAACATTTTATTATCAAACACATCCATTTCAGTAGATGAAGGAACATCGCAGAATATTGAAACTTCAAGAAGAAAACTGATGAAAATGAGGAAATGATGTTTACTCATATGACCTATGGAATGTAATTAGATTTTTATAAATTGAAGTAATTTTGGTTCATATATACATTAAGAATACATTCATATGACAAGTGCTATGTTACATGTATAGCAAGCACTTTTGTTTTCTCTTTTAAAAGTATGACTCATGTCTGAACTACAAAATCAGCCTAATTAAATATATTTGGCTTGATGTCTGTTAAAACAAAAACCAAAAACCAAAAAACAACACAAGCTTTTCTCTTCAGAAATCTACCCTGGGGTTTAAACTGATATTTTGCATGTGTTTTTTTAATCCTCTTTTTCCTACAGCAATTCATTTTCATCAACAAATTAAATTCTTATTGTGAGAACATTATAAAATAGCAGGTACTGTGATCTCTTGATTTCTTTCATCCTACAGAGATCTCATCAAGCCATAACTCAGGATTAAGTCTTTAAAGTTTTAATATTCTCAAACAGAATTAGAAAAACAATTTTCAGGAGATGAGGCAGTCTTTGTATTTGAGGAAGCAAGAGACATATTTTGGAAGATCTTTAGAAATTAAAGCTTTGTGTCATAGAATTATATTTTAAAAAATACTAGGCTTACTAGGTTTGCACCATTTGTATTTGTTATAGGTGAGAGCATATTTGTGTACAGGTATTGCATTCATTGTTGATTTGGTTTGGAAAATTTTTTAATAATGATTAATTTTTTCTTCTTCTGGGGTGCTTCATCATAATGTACATTAGCTGTTGTCTTTTCTTCCTAGACTTAATATATATTTTATGAAGACTCTGAAAGACAGCCTTGTTAGACATGGGGGGCCCGGTAATACACACTTTTGGATTCTATTAATGTCTTACCCATCACACTGCAGAGCTTTACTTGTTGCCCAAAGGAAGATGCGCCACATCTGAAAGGCTCCAATTCCAAGGCCACCTTCTAAGGATCTATGAGGTGGAGACTTAGATGCCAAATGTCTATAAATTAATCATATATAATGATAACTTTTAAATATAACGAACTACTATATGACTTCAGGATTTACAGATGCTTTACAACTTTTCCCTCTTTTATTTTTATTTTTTTATGTTTTTGTTGTAAAATTTTAAAGTAGAAAGACAGGTAGAGGTCTCCCGGCCAGAACTGAAGAAGCAGTCCTCAGGCTGGGTTGAACTGTGCTGGTGTCAGGCTCCCGGCCGGGATGTCTCTCTCTGCATGCCCGGGGCCTAAGAGCTATCAAGGGGTGCCACTTGGGGCACCTAAGCACTCCCTGCGAGACTTGGGTCCAGAGGGGCAGACGTTTTTGACTGTAAACATAAATAATTGCTTCATATGTTTTTGAATGTAAAGAAGTTAATATCAAGGTCAGAAAAGCCCTGTAGTGTTTTTTTTGTTTTTTGTTTTTTTTTAATTTACTTTTTAAGTGACAGCCTCAGTTTGCTGGTTCCTAAAGTGAAGATATTATCTGTAGCATTTAGTCAGGAAATGTCTCTGAGTAAGTTTGTCTAGCACACAATTCCAATGGGGGTGCAGAAGGCAGTTCCCACACCAAAGGAAATTCTCAAACGCCAGATGGGAGTCTTACAAAGAACTCAATTCTGACACTACATACCTGAGACAGTGTCAGATTCCACAGGTTCAAGGCTCACTCCCATGAGACAACTCTCCCTTCCCCAATTTAGACACCTTTTGCAAGTCCAAGTTGTCAGCTGTGCTTTTCACCAACCAAATTACTATAATTAGGACCCTTTCCTTAGACTTCAGAAGCCAGTTGCAAGTTCAGGTTGTTGCCTGTACTTCTGACCAGCTGGTTATAAATTAGAGGGTCCCATGACCCCCTCCTCAGGTTCAATTAGTTGGCTAGAGTGGCTCACAGAATTCAGACAGATTTTACTTGCTAGATCACTCCCTTACTGTAAAAGAATATAATTCAGGCACAGCCTGGTGGAAGAGATACTTAGGGCAAGGTATGGGGACAAGGTGCAGAGCTTCCAAGCCCTCTCCAGGAGCTCCGCTCTCTCCAAATCTCCCTGTGTTCACTGACCAGGAAGCTCTTTGAACCTGTCCTTTTTGGGTTTTTTACAGAGGCTTCATTCCACAAGCATGACGGAATTATTGGCCATGGGTAACTGATTCAACCTCCAACACTTCTCCCCTCTTTGAGCTGTGGGGTAGGACTGAAAGGTCCAACCTTCTCATCACTTGGTTGGTTCTCCTGGCAACCAGCCCCTATCCTTACTTAGTTTTGGTCCAAAAATCACTTCATTAACATAATAAACACATCCTTCCACTCTCATCACTTAGGAAATTCCAAGGGTTTTAGAACCTCTGTGCCAGAAACGGATGAAGGCCAAGTATATATTTCTTGTAAATCACATGAGGAAGTTATTTAAGTTGAGTTCTGAAGGATGAGGCAGACTAAGAGGATGGAAGGATGTTCAAGGCAGAAGAGAACAACTTGCATGAAGATCAATGTGAAAGTGAGCAGAGTTCTTTTGAAGCAGCTGAAAGTACAGATCTAATAATGAGGGCAATGGGTACAGGCGATGTTGAAAAGATTGCCAAGGGCAGGTTTGTTCAGGACCTTAGAGAGATTTCATATTTTAATCTGATCCCAAGAAGAGGTAGAAATAAGGGGTGATACAATGTGATTTGCATTTTTACACGGATGCTATGGCTTTGGAGAGAAGAATGGATTGCAAGGGAGCCAGAAGAGAAGCAAAGGAACCATAGGATTGGAGGACATCGGTCTGGGCCAGCTGTTCTCAAAGTGTGGTGCGGAGACCCTGGGAGCAACGTGCAAACCTTTTGGTGTGTCCACAAGATTAAAACTATTTTCATAATAACATTTAATAATAATACTAATTATTTGCCTTTTTTCACTTGCTCTGTCATAAATATTTATTAGAGTTTTCCAGCAACGCTCTGATATATCCACAATCATCTGAAAGAGCTATTAAGATTTTTCTTCCCTTGCAATTGTATATCAGGTTATATTTTCATACTTCAACCAAAACAACATATAGCGAGAGATTAAATGCAGAAGCAGGTTTGAGAATCCAGCTGATTTCTGTTAAGTCAGACATTAAAGAGATTTGCAAACATACAAACTACTTTTTCACTCATTTGTTTTTGTTTTGGAAAATAAAACATTTTGTTTCATTAAAATGTGCTATTTATATTAATATTTAATGGGCTTATTACTATTTTTATTGAGGTATAATTGGCATATTATATTAGCCTCAGGTGTACGATATAAGGATTTTGATATTTGTATATATTGCAAAATGATCACAATAAACCTCGTTAATATTCATCACCACACAGTTGTAGATTTTTTCTTGTAATGAGAATTTTTAAGATCTATTCTCTTAGCAACTTTTAAATATACAGTATTATTAACTATAGCCGCCATGCTGTAAATTATCATCATTTTAAATAAATATTTGAAAAACTTTATTATAATTTTCAAAGCCAGTGAACACTGAAAAATATAAGCCACATAAACAAAAGCTCTTTGGAGCAGTCAATGATTTTTAGGAATGTAAAAGGATCCTGAGATCACAAAGTTTGAGCACCAGTGATCTAGGCTATGAATAATGTTGACAGGAAACATTTTGTCAGTGGCCATGGATATGAAAAGAATAAGGGCAGTTAGAATGAGTAGAACCAGATAATAGGTAAACATGAGTCAAGAGAGAGTAGGTACCTGTATGAGTGGTGGCTTTGCTGAGATGAAGGAGAGCGAGGTAAGAAGCAGGGTTGACAAGGGTCAGATAACATGATTCCCAAACTACAAAGCACTATAAAATGGTAAGGTGAAAAATTGGGTAATGATATTATTTATTGTTTAATTATTTTACAATATTATAAAGATTCCCAATATCTGTTTGTATAAGGCTATCTTCTTTATTCTTCAAGTATCAAGGAAACATTCCAGAACACTTGCCCTCTTCCATCGATTCAGAGCTCTTACCTTGCAAGGGCAATTCTGTAAGGATTTCTAGGGAGAGAAAAATATTAAGTAGCACAGAAAACCTTAATAGTTTTTCTAATGTTTTAAAATTAAAACAAAATATATTTGCTATCTAATAGGCTTTCAAAGACATTTGACTGGTTCAGTCCTGAATATGTCCTAAATGTGATTTTCATATGGGTGGCTCCTAGGTGGATTTCATACTTGAGTTTGGACCAGTTTCATTGGTCTTTGTATAATTAAGTCACTTTGAGAAGACAAACATTCTAAAGTCCTCCTTATTTGTCTGCCTGTTGTTAGTCATTTGATTGATATTTATATATGCCCTGGCTCCTTGCTTTTAACCATACTTCTATAATACCTCTTAGTTGGAATTTAAGTGTATGCTATCTTTTCTTAATGACTTTTCAGGTGCCTGAGTCCTATACCAAACTTGGTTTCCAAGAGAAGAAGAATGACATGGGGCAAATTTGACCTGTGGTTGAGTCATAGAATGTTCAAGCTTAGAGATCATATAGGCCAGCAGTATTCACACTAGCCGCAAAATGGAATCACCTGTGAGGTTTTAAAATGTGCCAATGCTTCATACCCAGGAAATTCAATTTAGTGTGTCTACTCAGGGCTTCAGACATCAGTTATCAGTTTTGTTTGTTTGTTCTTAACCTCCTAGGTGATTCTACTCTTCAGCCAGGGTTGAGAATCACCGACCTGTTCTGGTCCCATCATTCATCTATTGTGGACCTTCAACAAAAAGGAAATAACCATTCCATTCCTTAATGCCTTTAGGAACGCATTCAGTATGCCTAGAAACTGTGTGCACCAATTTTAATTATAATGATGATTCCTTCCTCTTGCTAATTTTTGAATCTTTGAAGTGTTTAATGATGTCCAGAACCTGAGCCTCATTATATGGTATATTTGTGTGCCTCATCTTCCCAACTGGCATGCGGGTTCCCAGGGGCAGGACATGTGCCCCGTTCCTCACTAGATCCTCTGAGCTTAGCATCCTACTTGTATCACTTCCATTCCTCCATCCCTGTTAAATAAATGAGTAAATGACAAGCCAAGTCATTGAATCTTACTTTTACTGCAAGCCTTACAGGAAGAGGATACTTAAGTTAGTGTCTCCAGTTTTCACATTCGCATGCAGAGGTCTAGTAAGCCTGGAGCTTCTCAAGAGCTTCTCAAGTTTACAAGAGTAGTTTGTAGCATATTCTGGGTTAGAACTCAGGGTTGTTTTTCATAGTCTGGTGGTGTTTTTCTTTTTCTTTTTTTTTTTTAACACTCTACCAGCCCTGGAAATGGGTCTCAGTTTCTTCCTATGAAAAACAGGAAAACTTTATTAAAGGATATCTAAGGGCCTTTTTAGCATGAAGAGTCATTAACTAGCTCTGTCTCCCAGGAGAAACACTTCTGACTAGGGGCATGAAATACTCATCTGCTTCCTGCTTCATACTTACACAGGAAGTATAAAAATTTTTCCTAGTCTGCTGTTTAGGATGTTCCTAACTGTGTTCCATGGTTTAATTACCTGCAATGTGCTATTAAACATATCTTTGTCTAACTTATCAGTCTTTATTTCTCTTGACCTCAATTTAGGCCTATTCTCTTTCTCCAAGGATTAGCATGCTTTAGTGTTATACACATTTTTAAGATCAAGGTCACAAAGGGGGTTGAAATGAAGTGTGAAAAAGATCCAGGAGAGAAAAGCTATGAGATTAACTTATTATAAAAAGAAAAATAAATAAATAAAAAGGCCTAGAAGATATATATACACACACATACATGTTTATATTACTTATATAATAATATTGTTATTAATATATAATGTATACTATATAATATGTTATTGCTACTGATGCTATATTTTAATATGGGGAATTGAAAAGATTACCCAGATCACCTTCACAGTGCCCTGGAATCACATAACGCTCCTCAAATAATTAAGAACCAGGTATAAAATTTAAATAAATACTAAAAGCAGGGATCCATATTCACATTGCCCGGTTTGAAAAAGTGTCAGATTCTATCTTTATACAAATTGCTTTAACTGAATCGTCCACATAATATATATTCCATTTGGGATGTTCTATTAAGGAGAAAACTTTAAGAAAGGATAGCCTCCCAAGATCTCCTAAAGAGGTTAGGACAAAAAATGGTTGGTTGGTGTCTGAGTTATTATTAAAAATGATGGAAAATAAGAAGAATCTCCAGTTCCAAGAAAACCAAGTTTCTCCGTATGGAGAGAGTGAAAGCAGTGATGGTGTCATGTTTTACGGCTTAAAAGGAGGACTGCAGTGGATTTATGCAACCTGAGGATTGCTGCGAAGTGATGGGCAAGTGGCATATGACGTGACAGTCCAGAAGCTCAGAATTATAAGAAAGGAAATCACACTGATAGAAACTCAGACTTCCTCTGTAGTCCTCTTCTTGTGGGATGTCCTGCTGAGAGACTGGAGAAGATAGACCTTCCCCTCAGAACAGTAGAGAAGGTTCCTGTTTGCCTCCTTGCTGAACCTGTCTTTCCCCAATGGGTCCCATGGCTGGACCATTATCCTCTATTGCTTTTACTCAGGAAAGTTGTTGGCAGCATCTTGTCTGGGCTGCAACCACATTCTGCAGCTACAGGATCCGGAGAGGTTGGCATACTCCTCTCTGTCCACCTACAGGTCACAAGGAAGGCAACAGCAAGAAGGAGGTTCCCTTTAAAATAATGCTTTTCCTAGTGTTTATGCAAAATGCCTTTCTTTGAGGTGTTTATGGGATGCACTTCTGGGTTACTACATGGCTTCTTGAGTTAGGGTTTCATTCATTATGGTTTTGTTAATGGGACCACGGTCTTGGTTGGGAACTGTAAGGTGGCAGTTCCTTGGCTCTCCTGTTTCTTTCACTTAAACCACAGTCCTGCCCACTTTTTTCCCCCATATTAAGCAGCCACATTCGGAAGCTTGTTTCCATGGAGCTGATGGGCGAAGCTGGTGAGGGTGGAGAGCAGGAAGCTTCATGCTCCTTGATTCATTATTTGAATCCAGGCGATGCCTGAAATTTTGATGAAAGACTTGTCAGAATTGGCCCTTTAGTGCTTTGCCTCATGCCACGACATATCTGCACTTGAAGGTGAGTATCTGTGACATCAGCCTTGGAAGGTCTGACTAGTTACATATGAGACTTAATGTGCTGGTGGGTTTGAATTGGAAAACACAGAGCTCATTGTAATCACTCACCTTGTGGAGGAGGGAACTGAGGCTTCAAAGGTGTAAGTTAGTTTATTCAGCTGGGAGAGGCAGAGCAAGCACTGAAACTGCACATAAGCCAATACCTTACTACTATACCACAGCTGCCTCCCATGGGACATTGCAAGATGCTGGTAACAAGATCTATTCACCCATTTCTAATCTTGAACAGTTTAAATGTGGTTAGTTCCTTTTAAATATCTATACTTAAGTTGTATTTCCAAACACCTATCAAATATTTGTTTGTCATGTGCTTGGGGACAGGATATAGCAATAATGAAGTCCCTGTTTGTTTGTTTTGGTCTTTTTTTTTTCTGTGAGGCAATATGTAATTAAGATTTATTAAATCTGGCTAGATTTGTATTACTGTGTTCCAAGTTGTAGTTTTGCTGTGTTTTTTTTGGGACAGTTTCTCTTTCAATGTCTATATTTCAAGAGAAATAATTTCTTAATTAAAAAGAAAAATAGCCACAATCTATCTTGTAAAAATGCGTGGGTTTAGGTCCTATCTGGGAACAGGCTGTTTTATTATCTGTATTATCAACATGATTAGGCTGCAGAGTGAAGGTTTTTTCTCCACCTCTCCTCGCAGGATGCTCTAGCCAACCCCAACCTTGTTGACATTCATGGGACATTTACTGCATTTGTCCATTTCACTTCCTTTAGTTTATAGTTGTGGTTTCCACCAGGGATGTCATTAACCTCCACACCTATCTTTTATTTACCCAGACACAGCCCCTCATTTAACCACAGTGCTGCAGTCCTGCCTGCGCCGTTATTCGAAGCCCCGCTCAACTCCCATCTCTCCTGCCAGATCTTCTCAGATCCTTCCAAGTAGAATGAATGAATCACTGCCTGCCTCCAGGCTGCATTTGGCTTTGTAACTGTATTGTCTGCAGTTCAGTCTGTCTTGTCTTCTAATTACTGTACAAGTTCATGCCTCTGCCTTTGGAGTGTGAGTTCCTGTAGGAGGAGGATCTGGTCACTTTGATGCTCTTTACCTAGTAGGTGGTCAGAAATAACTAATCCAAATGAAATGAATTCTGTTGGTGTCTGATGTACTAGTCAGGATCCAAGGGAATTTCTGCACACATGTGAAAATGCTGAGCAAGAAAAGGAATTAGTATATTGTGCCAATATTAATTTACTTTTATTTGATATTAAAATGCAAAAAATATCATCAATCCATTTTCATTTGATATATAGTTTTTAGATACATATTTAGAATCACATGTCTTTCCTTCTTCCCCAGCCTAACTTCCAATTGCCAGCCCTGTTTCACTCAGGATATATGATTTCTTCTTTCTCAGTGGAGTAACTACTTAGAAAAGGGGCACTTTCTATGGGAATGCTAAAAGAGGGATCATCTTTATATTTATTAATTGATGTCTTTGCCCCAGAAACGAAGGGAAAGTGAGTGGTGTAGCCAGTGTGGGAAAGGGCCCATTTCTATTTTGACTGACTTTGGTTTCTTAACATTGGGTTAATGAGAACTAACCTTTGCCATTGATTTCAAATTCAGTCATGCCTGGTCCTTACATTTACAGTTGAAACCAACAAGTCGTTTTAGTGTTAAATACCCTTGAGGGAACATATGCACTCTGGTTTCACTTTCCTTGGTAAAGCTCCAGGTGATGGGGGAATACAGTATTGATTGGGTCTAATGAAAAAGCTTTTTTCTGTCAACTCTTTATTACCTCATTGGCTTTTCTTCTCTCCTCTTCTCTTACTCGTAAAGCTATTGATAGCAGCATTAAGTAAGTCTTTGGTGTATGCTGCAATGCTCTGTATTTATTCTTTTGCTTGCTTTGAAATCCAACCTTCTTCTTAAGATATGAATAAACTAGACCTTTGATTCAGTCTAAGATAACATAGTGTTATAAAAATAACATTGGACTTGAAGGCAGAGTGTTTTTGACCTTGGGGAACTCACTTTTCTCTTCAGTGTAATTTTCTCATTTTCAGAATAAGAGGGTTATGTCAGATGGTTTCTGAGATTCCCTTCAGCCTTATTATTCTTGATGTATATTTCTGGCATTAAAAACTAGAGAGAAAAAGTGATTGGATTTCAAGATATCCATATGTGAGATAAAACAAAATGGCTTAATAGTACGGTGGTTATGAAATTCTAGAAGATTTGATATATATATATATTTAATGGAATAGCAAAAAAATTAACAAATATGTATTTTTAACTTCTCTCTTCTATATTATTTGTTCTTGAACACAGGTGACTGTATTTCTAAGTTTTCCTTGTATGATTTTAATTTTTAGCATTTCATTGTGCATTCAAGGTAGACTATTACATGAATTTGGACCTCAGCCTGAAGTGATTTGATTATTTAGGTGGCAGAACCATATTTTGTTCTATTTATTTACTAGTGCAGCCTCAAGATAACATAACAATACAGAATAGACAGCAAAAGGCATTATGTGATATTGAGTGAAAGTTGAAAAATTATTTCTGAATAAGCCAATATGAAATGTATTTCACAAGAATTTCAAATTAAACAGTGGAAATGAGGTAAAGCATAAGATGCAGTAAGAATTGCAGTGGTGGTAGAGAGAAAAGTTATGCTGTAATTATCAAGGTTTTAAATTTCCCAGACCTTGGTATATACCTTATTGATATATTTTCCACTAAGACTTTATCAATAAAGAAAGAAACTGAATATCAGTCTTGACATACTGGTAAGAATCGTTAAATTTATATTATGGACAGTGTTGAAATTTAATTATGCCCAATAGAGATAAAATTATAAGATGTGAAAAGGAAGGCTATACATAAGATATTGCCTAAAGTTGATTTTAGAGTGTCTGTGAATTTCGCTTATGTGTATCTCCCACATCATCTGTTCTTATAGGTGTTCTCAGTATTCAACCTTCCTCTTTAGTGTTTTCCAGTTCTTATTTGTGCAATATGGTGACAATACACATAGGGAAAATTAAGTTTTATCTTTTAAAGCATTGATCATGTTATTTCACAAAAAATACTATGGATACCTTCTGAGCATCCATAACTAGAGTCATCTTCATATATACACTATTGATCCTTTGGGATCTGAGTTTGTCAGGTCAACTTGTCAGGTGAACTTTTGTGACTCAGCCCTACCTCACATCTTGGGTAGACAAACGTAGGGCATACGTAGAATTAAAAACAATATTGTATACATTAATATTGTAATCATAGTCTCAGAGTTAGAGGGGACTTCAAAGATCATCTAAGTTACTTGATATTTGAATACTTAGACTCTGTCACCATTGTTCATTTATTTACATTTTCATACAATCACTTGACACACCACCATTGTCTAACTTTTTAATCCATTTAGCGCCATGGTATGGGGCATCAGAGAAAAAGACACAGGTAATTTCCACGAGGAGGTTGTGAGTTTGTAGGAGATACAGAACACCAGGAATTTCATGTGTAGTCCAGCTTTTACCTGGAACGGTTCTCTAGTTATTTCGTTTACTTCTATTTCTTTATCTGTGCAGTATGGTTATAGTATACATGGGGGATTTAAGTTTTATCTTTGAAACATTGATCATGTTATTTCACTAAAAATAAGCATGATCAATTCCCTGAATTTGAAGTCTAACACAAAGTAACTTTTAGGATTTATAGCACCTGAAAGGGATTTCTAGCATCTAAAATTGCATTGTGTAGAATAGGTGTGCTGATGATCCCGATTTTATGCCTCTGGACAAGCTCCAGTTTATCATTGTCCTTGTATAGAGGCTTGCTTGGCATCAAACATAATGGTGCAGGTTTGGAGTGATAAACCCAGAGTAAAATACCCTTAGTCTAGTTTAGAGTTTTCTGTAAGGTCCTTAGGAGGTCGCTTTATCTTTCTGCACAGTAATATTTGGTTAACTCTTCTTGCAACTGCTTTTTTGAGAATGTGTTTTGAGAAAAGAACTTTATAATTTCACAGTAGGAATTTTCCTCACTTTAAATGTTAACCAGACTCTTAGGATCTTTCTGAGAGGTTTTTGCCTGCATTTGAAATTAAGTCTCCAGTTGGTCTAGACTCAATTAAATTGATTGAAGCACTTTCACAGGTAGATTTCACAGAATGTAAACTATATGCTCAAAGGTCTTTCTGTGTTTAAGGGTTTCGAGTGCAACCTTACTCACAATTTCACGGTTATAGCCGGTGCACTAATATAACGAAGAGATGCACATTTACTAGTCCCTAGACTGTAGTTCTTACTGCCCTTTTTGTGCTCATGCAAACTCCACTCATCCAGTCAGGTACCCCACTGATTTGATCTCTGCAAAGTTTTATTTCTTCATTTATTCACCAGACACTAACTGAGGGCTTTCTGGGAACTGTAAGGGATAGTAAGATGAATCAGGTCTAGTCACTAACATCATATGAACTGACAATCTTAGTTTCACGTGATCTTTTTTCCATCCCTTCTGTCACTGCCAAGATTTAGTGGCTTGTTCCGACAACCTGGAATATTGTAATCTCTCATATGGTGCCTCTACCTCCTATTACTAGGGCCCCTGATCATTCTTTACACAGAAATTTTCAAAAACATACTTATGATAATATCATGTTAGTTCCCCTGAAAAACCTGTGTAACTTCCTATTTGAGTACAAAATCACCTTTAAATGGCTTGAAAATGGCTCTGAGTTCCTGAGATCTTGTTCTATCAGTCTCTTTCTCCCCCTATCCTACTGAGTGCATTTATCCACAGCGCCCACACTGAGTGCCGCAGTAAAGCCAGGCCAGGGACCAGGAAATGGGAAAGGCTTCAACAAGAGTCAATGGGGGCGGTGAGCATAGGAACAGACGAATGGAGATGGGAAACTGCATGATTGCATGTCCCAACAATTTTGGGGTTTTTTGCTGTTTTTCACTTCATGAAGTCAGTTAAACATTAAGCAGTAGGAAAGCTTAGTTTCCTTTTTAAAATCTAAGATTAAGAAAGAGGAAGTGCTCATGCTGAAGGGATAGCATTAAAACACGTATAAGCAGTTCCTAACCTTCCCTGGGAAGGATTGCTCAGTCCAAGTGGTCCCAGACCCCAGGGGAAAAGTGTGCGATAAATATTGTTAAATTAAGTTTTTTCCCATTTGTAAGTCATTCACTTCTGTTTCGTTGTAAGATTTTCTTATTTTTTAAAAGATTCATTTATTTACTTTTAGAGCGAGGAGAAGGGAGGGAGGAAGAGAGGGAGAGAAACATCATATGGAAGAGAAACTGATCAAGACACTGATAAGTTGCCTCTCACACGCCCCCAACCCAGTGAGGCAATGTGCCTTGACCAGGAGTCGAACTGGTGACCTTTCTGTTTATGGGACAGCGCCCAACCCACTGAGCCACACCCGTGCAGGCATGTTTTCTTTTTTTGTTGCTTGTCTTTGTGACTTCTCTCTCTTTTCTCCTCTCTTTTTAAATAATTAGGTATCCCAGACAATCAGTATCAGGAAATGATTGACAAAATTTAACACTGCTTTATATTTCCTAAGATATGAGTAAAAGTTTTTGCTCATTTTGTTGTTCTCCTATTTTATATGATTCATTTTTTAAAAATTAAATCTTTTAAGTATATTTTCTCAAACTTGAATACTTATTTATATGGTATTTCACAGTCTGACAACATATATCAAGTTGCTTTAAAAATGTGAAATATCTGAAAAAATATAAATAAAGTTATGATGTCTTTAATTAAGAAGCAACTGTTGTATTATTTGTTTAACTTTTATTTTTTCACCTATATCCCCTTCATCTCCAACTCTTACTCCATTTGTCACTGTATTGAAATTATGTATTTGGAAGTCATACCGCTCTCTTATTAAATTCTTTCTAGTGCATGATTTCTAACTGTAGTCCTCACAACATCTAATTTAAAATATGACATAGCATTATATTTTGCTAGAAAAAATTATCTAATATATGCCAATGTATAAAAGTTCATATATTTTAAATAAAATACACTATAAATCCTGATACCCTCTATTATAACAAGTTATTCTTTGTAGTTAAAATTCTATTACACTGATTTGGATTGTTTTTCTCTGTTCTTATTTTCATAAACACTTATGTTTTAGGCACTTTCAAGGACATAAAATGAGTCATGCAATTTCTGTTTTGTTACTCTACTTATTGAAGATAACTCTCCTGATTTATTGAAAGAATGAAGATATAAGGTACAATCTATTTAAAAAAATTATGATTATTTAAGCAGAGCATGGCTTTCTGAATTCGTTTATTAATAAGCCATTTTCCTTCTCCAAATTAAAAAACAAGACATTCCTGGGTGTCTCATCATCTAACAAAATGGCTAGACATACTTTCAGTTCATTTGAATCTAAAAATTCTAAGCTTCTGAGTGACTCCTAACTGCTCTTACACTTGTCACATCTATTCTGTGAAATCACAAAAGGGCCAACTGTGAGGTGTTATTGGAGTGCTTCCTCTGATATATCATCATGAAATATTAACCAGCTCCTCTGGAGGGCTTTCCCACGGGCAGGCATGCCAGGGCACGTTCTGATTCCCCGGTAATAATGGTATCTGATTACGATTCTTGGATTCAAAGTGCAGTCGTCCATGTCTGAGACAGGAGCACTACGGATATTTTCCTATATTTTTTTTCTAAACACAGTGCAGATTCCTGCTAGCAGTGGCTCTTTTTTGTATTCATATCACTGTTATTCATATAATTGTTATAGAATCCTGTGATGCCATATAATTAGCAACTATGACTATCTGCAGTATTTAGAGAGAAGAGAGCTTAGTGTCAACCTTATGGAAGAAAGTAAAGTATATAAAGGCACTGGCCCTGTGCCTGAAACAATCATAAATGCCAGTACCATTTAATTTCTTTTTTGCCTCCCTGGTTTTGAATATAATTCCAGGGTTCTTTCCATTAAACAGGTTGTCTTTCCCGGTAGCCTCTTTATTGGGTAGATCATAAATAGTTATATTTCTGCACTTTTCCGATTTGTGTTCTTTATTCATTGTTTCTGTTCACGCACTGCCATGCAGGTAGAAGTGTTACAGGACAGGGCCCTGGCCCTGAGCGGGTCGGCCTAGGGCCAGCTGTCGTGTGTGGGTTCTTGACTTTGTGTAGGAAAGATTTCACAACACAAGTCCGGTGACAATGATACATTTATTAAAACTGGGGACAATGAGACAAGGAAGGGTTTAGCAGAGAAGAAGCAACAGGAGAGCCTAGGCTGAGCTGCCTTTGTCCATTGGGAAGTCAGAGAAAAGGGGGTCTTGGGGATAGGTTCAGGGGATCAGCCTGGGATGAGCTGCCAGCTGCCCATTGCCTTTGAATTTAGGAGACACGTGCCTGTGGGGAAAGGAGTGGGGAAGAAGAAGGGAAAGGCTTGGCACTGGCCGTTCTCCGAAGGGAGAGAGCGCTGGGTCCTCTGTCTTGAGGCTTTTCTGTCTTTCTTGCAGGTAGAAATCTTAGGGGAGGTCTCAGGGGATCGTTTTAGTAGCATATTCATCAGTTCTCCAGGTGTGTCTTTTTGGGGTCATGGTCTCCACTGACTGGACTGACTGACAGGGTAGGGAGACTTTAGTCTTTGCAGTTGGTTCTGGCTGGCCTACCTGGTTTTGCTACTTCTCTGGGCCTGGATCAGAAACAGAACCGAGGTTTGATGTTATCTCTGGAGAGGAAAGGCCAGGAGTGCAGAGGTTACCCTGGGGGTGAGGTGCTTGTTTTCCCAGTTTGGCCCCCTGCCAGGCACTGGGGCCTTTCCCCTGGGCCATCTGCACCTGGCCGTGAATTGCTCCTGGCTGTAAATTGCCTGGCCATTGTGCTCAGCTGTTTCAGTTTTTCTATTCCACTTGCCAAGGAATTTTCCTAGCTTCTCACTATCTTGTCTCAGAAGGGTAAAAAGAAAAAAAGAAAAAAAAAATATATATATTTCTCACTCTCATGATGATTATATCAGAGCTTTTTTTTAGACTTTCACATTCACATTCTTCTGGATTTCAGTGGATGAATGGACTTGATCATCAATAAATCATCAGTTTTATCTACAATAAATTTAAGAAAAGGAGAAAAGAATTTTTGATAAGATTTGAATGTTGTTTTGGAGGGTGAGATGTATAAGCATTTTATCCCTGACTCATAAGTTGGTCAGAACTTGTGGCAGATGAAATTTGTGTAGGGAAAAATCCCGTAATGAAATAGTACACAAACAGGAATTGCTACAAATCTTATTTAAGGTATGTTCCTGAGAAACACTGCAGCTAGAATGTTGTGTGTATGTTCAGTGCACATACAAACTTACACACTAACAAACATAAATGTGTGGGTAAATAAACTAACACAAAATATACAAAGCCATAAAAAACTCACATAGCAATATGTGTTTAAGTCAGATTTGAACTGTAGCATTAACTCTAGAGAGAAGATAACCAGGTTCATGTTCAGACAATGTCACCAAGTATGTGTCATTTCTTCTTCATTTCTTCAGCCTGTATTGGAAGCTTACCATGTATAGTAATTGGGCTAAGTAACAGTCAATTACCTTACCTTTCTGGGCCTGTTATCTTAATGTTAAAATAATCTAACAATTACACTAATGACTAATGATTCTTCTAATTCTTAGACAGAAGTCTTTGTCCTGGACTTTGCACTGCCTTCCTCCAGACTATTCCTTCTCTGTGGAGCATGGAGGCCACGGGGCTAAGGAAGGGTTCACGTTCACCTGGAGCCCATGCTTTCCCATTCCATGTCCTAGAGTTCCCTACCCAATAGCTCTGAGCCCCTTGTCAGGGGCTGTGTGGGCCTCCTCCTAGGGTCTGCATTTCCCAGGGCAAGCTGTTCTGCAGGAGGCACGCTCCCAGACCGGAAGGGTAGCCAGGGCTGATGCAGGCGGTGTGTTGTGGATGGTGCTTGGACTTGTGGGCTTCTGTGTCCACATGAATCTGTATCAGGCCCCTGTCACTGCTGGTTTTGGCGGGAGCCTGGGGTGGGAGGATGAGGTGTGAGCTAGGAGCTAGGGTACAAGTTTTCTCAGTACTGCCCTTTTTGGCAATACTCTGAAAAATTTAAATTTCTGGTTTAAAGAACATTGTTATATTCTTTAATTTTTCTGTTATATTCTGTAAATTTCTGGTTAAAGAATATATAAAAATTTAAATTTCTGGTTTCTGAGTCATTAGGAGGGTATAATTTTCAAGTAGCAAAACCAAATATGTTTTATTAAACAGTTACCTTGATTTATGAATTTAAATATTAAACATAGGGTGTATGGGTCTCTTACCCTGAGCCTTAAAAATATATATTAAGAGTGGGTTTGAATAATATCTACCTTAAAGGTGTATTTCATGGAACAAATAGGCTACCTGTATATCTCTAATATTCTAATACATATAAAATTTTATTAGAAAACATCTACAGAAATTTAGGATTTGTTATTACTATGTCATAACATAAAAATAAATAGTAACAGAAGGAACCCAGTGACAATGAGATATTTGATAATTTACATACAACCTATACAACCCTAGTACATAGTACTCAGGACATTGTAAGAACTCACTGCCACAGCCACAGTGAAATTCATTAAATGTGACAAGTCCATTCATATGTGTGTCTTTGCACATGCTTCCTGAACGACACACTTCTTATAGCTTCTCCTTGGAATCAATCAATCTATCTATCTATCTTTTATTATCTATTGCTACTCTATACAGATGAAGACATTATAAAGCAAAGAATGTAAGTGACTTGCCCAAAATGGTAGTGTTAGGAATAGGGTCAAGTTGCCCCAATATTTAAAGCAGTCTCTTTTTGCTCTTCTCTCCTGACTTAGGAACACACAGCAAACTGGCCTTCCAGTCTATCTGTGCAGATGGTGCTCTGAGTGGCACCCCTGGAACTTGGCAGTGGGAAACTCTAATGACTCAGTGATAAAGCCATTACTCATACTCCGTGTGTGTGTGTGTGTGTGTGTGTGTGTGTGTTTCCCCAGAATTCTCACATATGTACTAGAAATCTTGAGAGAGAATTACCTGCTATAAAGAGGAGCTACCATATTTGGGAGCTCCTGAACACTTTTGTATCTGAATGTAAGTAAATAGACACCTGTTTTATCTTTTCCTTCTGTTACAATGAAGTTGTTTTCTCTTCTATTTGAGACCAGTCTCCCCTGTTCTAAATTTCATCCCCTTCCACTTCCGTAGAAAGGTTACTGTATCTTAACTCCTCTCTCTTGGGTTCTTATTGTTTTTTCAACAGGCTCAAATCTTTCTTTTTAAACTTTTAAATTACAGTTGATATACAATATTATATTAGTTTCAGGTGTATGGCACAGTGCTTGGCTCTTTATATACCTTATGAAGTCGTCACCCCAATAATTGTCCTATCCATCTGACAGCACACATAGTTGTCACAATATTATTGACTGTATTCCCTATTCTGTACTTTATATCTGTGACTGTTTTTATAACTGGCAATTTGTGCATTTTAACCCTTTCTCCCTTTTCACCCATCCTGGAGACAAGGAATCTATCAGATGCGAAGTTCGAAACAGACTTAAATCTTTCTAAAACAATCCAGCAACCTTATCACAATCTCCAGTCCTTTTTCAGTGTTTACTTTTCTTTTTGTTCATGTTCAAAGTTAAAATCCTCTATATTTACTGCTGACTTTTGTGCAGGCGGTGTGGATGAATCACTCATACCTTTTATCTTTCTAAACTGGCTTTTACCGTCAACACTAACGAAACTGCTATTGCTGTGGTTACTAATGACCTTCAGTTTACTAAATCTAGTGGGTGCTGTCCAATCCTCATTTTCCTCATCTCTTACCAGCTAACACTTGACATTGCTGGTCCCTCCCTCCTTTTGAAATATTGTTTATGCTCATCTTTCTGGAGTCTCCCTGGTCTCCTTAATTAACTTATCCTCTTTTATTCCATTTGTTGGAGATGCTCAAGGCTCAGTCCTGGGACCTAAACACTCACAATGTAGTCTCGTGGCTTTATTTTTTGAAGGTCATCTGCTGCCACATTTATATACTTAGTAAAGACACCCATCTGAGCTTTAGCTCTGTATGTCTGACTTCCACTTTGTGCTTCAAAGTGACAATATCCCAAACTGAATTGAAGATTTAGTCCCAAATCTATTTTTCTCTTAGTGTCACCTTATTAAATAATGGCACCAATATCTATGTTCTTTAAACCAGAAACCTTGGACTAATCCTTGACTCACTAAGTGAGGTCTGATCATGAGGCTTATCTGAGTTCAAAGATGGGTGAGAATGGCCACTTTTAAGATTGCCTTTTCACCCTTTGGTGTACCTTCACAGCATGTACAACCAGTGCAGAGTGTCTGCAAGAGTAAGGGCCCAGGTTGCCACAAACAGCTCCCCATTGTCTCCCTAATGTCTCACACAGGCGTTCTGAGCTCAGTGGTCAATAGTGTTTATTAGGGTCTGAGAAGTATAAACTCTCGACTGTGACTTTCATGTCATAAGCCTAAGTTATTTTGCAGGGGTAGGGAGAGATATGTCGGTTAAGTAAGGTCTACTCTATTTTCTTATGAGAAAATTCGGCCGGTGTCTTGGTTCCATACTTGCACTGTCTATTTTTACTACCCTTGCGTGCATCTCCTTCTCTGCCCACCAACAATTAATAACTAAATCAAGACAGTTTCTACATCCTGAATTAAATTGTCTCCAGAACACTCTAATCCAAGTCTGCCCTCTCCTGATGGATCCACTGTTGTTACTGTCGAACTCATTTCCCTGCCTGTTCTCCTATCTATTATTTCTCTTGTAGTCTCAACGGAGCTTTTAAAATGAGTTGGATTGTACCATCTTCATGCTTAAAACTTCTCAACGTATTTCCATTGTTCCTTGAAAAAGTTAAAATTTAGACATTTCTTCTACATGGTAATTTTTATAATCCAAATTTTGTAATTACATATATTAGATTAATACAGTTGGGAAATACTCCATATAACTTACATAATTATGAATTAACTGTTACATAATTATAATTTATTTGGGTGATTATTTTCTCTAGGTTAGTAATAGCAAAGGAAGAAAAATAATTCTCTTGCTTGAGCAAACCAGCAGCTTTCTTTGAGTGACTTCGTACTTTTTTAAAAAAAGCAATACATTTTACTATTGCTACAGGCAATAGAGAAGAGAACACTAATAATTAGTAAGGAAAGAAAGGCTATTATCCTTGGACAAAAGTTACATAAAATCAAAGGCTACAGTTATACAGTGCTTTTCGTGTTTTTATAGCTATGTATTTTGAATTTTTGTTCCATTGACAGACAGAAAAGGGTGGCCAGCGTGAGTATAGGTGGACCACTGTATCAGTGGCTAATTTAATGGGAAAGTGCAATAAGAAGTGTACCCTAGCTTTGCCTTTCTATTGTCCTATATGCCATTGCTTTTTCAGTCCAGAGTTTCCCAGATGACTCTTGCTTTCTGACTAACTCTTTCAACATGGCCTAAACACTCTGAATGACTTACCTCGACTTACCTTGGGCCATGTTCCATACTCTTAGACTTTAAACTCCAGCCACACTTTCAGTTGTTTACATTCACAAAAGTTTCTTTCTGTCCTTGAACCTTTTCTCATATACTGCTGTCCCTTTGTGAAATGTTATTACTTCTACTTCCCACATTTGCTCTCACCTTCCTGCTCCATCAAGCTAATTCTTTCCTCTTCTTTAGGACTCATCTTCAATGTTGTCCTAATGGAACACATTGTTGACTCCCATCTTAGTCCATTCTGGCTGCTGTGATAGAGCACACACTGATAGGCTTATAAATAACAACATTTATTTCTGGGAAGCTGGGAAGTCCAAGATCGTGGTGCCTGTAGATTCTGTGTCTAGTAGGGGCGAGCTTCCTCACTGCTAGCTATCTTCTAGCTGTAACCTCACACAGTTGAATGGGGAGAGGGATTTCTCTGAGGCCTCTTTTAAGAGGGTATTAATCTCCTACGTGATAGCAGAGCCTAATCACGTATCAAATGCCCCATTTCTTAGTATCATCACCTTGGAGGTTAGGCTCTCAACACATGAATTTTGGGAGGACACAGACATTCAATTTACAGCAACTCTGTTGAGACTAAGTAGGGTCCATCCTTCCTCCTCTGTAGAAGCCAGGACTCCTTCAGAGCACTTTTCATATTTGTAATTAATTAACTATAGGATTACTTAATTAGGGTCTGTCTTTCCCATTACAGGGTCAACTTCACCAGGGCACCAACCCAAACTCTCCTGTTCACACTTGCATTCTTGGAACAGCACCAAAACCAGAGTGTTTGTGGGAGGAGTGGCCGGTGTAAGGATGGAGGGAAGCGAGGCCGGCCGGCAGGAGGCTTAGGATATAATTTTTGTTCTGCCTCTTTTTTGATATGTATTTTTCAGAGCATATATAGTCTTTGGTTATCTCTACATTTTTATTCTGAGAATTCACATTATGGGTTACTGAGATAATTATTGCTTTATGTAGCAGGCACATAGTTGCTGTTTGGAGAAATATGTCTATCAAGATATATAACCCTTTAGAGCTATGCTGTCCAGTATGGTGGTCACTAGCTAATGTGGCTTTTGAACACTTGAAAGTGGTTAGTTCATATTGAGATGTATTAAAATTATAAAATGCACAGTGGATTTTGAGGACATAGCATAACATGTAAAATACCTTGTTGATAATTTTTGTGTTGATTGCATACTTTGGATATATTAGGTTAAATAAAACATGTTACTAAAATATTTGCAGCTATTTATTTTTCTGCTCTAAATGTGACTGCTAGACAATTTAAATTTGCCTATATGACTTGCATTATATTGTCTTTGATTAGCATTGGCCTAAGTGTAGAATATAACATTCTTTCCTTTGCCACTAGACCCTGAGGGAGACAGGAGCCATTCTGGTGAAATGAGGTAACTGCCTTCAACAATGTTGCACTAAGAAGTTTAAGAAGTTGTACTGTACTCCTTAGTGGATAAGTAGGGACTGATTTCCTCAGGTTATTTTTACTATCTCATTATGGTAAATAGAATTACTGGAAATGAATACCATTTTAAAAGTAACATCATCATTATTTACCTTTTCACAGCATTTTATAGTTTAGGTTTTTTATTTTCTCTTGTGAATTTCTACTTTGATAGCCACCCTCTCTTTTTCCTCTGGAATGTGGTTTGGTAAGTTTTCAACTTAGCAAATGAAAGTTAATATGAAGTTTCAGGCTTTGAAATAGCCTGAGAGTTTTCCTGATGTGAAAGTGGATGTTGAAGTCAACCATAAATTATCTGGCAACCGCTATTAAGTTCCAGAACTTTTGAATTCCAAGAAGATGCCAGTTCATTAAGCAACAGATAAAATATGCTTTGCCCAGAGGTTTATCTGCTGCACAGTCAATTGTGACTCTTAATAATGAGACAAGAAAGGGAGACTTGGGCACCTGGAAAGGAAACTACACATTGCCCCCTTAATTATTAGAGGATATTAATTATTATTGCTTAAAGTTGGAACTGATATAGTATTGTCACAGATTTCTGGCACAGCCCTTAATTTAGAGCTTGTTATCAATTCCTGGCTATTTTTCCCTAAACACTAAGCTGTAAAAGCTTTGTGTTACATAGTATGTGGTATTTTAATATGTGCACATATGGGCGTAGTTCATGGTACCCAACAACTAAAACATAATAAAATAATAAGTCTAAAAGCTTTATAATCACCACTATGATTGTTTTAAAACCATAGGATAAAATACCTAAAAGTGATCTTGACAATCCAACTCCTTTAGTTTTACGTGGGAAAACTGAGGAAAGAAGTAAATTGCCCAGTTATTGGAGCAAGGATTAGAACTTAAAACTTCTCACTCCTGGGCTGGTATTTTTCTACTTTCTTCTGAGGGTATATTGGTGCCCAAATGTAGAGATTAAAATTGTTGAGCTGAGACAATAAGGCAGTATCGTTAGGTTTGTGAAATTTAAGAAAAAAATCCAAAATTATTATTTGTGTATGCACATGGGCATGGGCACGAGTACGACATGCGTGTGTTATGCGTGTGCAATGGGCGTTCTGGGGAGCAGCCCTGCTGCACTTCTCATTATTTTAACATTTCCAAGTGAACTAAAGCTTTCTTCCTCTCCTTTATGCTCTTGTAGTTCTTTTACTGTTGCAGGCATCAGAGTACAAAGGGGCATTTATGCCATTTTGCCTAGGTTATCCCCAGAATGTATATTATAATTTATATGTATTGATATCTTTAAAAAATAGTCATACAGACATGTATTTATTACATATATGATAAAGGCTGGCGTGAATTAGTGAAGCTAGGTAAGAATTGTTTCTGACTTGGGGAAAAGATAAAAAAAATAAACAAGAAAGAACAAATGAACATTACTTTCTTAAATTAGAATATAAACTAAGTCTGAGAATGTTATTAGAGAGCTGTTCGCTTAAATGAACAAAAAAATTCCTGCACGGTTGCTTTTAGAAATCTGGAATTTAAGTTTACTAAAATTATGTTTATCCGTAATCTGGGACTTACCCATTTAGTTTCTAACTGCAAAAGTACGCATGTCTGTGTCTTTGCATTTTTAGAAAAGTTGTATCATTAACTAGGAGAAAGAGTTCTGGTTGAATTTTGATGAATGTGTGATGTCAGGAAGAATCCTTTTTCCTGTACTGGGACTTCACTCCTTCACCTGTAAAGTATGGAGGGGGGAATAAGAATATCTTCCCAACTGGAGGTTTGTAGTCCTCTAGAAGAAATGATAACTGTTTTTATGTCTTATTTTCATTGAAAGCATTTGAATAAGTTACTTACAAATATTTTTCCTTTAAGAGTTGAAGTTTGGGAACATGCAACTAATGAGTTCTCTCCTGTATTCCGATCTCCTCGAAGGGCTCCCGGCCCTGGAGGGCTCTGGTGTGCTCACTCATCACTCAGTCTTCAAGGCCTTGCTTATTTTAGCCCTGGCTTATTGCACAGTTCTAACCACAGTGATGATGTTGAATGCTATACACTTTTAATGTTGCCCTCGTAATGTAACTTCCGTTAAAGACAGGAGGCCTAAGAAACATTGAAGTTGGAATGATAAGACTTTGACTATTGTAATGTGAGCGAGCTCTTAAAAAAGCGTTTTGCCTCCCACTTAAAAATATATGGTTAGACAGGCAGGGACAAGTGACAGAGTCACTGCTCCTTCTAAGAAATGGCAAGTTAGAAAAATCCCTCACACGCCAAGGAAAACTGAAAGGAGCTTGATGCCCACCTAAGGTAACAGGTAGAAAATGTTGCCTTTGAGGAATTGGAAACCTAAACCTGGACCCCTTCCTGGGCAAGGTCCAGTACCAAATTGTAAAATATTAATAATATCCTCTTGTTTAGCGGGCATTCAAGTCTAAAAAGTTAGTGTAAAAATGTCTTTGCAGTTGGAGAAATCCACAAAACATCATGAAAGGCCATTGCAAACCCTTCCTGATGGTTTCAAAGTCCGGCACCTCACAAAGCCACTCCCGCTGAAGGAAATCTGGCAGTCTATCAACAGAAGGCACTTGAGGATGAGACACAGCAAATTGAAGAATTCACACCCCTACATTACAGATATTAGAGCAATCTGAAATAAATTTTAAAATAAGAATATTTTAAATGTTCACTAATTAAAAGACCTAGGAACAGGGTAGTTTAGGGAGAAAGTAGCTTTTAAAAATCTAGGAATAATTATATAGTAATTGTAATATTAGGAAAGAAAGTCTATGCATGTGTTCAAAAGTAAATCAATCCAAATTAAAGAATACAAGAATAAGAGGCAAACAAATGCAAAAAAAAAATAGAAAACTGAAACTTAGACGATAGAAATTTAAAAAAATGAAATTAGAAACTACAGTGAATGCAAAATGGTTATAATATGTTAGATTTTCAGATCAGATGAAAATTTAAAATCCAAATATATAATATTAATATGATGTTGAATGAGATAATCTGAATCTTGAAGTGGTATATGTAGCCTGATATATTTTATGTGAAAATGTACAATACACAAAACAGCACCATATATTATTGTGGATACATCCAGAGGGAGCGAGGAACAAAACATGAAGAAGAAAGCTCTCTCTCTCTCTCTCTCTCTCTCTGTCTCTCTCTCTCTAATATATATATATACAAGTTCAGAAATATGTTTGGTTTTGGTTAGGAAAATAATGGAATGGAATTAGGAGATGACTATAATGTTTTAATTTTATAAACAGACTTGAAGCAGTTATGGAAAATATTAGGATTTGTTAAATGTGGGTGGTGAGTTCACAGTTATGAGAGAGGAGGTGGGGAACGTCAGCCTGCACTGTGGGCTCTGGGGGCAGCCTTCCTGGGCGCAAATCCTCAGCACCCTTTTACTTATGAAATGTGGGACTTTGGGAAGTTACTTCTCTTTGTACCTCAGTTTCATCATGTGTAAAATGAGAAAAATAAGTAACCTTATAAAGCTGTTGTAAAGATCGAAATGCATTTTATTTTACACATACAATGTGTAATTGCTTATTGAGAGCTATTGTTATCTCTGCATTTTTCACATGATTGAAATGTTTCTTGCTAAATAGAGAATTCAAATAAATGAAAGAGAATGAGTATATAAAATTATAATAAATCTGCAAATTGTAATAAAGATAATTTTCAACAAAACCTAAACTAAAATTACTCATCAAAATCCTTTTTGGGCACATCAACAAGTTTTTGAAGTCTCAGTATTAAAGTTAACAGAGAAAATCTCATGAATGTTTGATCTAATTTGTTTTCACATTTATGACAGTAAAATGATCCATATAGAGAAGGAGTTTTGTGTGGATACATGCTTGCAAAGAGATTCACATTTATTCCCTTATCTTGTCATTTAGAAACAGAGACAGAGATTCTAAAATTAAACTAGTTTTTTATAGAACTAGGTGCAAGGTTTTGAAACATCAAATAAAAAACAATTTTTCCCCATGTTTGGTTCTGTAACACATAGATAAAATTTAATGTGCATTTTACTGTGTAGTCGTTTTTCTAAAAAAACATGAAAATTAAAAATTTTATTAGTTGACAAATCATGCCTTTTCTTAGTAGGATGTGTCACATATAAATGGCAAACTGTTGGCAATTTTTTCAATAGGTGTTAAAGGCAAGCTGGCTTTCTCAGAATAGTTTTGGAGGATCCTTAGCTATGGATAGATCAATCCCTGTTGCAATGCATCCTGAATTATACTCCTGTAGAGTTGGCCAGGAGATAAGCAGGCATTTTTTTCTCTTTTGTTTGTCTGGTTTTGGTTTTGTTTTGTTTTGTTTTTTGGGCATAGGTCTCTGGAATTAGAAGACTGGCCACCTGTGGGAGGGTTGCCTTGGCGCTCCTGTCTGAAACTTCTGGCTCATGTCTTTCCCATGGGACTCTTCATCTGTGTATCTGTAATGGCCTCTCACCATTAGTCACAGTGGCAGTTCTTTGTACGTCAGTTTTAGTTGCTTTCAAGTTGTCTCTGAGAGCCTCTCAAAGTCATATTGGGGTATAGCATACAACCTATATTTACACCACAAGTGTACTGTCCATATTTGATAAATATTTCTGCTTCTTTTTTATGTATTGTAGTGTTAGATAGTAAGTTAATTTCATTATTATAGTTTGTGTAAGATTATATTTTTAAATGGAGTTTAAGTAATTTTTATTAATATACCATGATGAGAGATGTAATCTATTAAAATACTTTCTCCATTTTCAATTTTAACTTACTGAAAATAGCTTGTAAGTATCTGTTTCTATTTATGAGTCCCTTAGATTTTTGGAATTCTAGATTTGCAGCCGGTGAACTGTCATTTTACAGATGAAACCTGAAGCCCAGAGCGAAGAAACTAGTTCATTGAACAAATATGTGTTGACCTCCTATGCTGTATTAGTGGTCACTCTGCTAACTACTGGATGTATTGTGTTGCATAAAGCTAACATGACTTCAGCCTCATTGATGCTGCAATCTAGAGGAGGAAATAGACATTAAACGAATAAAGAAAAAATGGTATCTAATTACAAATTGGGATAAGTACTATGAAGGGGGAAAACATAGAGTTGACAGAGAATGTGAATATTAATATAAAGACATATTTAGGTTGAGGGGCTAGGCGGGGTCTGTATGAAGTTCTGTTTAGGCTGATACTTGACTTTATCTTAGGGGGAAATGAATCCAGGCAGAGGGAAATGCAGACATAAAGATCTTAGGTCTGAGGAGAAAGAAGGCATGTGTGCCCAGAGCTTAGTGAGCTTGCGGGAGAGTCAATTGAGATGATGATGCATAGACAGGAGCCAGATGGTACGAAGCTCTCCAGGACATGGGAAGGGTTTGATGTTTTATTGTAAATGAAAATAGAAAGCTATTAAAGGATTTAAACAGGAGAGTGATACGA
Organism: Pteronotus mesoamericanus; assembly: GCF_021234165.1. NCBI lineage: Eukaryota > Metazoa > Chordata > Mammalia > Chiroptera > Mormoopidae > Pteronotus > Pteronotus mesoamericanus. The sequence goes on along the minus strand of NW_026555265.1, from coordinate 6,315,368 downwards.
TCCAATTTATTTTGTAAAATATCTTCACTGCGGTGTTGTTTGGAATAGGGTAAGAGTGTTAGTGAGGAGGGTGTTGGAGGAATCTAGCCAGGAGTTGTTGGTGGCCTTGACAAAGGCAGTGACAATAGGGATGGAGAGTAGCAAACAGTTGGGATTAGTCTCCAGATGTCAGGGTCGCCGGACCATGCTTCCCACCACACCACACTGCCCGGACTAAACTTGCCACTGAGTTAGGGCTGACTGATGGGCTTCTGGAGTTACAGATTGTTCTTTTGCAGAAACTATTATTACCTCTTCAGCTCACGTTGGTTGATGCTGCAAATTTTTCCTGGTGAATGGTATAAAAAAAGATGATAGATTAAGATCACATTTTACAACAATAGCATTTCACTGGCGGGTAATTTAGATCTGTGATGTGTGAGGGAATTCCCCAGCCTTGCCAGCCTGGATGAACGAATCTCCTCTGAGATACAGGACAGCTTTAGGGCAGGTCCAACACTGTGCAGTGCCTCTGATCTCGCGGAACTGTCCTGCCTGTGCTCACCCAAATACTCGGTCCTATTCATTTATTTCTGGAGCCAAAAGATGTGTCTGTGAAAAAAAAGGTCGTAAGGCCAACCGAGAAGATTTTTTTATGCCAAGTGAGGATTTTTTTTTTTTTTACAGAAAAATTTTGTATACAAAGTGTCTATATTTCCTCCCCTTTTTGTCTTCAGGAAGCCAAAAGCCATGTCTTTGTTTAGTTTAATGTTTGTCCCCAGCCTCTTGCTTCATAGGGTTTCTACCATTTTTGTGGGCCAATCACAAGTAAGGAAGATGGGAGAAGTATCAGCGTATTAGGCTTTTTGAAGAGACAACTGAGGGTTGGCGATTGGAAGGTGAAAAGAGCAGAGAGATCTGGTTGCACACCTGGTTCTTGCACTTAAATAGCTCTGTGATTTCAAGCAAGTGACTTAACTTCTGTAAGCCTCAGTTTTCAATTTATTAAAAAAGGTTCAATGATAGGGCCTGACTTAAGTTATTTCTGTGAGAATTCAGAGATAATCCACATACTGTCCCTCTTATTGATAAATGCTTGGCAAATGTTGCCTGTGACTAAAAATTCAGGAGAATTTTGCACGTTGCTACTGCTCCCTACCGTGGGCCTTCATATCCACATTCATTCTGTCTAAAAGTTAAGTCTACCATACATGCACAGTCACTTCCTGGTCATATTGTACACTATAATGTGTATCCTTTTTAAGAGTACATATATTGGGGGTGATATTGGTTAATAAAATTATATAGATTTCAAGTGTATAATTCTATGATATATCACCTGTATATTGCATTGTATGCCTATTATGCAAAGTCAAATCTTCTTCTATCACCTCTCACCTCTCATTTGACCCCCATACCCTCTCTCCCACATTGTGTAGTCATAGTTCCTTAGAAGAGCCTCCAGAAGCGGGACCTATTCATTCAAACAATTTCACAAGAAGCAAACTATGCCTATACACAAAGAAATGAAAGATCTTTTCGGATACCACACAGCTAGTTTGGTTCAAGGCCAGGATCCTTCCGGGAAATATGAGATACTTTATTTTAAGGGGCACAGGCAGAAGGGCCATGGTGTATGAAAGGGCCTTGACTCCAGGCATGGGACAGTGGGTGCCAAGGCATTCACCCTCCTGCTGCCCTGTGTCTTCATCTGTGGAATGAGCCTGGACTTAGATGATTCCAAGTGGATTTTCTGGTTCTAAACACTTTTTACTTTTTAAAGATTTTATTTATTTATTTTTAGAGAGAGGGGAAGGGAGGGAAAAAGAGGGAGAGAAACATCAATATGTGGTTGCTTCTCGTGTGCCCCCAGCTGGGGACCTGGCCTGCAATCCAGGCATGTGTCCTGATGGGAAGTCCAACTGCTGGCCCTCAATCCACTGAGCCACACCAGCCAGGGCCAGTTCTAAACTCTTAAGATTCAAGGATTATCTTCATCTTTGCAATACCTTATGTCCTGCCTTCTCCAGAGCTCAGTCTTGAGTGGACTGGAAGGCAGTGTCCATTCCAGGTCTTCCTCCCTGGGTGATAGACAGATGAAAGAGCTGTGACTCAGTGAGGTTGGCCAGAATCAACAGCCTCCCTGTGACCAGGAATCATTAGAAAGGCAAAAAAAAAAATAAAATAGAATAATAATTTGGCTTTCTGAGAATGCTCATATTAAGCTTCCTTTACCCTACATTTCAATTATATCCTACACTTAACCACGGCTTCCTTCCTTAGAAGCCTAATGATTAATTTGGATTTAAGGACGAAGAGCTTGCACATTTTCCCGGACCTGAAAGGAGTCGACGACCCATCATGTCATCTACTAAGCACTGCCAAGCACAGTGAGTGCTCAGGCCGATGTCTTCTCTTCACCCTCATCACCACTGCCTCCCCGAGGCCCTTGGGATGTGTGACAGCTCCCAAAGTGGCTTCCGTGACCACAGTACCTCCCACTCCAGTTCACTATCTCTATTGTTACATAATTTGGCTTCTTAATGTACTGTTCTAATACTATATCCCCAGACTTAAAAGCCTTTAATGTTTTCCCATTGCCTAATGGAGAGGTACCCGAGGCTTCTCCTACCTGAAGTGGGTGAGACAAAACAATCTGTGGAAAGAAACTATTTCAGCTTTGGTTTGTGTTTAACAAAATTGGTCTCATTTAAACACTTCAACTTTGATTTATGTGTATGATATACACAGCATATGAAGTAGTGCATACATTCAACTGATAAATAATAAATATACCATTTTTTTATAGATAGGGATGAATGATTATAAGAGTTTGGAGATCATTGGTTTAAAGGATAAAGTAAAACTTACTAGATTTGCTTAAGGCCACTTAAGGGTTCTGGACCCATATTTCTTTTCTGCTGTCACTTCTAGCCACTAGGTGCACCCCTTTAACTCCTTTGTACTCCCACACATTGACCACAACCCACCTGCTTGCCCACTCCCACTGGGCCACACTGTTCCTGTGGATGTTGCTCAAAGCAACGCCCCCCCCACCCGCCCGCCACTGCCTGTTTATTCAAGGTGAAGCGTAAAGTGTCTCTTCATCATCAAAGCCTTTCTTAACTGCTTCTTGTCCCAGAACCTACCATCCCCAGTAAAATTAGCATCCTCGCTCTGCTCTGTGATTCCAAGGGATTTTGTTGGTTCCTCTGTGACAGCACTTTCCCTGTTCCCTGCTGTAATGATTAGTTGTGTATGTGTCTCCCAGACGAGGCTGTGGGTGCCTTCCAGGCAGGAACTGCATCTAACTCATCTTTGTACCCAGCACTGAGTGCATGTCGGAAGTCAATAAATGGTGTTTGAGTTATTTTAAATTTTTATGAGCATATTATAGAGAAGAAACTGGGAGAGAGGGGGCAAATGGTAGGAGGAGTGAAATTGGCTCAGTGTAAAAATCCCGTCCTTATCGGCACTGCACATCCTAGCTCAATTTCCCTGCCCTGCTTCCCCCTGTTCGGGCTGCTTCAGTGATGCCGATACTCTGAAAAAGCATGTCCGTTCTTTCCACTTAGCTTTGAGGCAGCATGAAGGTTAAGAATTGCCCGTCTCAAGGTCACTTGATTCCAGCTGAAGTGCGAGGCAACTCAGGGCTTTAGAAACTGTGCCGTTTAGGAAGGATGCCGCCGTGCTTGTCAAACTGTTCAGTGTGGAACAGCTGAGACTGAGAACGGAGGAAAATGCATTGAAGGCCAGAGGCATTATATTAAAAGGCTGTAACAGCTTTCTTACAAATGAGGAGCTCCTCTGAAAGTCACAGGTGACAATGAAAAATAGCAGTTATAACTTATCTTCTTTCTTTCACCATATGAGCACTCCTCACCTGCCCGGTGCCTGGTACCGTGTTAGTGCCGGGAGGGACTTGATGAATAATTCAAGGTCCCTGCCCTTGAGGAGCTCATAGTTCACAGCAGAGACAGCCGCATAAGCAAGCAGCTGTAACAGTGTGGGGAGTCCTCTCCTAACCTGTGCACAGGGAGCTCTGCAGAGGGAGTGATTAATTTTCCCTCAGGGTGTCAGGGAAGGCCCTGTGGAAGAATGCTGAGCCCAGAAGACTGAGGAGTCCTGGGCAGAGGAGGAAGGCCGGGCTTGTGAGTTTCGGGGGAAGGGAATGCATCCACAAGGGTCTGGAGCAAGCGTTGGCAAGCTCTCTTTGTAGGGGGCCTTCAGTAAATATTTCAGGCTTTGCAGTCTGTAGGGCCTCTGTTGCAACTACTCATCTCTGTTGTAGCATGAAAGTAGCCAGTGCATTAATGAATGGGCCTGGCTGTGCTCCAATAAAACTTTATTTACAAAACTGGCAGCAGGAGGGCTGGAGTGTGCCAATTTCTGGTCTGGAGGAAGGCTCCTCCGAGAGGCTCTAATCCTATGGTTCCTAATCTTTTCAAGTATTGGGATTACCTTGCTCTTGCTGTTCCCCGTCCCTGGCATACTCTTCTTTCACATACCCCCTGTGGCTGGCTCCCTCTCGTAGTTCAGGTCTCTGTGATGCCGTCTTCTAACTACTCTGTCCACAGTAGCACATGCATCCCCTCTGTGCTCCATCTTCTTTTCATTGCTTTAGTTTTTATTAAAGCTCTTATATGAAACGTGTATTATATACTAATTTTTTATCTGTTTATGTTCTGTCTTTCCTAGTAGAATGTAAGTTTCATGTCTTGCTCTCTGTTGTATTCAGTGGTATGCTGGAGCTGATTAAGCTCGTCTTTTCCCAGCTCCAACTCTGCTTTCAGTGATGCCAGGTAGTAGTTTTAAATCAGCTATGGCGGGTGTGTTTGCATCATGGGAATGAGTCCCATGGGAATCAGATTGGGGGCATACCCTCTCCCTCCCTCCCTTCTTTCTCCTTCCTTCCTTCCTTCCTTCCACAGCTGGTTTAATAGCATACCACCGAGCCCCTGTGCCTAGAGGAATAACCTCCACAAAGCATAGCGCCCAATAAATAACTTGCTTTTTGAATGAAATGCACTATTAGTGTCTGTTGGTTGAAAAAATGTCCAGATAGATAGATGCAATCATTAGCACTTTGCAAAGATTTCCATGGCTCCTCGGAGGTGCGTAACTGCCAATGGTGTCTGTCACCTTTGTTTGATGGATGCAGAGACTGAGGACTCAGACAAGGTGTGACTCTCTACTCCATGTGGCAGATTCTGCTCGGCCATGGTGACCAGTCTCCTGCTTTATGTGTTCTGTTCCTCAAGGTGCCCCTCTCGGTATACCCACTGCAGTCTACTGGATAAACGAAGGGCCTCAGGCCTACGTCTCTTTCTCTAAACAGCATGTATTTTTAATGAATTCCTACAGCTCAGTGTGGTGGTAATTTTTGTAGTGTGTTCAAAAGCCCAGAAAAGTTCTATCTTCTTTCAAATGTCTTACTGTACTCCATTTCTTCTGATTTGCCTGGGACTTTGATTTATGGTATGTAAATGTGCTATAGTTTATATCCTTTAGTGAGAAATGTATCTGTTTATGGACAATTTCTAACCCTTACAGTCTAATTTTGAAATCTGCAGCAGCTGAGGCCCCAGCAACACTGGACAGGAATCACTGTAACAGCCTCTGCCATCTCAAACCCTTTAAGTGGGCAGCACGAGAGCTTTCCACGGAGAGCCCTTTGTCAGCCCACAGATGCTGATCAGAAACCTCATCAAATGACTCCATAATTCATGTTCAGTAGTTCCAAAGAACTTTGCATTTTCAGGATGCCTGGTTAACATCTTTTCAGTTCTCTGTCCTAAACACAAACAGAAAAACAGAAGAGTGAACCTGTATTTACTGGGCCATCTGGTTCATCCCAAAGCTTTCCAGAATCTCGGGGTTGGTGAGGACCTTGCATGGTCCCATAGAATGCCTTAGCCTTTGGAGACACCCATGTTTTTCCCAGCTGTTGTAACCTGTAGTTTTTCTGCTTTTCCCTGTTTGCTCCTGTCAAATGGTGGAGAACCTACTCTTTCCTTAGACAGCTTGTTCTCTCTTTGAGTACAATTTACAGAAAGTTCTGTTTTACCTGCCTTCTGATAACTTTTACCCTTTGGCCCTAGTTCTATCCCTATGGAGTCACATGGGACAAATTAGATGCTTCTTCTGTCTGCTCTCAAGAAAGTAGGGACAGCTCTCACGTGCCCTGAGCCCTCCCCTCTCTGGGCTGCATGCACACTGTTCATTCAGTCATTCTTCTTGCGACAATCCAGAGAACCCTCTTTATTTGGCTTCCTTTCCTCTAGACATGTTCCAGGTTTGCCAGTGTCTTCTTAAAGTGATCAAGTGGTGCTGGAGAGTGGTTAGGACCATAGACTTTTAAGCTAGATCTTTTTCTTCATTTACTTGTCCTGGAAACTCAGGTAAGTGATGTAGCTTTTCTGAGTCTCAATAATCTCATTTGAAAGATGAAAAAACAAAACAAAACCGTAACTTGCACATTCAGGTGTAAAACTGTAGTAAAATCATCAGGGAAGTGTGCAAAGTAGACACACAGAGTAGATCTATTCGAAATATGGCCTTTGTTTTCACAATAAATACTACTAATTCTCTGGATATGGCTTTCATCACAAAGTTTGGGTCTCTGTTACATTTTTATTTTATACTGGAGTTTACATGGGGCATTTTCTCTAAATTTGGGTGCAATATTACAGGTTCCTATAATCCTTTTCCTTTATCACCCTCGCACTCCAATAATTCGTGCACATCTCGGTGCTCCTCCCCCTCCTGTCTTCTCTACCTTGTTTCCCCCTCACCCCCAGTTTGCACAAGATACCCTTTATACATTGACATCCACTTTGTGCCTCAGGGTTTTTTTTTAAGTCTTTGATGTTGATGATGGAAAGTATTTTGGTGAAAATATTAGTTACTAAGGTACTTTCAAATCTCAAATTTTATTTTATTTTCTGTAATCTAGTATTCATCCTCAGATGTATGATCAGGGCCCCATAGGTCCAACTCTGTGTTGAGTTTACATTGTGTAACCAGGTAACTGCCCCATAGCACCACGCTTTAAGCCAACAGCAACGTCTGGAAAGCTGCTCTGCTCTCAGCTTTTTTAAGTAGCTTTGAATTCAACCATTATTGTTGAAATTGCTCTGTCATCCTGAGGGGAAGCAGTGCTGAACCTGTGTTCTTATCCTTTCATAATTTTTTAATTACAGTTTATGTTCAATGTTATTTTATATTAGTTTCAGGTGTACAGGATAGCGGTTAGACAGTTACATAATTTATGAAGCGATCCCCCTGGTAATTGTCATTCCCACCTGGCACCGTACATGTTGTAGTTATTAAAATATTATTGACCATATTTCCTTTGCTGTGCTTTACATCCTCATGACTGTTTTGTAACTACTGACTTGTAGTTCTTAATCTCTTCATCTTTTTCATCCATCTATACAACACCCCTCCCATCTGACAACCACCTGTTTGTTTTCTGTATTTATGAGTTTGCTTCTGTTTTGTTTGTTCATTTATTTTATTCTTCAGATGCCATGCATGAGTGAAATCATGTGTATTTGTCTTTCTCTGATTTATTTCACTTAGCATAATGCCCTTTAGGTCCATCCATGCTGTAAGATTTCATTCTTTTATATGGCAAGTAGTATTCCATTGTATATATGCACCACTTCTTTATCCACTCATGTGTTGATGGACACTTGACTTGCTTCCATATCGTCACTGTTGTAAACAGTGCTGCACTGAACAAACATAGTGGTGCAGATATATTTTTGAATTAGTGTTTTAGACTTCTTCAGATATATACCTGGAAGTGAGATTACTGAGTCCTAAGATAGTTTTATTTTTTATATTTTGAGGAACCTCAAGATTGCTTTCCATAGTGATTGCACAAATTAGCAATTCTACCAACAGGTCATGAGGGTTCCTTTTCTCCACATCCTCACCAGCACTTGTTTGTTGATTTATTAATGATAGCCATTCCAATGGGTATAAAATAATATCTTATTGTGGTTTTAATGTGCATTTCTCTGATGATTAGTGATGTTGAGCATCTTCAATATATCTTTTCATATGTCTTTCATATGGCCACATCTGTATGTCCTCTTTGAAGAAGCCTCTATTCAGATCCTTTGCCCAATTTTTAATTGTTAGATTTTTGATGTTGAGTTGTATGAGTTCTTTATAAATTTTAGATATTAACCTCTTATCAGATGTATCAGTGCAAATATCTTCTCTCATTCAATATGTTGTCTTTTTGATTTTTTGATGGTTTCCTTTGCTGTGCAAAGCTTTTTAGTTTGATCTAGTCTCATTTGTTTGTTTATTTATTTTTTTGTTTCCCTTGCTCAAGGATTTATATCAGAAAAAATATTACTAAGAGAAATGTCAGAGAGTTTACTGCTTATGCTTTCTTTTAGGAGTTTTATGGTTTCGAGTCTTACATTTAAGTCTTTAATCCATTTTGAGTTTATTCTTTTATATGATAGAAAAAGGTGGTCTAGTTTTATCTGTCTAGTTTTCTCAGCATCGTTTATTGAATAGACTGTCTTGACACCATTGTATGTTCTTGCCTCCTTCATCATAGATTAATTGACCACATAAGAAGGGGTTTATTTCTGGGCTCCCTAGTCTGTTCCATTGATCTCTATGTTTGTTTTTATGCTAGGACCATGCAGATTTAATTACTGTGGCCTTGTATAATTTGATGTCAAGTAGTGTGATACCTCCAATTTTGTTCTTTGTCAAGATTGCTGTGGCTATTTGGGGTCTTTTGTGGTTCCATATAAATTTTGGATTATTTGTTCTTGTCCATTAGAAAAAATGTCAATGGTATTTTGATAGGGATTACATTGAATCTATAGATTACTATGGATAGTATGAACACTTTAACAATGTTAATTCTTCTTAACCACAAACAAGGTATGTACTTCAATTTATTTTTATTTTCTTTAATTTCTTCCTTTAATGTCTTATACTTTTACCTTCTTGGTTAAATTTATTCCTAGGGCTTTTATTTTCATTGTAATTTAAATGGAATTGTTTTCTTAATTTATCTTTCTGATTAATTCATTAGTGGTATATAAAAATTGCAATTGATTTACAAATATTTATTTTGTATTCTCTTACTTTACTGAAATCATTTAACAGTTCTAGTCATTATTTGCTAACATCTTTAGGGTTTTCCGTATACAGTGTCATGTCATCTGCAAATAATGACAGTTTTACTTTTTCTTTTCTAGTTTGGATTTCTTTTATTTCTTTTTTCGTCTCACTGTTGTGGCTAGGACTTCAAATACTGTAAGTTCTTAGTTTTTTTTTCCTCACCCATTTTCTTTGAGGATAAAATATCTTACTAGCTTTTGTGACTGTAGCTATCTTTAATAAACTTTTAAATTTTAAATTGGTTTTATAGTTACAGGAAAGTTAAGATAGTACACAGAATTCCCCTATATTCTACACCATTTTTCTTTTTATATTAGCATCTTACATTAGTTTGGTATATTTGTGAAAATTAATGAATATGTATCAATACATTATGATTAACTAAAGTCTGTACTTCTTTCAGTTTCCATTAGTTTTTATGTATTTTCTCCCAGTTCCAGGATCCCATTTAGAATACCACATGACCTTTTGTTGTCATGTCTCCTTAGTATCCTGTTGGTTGTGACAGTTTCTCAGACTTTCCTTACTATTGATAAGCTTGGCAGTTTTGAGGGTTACTGGTCCGCTAGGTTTTAGAAAGTCATTCAGTTGGAATTTTTTTAATGTTAGACAAAAGTTATGAGTTTTTGGGAGGAAGATCACAGAAATAAAGTATTGTTCTCATCACATCATATCAAAGGTACATACTATCAATATGATTTATGACTTTTGGTCCTAACATTGATCGCATGACTGAGGTAGTGTTTTGTTTGTCAGATTTCTCCCCTGGAAAGTTATTCCCCTGCCTTCCACCCCCTTTTCATACTATTTTGTTTGGAAGGACGTCACTATGTACAACCAAGCAAAAGTTGTTTTTATTCACCTGGTTACAAGGTGGATATTTCTGATGACAGTCTTTTCTTCACCAGTTTATCAGGGCCCAGAATTCTTCTGTTTTGCTGACATCCCATAGAACTTTCTCATCTAAATCCAGCCAGTGTTAAGGAAAAGAAAATTTGGAGGAGAATATTTGCTTTTAAAATCCATGGCCTGAAAATGGCGCACATAACTTTTACTTACATTCCATGTGATAACTTACTCATCTGCCAAACCTAACTTAACTGCAAGGAAGACTAGGACATATGGTCTAGCTGGGTGCCTAGGAAGAAGAGGAAATTAATTTCGGAGGAAAGCGAACAGTATTTGCTATATGACTTCAGAGTACAAAAGGTAATCATGCCCTGCGCATCTAATAATATAACTATCAATTAATTTAAAAAAAAAAGAAAAAGCAATGGGAAAACATAACCTTAGAATCCAGGTAAATCATATAAATTAAAAAAATCTTAATAAAAATTTTATTTTATTGACCCTATTTTTCTTATTCCACCATTAACCTGTGAACATTTGTTGAGGACAGTCACTTACCTGCATGTCAGCACCAAGAACCTCTGCCGTAGCTTACACTTATTCCAGACTCTGCACCGTGCCAGAGTCTACCATGCTGTTTCTCTGTGCCTCCCTCCATTGTTTTTATGTCTGCAATGTCTTTTCTCCCTTTCACTGTTTATTCTCTTTATTTTATTTTTATTTTTATTTTTATTTTATTTTATTTTTTCACCTGTGAAAATTCTACTCCCTCTTCAGATGAGGTGCCTTCATCCAACCTTGAGACAGAATTATTCCTTTTCTCCTTGGTGCCATCATGTCACGCTGCTTCTATCCCTCCTTTAACAGTCACCCCACACTAGTATTATATATAAATATGTTTCATGCATCACACTGGGTCCTCCCTGAGGACAGCCAGGTTTTATTAATCTACCAAATCCCTATGCATAGTCTGACAAATAAAAAGCACATTTGTTGAATACACCCAGGATATTAGATGTGTCAAATATAGTCTCATATTTGACCCTCTTCCTTTAATATGCAACAAAACATGTACCCCCAGTTATAAAATTTGACCCTCACTTATGGTCACCAAGCCTTCATAGCAAAGGTGATTTTGAGCTGAGCTTAGAAAGGTTGGTAAGGTTTGGTAGATATTATTAAGGGTACAGACCTGTCAGGCAGGCAATACTGTTTTCTATGACATATCCTAGGTTCAGGATATTTGTTCAACGGATGGCCAGGTCTCCTTTGAAACATCTGTAGTGCAAGACATTCACTTTCATTGATATCACATAATTAGAACTCAAATTTCAAGCTGCTTCTGGCACTGCTCTTGGGCAGTGGGGGATGGTAAAAAAGCCTAATGCTCATTATCTTGAACAGGAGTAACCAACCTGAATTCCCAGGGCCCCAGCAGTGAGGTGGGGTGCGGATAGCTTCACCGTAGCTAAAGAAGTGTTTAATTACAGCTTCAGAAGAGGATCACAGAAAAAACAAACAATCATTTGCAGGCATTAATGACTCATTATCAACCAAAACATGAGTTCTTAAAGTGACCTTATCAAGCTGATTAGAAAGAAAATATGAATTATAAGACAGTTGCCCCTTTCATTCTATCCTTTTCTAGCTTCTACTCTTTGCCTTCTGTTTAGTGACTTTACAGTCTCATTATTTTATTAAAACAGAAATCAGAAGACATAGATTCTGTTCAAAGAATACCCCTTTTACCTCACACTTTTTCCTTGATTTTCATGGTTGAAAAATTAGATCTTAATTAGGATTTATAATCATATGGAATTTTGCAGTTAATACTGTCACACATATTTATTTATTTTAAAATCTTAATGATTATAGTTAACATAGGAATTATTTTTTTCCCTGTCATAGATGTGGGAACTGAGGCTTAGATATTAAATGACTTTCTCAGGACCACTCGGCAATTGTGGTTCAATACTGGGTCTTCTGGTTGCACATCAAGGGCTCCGTGTGCCATTACAGGACCTGCATGTCAGTCAGTCAGCCTCATGGCAGAGGCACATGTGTTCTTCATATTTTCCCTGATTATGAAAGTGGTTCTCACTTACGATCTCCAAGTCTTTATGGAGGAGGTGATCTTGAGCTGAGCCTGTTAAGGTTGGTAAGATTTGATAGATGGTAACTGGGGTTTAGGAATTTTTTTGTGTGTTTGTGTGTGTGAGGTTAGTTAGCTCCATGCTCTTCCAATATGTCCCAAGTATGTCAAATTGTGTGGGGACCCTTGGAAGCGCCACTTTAAAGATGCATCCATTCCTTGATTTCCGCTACCACTCAGGGCAGAGGATTTTAATGTACCCAAAGCAAATAGAGACTCATAGAAAGGACCTAAAGTTCATTTAGTTTAACTTCTAGATATTATTGATGAGGAAATTTAGGCACACAAATTAAATAAATTGAGTTTCACTTATGAAGGTAATTATAGTTATCAATCAGAATGCCAAATTTTCAGTTTAGTTTTTTTTATAAGCCTCCTTCCTAATTCCCAATTTTTTTGGCATATTTTCTGCTTCTTAGAATTGATTTCGAAAAAGAAAACCATGTTTATATAGGCATTGCCTCATATCCCCAAATGTATGTGATCAAGTCATACGTGCAAAAGACTAATTGTAGACAAATATTACAGGGAATAGATCCATTCCCAACGAGTTAAGTTCATTGACTCCTTAACTAGAATTCTTATGTAGACCTAAGCATGAGTGTATGTGTCCAGCTTAACACAGAGTGCCTCACATATTCCATGGCAGATGAAGAGATCAGAGTGAATATTGGTTGAAGAGATGGGTAAAGGAATGAAATGGACTATCAGTTGTAATTCTGTGATTGTCCTTCTGAGGGTAACATGTTGCTACTTCAGCAATCATGTGATTTCTATCTTTGCCTCAATTTTCATCATGAGAAGCAGAATTTTTTGTTCTCGTTTTTTATAAAATAATTAGGGCTATAAATGCACTAGAATAGTGTGATTTTTGCTCAGCACTGAAGTAGAGACAAAGATGGTACTGATGCTGTAGAAAATAGCTGTTTCTAGAAGCCAGCACCCCATCGAGGAAGCTTTAAATATTTATTTTAGCCAATGTATGAAAATCCAAATGTGGTATACAAAGTTCAGTTTGATGGCAGTAATCAGTGAGGAGTTTTTGAAAGCTGAGGGCCACTTCTATTTTGAGGCCGAGACATATGCATGAATTGATTTATTTGGGGGCTGAAAAAATGACTTTTTAGTACTGGGGTTCCTCTCTGGGGAGGTATTTACTGAAGGTGAAATCTGTTTCCACATTTCCAGTAACATCTCTTGGCCCTTGGTTTTGCTCTTTCCTGTGGTTCTCATCCAAGTCATTCTTTCTGGCTGAACTTGACCAGAATTTCAAAACCCAAAAGCTTCTGATGGATAGTTGACATTCAGTAGAAATTGAAGTCTTCCCAGGGCTGATTATTACTGCTGGAAGCTTAAGAATTACAGTGGCAGTTTGGTGTAAACGGTGATTCTGGAATGGGACCATAAACTTTCAGTCAGACACTAGATACACGAGAGAGACAAATAATTCACTTTTTAGTATGCCTCTGTATTCTGCTAACCATAATTAGCTTTTATTTATTTACATTTGGTTTATTGCTGCATAGTATTATGGCTCTGCCTCTTAAAGGGAAACAAAAGTGAAGATACGGTCCTAAAATGCCCCCTTTCCAAACACTTATTTTAATATTTAAGCCATTGGCATTTATGCATTTACATAGAGAATGTTTCTGACAATTTGCAAGTATGCGTTTTTATAAGCAAAATACACATTTGAATAATCATTTCTTTTTGTTTTTCAGAACCCCAGCTGAAAGGAATTGTGACAAGGTTATTCAGCCAGCAGGGATATTTCCTGCAGATGCACCCAGATGGTACCATTGATGGGACCAAGGACGAAAACAGCGACTACAGTAAGGAACATTAGAGTCTTGCAATCCAATTACAACGAAATGTTTGCCCAGTGTATTGTAGACTTAAAGCATGGCCAGGCTGCCTTTTAAACTATTTAACTACAAATAAACTGGTGTCTTTTCCTTTATTTTTATTGCTATGATTCCCAATAGCACAGAAAAAATAAGGGAGAAATGTTATGTACTATATGAGAAGTTAGGAGGCTTGAAGGAGTTCCAGTTGGTTACAAGACAAGAATATCCTTCCATCCCGGTGTTTGTAGTCAGGATGACAACGAGTATTCCTAAGAACAGGGTGCGGACTTTACAGCACAAGATGGTGTTTTTAATCCTAGAACTAAATATTAAAAACGTTAGAATAATTCTTAGAGCATCATTTCTAGTAGACAAAAATTACTTGTTAAAGTAAACATCGAATATATACATATGTATATATTACATGTTATTTTATTTGAATTTAGGAAAAATTATTGGTTTTAAAAGGAAAATTATTAAAATAGTGTAATGTTTTGTAGTATATGTGATAATAACAGGATAATTAAAATTGGTTGGCCTAAAATTGTGTTTATAATCTTTGATAAAAAATGCCAAATATTAAAATATTAATAATATCTCTGGAATTAGTTTTTAACTAATTTAACTATGGAGTTGACAAGTTTAATAACTCAGTAAAATCATTGAGGCATAATAGAATATACTTGCATTTTGGAAAAATTTTGAATATAAACCTCAGCACCAAGAATCATCACTCTCAGCATACCTTTCATTTCCTGCCTAATGATATGAATGTACTGAGGAAAATTTGTGTTGTTCTAAAATTAAGTGCTGTGCCATACTGTGTCCTAAAGTTTGTCTGTATTTACTCCTATATCTTTAGTGTTGCGTGCGTAGTAAATGCTCATTAAATGTATGTCCAGTTGAATTGTTTTCTAATGGATATGATTTTGTGGTCAAACTGACAGCCTACCAAAAGGTAGATTGCATAAGGTAATCTAAGAAGCTTGGTATTTTATGGTGAAATATCTTTTCAATTAAAAATAAAGATGTGCGGAAAGATACACAATTCCTAAACTGTGAAAAATTTCTAGTCCACCCCTTCTAAATTATTCTTTGTTCACTTAATATCACACATTACAAACTATGAATTATTAGCAAAGAAAAGATCTTATTATAAAGAATTTCATTGCAGTTTTCTGCAAAGTAGTTGATTAGCTTATTGTGGTTTGCATTGTTGGTTTGTGTTTGGGGGAATGCATTCTTTAAATGATTCACATTTTCAACTGAGTACAGAAGAATGAGGATGGTTTTCTCTCCATGTAGGATTTCCATTTTTGCATCTGCACATGAATGTGGATTTAGTAAAGCAAAAGTGTAGATGGAAAGAATCAGGGAAATTTCTAAGCTGTGTCAGTCATGCTATCTCTGAGATATCTCTTGATTTCAGTTTATTTTTCTATAAAATGAGGTGGCCAGAAATGATAATATTAATATCTTCCATCAGCACCATCCACTGCACTTTAAAGAAAAAAGATTGAAAAATTATAAATTGATGAAGATCCATTCAATCCCCAAGTAAGCCAAGTGCACACACTCAGTTGCATAGGACGCGCTATCACTCAGACCGCTGTCCAGCAGATGCACGGCATGTGTCGTGGGTCAGTGGCGGAAGGCCGGGGTGAAGGTGTGGGGTCAACTAAGACAAATCCTTTCTTTATTGCTGTTAGAAATATAATTGCAGGTGCCTTCTCTGCTGACACTGGGTCAGTGGCTAGTGTACATCTGTGTTCACACATACATACATTATACACAAACTCTGACATACAAGGTGGGGCAAAAACAGGTTTACAGTTGTTCACATAGAAAATAATACAATATTAATAAGTAATAATATAAAAATAAACTGTGTTTTATGTACTCACTACTGTAATCCTACTTTCGTTCCACCCTGTTCGTATAACAAAATGTATTTCTATGCATAGTGGCATTATGGATAACACACATATATATCAAGGGTGATATATTTTGTCACGTACTTTTAGAAACTGTCTAAATTTACAAATTTGCAATATCTTATTTATTATTAAGATAAACTACTGCATACACTTTTTGACTTTTTGGTGTTAAAAGTAGTTTGGATCTATAAAATATTAAGACTAGGATAAAATCATCTGGATACCTAACCCTTGGCTTAAAATTTAGTCAAAAATGTCAATACATTGACATCCTCCCTGTGTTATCTCAGATGGATTCCTGCTTTCCTTCAGTACCAAACAGAAGAACTATCCTGCATTTGCCATTTTTTATGTTGATGCTGTTTTAAAATACATGTTTTCACATGTGTTTACTTAAGTCATTCATAATATTGTTTTACGTGTTTTTAAATGTTTTATAAGTGAGACCATTACTGTATATAAATGTTATGTACTTTTCCTCCCCAATATTATGGTTATTTGATACATTATGTCTATATATGTGCTTTATGTTTGTTATTTTCATTTTTGTAAAGCAGCCCATTGCATGAATATATCCAATATATTTGTCAATCTCTTGTGGATAATCATCATTTCTATTTTAGGGCAATTACAAATAGTGCTGCCAAGATATTTCTTATAAAATTACACATTTCACCTTGGCTGTCTTTATTCTGATATCCTACTTTTTTTCTATTTATAGCTCTAATCACTACCTGGCATATATATTGTTGCTGTTTGTTTATTTTTGATTTTTCTCTCAGGAGACTGTAAGTTCCATGAATGAAGAGAGTTTGTTCTGATCTTTGAATTATCTTTAGAACCTAGAATGTTCTCTGATATATAGAAAGTACTCAACAAAAAAAGGAACAAATGAACGAATGTCTCATTGTGTAGATGTGCATAAGTTGATGTAGGCCATTGGCTAAATGCCCTTCCTACCCAAATAATTTTTAACTTTTTCTTTTGGAATAATTTGAAACTTCAGGAAAATTACAAAGTAATATGGGGAATTCCTGTGTACTCTTCACCCAGTTCCCCTGAATTATGTAACAACAGCATCATTATCAAAAGCAGGAAATTAATACTGGTACAATACTATTAACTGAGCAGTCTAGTCTGGACTTTGTTCAGATTTCACCAGTTTTTGAATAATGTACTTTTTTTTGATAGTCCCTCCCAATATTTTCATTGAAACATTTTAAATGAAAACAAATAATTTTTATTTATATATTTTCTGAGTAGGGATTTCAAACATCAGAGAAGGATTTAAATTCTACTCAATTTTTAATAGAAAATTATAAGCCTCTAAGATGTTAAAATGCCTTTTCTCCACTTTGTGTGGGTGGGCGTAAAAAGCATATAATTGAAAAAAATCTTGTTACTATGAGCATCTGTCAGAATTGTGCTGTTTGGTTCACTAGACATTATTAGGTCCAACCAACCTTACAATGGCATCTTGCATAGAATAGATAAAGACACCTGTTCTTTTGTTCCTGAAGAAAAGACTAATTACATGTAATTGAATACGAAAACAAATGGGTATGTCATCAGCAACAGATAAGAATCTCTGCAAATGTAATGTTAACAAAAGATGCAAAACTGTGTTGGAACTGTGGCAAAAAAAAAAAAGAGGAAGACAATTGCAGTTTGGAGAGTATTAATAGGAATATTTTACATAAAATTAGAAAAGTAATTATTCTGCTCAGCTAGTTACTAGAGGAGAAGCACATTTGAAGAGGTCAAACATTCCGGGGTGAAAACAATTAAGATATTATAACCAAATGCATTGTTCTCTTCTCCTCTGAACAAAAAATAGGAAGAGTTGTTTGATGTGGAATGAACTGCCTGATAAATTAGCACAAGAATTTACCGGAGATATTCAAGCAGATGCTATACTGGCACAAAGACCTGGTGTTTTAAAAATCAGCTGTTATGCGAGTTGCAAATATTTTAACTTTTTGTTGCTTAGCTCTAATTTTTTTGCTATGCTTTATTTATTTTATTTTATTTAAAATATGCTTTTATGCTCTCAGTTATTTTTTTTCCTATTTAGAAAGGCATTAATCATTCTAACATTATTTAAAAAAAATTGTTGCCATGTTTTGTTTTAGTAAAGAGTTTTTACGAGGAAATCTCTTTGGTGTGGCAGGAAGATGAAGATGGTGGTGGCTGGGATAGTCTCAGAGCTCAGTGACTTTTAAGGTCTCCTTCAGTTCTGAGATTTTTTTAAACATTATTTTGAGTAGATAAGTTAAGTACATGGCATAAAGTTGTAAAGGCACAAAAGGATATATAGCTGATAAAGAACAAAACTGTCCCTGAGAGCCAGAGGCTGGTGTGGCACCCTCATCAGGCCTAGGTGTGGTTCTACTGAATAGAAACAATTTCACAGAACATTCAGATCAGACAAGGCCACTGTGATGGGGATGGATCAAGACAAAAACAAAACCACTCTGTAATCATATCTGAACACACACAACAATAAGAACATTTTCCAAACTACAAGATGATGCAGTATTTCTTTATCTGGCTTACATGAGTGGCTGCTGCTTCTTCACCAAATACAGCTTTAACCTTGCTCTGTTCTTCTTGCCTTATAGATAAGAATTATCACGACACCCAGTCATGAAGTTATGCGCACTTCCTTAGGGCAGCCAATTGGAGTAAATCTATATTTCTTGGAATCTCCCTAAAAATCACATAACACTAACCAAATTCCATAAGTTTATTTTACAACTTCTTATGAAGGCATCCCAGTTCTGCGATGTTGTGTAATTTTCCTCTTTGCTTTGAGTTCTTTAATCCCAACATAGTTGACCAAACAACTATGCTTGTGTTTCTATGGCTGAAAGGCACTGACATAGTCAAAAGCAATTTTCTGCCCCTCCCATTTCTTTCACCTGGTCACATTTCTTTGTTTCCTTCCACATAAGTCTATGCAATTAGCAACATATACAATACTATTTATCTATATCTATATATATTAGTACATATTTCAGTGGGACAATTTTTAAACTTAATTTCCCATTGAAGAATGTTTCCATTCTTTCTAATGTTTTGGTAATGCAAACAATGCTATAAACAATATCTTGTACATAAGTCATTTTGCATGTGTACAAGTGTATTTATAGGGTGAATTCTTAGAAGTGAAATTGCTGAGTCAAAGGTATATGCTTTTAAAATTTGGAAACGTGTTTGCTGTTTGTCATACAGATTCACACTGTGAATATCCTGTTTCTTTATCTTCTAGTCAACAAAATGTGTTATCAAACTTTTGGTTCTTTATTGCCTGAAAACATAAACTTTAATTTTTCTTACCATGAGTTAGGTTGAGCACTTGTACATCTATTTTAAGAGCCATCTACACTTAAAAAAAATGTCTGTGTATAATTCTTTCTATAAAATATCTGTTTTTTTCCTTTGTAGGATATCTCTTTATATTTTATAGATCAGTTCTATACTGACCGGGGTGGCTCAGTTGGTTGGGCGTCACACCGCAAAGCGAAGGGTTGCTGGTTTGATTCCTGGTCAGGGCACGTGCCTGCATTTAGAGCTGGTCCCCATTTGGGGTGCATGCAAGAGGCAACTGATTGATGTTTCTTTCCCTCTCTTTCTCCCTCCCTTTTCCCCTCTCTGTAAATAAATAAAATTTTAAAAAACCAATTCTGTTATGTGAGTTGCAAATATTTTTACTTTTTGTTGCTTGTCTTTAATTTTTTTTGCCATACTTTATTTTATTTTTTATTAAAAATATGCTTTTATGCTCTCAGCTTTTTATTCCTATTTAGAAAGGCATTGCTCATTCCAAGATTATTTTAAAACTTTTTCCCATGTTTTGTTTTAGTATTGTTTTATCTTTATACTTAATATTTCAGTAATTTGGAATATTTATTTCCTGAGATTTTAAAATTCTAGACCTCTAATATTTTGAGTTCCTAACTACTGATTATAAATACAAATGCAGTTTTTTAAATATTTTGTGAATATATTAAATTCTCCATGAATTTAGTGTAAAGAAAAGCATTTCAAAATGGTCCGCATCTCAGTTTCAGAAATCCAACTGGAAATTTAAAAATTTAGTCATCTAGTTATGTTTTCTATATAACACTAAACACATGATATTTTGATACCACCAGTCACAAGTGTATAGATACAGCTAGAGGCAACAGGAGTTCTATATTGATAAATAATGGAAAGAAACATGATCCAAATGGTTAGTTAGGAAAAATCATCAAGGACTTAAGGGATACTGCAAAGTATTATAAAGATGTGTTCTCCCTCTAACGAGGGGCATTTTTGGACAAGGGGTTCATCTTTTTCACCTGATTAAGTATACACATTATAGTACTCATGGGAGAGTAAGGACTATGCCATAGCCAATTATAATTATGGGGATCTTATTTTCTTCTAGTGTCATCTGTACTTTAAGAATATGTCCTCAACTGGTAGGTGTGAAATCATGCTTACAAGTTGGATGAAAAGAAAAAGATAAGCGTGTGTTATCCTGCTGATTTCCTTTCTTAAAAATTGAATTTATTGGGATGACACTGGTGAATAAAGCCATGCAGGTTTCAAGTATACGATTCAAGAGAACATCCTTTGCATACTGCGTTGTGCGCCCACCACCCAAAGTCAAGTCTCTTTCTACCTTCACTTATCTCCCCTTTGCCCACTTATACCTCCCCCCACCCTCCTTTCCCTCTGGCTATCACCACACTCTTGTTCAGTCTATGTGCCGTGTGTGTGTGTGTGTGTGTGTGTGTGTGTGTGTGTGTATGTACTTAATCCCCTCACCTTTTCTTAACGAGCCCCCTAATCCCGTCCCTTCTGACAGCTGTCAATCTGTTCAATGTATCTATATTTCTGTTTCTATTTTCTATCTTAAATTATTTTGTTCATTAGATTACACATACAAATGAAATTATATAGTATTTTTTTTCACTGACTGGCTTATTTCACTGAACATCATAATTTCCAAGTCTATCCATGCTGTTGCCAAAGGTAATATTTTCTTTTTTTTATAGCCAAGTAGTATTCCACTGTGTAAATGTACAATAACTTTTTTATTCACTCGTCTACTGATGGGCACTTGAGCTGTTTCCAGATCTTGGTTATAGTAAATAATGCTATGGTGAACACAGGGGTGCATATGTTTTTTTGAATTAGTATTTTGGATTTTTTGGGTATATTCCCAGAAGTGGGATCATTGGGTCAAAAGGAAGTTCATTTTTAATTTTTTGAGGAAATTCCGTACTGATTTCCACAGTGGCTGCAGCAATCTGCATTCCCATGAACAGTGCATGAGGGTTCCTTTTTCTCTACACCCTTGCCAGCACTTGTTTGTTGATTAATTGATGGTAGCCATTCTGGCGGGTGTGAGGGGAGATCTCATTGTAGTTTTAATTTGCATTTCTTTGATCATTAGTGACATTGAACAATTCTTTATATGTCTATTGGACATCTATATGTCCTCTTTGCAGAAATGTCTATTCAGATCCTTTGCCCATTTTTTAATTGTATTGTTTGTCTTCTTGGTGTTGAGTTGTAGATACATGCAAAAAAATATGAAACTAGGCCATCAACTTATACTATATACATATAAGAATAAGCTCAGATGAATAAAATACTTAAATATAAGTTGCAAAACCACAAAAATGCTAAAAGAAAACATTGACAGTAAAATCTCAGACATCTTTTGTAGCAGTTTTTTTTCTGATCAATCTCCTTGGGCAAGGGAAGCAAAGGAAACAATAAACAAATGGGACTCCATAAACTAAAAAGCTTTTTGCACAGCAAAAAAAAAAAAAAAAAAAAAAGAAAAGAAAAAAAACAACTAAATGAAAAGGCAACCCACTGCATGGAGAACCTGCTGACTTTCTTTAAGCAAGATTATTTATGTAATCTTCAACACTCTGGTAGATGAAATATTGTTACTCTTAGTGGCATATCTTTTCAAGAGCAAAATTAATGTTCAGCCTTAGCTTATGAATTCAGTTATTTCCTTCTTGTTTTTAATAAAGGGGAAATGTTGCCTTTTGATTTTGATAACTAGAAGTAAAATAATGGACATTTGTTAGAAATGTGTTTTTGTTGATTATGTTTTAAGTTTAAAGACTTCCTCCAAATAATATTTGTGGAAACTTTGAACAAGAACCAATTATTTCCTTGTATAGTTTACTCATTCAAGTAAAATCAAAAGGGAATTATTCCTCATACTTAGTTTTTACTTTGGCCTCTTAACTTCTTACTGGTCTTATATTTCTTATTGATCCTAAGACTTCTGCCCTCATGTGTCCTTCTGGTCAATAAAACAAAACATTAGGAATTTGAAGTTATCCTCCTTCCTACTTGCTCTGTGGCTATTTATGAGCATATTAATAGGCAATATACATAGTGGTTAAGAATCTTATGGGAGTCACTTAACCAAGTTTATATTCCTAGAAAGAGTTGAGGACTGAGATTTTCTTAGTCCATCCTTAGCTCTGCAAGTTTATCAGCATTTGGCCTTTCGTACATCACATAAATTATTTCATATTTATACAATCTCTGATATTACAAAACGAGGGGATAGCCTTTCCTTTATTTGTATGTATAAAGAATATATGCTCAGAAAAACTGATTGAGTCCATTTCCATAAGTACCATTTGTTCTGAAGGTATGTTACTCACAGGAAATTTTCATTTCAAATCCTTTGTGATATTTTCAAGGAGTATATAAAAATCTGGAGAGTCACACTTGTAAATGATAGAGCCAGAATTTGAATCCAGGTTATCTCATTTGAAATTATGCCTCTTTGAGTTAGTTATTTAATCTCTTCACATCTTAGTTCCCCTATTTGTTAAGGGACAGTAATCACAGTACTTTGATCATAAGGTTGTTTGGTAGAATAAATGGGTTGATTCATGAAAAATGTTTAAAATAATGCCTAAAACACAGTTCAGTGTTGTTGGTTGCTGTTTTCAGTTGTTGCTGTCAGTCTCATCAGTGAAGGTGAGAGTCCATTTTTGCAAGGAGCTCATTTACAGTGGCCATTTTAGCAGAAGTAAAATTTTGGGTGGTGGCAGCTATTTTTATATGAAAGACTTTAAAGGTCTTTAATCTGGGTTGAATGGAATTGAAGAGTCCTCTATGTCAGGGTTTTATCGAGTGTGTAGTCCTCGGACCACTAGACGTCCTGGATTGGAATCTCTGGGCTGGGGCTCAGCATTCGCTGTTTTGACAAGTCTTCCAGATGTTTCTGATGCTCTGTAGGAGGGATAAGTGGTAACTCTCCTCTGCACCCGGGGTTTGGAGTGTGCACATATGCTACTGAAGGCAATCTCTGTCTCAGGACTGTCATACTTAATTCCTAACAGGCTAGGGAAAGCAGGCATTTTGAAAACTTACTGGAATTCAGCCTTCCTGCTATCTCAAGCATGTGTGGAGTCTGTTCCATTTTGACTTATTTTCTGGAGAGAGTCAGAGCTCAATTCTAGGCAGGTGTGTGATCAAATATAGGTTTGGGGAATTGCAAAACACATATATAGTGGTATAAGTCAGCATATACACATCGTTTCATGTTTTGGAGCTTTTACATATGCTAATCCCTTTTGCTTGGGATGACTTCACCAATCTTATCCCCATGGTAAGCCACTCTTACCCTTCAGAACCGTTTTCAACTCTTACCTCCTTTGTCTGCCTGAGGCCTTCTCCAGCCATCCCCCTCATCCACCATGCCCATACAAACCCCACATGAATCACTCATTTTACTCTACTGCAATTCCTTACCGGCATTTACATTTACCCTCATGGGGTGTAACATCCTTATTTGTCCTTTCGGCTAGCACAGTGATGGACAATTTCCAAGATCTCAGACTGTAGGTCTACACAGGTTTCATTTAGCTGGCACATTTCAGGGGGAAAATTAGTGTATTTAAGCAATGGATGTCCCTATACCCCACCCCCCCACCCCGCCTGGCCTGCCCATTTTCTTCTTATCTGCATAGGCCCTGAAAACTTCTGAGTTTGGGATACTTGTGCCTCTCTTCCAAGATTTGTGATATCAAAATAACTAAATAAAACTCCAGAGAAGGAGTATAAACCATTTAAATATCACCAAATGTAAGGCAACGTATCTTGGACTCTGAGTCGGAAGCCTGGGTTCTAGTCCTGGTCCTGTCCTTAATTATTAATTAGCTGTGTGATCCTGTTTACGTAACGTAAGCTTTCTGTCTCTTGGTTTTCTACTCTTTAAAATGAGGTGTTTGGAAAAGATTATCTCCAATATTCCAGACAGATCTGAAACTTTGACAGCTGGAAAAAACTCGAAACTTTCCCTTTTAAACATATTGCCAGGAAAAAAAAAAAAAGGGCAGAATTGTAAGAGCAGATGGTACAATAATTTTTGCATTGAATTTGAAAACAGTAGTAAATTCACTCTACTTTCAAAACATACACAAAATTTGACCACTTTTCAATACCCTCATTGCCACCACCCAGTCCAAGCGACTTTCACCTGTGGACTTCCACTGCAGCTTCCTAACTGATCTCGTTACTAGTTGCTACAGCTTTCCCCTTCAGTCTATTATTCGCAAAGCCACCAGAGTGACCTAGATAAAACATAGGTCAGATAAACTCACTTCTCAGCTCATTCTCTTTTATCACACATTATTAAGGATAAAAGCCTAATGTCATCCTTTGACCAATAAGCTTTGATATAATCCAGCCCATTACCTATTTAGACCATTATCTCTCCTCTTTTGACTAGTCTTCCTATTGTTCCTCTAACACACCATTCTCCTTCCTCAAAATGCTCATACTACCTATCCCCTGTTCCCAGAATATTCTTCCCGCAAATATTGAAACAGCCCACACCCTCATCATCTTCATACTCTTACTCAAGAGTGAGGATTTTTCTCATGTAGGCCTTGTCTGTTTGATCTATATAAACTTCAATCCTTACCTTCAACTCCTTACTTTCAGCTCCTTTTTTTTTTCCTTTCAGAACAATTACCATTAATATACTTGTTTATGTTATCATGTCCTTTCTCCTCTGAAATGCTCCCTATACATACTACACATTTTCCTCATTCCATACTTGTTTATATTATTTTTTCCCCCACTGATTTTATTATCCTTAAGAAAAGACTAGTTACCTTTGTCTTTGATTTCTTTAACTGGAAGTCCAGCTTTTTCCTTTGTATACACAGTGCACCTCTTAAGATATTTATGCAGATTTATCTGTATGTATTCATTATGTATTTGGCTTATTTACATTTTTTGTTATATCCTTAAAGGTATTGACTATGCTTGATTTATCTCTGAGCTGGAATGTAGTAAGGCCTTACTATTTGGTATGGATAAGTTAATTCATAGTAGCAGTAATATAATCAGACTACCATTTAAATTAAAATCTAAAATGGAATAAGCTCCACAGGGGCAGAGAGCATTGTCTGCATTTTGCACTGTTTTATCTCCAGCACCTAGGATAGTGCCTGGCACATATTAGGCATTCAGTATCTGTTGAATGAGTGAATTAAACTGAATTCGGAGAACAACCCCATCAAAAATGAATATGAATTTGTGGAACAACATTTAGTTTGAAAGATTTATTCAAATTGGATCACATTTGCTTTTTGTTTTGAGATTGACAGACAATTTTAGAGAATTCAAAGGCTAGGTAAGGAAGTCATTTCCATTATGAAAATAGGAAGAAATTTGAATATGCTTAGTCTGGGAAAGTGAACTCTAGCGATAATAGTAAAAGAATATGCTCTTTGACAGTACTAAATATATCTTCAAAGTGTTATCTGAATATAAAGTCATGGTGAAAATTACAGACATTATTTTCTGAAAGTTTGTAACTGGTACATTTATTCATAAGAGAGGAAGACATTGCTTTTTTATTCAACTAGGACCAGCAGCTAAATTTAAGCTTATGTTGCAAGAAAAAAAAAATGCACACACACACTCTAAAGTGCTTTAAAAGTTAAAAAAAAAAAAAAAAAAGAAAAAAAAGTAGGGGAGGGAGGTTCTTGGTGTAGTGGTAAAGAGGATTAGAGTTGTGAGGAGTTAGAGATTATTAAAAATTCCCCTGAAATCGCCAGCTTCTGAGGCTCTATTGTATCCATATCCTGTGTTCCTTCCTAAGTTATTGCTTTAGAGGGTATACAGCTTTGCTTACTTTCTTACACTGAATGCAGATAGTAATTAATGGAAATGGTATTTGTAATATGTGGCTGGTTCACTTAGGTATTCAGTCTGTAGCCACCAACTAAACAAATAATAAATCATACATTATTCTCATGTGTGCTGGTGTTTTCTAACGACATTCTACCATGAACTACAAAGAAAGAACTAGAACTACGAGGTTTGTCCAGAAGGTATCTAGCCATGTAATATGAAAAATAGAGATATTTATTGAAGAAGATACAAGATACAAGAAACATTGTATACAGGACAATGATGTCTCAGTCCCCTTCAAAGTAGGCACCTTGGGACCTCACATGGTTCTCCCAATTCCCAGCAGTTGCCCTATTGTATTTTCCTGAGTCTCATTGACATTCTGAGATCTCTTCCCTTTCAAAGGTGATTTTAGTTTTGTGAAAAGCCAGAAGTTACAGGGCACCAAATCTGGGCTGTAGGGGGTAAAAGCCACCCTGTGATTTGATGTTTCACCAAAAAACTCTGCAAGGGATGTGATGCATGAGTGGACACGTTGTCATGATGAAGCTGCCAATCACCAGTTACCCATAGCTGCGGCCTTCTGAATCACCTGAATAGTTTCTGTGGAGGAATGTTCAAGCTCAACACAAAATTTAATACAGATTTGTTGCTTTACTTGCTCAGTCATTTTGATTGTGACAGCATAGTTTACCGCCTCCACTGACTAGTCAGTAAGGTTGCGATTGTTCACACATGCACATCCCAGTCCACTCTCCTTGGCTGCCAAGTTACATCAATGTCGCACATACTGTTTTCATTATATTAACAATGGGTGGACTTTTTCTGGATGGACCTTGTATGTATTTTCAATGTGCCAAGCAATTCTTAACCTATGAGCCTGAGTTATATTAGATAATAATGGCTAATGTTTACTGAGTATTTTCTAAGAGACTGGTACAAGTATGGAAACTTTATAAATTTTACTCATTTAAATATCATAAAAACCTATATACCAGGTCCAGTAATCATTCTTCCTTTGTGGGTGAGTAAACTGAGGTTCAGAAAGTTTAAATAATTAGCCTGTGGTCACACATAGTAAATGGTAGACCCAGGGTTTGAACTCAGCAAGTTTATTTGTTCCAGAGCTAATGCTTTTACACACTTTATACTGAATCGCCAATTTCTCTTTTCTGGTTAATATTTCCCAATGCATAATAAACATTCCCTAAATTATACCACTGCATTTGTCCCACAACACTTTTAAAAAGTATTAAGAAAGGACTATAATTTACTTATAAAATATTATGGTGGTTTACTTTAGAGATGATAAACATTAAACATCAGAGGATTTTTCTCCAATATGGTTGATGTATTTAAACTTTAAAACTTTTTTTATTTTTGGAAATGGTAAACCATTAAACAATAATTTTAAGGATCTCAAGTAATGTGGTTTCCTGTTTCACATATCTGACTTGGGAAGTTCAAGGTATGTAGTATATTTGTATGTGTGTGTGTGTGTGTGTATATATATATATATGTAAATATATATGTATTATTCATACACACACACATATATATATGTATTATTCAGTAGCCTAGATAGAGTGGTACTGAGCAGGCAGGCGTTCAGCCAAAATGTAGTGAGGGTGCACTTAGAACATCTGCTTTCCCTGGCACTGAGACAGAATGTGGGGCAAACCAATGTCAAAATGTGTCTGTACTGCATTACTAAGCTGACTCCATAGTATTACAATTTAATTTTTAAAAAATATCCTTCCTCTCACTTAGGAATGGGCAGAAGACATAATTTTTATTGTTCCTTTAGTGTGTACCAGGGATCAATGCTGGTAGCTGGGGAAGCATTGTGGTGTGTGAATGGCCCATAGGGTTTTAGTGGCAGTTATGGATATTAATATGTACTTCTCAACTTAGCAGCTCTATAAACTTGGGCCATTTGCTTAGCACATTGAAGCCATAGTTTCTCCTCTGCAAATTGAGAATTGTGTGTAAAGGCTAAAGTATATAACATCACATTTACCCTCTGGGAAGGAAATACTTTGTAAAGTCTAAAGAGGAGAAATCTACGCTAGCTGAAATATGATCAAGAGGGATTTCAAGGGAAATGTAGGACTTGAGCAGAGCTTTGAAGAATTGTATAACAGGCTTTTTTTGGCAACTTGTCTTCAGTTTCAGCACTCTTTAGGCTCTAGACCCTAGATTCCCCCTTCGTATCTGGGGGAATGAAAGGAAAGTCTGATTTAGACAGGATTAAACCTCACTGCACTTGAAATTTTCCTCTGAGGGGATTAGAATGAATACAGTTACACATGGTCTGTCCCCAGTCCTTTGATTCTGCTGATAATCTGAAGAGGAAAAGTCCCACCGAGATGCAAAGTAAGACAGCCTACATCCCACCTGTATCCCAGTTCTCTAAAACAATGGCTCCAAAGTTTTTGGGTAAGTTAGGAAACTTGATGCCCAAGTCTTACTCCAAATCAACAAGAGCAGAATCTCTGAGGATGGAATCCAGCCCTTGGTATCCTTTTAAAATAACACAGGTGATTTCAAAGTGCCTTTAAGTGTAAGAACAGTGATTTCTTTTAGATTATTGCTTCTTTTGTTTTAGCATGCATCAGAGTCACCTGGAGGGC
Source organism: Pteronotus mesoamericanus (assembly GCF_021234165.1). NCBI lineage: Eukaryota > Metazoa > Chordata > Mammalia > Chiroptera > Mormoopidae > Pteronotus > Pteronotus mesoamericanus. Next base: position 6,286,627 of record NW_026555265.1, on the reverse strand, counting down.
TTGTCAAACTACTGTTTTGGGGGACTTATTCCCAGAGTTTCTTTTTTTATATTTTAAACATTTTATTGATTATGCTATTACAGTTGTCCCAGTGTTTCCTCCTTTGCCCGCCTCCACCCAGTACCCCCAGTTCCTCCAGCAATCTCCTTTTCATTAGTTCATGTCCATGGGTCATGCATGTAAGTTCTTTGGCTTCTCCACTTCCTATACTGTTCTTAACATCCCCCATCTATTTTGTACCTACCAATTTGTATTTCTTAATCCCTGCACATTTATCCCCCTTTCTCCCCCTTTACCTCCCAACTGATAACACTCTAAATGATCTCCATATCTATGATTCTGTTTCTGTTCTGCTTGTTTGCTTAGTTTGTTTTTTAGATTCCATTCTTAGTTGTGAATTATTGCCATTTTAATGTTCATAGATTTGATCTTCTTCTTTTTTTTAAATAAGTCCCTTCAACATTTCATATAATAATGGCTTGGTGATGATGAACTCACTTAGCTTTACCTTGTCTGGAAAGCACTTTATCTGCCCTTCGATTCTAAATGATAGCTTTGCTGCATAGAGTAATTTAGGTGTACATCCTTGCTTTTCATCATTTTGAACACTTTTCGCCAGTCCATTCTAGCCTGTAAAGTTTCTTTTTAGAAATCAGCTGACAGACTTATGGGAACTCCTTTGTAGGTAACTCTCTGCTTTTCTCTTGCTGCTTTTAAGATTTTCTCTTTATTTTTAACCTTTGACATTTTTAATTATGATGGGTCTTGGTGTGGTCCTCTTTGCATCCATCTTCTTTAGGATTCTCTGTGCTTCCTGGACATGTATGTTGATTTCCTTCAGCAAATTAATGAAGTTTTCTTTCATTATGTTTTCAAGTAACTTTTCAGATTTCTTGCTCTTTCTTTTCTCCTTCCTGCGCCCTTATGATTTGAATGTTGGAATGCTTGAAGTTGTCCCAGAAGCTCCTTAGCCTATCCTTTTTTTTTTCTTTTTTCTTCTCACTGTTCTGATTGAATTTTTTTCCTCTCTTATGTTCCAAATCATTGATTTGATTCTTAGCTTCATCCACTCCACTGTTGGTTCCCTGTAAATATTTCTTTATTTTACTTAGTGTAACCTTCATTTCTGCCTGAGTCTTTTTTATGCCATTGAAATACTCTATGAGTTCCTTGAGCATCCTAATAGCCAGTGTTTTGAACTCTGCATTTGATAGATTGTTTATCTCCACTTTGTTTTGTCCTGTTCTTTCATTTGGGCCATATTTCTTTATCTCTTCATCTTGGCAGCCTCCCTGTGTTAGTTTCTATGTATTAGGTAAAGCTGCTTTGACTCTTGTCTTAGTAGTGTGGCCTATTGCAGAAAAGCACATGTGTTAAGTTGGATGGGGCAGACAGAACCTTAGGTAATCGCCAGGGCAGGGCAACCTGGGTGAACCAGGTTGATGAAGTCTCCACTATGGTGTCACCGCTCTATATCTTTGTGTGGAGGAGGGCTCAGAAAGGGGACAATGCCTCTGGAGTTTTGTCCGGGAAGAAGCTGTCCCCTGGTACTCAACCTGATGTCAGATACTTCAGTTTCTCCCTGTACGCCACTGGTGCCTCTCCAGCTGCTGCCCCAGTGCTGAAGCCCAGAGGGCTTGAGTCTGTATAAGTCCTAAGTGCATGTGGGCCTTTTAAGAGGAGAGTCCTGAGAATCCTACAGTTTCTTCCACCACACAAATCCCACTGGTTTTTATGGCCAGAAGTTACTGGGGCTTATCTTTCTGGTGCTGGAACCCTGGGGTGGGTGGTCTGGTGTAGGGCTGGGATCCCTCGTGCGTGAGCTAGCCCTCCTGATTTTTATCTACCACACGTAGGTATGGGACTGCCCATTCACATCTCCACCCTACCTACCTGTCTGGATGAATGTGGCTTCTTTAATTCCTTGGTTGTCAGATTTCCATACTGCTTGGTTTTCTGTCAATTCTGGGTGATATTTGTTTTGTAGTCTAGTTGTAGTTTTTGCTGTGGTTGTGCATAGAGGAAATCTGTGTTTACCTATACCTCCATCTTGACCGAAAGTCCAGAGTTTCTGATTTAGTAGACCTGAGTGAGAACTGGAGGGTTTGTGTTTCTAATAAGTTTACAAGGCCATACTTTGAGAACAATTGATCTAGAATGGTGCTTCTCAAAACTTAAGTGCATGGTACTCATCTGGGGATCTTGTTTAACGACAAATTTTGATTCAGTAGGTCTTGGATGTGGCCTCAGATTCTGCCTTCCAATAAGCTGCAGGAGATGCCTAAGTTCCACACGGCAAGCTTTGGCCCACTGACTGGTCAGGTTTAATAAGGACCAGCATTACGTCTGAGCTTGTTAGAACTACTGTAGAACTATTGAATATGAAATTGCTTTTTAACAGTCATGCCCACTGGAATAATTTGAAGAGTTTTTTAAAAATCTCCTTCAATCCTGAAGATTTTTATTTAATTGGTGTGGGTGTGGCAAGGTGTTAGATTTTTTTTTTAAGCAACAACAACATAAAAGCCTAAAAACCTCCACAGAATGTTGTAATATGCATCCATGGTTTTGTTTTCTTTTTGAAACAGAGTTATGCAATATTTTTTAAGGTGCAGTATAAATTGCTGTTTTTTAATGATTTTTTTTTGTGGTATTTTATTGTAAAAGGAGGCCCTTAAGCTGGAGATGACAAAGAAATGACCCAAGTGCCCCTCCTGTGACCATGGCAGATATCACTAAATGTTTACAACATTTATTGTGGCCTAGCCTCAGATGTCTTCTTAAGACATGCTTTCAAAACAGCAACAACAAAATGATTGGCATTTCACATATGACTGACATATACATACTTCGTCTTCATTAACACAAAGACATTGAAGGCTAACTCAGTTTTAGTTACTAGATTACAAAGATGACTCCCATACTGTTCTTGCCTTCTAGCTGCTCCCGGAGCCGCAGAGGAGGTTGAATGTTTATGTAAAACAAGTCTTAATGCAGAAAATCACTAGATTTCAGAGATAAGAGAGATCCCCAAAAGCTAAGGTGCTCCATGAAAGCGGATTTTAAATGGAATCTTGAAGAATAGGAACAAAGCATGCGAACTAAGATGAGGAGAATTGCATTTCGGATAAGGAGGCACAAAATCACCTAGCAGAGAAAGCTGCTGCTGTGTTGGGGGAAAATGAGCTGATTAGTGTGGGTGAAGCGAAGAGATTGTGTGGAAGTGTCACAGGACCGTACTGTGGAGTGGCTTCGCCATCTCACGGGGAGTTTAAATAGCCTGTGTTAGGGCATGGACACCAGTAAAAGGGATGGAGCAATTGCAATTTAGTGATAGGTGAAATATGGTGTTTTTTGGGAATAAAATGTATAACTAGGGATATGTAACTAGAGAAGGGATGAAGGAGAGATTTTAAGCTAGAGAATAATAATGACAAACTCATCATTTTATTTTTTTAAATCCTATTTCTCCCTCCATTTCTTAAAAACGTATATTACTACATCTATGTCAATAAAAATATTTTTGGAATGAGGCCGACATACTGGATAGGGCAAAATAGGTTGACCGTTGTTTGTATGGGCACTGATATAATAATTAATGAATATTAATATAAGAATAAACTGTTGCATGTACTCACAACTGAAAACCTACTTTAGCCCCATCCTGTATATTTAAATCATGAGAAATATAATTTTTTGAGTGTCAATGTCAACATAACTTGAGTGGAATTAATGTTTTTGTTCTGGCTATTTCACTCACTTTCCACTATTTAAATGTAATTGTCATCAGTATTATATGCATAAATTTTCCAAACTGCCTTCTTGTCCAGACCGGGTGGCTCACTTGGTAGGAGCATCATCTCATACACCAAAAGGTTGCAGGTTCGATTCCTGGTCAGGGTACATACCTAGGTTGCTGGTTCAGTCTTCATTAGGGTGCACACAGGAGGCAACTGATTGATGTTTGTCTCTCACATCAGTGTTTTCCTCTCTCTATTTCTTTCTCTGTCTCCTTTCTCCCTTTCTTCTGTCCTCCTCTCCCAGGGGTTTCCAACCTTTTGGCATCTCTGGGTCACACTGGAAGAAGAAGAGTTGTCTTGGGGCACACATTAAATACATTGTGACATGTAATCACACACACACACACACACACACACACACACACCCTCATAATGTTTTAAGTAAATTTACTATTTTGTGTTGGGTCACATTCATAGCCATCCTGAGCCGCATGCAGCCCTGCAAGCATATCCTCTGGCAAGGATTTAAAAAGAAACAAAAACAAAGCTGCATTCTTGTTTCAGTGTTTAATGATAACGAAGTACAAAGCTTTGATTGAGCATATCAAAACCATTTTAAGCAAGTTTGCTTGTGTGTGTCTCTGTAATTTTAATTAAGAAGAACTAAAGATTTTATACTTTCTGGGTGTGGCATTTTTACTTGGCTCATGGAACAATCTTTTTAAGCTTCCAAATGTATTTATTATAGTTCTATTTTTCCTCATGTTCTTTATAACTGCTTAGATTGTGGTTACTAGAATTTCTCTTTTAGTTTTTAAGAACAGCACTTGTTTATAGCTTTACAGCCACCAGAACCTAGGTTCACATCCTAGCTCTTCCTTGGTGAACTTAGTGACCCTAGGAAAACCACATCTTTAGGCTTCAGTGCCCTCATCTGTAAAGATGAATGCAGAGTACATATGTAGATTTACTTTTTTTCTAACGGAGACTGGCACCAGTGTGGTGGCAGGAACAATGTCTTTCTGTCTCTTATACCACTGCATTACAAGTGTATGCCACAATGTCTGGAATATAGGTGATGAATTAATGTATAAACCCAATAGGCCACAGTGTCTATTTTGGCAACATAACGTTTGATGGAAGAGTGTGGAAGATACAAATCTAAAGGCTTAAAAACATGCAGAGATTTCTTGGAGGATGTTTTTGCCTATTGATCTTACGGGCAACACCTGTGCTATTCACTGAGCTCTTCAAGTGGACAGTGAGACAAGTCTTCTGTGTAAGACAAATTGGCTGCAGAGGATGAGTGATGACAGGCATTTGCTTTCATTATCGATAGTGATGTGCTTCATTTTTCATCTTAAGGGAAAAAGAAGAATCACATGGAATTGACTTGTTAATTATTCAAGTTTCTGAACCTCTCTGAAGTAACACAGGAAAGGTTATATGATAATATCAGGATGAAAAGCCAATAGTTGGATTTCTACTAGAGCTAAGGCAAACATTTCTACTAGTTTTTGTCAAAGAAAGCGATTATCATTTGCTCATTTTCACTATGTATAAAATACACAATGTTTGCTGTCAGCCAGTGTTTAGAAGAAAAAAATTAAGTCTCTAAGCCCCAAACCATTGATCGGTTTCATAAATCAGTAAGTTCAGTGTGAAAAATAAATCACTGAGTTGAATTATTTTGATCAGTTTTTTATAAACTAGGTCACCAGGTTGAAAGCACTTAATCAACATAGCCTAAATTATGTTGATTTTCATTCTTTCCATTGCTTTATTTTAAATTCACAGTTGTTTTTGCTTTCTAGTTCTTAAATATAGAAGATGAAATAAATTGCTGCTTTTTGTCCCACAGCATACTAAGAAATTTAGGTTAAAACGTGAGATAATGATGATCCAGTTCCCTGCCCCTGCACCCCAGGATTTGGAAGTTTACCACCACCATAACCAACCACAATGCCAATGATGATACTTTGCATTTTACTTCTATTGTTTAACAAGTAGTTTCTTAAAAATCATTGGAATTGATCTTTATAATGGCAATGAAGCATTCAGAGCAGACACTTAGTAAGGGTAAATGAGGTTACATTACTTCAGGTAACAAAGGTCATGACACTGCTAAATGTTAGGAGAGGGATCATGAACAATTGCTCTGCTCTCTGGACTAAAGTTCATTCTTCATCCCAGTCTTGTTTCCTTGACTCAATAGCTAAAGAACTAGGGACAATTACATTTTTCCTTTAATTTCTGTAAGTAATGCTATTTTAGTTTAGTTTATTTATTTAAAATAAATAAACTTTATTTTAGAGTAAGTTTAATGACCACATTGCTTAGGCTTCTGCTCTATAATGCAGCCTGGATGAAAAAAGTGTCTTATGTTCTTGAAGAATTCTTAGTTTGCAGGGAAACTTAGGCAAACACTTAGGAAACATATTTCACATAAATATGAAAAAGCAATGTATTAAGTGCTGTGGAATTAGTGCTGTGTAAAATGTGTGGAATTAGGATGAGGGAACAATTAATTTGTTTGACTATTATGAAATTCTGTTATAGGAAAAGTTGTTCAAAGATTATAAAAACAAAATAATGTAGAAGAAATGTATTGACTTGCATCTATCACATCATTAGTTAAAATATTTTATTATGTCCTGGAGTTCATAAGCTTTGTGATAGCTTTTAGCTTTTTTAATTTAATATTTTTGTACTATAATTTGTATAACAACTTTTGTATTGGAGGATTTAAGAGCTCAGCCTGTCTCCTAGTTTGTCGACTGTTACTTAAGATTATTTTCCTATTGAAAACAGAGAGAGAGAAAATTGACCTTAGTTAATGATAAATAAATACCAGAATAAATATTAATTACATGACTAATGGGAAATCAATTGAGTGGCCTACAAATATAAATACTATAATTACAAATGTTTTAAGACACTTAAAGATTAAAGGGGAAAATAATGTGGTATCAACTTTAGGATATGATATTATTTACTCTTTATTGTAGTATCTTTATAGAGAACATTTTGAAGTATGGGACATGATACTGAATTTTCAAGACAATCTTATATTGAGAGTGCAGATTATTAGCCCCAATAGCTCCATTCTCTCTTGGTATCATCCACTGTAAATTCACTTGGGTATTTAGTGGGTCATAAAGTGTATTTTTTCACTGCCTATTCAGCAAATTCACCCAGAGTTTTAAAATACAACTGTACTCTTCTATCGCTGTTCATTATTACAAGAAATGAGGAGTCTGTTCTATGAAGTTTCTTGGGAAGATACAGGATTTACCTGTTTGAAAGAAGATTTTAACTGTTGTAATGACCTTTTTTCTCCTTCTCTTTCCCTCTTATCTTCCTCCCTTCCTCTTCTCTTTCTTCTGTACTTCTTTATTGGTTGTCACGTTAAGTGCTTCCTGATGTTCTTTAGACTGCCACCCTACTGTCACTGGAGTAACTTGCGTGGATAATAGGTAGAAATTGAGTTGAACATAACAGTTTTGCAAAGTACTTTTTTCTGGTCCAATATAATTTTACAATATGTCTACTATCTTGAGTGTAACATGTTCCCCAAACTCTTCTCTTCCTCTTCATTCCCACAAAACCTGAATTGCTGCGCGCGCGCGCACCCAGCAGTGTCATGCGTCCTACGGCTATGGCCTCTCAAACTTTGTATCATGTAGGGTTTCTGGCTTCCCCCTTCAATTCTATATGTGGTAAATGTTATCTTGATTTTTTCTTTAATGCTGAATTATGGAAATGTGACCTAGAAAAAATGTATAAATAAGCAAGCTTGAAGAGATACCGCTACTGATTCATCATTTATTTGGCAAATATTAAGTAGCGACGTTTATGACCAAGATGCTATGCAAGGCAGTGAGGTAATGGTATGAGTTTTCAGTGTCTTCAACTTGTCCACGGGATACTACAGACCTCAGAAAGATTTACGGATAAAGATAATTCCCTAGAGACCACATCTATTGGATGCATGTATTTCCTTAGCCCAAGCATGACATGTGGAATATAGGAAGTGCTTAATAAGTATTTGTGGAGAAAATGAATGGCTTTTGAAGCAGGGACATTATCAAGATATTTGCAAAGTGCTATATGAGAGTTCAACTAACAAGGGCCATGGAATTTTACACCAATGTTTAGGATGGCACTTTTCATTCCCTCTATTTAATTGCTTTGTACCCAAAAGAGAGAGTAGAATTTTTATACCCTGAAATAAAGTGAAGTAGTCATATATTTAGTTTACTTTAAAAATGACATTTATTCATGTCAAAATGCCTGGCATGATGCCTGAAAAAAAAGTAGGCATTCAAGTAATATAATCTTTTTAGTTTTTCCTTTTTCACTTGTTACTTTCTTTCATTCTCTCCTTCCACTTAAATTTTATCCTTAGACTGACTTAAGTATTGTAGGTCCTAAAACTTATATAATTTTGAGTACCCCCTTGAAAAATAAATATAGCACAATGAAATGAAAATTAGGTACAAGAGTGAGCAGAGTAAGAAAATAAATCAGAAGAGTACATTTTAAAAGCTGAAAGCTATTACAAAGATTATATAATCTGGAAAATTTAAAAAATGTTTTAATAAACTGAGTCTATATATTTCTTTTCCATTATTTTGTATTTATAATTTTTGAATACCTTTTCATCTGATAATTTAATAATACTTTTCCCATAGTAAAAATAATTCAGTTTTTCCTGTACCAGGATTAATCAAATTTGATCCTTTATTATTATTATTTAATTTATAAAAGTTTATTTTAGCTTTACATTTCATAATTGGTAATTGCATGTGCATGGTGAGGATTATTAACCAAATTTGAGAATTTCTTATCGTAAGATTTCAGGGCTGTGAAATATCAATTCAAAAAACTATACATACTCTAATGTTCATACCATCATTATATAAAATTGCCAAGATTGGGAAACAGTCCAAGTGCCCATCAGTAGATGAGTGGATAAAAAGCTGTGGTGCATTTACACAATGGAATAGTATGTGGCTATAAAAAACAAAAAGAAAAAAGAAGGAAATCTTACCTTTTGCAACTGCATGGATGGACATGGAGATTATTGTGCTCAGTGAAATAAGCCAGTTAGAGAAAGAAAAATACTATATGATCTCACTTATATGTTGAATCTAGTAAACAAAATAATTTAACAAACAAAATAGCCTCAATTGCATGCAACAGCAACAGTCTATGTTTCAGATGTCTGGGTGGTCTGCGAGGCAGCTCTCCTGATCTCTTCTGGATACATATCTGAAGGTCAGTCGTCTATCAGTCAATCTAAAATGACCTTGGCTGGATTACTGAGCCACTCTGTTATGCTCTAGGCATTTTACATACTCTTTCTAGAGCCAGTACGTTAGTTTGTGCATGTTCTTAGTGCAGTGACAGAGGGGAAGTGCACAAACGGGAATACATGAGTTCTTTCTCAAGACTTTGCTTGCATTTGCTAACATACTATTGGCCAAAGCAAGTCACATGGCTGAGCCCGGTATCAAGAGATAGGGCAGAATATCCTTCTAGACCATTGCAAATGTATATGGCAAAGCAGATAGGTACAGGCAGGATTGGGTGTATCAATGCAATTCATCTACTAATTTTTTAACCATTTTCTTTAATTACCTTTTGAAAGAACAACTTTATAGAAGTATAATTGACATACAAAAGTGTGCATACATAATGTATAAAATTTTATGAGTTTGGACATATGCATAAATCCATGAAACCATAATCACAATCAAGATGATAAACATACCCACCAATTCCAAATTTCCTCATGCCCTTTTTCATTTTCTTTGCTGTGTGTGTCTTTTTTTGAAGTTTATTTATTTATTTTTTATTGTTCAAATACATTTGTCTCCATTTTCCTGCCACCATTTTCCCCTGCCCTACCCGTCTCCACCTCCCCCCCTCAATCCTTCCCCACTTTGGCTTTGTCCATGGGTCCTTTATACATGTTCCCTGATTTGACCCTCCCCCTTCTTTTCCCCATAACCCCCTTCCCTCCATCCCTCTCGTTACTGTCGGTTTCTTTTTCCTGTCAATGCTGCTGGTTGTATTTTCCTTGCTTGTTTGTTTTGTTGATTAGGTTCCACTTATAGGTGAGATCATACAGTATTTGTTTTTCACCCCTTGGCGTATTTCGCTTAGCATAATGTTTTCTAGTTCCATCCATGCTGTCACAAAGGGTAGTAGCTCTTTCTTTCTTTCAGTTGCGTAGTATTCCATTGTGTAAACGTACCATAGTTTTTGATCCACTCATTTATTGATGGGCACTTAGGTTGCATCCAGCAGTTGGTTAGTGTAAATTGTGCTTCTATGAACATTAGGGTGCGTAGGTTCTTTTGGATTGGTGTTTTGGGTTTCTTAGGAACACTTAACATGAAATCTACTCTCTTGAAAAATTTTTAAGTTCATAATATAGTATTGTTCACTGGAAGTACTATGTTGTATAGCATATCTCTAGAACATTCTCATTTTGTGTAACTGAAAAGTTATACCCATTTAACAACATCTGCCCACTGCCTTTTCCCTCTAGCTTCTAGCATCCACTAATCTACTCTGTGCTTTCACAAGTTTGATTATTTTAGATAACTCATCAAAGTGAAATAATGCAGTATTTCTCCTTCTAGAACTAGCTTATTTCATTTAGTATAGTGTCCTCCAGTTTCATCCATATTGTAGGGAACAGGGTTTTCTTCTTTTTTAAATGCTGAATATTATTCCATTATATCTGTATATCACATTCTTTTTATCTACATATGGATATTTATTTCCATATCTCAACTATTGTGAATAATACTGCAATGGACATAGGAAAGCAGATATATTCTTGGGATCCTGATTTAAGTTCTTTTGAATATAACCCAGGAGTGGGATTTCTAGATCACATGAGGAGGGTGGGTCTATATTTAATTTTTTAAGGAACTTCTATGCTGTTTCCCATAAGCGGCTGTATTCCTGTCAACAGTGTACAAAGGTTCTGGTTTCTCTACATCCTCATCAACTCCTGTTATGTATGTTTGTTTGTTTCTTTGTTTGTTTCCCTCCTTCCCTTTCCTTCCTTCCTTCCTTCCTTCCTTCCTTCCTTCCTTCCTTCCTTCCTTCCTTCCTTCCTTCCTTCCTTCCTTCCTTCCATAGTACTCCTTCTGACTGGTATAAGGTGATATCTCATTTTGGTTTTGACTTGTATTTCTTTGGTGATTTATGATGTTGAACACTTTTCATGTATCTGTTGTATACTTTTGTATATCATCTTTAGAGAAATGTCTGTTCAGGTCTCTTGCCTATTTTTAATTGGGTTTTTATTATTATTTGCTATTGAGTTGCAGCAAATCCTTATATATTTTGGATATTTACTCCTTATTATATACATGGTTTTCATATATTTTCTCCCATTCTGCAGGTCATGTTTTTATTCTGTTGATTGCTTCCTTTCCTGTGCAGAAGATTTTTAGTTTGATGTGGTCCCACTTGCCCATTTTTGCTTTTGTTGCCTCTGCTTCTGGTGTCATATCCAAGAAATCGCTGCCAAGATCAATGTCAAGAAGGCTTTCCACTATGTTTTTTCCGTAGGATATTTACTGTTTCAGGTTTTGTGTTTATATCTTCACTCCATTTTGAGTTTTGTTTGTTTGTTTATGATATAAAATAAGGGTCCAATTTCATTTTTTGCAATGTAAATATCCAGTTTTCCCAACACTGTTTGTTGAAGAAACTATCCCTTGTCTTCATTATCTTTTTCCATAGGGTTTAATGACTGAGTTTATTTTATGGAGCCTTAGAACACCAACTTCATTATTTCACCATGTATATATATATATCTGTCAGATTTACATAAAAATTTAGAATGAGATACTCCTTTGGAAAGGACAGGATTAAGATGCTCAAATGTCAGATTAGATGCTTGGACTCTATTTGTCTTACAATTGCAGGCTTTATTCAGCAAATGTTTACTGGGGTCCTGAATATAAATAGAATATATTCTGTCCTGCTTATTCTCTCTTTCAATCTCAATCGCTCCCTTCCTCTCTCTTTGTGTATGTGTTTCTTGTCTCTGTTATTCTCTCTTTCTCTTAGGCCTTCCCTCTCTCCTTCTGTCTGTATTATACAAATGTGGCTTAGATGTGATCCTTTTTTTTTGAGATCTTAAAATCTAATTGTAGTTAGAAGACAAAAATGTATATTTTAAAGAAGAAAATGATAAATTGTAAATATAGCTTAGATCCATGTCTTGGGTAGGTGAGAAATGAGGGAAAGCACTAGGCATTTGGTGTGTCACTTCAAGCATGGCAGGGTGTCAATCTGAAGATAGGGGGAAGACAATGTTCAAAGAGTAGAGAATGAAGTAAGCAAAAACTTGGAGTTAAAAGGTAGGAGGAGGAAGATCAGATAACTAAGATAGGTCTTAAAGGATGAAAAGAGTTGACCAAATTTAAAAATAGGAAAATAGACTTTTGAAAGAGAGGACAAAAGAAAAAAAATAATTCAGCCTAGGTAAAGATGAAGGGGGTGGAACTTAGAAAAATCTCTATGAAGCAGATTATGGTGGATGGAATAAGTAGCAAGTGATAGACTAGAAACGTGGATTAGAACTGGGTGGTAAAGGGCTTTGAGGGCCAGAATAAAGACTTTGGATCTGTCTTGGAGACAATGAAGAATTGACCACTAGAAATTGTAAGAAGAGAAATGGTATGTGTAGATGCAAGGTGCTTGAATGGTGTGGTTGGTTGCTGTGAGTTAGGACAGTGGCTCTGAGGATGAAGGGAGATAGCGGAGACAGTATAAATTCTCACTGAGTAGCAAAGGGCAGGTTTCTATGAGCTAGAGCCAGTGTGCTACACTGAAGATAAATAATAGATAAGCATAAGTCATTTTCTGCTTCTCGAGATTTTAGGAGGCAGACGTAGAGCCTCCCAAAGAGAACAGTTTGTAGCTTTTACCACTAAAAAGTCTAATTCCAAATTGTTTACTGATTTTTTATGGACTCGTTAAATCTCCTAAAGCATACCATTTAAAGCAATTATCACTTCGTGGTTCATATAAAATTTTCATACAAGTTTTTGGCTTTTGTCCCTGCCTGGGTTTTAGTAGCTTTCTCAGTCTCCTCAGACAGGTAAAGTTTTATAGTTGCTTTTTTTAAAAAAAAAACTCTGTTTTAACAAAATGAACTGATGTTCTTGGACTTTTCCTGGGAAATCTTTTACCTTAGAAAGACATTGTGTACAATATGGATTTCATTGTTCTTCTCATAAGAACTGTCATTGAAACTGATATTTTTCTAGTAGATGCATTTTCTTACAATGTTTAAGGACTCTTACATTAGTTTGCATCATCCATGTTAATGTTAACTCTGCTTTCATGAACAATCTCTCTTGGTTAGGGTTAGGATTGGCTCTGTTTCACAGACTTAAATAACAAGAACGTATTTTCTCACATGAATGCCAGACTTAGGTAATTGAGTGGGTGACTGGTGCCACTGCTCTACAAAGTCCTTGGGGACTCAGCTCCTTCCAGCTTACCTGCCACCAGTCTCTCAGGAGGAGCCCTTGTTTTCATGGTCTGGGATGATCCAGCCATGACACCCCTGTTCCACCAGCAGTAAGGCAAAGGGTTGAGTACAGGACAAGGAGCACTTACAAGCTGTCTGTATGGAAGGAGACTTCACGCATACGAAGGCCCTTCAGCCTACATCTGATTGGCCAGTGCTGAGGCCATAGCCACAGCTGGCGCTGTAGGGCATGTAGGGAAAGAGTGAAATCATCTATAACCTTGCAGGCAAGTAAGAACGGATATTAGGAGAAATTCGACTTCAAAGAGAAGAAGGGGGAAATATAGTATTTTGGATAGGTAACCACATTAGAGAGCCAGCAAAGCTTTTCAGATGCTGTTTAACCCAGTTTGTCTCTCTGAATGTGTTTGCCCTTCTAAAAATTAGGATAATCATTCTGTCCTAAATTATTCTTAGTGTTTGTGGTTGTGGGTCAAATACATAGTGGGTTATCAGCACATCAAAAATTAGGTATTACACAAATATGAAGTATTATTTTAAAAAGTATTAAGTAACCTTCTGAATAAAAACTCACATATTACTGGAGTGATGTGTGAGTTTTTACATTAGATCCTATGCTAACCTTATTTTACATGCAGAAAATAATATATTAATGACAAATAACTCATATAGAGAAAACACATCTTTTTACGAAAAGTTTTCAAGAACACGACTATGCATTTGATTCTTCTATCAATTCTGTGCAATAAAGATAATTATGCCCAGTTTACAGACCGGAACACTAAAGCAGAGAGGTTAAATGAATGGCTCAAAGCGACGCAGCTCCTTAGTGGTGGGTTTAGAAACTGTGTTGTCTGCAAGTATCACACGTGTTTGTAACCTTGCTGCTTGACTCTTCCTATGTCAACTTCTCGTTGCTCATTTAGAAAAGTCTAGGTCTCTGAGGTTAGAATGCCAGAGTCTCAGTTATTTATCTTTACTTTATCTACATGGTGTTCTTTTCCATTTCTCACCAATACGAAATAAACCCTCCAATCTGTCGGTCTCTTCCTGTATACATCCATTATCCTGAAGAACCACCTAATTTACTGCCTCACTAAATGTCCTTTAGTCCCTGGCTCACTCGACTGCTGCCCTTCTGTAAGTGTCAACTCAGGTCCCATCTTCGTGTGAGACATTTCCTCAATACTTCATTCCACACAGACCTTCAATTTTCCTGAACTCTGTAACATGAGAATATATATAGAATGCATATATTACATTTAATTATAGAAATAAATTATACACTGTATCAGATGATTCCATATGTCTTAGCTTTCTCCCCCCACCTAGACTGTAAGGTCTCGTACAATACTTCTTAAGTTATTTCAGTAGCACAAGGACAGTGGTAAGAACAGAGGAGGAAGTTCTGGCATATGTTACAAAGGTCACCATTTATTAGTATTTCTCACTACAAATACATTCCACTATTGGAAAAAAATTTTGGTTTAAGTTATTTGTTAAAAAACAAACATCTCATATCACATGGTTTGAATATATGTTCATTTTGCAGAACAAAGGTCTTGCACTCCCAGATCCTTGTAATGTAACCCCTTTGTTATACATAAGTTTATGCGGTTTGCCTGAGTTTATGTGGTGGAGCAGAGACAAGAAGGGTAAGCTCTCCTCACCTTTAGACTTCCCTCCTTTCCTCCGTCCCTCCCTCCCCTCATCAATTTCAGTTCATAGCTTTTAATTCTTAAGAATCATCTTAATAAAAAAGATGTTTTATTCAAAAGACCACTGATCCTCTTTTCTCCGTCTTTTTTCCCCCTTCCAGCCCTCTTCAATCTGATTCCTGTGGGCCTGCGTGTGGTGGCCATCCAAGGGGTGAAAGCCAGCCTCTATGTGGCCATGAATGGTGAAGGTTATCTCTATAGCTCAGTAAGTACCTCATTGTGTGTGTGTGAGTGTGTATAAAAACTGACTTTGGAGTAACCGTTATTCCATTATTTCAGGACAAAAAATTGGCAGTTGATATAATTTCATGTTTTCTGACCTAGTATGTTAGAGTTGTTATGAAGATTTTACAATTTAGGATGTTGAAGATCTTCTGTTGAGAAAGAGCTGGTTACTTCCCATGCAATGTAAATTCTTTTCATCTGTCTTCCACTTCTAGAGGATAATCTATTTTTTGAATTTTATCCTTCTGTTTAATGCAAGAAGTGTCATTTTTCCTTGCTCCTGTTACCTCTTATTCAGACACAGAGGATGATTTAGGAAGCTGGATTTTTCAGTTTGTCTATGAGTCTTCCTGGTCTTATTATGGAGAAAGAACTTTCAAAATAGAATACATTTTTGTTGTACTTAATAAAATCTACATAGTACCAGATTCATCAGATTCCTGAGGTAACTGGTCACTTTAAAGGCAATGTGAATTTGTGGAATTAGCTCTGGATTAAGGGCGGGGATATTTGAGTTTTATTTGCATTTCAGTTACTATGTAGCTATCCCTTTGGGCAAGTCACATCTTGTTGACTTAATTTCTGGACCTTTAAACTTACAGAATTTTATAACTGAAACATATATAATTTTATTAACCAATGTCACCTCAATAAATTAAATAAAATATAAAATGAGGATGTTGTCTAATGTCTCTTTTAAATCTAAAGCTAATAAAATTAGGTAACATCAGTGGCTACATTATCAGCACTGACATATTTTAAAGTAGTTAATGCTATTCTGATGCCTGTCTTACTCTCAAGATAATAATTTATGCATTGAGAGAGAGTGTGGCTGCACTGAATCTTGTGTGTAGATAATTTCTGTTCTCTTCTAAGGGAGCTGTCTATTTGTAGTTCATGAAGAAATATCCTTGAAAATTGTGGATACAGATTTCTACCCTTACATTCTGTGTTCTCAGTAAATAACACAAGGTTATTCAGGAAGTTCACTCATGCTTACTGGATTCTGAATTAGTTGTTGAATAACTTCTACTAAACTTTTTGTATAGTCAATTAAATGAATCTCTGGTATATTATGCTTGATATTAGTAATATATCTGTCATTCATAACATAATTCTTAAAGTTATGGTTTTACTCTTGAACATATTCAGATCTAATTATACATTTATATACTAGATGTGTACATACACATTGTTTTCAGTAGTTTCTATCCAAATTAATTCTTAAAGGTAAATATATTTTGGGTCAAAACAATGGGCTTTATTTCTTACTGTGTCTTATTCTGACAGTTCTTGTGTCCAGTTACTCTGAGTCTATATTTTAAATGTAAAAATTAAAATAAAAAAGAAAGATAACATGTTATTTTGAATAATTCCAGCTCTCTTAAGCTTTTAAAAACAATTTAAATGTACTACAAACTAAAACATGGAGGTGATCTTAGAGTAGTATTGATTTAAGGATTTAATCAGTCATCAGGTAAACAGCTAAAGGTAGGTTATATTACATTTATTGTTATATTGAGATTATTACCTATTTTTATTTAAAAGGTCATAATTCAGGTTGTAATTCCACAAAGACTGTAAAGCTTATTTCTTTGGGCCAGAGTTTATTTCTAAAGGTCTGGGAGGAAGAAAACACAGAAAACCTGGCAGTGGTACTATAGGCAGGAGCCAGCTGTGTAGAAGCCTCTGTGTGTGTGTGTGTGTGTGTGTGTGTGTGTGTGTGTGTGTGTGTGTGTGTGGTGGGGCAGGTGGGGTGGGGTGGCGGACATGGGGAGAGGTCACCCTGTTGGATGCAGTCCCAAAGTTCCTGGGAGGAGCCTGGGCATTCCGCGTGAGGTGACTGAACCTGCTACTCTGCAGCATTTCCCAGATGCATGGCTTGAGCCCATAGGAGGAGGTTTTAAGGAATTCTTGCCAAGAGACTCTCATTGTAGGTTCCTTTTTTTTCAATAAAGAGCTAATTAATACTTTAGTAAAGCCAATATAGTCAGCTGTGGTTGAGTTACCTATTTGGGGTACCCAGATTTTCAGTTTTCCTCTTCACTTAAATGACACCTGCTTCACATCAAGAATTGCAGTGCTTTCTTCTGCTTATGATCCTGCAGGGCTCCTGGGAACAGCTTT
The DNA here is from genome assembly GCF_021234165.1 of Pteronotus mesoamericanus. NCBI lineage: Eukaryota > Metazoa > Chordata > Mammalia > Chiroptera > Mormoopidae > Pteronotus > Pteronotus mesoamericanus. The sequence goes on along the minus strand of NW_026555265.1, from coordinate 6,269,285 downwards.
CCTTTAATTGTAAGTGTGGCATCACTGTCATAGGTCATCAGGGTTCCTACTTTCAAAATCACTATTTTATGGATAACACTATTAGGAGATAATGCTGGTTTTTAATTTTAAATAGTGGGAGTAGGTCCGAAGACTTTGTTATAGGACTAAAGGAAGCCAATCTAGGGGAGGCAGATGTGAAAGAGAATTGGGTATCAAGGCTTCATCACACTTCATACTGCTGCTGTCTGTGAGTTACGTCTCAGCGGGAGAGCACCCATGCGTTCTGGAGCCTTGTGGTGAGTTAAAAACAGGCCCATAACAGAGTCTTTTCTTTGTGTTTTGGGATGTATTGAGGTTTGAAGTTATTTGAAAAGCAATTTGCTCCTTTATGTGAAACAAGTGTAGTTGACCGTCCCAGTCAGGGCCATATCTGCAGCATATGGTGGGTAAGGGATGGGAGAGGGATGGATGGCTGATTGGCCATCCAAGACGACCTAAAGAAACAAAATGAGCATCCAAAAGAACTTCACAAATGGTATCATTTTAGTGTCATTTACATGGTTTGTATTCACATTTAAGCCAGGAATTAATTCCCTGCTAGTACTGACTTCCACCCCCTCCCCAGGAAGAGAAAGAGAGAGTGGGAAAGGCAGGGTGATTGTTAAGTAGTGTAGAGTGAAACTTTAAGATCCATTTTGAAGATCTATGTTTTAATAGGTGAGTTCAGTCCATATGTATTAAATGAGATTATTGATGCATCTGGATTTGTTTTTATCATTGTACTTTATATATTTTTTGCTTCCATAGTCATCTTTATTTTCTTGCATTATTGAAACATTTTTTCCCTATTTTTATTCTTCTGCTGCTTTGTAAATATAGGTTATAAGTCTCTCTGTTTGGTGATTTACCCTTATTTTTAGCATACATACATAAGTATACAGTTTGCTAAATATTTTTAGTGTTTCTGTGTCTCTTCTAAACAACCGACAGACCTGAGGGTGTTTTCTTGCTTGGTGAGCACCACTGCCCTTTTTGGCAATTTGTTTAGTTACATTTTAAAATGAAATCATGTGCATAATGTTATTATTCTATAGCTAATAGTTAAACTTACTGGCCTTTAAAAAATTTCTGTGCATACAGGTTTTGTTTTGGTGCCTCTGAGTTTATTTCTCTTATAAAAGAAATCTTTGTTTTTTGTTTGAGGGTGTGTAGATGGTGAATTCATTTCATCCTGGTCTCCATGAAATGCCTTCCTTTCATTTTCACTCTGGAATTGCAGTTCAGATGGTTGTACAATTAGACTAATATTTTTATATTGCATTGATTTCTGGCATCTGTTATTGACTATCAGAAGTTTGCTGCCGGTTTAATATCCTTTCCTTCATAGGAAACCTACATGGAAAACTTAAGGGATATTTTTCTCTTTATACTTCATGTTCTGCAAGTTCACTATGATGTCTAGTTGTGACCTGTCTTAACTTATTTTGTTAGGAATTCAGAATCACCTTTTAATTCACAGAATCATAGTTCTTAAATTTTGGAAAATTTAACTCTTAACCCATACACATTTTATTTCTCTATCATGTTGTCCAATCTCTTGTGCTGGCAATACTTACAATGACTTACATTAGAAACTTCCAAATTAATCTAAAAAATTTACACCATCTTGTTTGTAATTTCACTATGTTTTTAAGGTTTGGATGTCCAATGGTTTTTGTTTACTATTTATCTGTTCCTGATTTATTTCCTCCTGATTTTACTCTCTGGCTCTTTTTACAAAAAAGTCATCAACCATTTATATCTCTGAGTATTATTATAATACTTTGTCAGACTTTTCCATAGGGTTAATTGGGTAACGAATTCATGTTTCAATTGTTGATTTTGTTGGCTGCCATTTTTAGAAGGAGATTTAGATTATATTAGAATTCAGAATGAGTTTTTAATGTGTTTGGAATTTTGATCTGCAGGCACATTTTTCTCCCTTTTCTCCTCTCCCAGATCTACTTCCTGCAAGGTCTGCCCTCACTTCCTGGCAATTTTTTGGTTATAGCTATCCAGCCTCCACTGGCCCTACTGTAGAGTCATTTAGGAGTCAGTCATTTCAAGGCTCCTATTCTAGGGTAACACTGAGGTTAGGGAAGGAGGCCTGGGTTAGGGTGTGGCTTAGTCTACTTCTCATTGTGAGGCGATGTCTATCATTGCTCCTGCCTAAAATAGTAACAGCATTTTAAAAGTTTTATTTTAACTTTATAAGAGTTGGAGTAGGACAACTATCCCAGCCCCTGGTGTGGGCAGGTAGCCTGGCTCTAGTCCTCTATTCTATATTCTAGATTATAGAATATATTCTATATTATAGAATATATTCTATTCTATAGCGGGTTTTATTGACATTTTAACCTGAGCAGAGTTCAATTCTGGGTCACAGGCCCTCCTTGAGGACCTGAGCCCAGTAGGCCTGCAGCTGTCACCTGCTCAGTGCTTTGTATTTCCATCCTACATGCAGGTACTTAGCTTGCTTTGATCCTGGCATTGTCATTTAGGCCTCATATTTTTATATTTTATTCATCATTGCTATTTGTTTGGAGCAGAGTGGATGAACTGTATTTTGAACTCATGCCCTTTCCCCCTCTTTTATTTTTTATTGTGATACCATAGAATAAAATTTACGATCTTACTCATTTTTACATGTACATTATGGTAGTGAATTAAAGAAAGAGTAACAACAAAAATGAGAGATTGCTTGATCGATTCATATCTTTTTGATCATTTAGAATTCTATACCTGAATCTGATTCTTTAGCAATAGTAGAAAATGTCAAGATTGCAAGATGACACTGACTTCATATTGAAAAACTGATAAAAAATTATTGAGAAACTTGGAAGGGGCCTCTGAGGGAGAAGAAAAGAGAAGGTCAATATTGAGAACCATAAGAAAAAGATATTTTATACTCACAAGGTAGACAATAGGAGAAAAATGTGTTTTATTTTATTCTTCTAATTCCTTTAGCTTCCCCACTATCACAGATGTCCAAAATACCCCATCACTTGAGGACCCAATAAAATTTTCGGGTTCTGCAGCCAAATATAGCTTTCACATTTTGTACTTTGATAAGATATTTATCGATGTATTTCCTTTCTTCCTTTTGTTATATTTATTTGTTTTTATGCCCCTTCTATCCTGTCAGATGCAAGCTCCTTGGAGTTAGAGATCAAGTCTGAAACAGAATAATATCTCCTGTAGCACTGAGAACTGCAATCCCCTTGTAATGGTATCTGTTAAATTCCTGTTGAATCTGCTGATGGATGCATTTCATGCAATTTAATTCTGGTAATGTTTCATTGGCCATCTGGTCTAAATGGTTCTAATGATAATTTTCCTGATTGTGACTCTACATCCTTTCTTGTTCATTTAATTAGCTCAACTTTGAATAGGATATATCTGTCCTATTCAAATATGAAAAATTTGGTTGAGGAATCATATTGTTCATACTTTTGTGCATTGAGGCTGATATTGTGTTGTAATTCAAGATATTGATGTTTTCATGTTTTCCTTTTTGAATTAAATAGGTCTTTTAAAAGAGAGGTGGGACAGGAAGCAAAGATTGACCAGGACATTTTCCTGTGAAGCCACCTGGTCATCACGGTTCATCTCTCAGTGAAAGATTTCTACTCCATGTTGAAAAGAAATAGATCTTTTAAAAACATGTCTAGAATAGGGGTACAAATTCTTACTTTGCAGAATAGGGGTACAAACTTCTTTGCAAATCAAGGTTCCTCATCAACTGACTTTCTCATGGAATATTCTGAAAACTGAGGTATGTGCAGAAGTATTTCTTGGGGCAAGTGGTATCTCTAAAAATTCCTAACATTGAAGGACAGTGAGAGTGAGAGAGAGCACCTTAGTCCTTAACGCCAAATTAGTCATAGAATGTTGAAGTTAATGGCACCTGAATAGAAAGAAGTCAAAGACCAAATCACAACAATTGTTCAGCAATTAGATTTTAAATATTCTGTTTAGGTCATTTACATAACTTTTTCTTCCATATGCTCGTGATGTCTTTGAATTTTATGACATTTATTTCTCATTTTAGGTTAATTTTTGGTCATAGCACTGAGAAAATGATTACTTGTTTTGTCTATTTATTTTTACTTTCATATATAGAAATTAATTGAACTAGAATATTCTTTTCAACTAAAAATAAAGAAAATATGGAATCCTGTCAGCCCAAGAATCTGGCATTTGTTCCATGCAAACATGTGACATGATTTTTTTGTTGGAATTATGTTGCTTTTCTTTAGAAAGAATTAACAGGTCATTAGTTATACTTTCAGTAGGAATTGAATGAATAATGTTAAGCATCCATTTTTATCTTACTTTGATGTTTTCAGCTCTATGTGGTGTTGGTGTTTTATTCCAAGAGTTTATAACTTCTGGAAAGTGTTAATATTTTAGCTCCATGACTAGCCTTAAGTGTGAAAATTGGCACATGTGTTCTTAATAACACTTTTCTATCTTACCATCAGGCACGTTAGGCCAACACAGTCATAGATCCAAAATTCCTAGATTGTGTTTCTTTAGTCATTAGCAAATTAGGCAGTATTAAATAGTATTTAAGAATGCAAGCTTTAGAAATAAATCATAGCTTTGTAATGTACTTTTTTAGTTCCATTATAGGAGTTTCTTAATCTTTTAGACTCAGTTTTCCTGTATGTAAAATGGGGATAATAATGAAAATGACTGCTATATAGGATTATAGTAAGGATTACATGAAATAATGTGTGTGAAGTCCTGGCACCATGCCTAATACATTGTCAATTCTGAGCGTTAGCTATAAGTAGCAGCTGCAGCAGTAGCAGTAATAGCTATATTAAAGAAGATGCTCAGTGTATCCTCAATGGATTTCTTACCATCAATCCGGGAAGTTCATGCAGGGTTAATTCTACTCTTTGTTTCAGTGGTTATTACAAGTTTGCCTAATCCAATATCTTGAGCCACCCTGTTCATGCAAGGCTGGTTGCAGAGTATTTGAGTATTTCTCATTTAATTAGAGCCAATTAGCTTTAGGCCCAAAACTTGGCTTTATCTGTTGAAAGGGAGTTGCCTTAAAAACAAAACAAAACAAAACTGAATTTAGAACTGAGAGGATGAAAAGATGACAGCCACTCTAAAAGCACAATGGAGAAACCAGGTCTATTTCACCTCCTGTGAAGCTGCACATGAAGAAATGCCGAAGCCAGCCTTACCTCTGAAGTTTCCAGTTTCATGAGCCAATCATTCATGCCCTTCTTGTGTGAACCAGTTAGGGTTGTATTTTTTTAACCTTATAAACTAATAAGAGGATGAACTAATATTGAATGTATTCGGATTCTCCAAAACTAAAGGTTCATTCACCCCATGTTCTCCATGTTATCCTTGAAGGATTATCCATTGGCCTCCTTCAGAAGAGTTCTGACTTTACCATAGCTTTCTGCCGATTCCCCACAGAGATTCCCTCTTCTTAGTAGTTCCACCTTTCCTCACTTGCTGTCTGAAACCAATGTAAAGGAATAGCAGTTATCACACATAAATCTTTTTGTTTTCAGTTTCTAATAACAACAACAAAAAAATCATCAGAAGTAATGGATCAGTTTTTCTTCTCAACACCCGCCCACCCCTGCCCAAGCATAAGCCAGTTTTTCAACTTTCGGGGACATTCCTTCTTCAAAATATTTCCTTATATAACTCAGTTGGAGGGAAATACACTACATAAAATAGTTTTGCAGGCCATGAGTTCCATAGACTTCAGGGAGGAGAGAAGAAGGAAATTACAAACGCTGAATGCAAAGAGAAAATCAGGAGGTTTTCAATTGAGATTTGAATGTAATGTAGACGTGGTAAAGCAGAGAAACAGAGACAAGTCAGTCTCATGACCAAGTCTTCAGGGAAATTGGCTCTTTAAACAGACATCTTTGTGGAAAAAGAACATTAAAAAGTAAAACAAGAAAACACTGATAGGTGGCCAAATGAGAACATCGGCAGACAGGGACAGATCACCAAATGCTGCATTTTGAGGAGGCTTCAAGCATATGGCCTTATGCACTCATGATGAACCTAAAGTTTCTTTCTATACCACAACATTTTAAAATATGGTAGTTATAGTGGGGAAATGGGTCAGATACATAGAAATGCATATGTCACAAGTGACATATATTTCTGTCACTGAAGTATCAAGACTTCCCATTGGGTATCTATATATTATGGTTCATCCCAAAGATTTCCAATTTATACCTGATGTCTTAGTGTAATTAATGAGTGTACCTGTTTGCTTCTCAGAATAGACCTGGATTAAGATTTAGGCAATAATTATGCAGTGACTTCATGCATAATCCTCTGTGTATGACTATACTCTGTCTCAGTTGGTCACCTGAGGTATCAGTATATGTACAAAATCTCTCTGACTAATTTGAAAATTTCCTCATGGGATTTTAATTCCCAAAAGCTACTGTTTAAGCAGTTTTCTTAAGTTCACTTTCCTGTATCAACCAGGAATTGAGCTCAGCCCTGAGTAAAAGAGACACACTTAAAAGTGGTTGAAAGGGATCAGAGGCTCATGTTTTCTCACAAAACCAGAAGTCTGGAGATAGACAGTTATTGGTATTGGCTCATTGACTGGCTCAACAGGCTCATGAGGGTCAAGGTATTTATATTTATTTGGCTTTTCCCTTGTGGTACAAAGTATCTCCTATATCACCAGATAATATGAATATTCTGGGCAATAAAATGGTGACTTTATTAAGGAAAACATATTTTCCAGAAGTCACAGTGATGTTCATTTAGGGATAGAACTGTATCACATGATCACTTATAGGTGGAAAGAATATAGTGAAATTTCTGGGTTTTTAGTTTTGTTTTTAATTTTAAACTACTTACCTTGCTGTATCCATGAAAATCAAGGTTCTGTTAATAGGGAGGGGAAAATGGATAATGGGTAGGTACCAGACCTCTCCAGAGTGAAAATTTAAATGGACATAGTATAAGACTAAAGAGGGGGAGGGGGAGAGAATGAGCTTGAAAGTCAGCAGATTGAGGAGCAGATATGCATGTGAAATCTCATTTGGTTGAATAAGATCTTTTGAGTCACTGTAATTATTAGGGGAAAATTTATGAAATACTCAGAAGAGATTGGCGGGCATAAAGATTACCTGTTAGTTAATTCAGATCTAAATAGATTAGCACGCACCTGAGATTTGAGACAGGAGCTTTTGCCTTGTTTTCATGGCAGATTGATAGATATTTTCTCTGAAATTTCTTCCTATAGCTAGAGTAAAAATGAATAAGCATTACCACTTCAACTTCCATTCTCCTATTTCACTGGGTATGAAAAGGAGTCTCTGTAGGGAACCATCAGCAGTAGTGAGGGAACTGAAAGCCACATGGAAAACGACATCATGTTGACTTTGTATGGGTGTGTTTGCCTGCAGTTTCAAGAGAGCAGCCTGAAAATCCAGGGATCAGCAGCTTTTCATGCTTCCATTTATTCTATAATTTACTACCTATTTATTTAGAATCAATAACATGGCACACATTGTCTTTGGCACTGGAAATAAAACGTAAATTTATCACTTAGGATTAATGCTATGAAAGAGATAAATATATTTCTGTAACAGACTAATGGAGGGAACTAATTTAGAAGGCATTGCCATGAAAATTTCTTTAAGGAGATGATATTCAAACAAAAACCTAAAAGATGAAAAGGAAACAGACATCAAACTAGGAGAAGAGTGATTCAACTAGCAGAGGAAAGAATAAGGACAAAACATCAGAAGGAACAAAATACTTGTAAGTCTTACTGGTCTTCACCCCTTTTGTCATACTTTTTGTATCTGAACCAGCAGCTCTCATATCCATTTGTTTTCATTTGCTCATCTATTTGATTTTAAACATTTTCATTTACCATGTGCTGCGTACTATTCTAGGTGCTCTAATCATGAGAGGAAAAGGGCAAACACTGTGCTTTCATACCATAATAAAAGATCGATATTGTTAAGGGTCATAAAAGAAGGAAGCAGGGTCATGGAAACATGATACATGTTATTTATTGGCATTTTTTTTTAATTTTAAAATTTGCATTAACTCTCATTATGAATTTCTGTTACTTGTACTATTTGTGTATTTTGACTCTACATAAAATTCAGGAATAAGTTGTATGTTTTTAAAAATTTGTATGCTATTTAATGAAATGCTTTTTCTATTTGTAATATTTCTAAGGGATTTCCAAGAACTTTCTCAGTTATTTCAATAAAAAGACTTTGTTGGCATTATCTTAAGACCTTGAAATTTGGTTAATAGCATGTTGCCAATTGGCATCTGTATGTCCCCTTTGGAGAAGCGTCTATTCAGGTCCTTTGACCATTTTTTAATTGGATTTTTTGGTATTGAGTTTTATAAGTTCTTTATAAATTTTGGATATTAACTCCATATCAGATGTATTGACAAATATGTTCATTCTCCTGTTCAGTGGGTGGTTTTCTCATTTTGTTGATGGTTTCCTTTGAGGTGCAAAACTTTTTAGTTTGATGCAGTCCCATTTGTTTATTTTTTGTTTCCCTTGCCTGAGGAAACATATCAGAACAAATATCGTTATGAGAAACACCCAGGATTTTACTGTCTGTTTTTTTCTAGGATTTGTACAGGTTTGAGTCTAACATTTAAGTCTTTAATCCATTTTGCATTTATTTTTGTGCATAGTATATGAAGTGGCCTAGTTTTATATTTTTGCTTTTATCTGTTCAATTTCCCCCGACCCTGTTTACTGAATGTCACCTTTCCTACCAATGTCACCCCAATACATTCAATAAAAAATTGCATGTTGCCAAAAATTATTTTAAGAGGCCTGCATTACATAGGACTCAAGTGTAAGATTTAAAACTATAAAACTCTTCAAGAAAGCATAGGGCCACATTTTCATGATGTAAGATTAAGGAGTGATTTTATAGATATGACACCAAAAGCACCAGCAACAAAAGAAAAATATACATTTGCTTTCATCTGAATTAAAAACTTTTGTGTTTCAAGAGACACAATCAAGAAAGTGAGAGGCCAACCCAGAGTTGCAAGTCATGTATCTGATAAAGAACATGTGTCTAGAATATATAAAGATCTCTTATAGTTAAAAATAAAAAAACAGATAACTCAACTAAAAGTGTGCAAAGGATCTGGACGCTTTTAACAAAAAGATATGGTTCCAAAGAAGAGATACAGATAGTCAATGGCCACATGAAAATTTGCTCAATACCATCAGGCATTGGAAAAAAAAAAAAAAAAACCAAAACTGAAAGGAGGTACATACTCCTTTACACGCACCAGGATGGCTATACTAAACAAACAGATAATAACAAGGGTAGGTGAGGACATGGAGAAAATGTGCCCCTTAAACACTACTAGTAAGACTATAAAATGATGTAGTCATTCTGTAAAGCAGCCTGGCAGTTCCTCAGATGTTTAAACATAGAGTTACCATATGACCCAGCAATTTCAGTATCAAACAGAAATGAAGACAGGTCCACACAAAAAAATTTTGTACACTAATTGTCATAGTGATATTATTAATAATAGCCAAAAATGTAAATAATACAAAAATGTCTATCAAATAATGAAAGGATAAATAAAGTGTGACATATTCATATAATAGAATATCAGGCAATAACTAAAAGTGAAATACTGATACATAGTACATGACTAAATAATGAAAACATTGTTAAATTAAAGAAACTGGTCCAAAAGACAACACATTGTATAATTCTATTTATATAAAATGTCCAGAATAAACACTCTATGAAGACAGAAATTTATATACATCACTATATACTGATTAGATAGTGCTGAGTGGAATTGGGTCACTGCTAAAGGGTGTGGGGTTGCTCTTCGAGGTAATGAAATATTCTAAAGTTGATTATTAGGATAGTTACACAACTCTATGAGTACACTAAAAAACCAGTGAATTGTATAGTTTTAATGGTTTGACTGTATGATATATGAATTTTATTTCTATGTTGTTATTATTAAAATGCCTATTCAATTTTAAAATATGAATTCAACCATGATTTAATGGAGATTAAAAAACAAATAAAATCGTTTTCCCTAAAGGATTTATGACACAGTAATTGAATTGCATTTTTTAATTTGTTTAAAGCAACACAGTTGTGAATTTCCTCACAATTGGAGAGGTGTGACAAAAATGTTAACACTCTGGTATGGGATCAAAAAGTGGAAAAAGGAGTGAAAACAGAGTAGAATTTGTGTGATTTCATTGTGAACTGTGTCCTACACATGTAAACACCATTAGTTTTGACCACAAAATTGAAAATAAGATTAATATTTGCTAGGACTGCGGTATTTGAATTTCATCACTAGCTTGAACTTTTAAATTATTGTTGTCAGAGCTTTAAAATTTATACATGGCTGTCTGTTAATGAGGTGCTACATTAGGATAGGTATATGCTTAAATCATATAGTATATTCTTTCCTCTTCTCTTTGTTTCATTTTTAAATTTTTTGTGATGTTTTTAAAATATTTATACATTAAAATTGTATCTTGGGGCTATTTAATGAAAAAAAAATATGGAAATATATGTATCTATTTAGCAATGCACATTTTAGTGCCTTGCAACAGAGCATATTACTTCTTTATATACATTTCAAAACTTCAAATTATGGCACAATTTTAAATGACTTTTAAATAGGCTGTAATGGAATTGGAAGTCCGTGTGAATATTTAAAGAAAGGTACATAAAATATAATTTTTAAAATTAAATATTTATATTGATTTTATCCATATTATGAGAGAATTACCTGAAGGCCATCTCTAAAAAAACTGAAATAACATGCAAACTGACAGGCAACATATGTCCTTCCTTCTCAGTTTAGCTTGCTTTGCCTTCACCATTAGATGTAACAAGCACATCTCAAGTCATGGTGGAAGCCTGTTTTGCAAAACATGGTTATTAATCCAGCTTTTATCTCATGGCTTTGTCACAATTACTTTACCATCACTCTTTTGTGTTCATTACAGCATTCATTATATCTATTTTCAAGGCCAGTGGCTGGGTCAATCAATAGTACTTTCACTGAGTGAATTGGATGAGGTTTCAGTCTCAAAAGATTTACCATTTTAAATATTCTGTATCTAGTTAGCCTTGTATAGTTTAATTCAGTCCATCTGAAAAAGGAAAAGAGAAAAAAATAGAACTTCTTTAAAACAAATACTAGGATGCATAGCGTTTTCTAAAAAAATTTTAAAAATCATTTATTGCAGTTGTCCCCATTTTCCTCCATTACTCTCCCCTCCCCACCCCACACCTCCCACATACACTCCTCCTCCCACCATTGTCTTTGTTCGTGGATCCGTCACACATGTTTCTTGATTTGAGCTTCTTTTCCCGATTATCCCCCTCTCCCCTCCCCTCAGGTCACTGTCAGTTTGTTCTTTATTTCCAAGTCCCTGGTTCTATTTTGCTCCCTTGTTTGTTTTGTTCATAGGTTCCGCTTACAGGTGAGATCATATGGTATTTGTTTTTCACTGCTTGGCTTATTTCACTTAGCGTAATATTCTCTGTTTCCATCCATGCTGTCGTAAAGGGTAGGAGCTCCTTTCTTTCTGCTGGGTAGTATTCCATTGTGTACACGTACCATAGTTTTTTGATCCACTTCTTTACTGATGGGCAGTTAGGCTGTTTCTAGCACTTGGCTATTTTAAGTAATGCTGTTATGAACATTGGGGTGCATAGGTTCTTTTCAATTGGTGTTTCAGGATTGTTAGGGTATAATCCCAGCAGTGGAATTGCCGGGTCAAAAGGCAGTTCCATTTTTAGTTTTTTGAGGAAATTTCCAGACTCTTTTCCACAGTGGCTGCACCAGTATGCATTCCCACCAGCAGTGTACTAGGGTTTCCTTTTCTCCACAACCTTGCCTGTACTTATTCTTTGTTGATTTGTTTATGATGCCCATTCTGATTGGTGTGAAGTGGTATCTCATTGCGGTTTTAATTTGCATCTTTCTGATGCCTAGTGATGCTGAACGTCCTTTCATATGTCTCTGGGCCCCTTGTATGTCCTCCTTGGCAAAGTGACTGTTTAGGTCCTTTGCCCATTTTTTAATTGTATTGTTTGTCTTCCTGGAGTGGAGTCGTGTGAGTTCTTATATATTTTGGAGATCAAACCCCTGTCCAAGGTATCATTGGCAAATATATTTTCTTGTACGGTTTGTTCCCTTTTCATTTTGCTGATGTTTTCTTTAGCAGTACAGAAGCTTTTCAATGTGATGTAGTCCTATTTGTTTATTCTCTTCTTTATATAGGATGCATAGAATTTTAAGAGAGTTGAAAACTTTCAATATAATTTAGTCTAAAATAACATTTGGTGATTAGAACAGCTCATGTTCCATGTGACCCCACCAACCCCCAAGACTTTATGCTATGGTTGAGCAATCTGCTGTGTAGTGCCAAGTGTTCAGAACAGTCATCCCAGGTTGTAGTTTCCGTCATGCTGATGGTCGAGTTCAGGTAACTTAATGTCTCTGAGTTCCTGTTACCATTTTTTAAATCAAATGTATTGTATCTACTTTATATGTTTGTTAGAGGAATATTAAAACATAAAGTAATAGCTACTATACTCAGCTCAATAATGAACACACAGTAAAAGTAGTATTTTATTTCTACCCCCTATAAATGTCAAGACATTTGGCAAGATATAAGATATCTCAGAGTAGCTTTGAGATATTTGAGATGCATGTGAAAAATTGATTATTTATTTATTTTGATAACAGTGGAATGTAGTGATGTTTTTACTAATATTTAGCCTCCTTCCTAACTTTATTACCTCTCTTCTCTGCTCTCTTCTTTTCTCCGACCCTTTACCCTCGCACACTCTGGAAGGAGATGTTATATTGCCCACACTATTTTGCATTTCACCACCTTAAGGCAAGCTAGCCACTTAATGCCTCCAGAACCTTAATGAATTCTAGTAGACTGTTCTATTAAAATCAAAAATTCTTTGGCTGGCCTTCAATGCCCTTTTAACAATTGTACCCCAACATAACTCTCTGATTTCGTGTTCTTTTTCATTTCTTTTTATGATATGTTTTCCTTTCATTCCCTTTCTGTCTTTTCTTTTTGAGCCATTTCATATATCCCGCCTTTCCATGCACTCAGCCCTGATGCCTTTTTCTGTCATCTTTATTTACTGGTATCCTACTTTTTCTTTAAGACTCAGTACACCTTCACCATGAAACCTTCCTTATTAAGCATCTACAGAAATCAATTCTACCTTTCTTTATTCTTCCATAGCATTTTGCTTGTATCTCTTTTATAGCTCTTTTTTCTGTCCTAGGTTCAGTTTGTACTTTTCTCTCCACATCTAAATTATCAGCATCTTCAAGGCAAAGCCTATATCTGATTTATCCTCACATCTTCATCTACCAGTTTCCTGTGGACACTCCCGTCTTATTATCCAGCCAATAATCACGGAGGTGATGGAATTGTCTATTACCACAGCTGTTTCACCTTCTATTGCTCTTCAAACACATGCAAAAGGTTTGTGACCTGACTGTAGCCACTCTTGAAACCACATCAGACTGAATGTTTAGTATTCTAATCTTAATGAGAAGAATAGCAGCTATGGTCTCTGTTTTGTTTTTTCCCTTTGTGGTCTAAACATAGAGGCAGGCTTTCTTTTTGTCATCAACTACCTAGGGCTCTTTATTTTATTCTCCTCTTTTTCCCTTTGCATATTATATTTTATAATCTGTTTGATACATTTATGGTTTAAACCTTTACTTTAAAGTGATGTGATATCCAGAAATGGAGTTACCCCCAGATATTTCCTGCATAGTAAATTAAGAGTGGTTCGTTGACCCTGACAATCATTACCTTAAGTCAGGTGATCAAGGTTAACATTAACAGTAATAATTCACTTGAAGTGATGGGATTATGATGATAGTTTATAAAAAAAAAGAGTGGTTCATTGATTTACAAAAACAAGCAGTATATTTGGAAATGAAATACAATATTTACATTGTATTTTAGGGGTTACAAAGCATGATTGTATCCATGACTTTATTTGATTCCTACCCCTTTGAAGTAGGCAATTGCAAGAAATATTGTGCTTACTTTATGGAATAGAAGATGGCAACTGTGGGTGCTTAAGAGATTTACCTCATGTCACAAGCTGGTGACAGACCTGGAATAAATTTTCCCATGCACATTCTAAGACACTTTCTGTCATATAATGCTGAGATATTTAAAAATCACATAGTTTGATTTCTTAAAATGATTTATCTCCAGTTACATTGAAATGCTCCCCTGAAGTGCTCCATCAAGTAAAATGGATTACTGCTGTAGGTTTAGTATTTTAAAGGGCCTTATTTGATTTGAACTTTTTAAAAAATATAAGTTGTTTGTTTTGTCCTTAGACACTTACGAGCTGGTTTAACACCATGGCAGCTTTGAGTGTTTAGGTAATATGTGAGGAAATATGTGATGGGAACAGTTGCAAATTGGTTTCTGAATTTTTTCTCAGTGTTTACTTGTATGCCTTTTTAATACCTGATTTTTCTTTTAATTAAATTTTTTTCAATTACAGTTTACATGCAATATTATTTTGTTTTAGTTTCAATTGTACAGAATAGTGATTAGACAATTATATACTCTACAAAGTATTCCCCCTGATAATTTGCTGTACCCAGCTGGCGCCATACATAGTTATTACAACATTATTGACTATATTTCCTATGCTGTACTTTACATCCCCATGACTATTTTGTAACTATCAATCTGTACTTCTCAATCCCTTCACCTTTTTTACCCTGTCCCCAATCCCCTTCCCTCAGGCAACCATCAGTCTGTTCTCTATGTCTGTGGGTCTGTTCCTGTTTTCTTTGTGTGTTTATACTGTTCTTTAGGTTCAAGGTATCAGTGAAATCACATGGTATTTGCTCTTCTCTCTCTGACTTATTTCACTTAGCATAGTACCCTCTAGGTCTATCCATGCTGTCGCAAATGGTAAGATTTAAAGAGGATATTGTCAGAGTGTGGTTATTACTCTTGAAAGTTTTTAGTGGTATCTGCTCATTCATCATCCCAATAGCAATTTGCCATTATTATTATAATGTGAAATATAGGTATGGAGTATAGAGTGGTAGTTTATTGTAATACGCATGCCGTTTTAAGACTTCTTAATTGTATTTGTTGGTACTCATTTTCAATCTGTTTGTAAACAGACTAAGTTTTCAGTGTCTTATTCTTTACAAAATAAAGAGACACAGTTGAAGTCCCCGCTATCTAAGATCCATTATGTAAGAATGGAAAAGGGAGTTGCACAGGCCTTAAGTCTCAGATGAAAAATGCAGAGGGAAGTCATTGGCCACATTCCAAACTCTTTTGAGAGACTGATCCAGTCTTCCAAAATGGAAAATGAAGTTTCAAAAATGCATTCCCTGAAGAGTCATGATTCATCTTGGGTGGCAGTAAATATAACTCTTTGAGCACTGTTATTTATTTCACTACTTCACTGGAGTCCAAGTGTCCTTATCTCTGCAAATCAGCTTCTCAAAAACTCTTCAAGCCAAGCCCAAATGCTCAATATGACAATATGATATTTGTTGTTGTTGCTTTAATTCTCTTTGTAGTATTGAGAAATCATCCTACTCTGCCAGTCCTTATCTTCTGTCTAGCACTATGCCCACTGTGGCTTTATTTTTATGGACTCTTAGTTGATAAAAGTGATCATTGAGGTCAACTAGACCAAGTCAGTGGCTCCATTACTAAAGTTCACAAAAATTTGAATCCAGTCTTTGCTGGAACATCTCTAAAATCGAGGACTTTATTACCTGAATTTTACACTGGAGTAGATTGTTAGCATCATCTTCTCTTTACTGTGCCTTTTTAAAAAATTTGGTCCTGATTCTGCAATCTGTAGTCATAGGGAATGCAAGTTAGTTGCTTAACAGGGCTTGGCACATAGTGTTTTTTTCTAAAGCTGATGAATATTGTAAGGATCAAATTATTATTATTTATTTCTATGCTTATTGCATCTCTATCCAATCAATTTCCATATCCATATCCATATCTATCTATATCTATCTATCATCTATCTCCCTCCCTCTCTATCTATCTTTATTTTCCATCATATACAATGATACCAGACACCTAGTAAAGGCTTTAAAAGTGTTTACAAAAATTATTATTTCTTTCTTATGTGACATATTTTCAACTACCTGGTGAAAACATTTAAATACTGTAGGAAGTCATCATGGTTTCTATAAGAGTATTAACCATTGCCAATTCTTTGTTAACAAGAAAGTTAATAAATATTTAGTAAATAAATGAACAAATAAACTGTAGAATTTTTATTATTTTTTTAAATAGAAGGAAACATATGAATCATTTGGTTTAACTCCTCCTTTTTTCAGATTAGAAAATAAAAATCTAAAGCCTGGATATTTTTCATCCCATTGCCATTTAGAGCTCACTCTGTTTCTTTTATTCATATCTCTCCTTAAATGTGATATAATTCATGTAAGTAATTTTTTATTACCTTCTGCCTCAGGTTAGTTCTTACTAACTCTCTGGGGCCACCAAGAAATCATTCACAGTTAGTAGTCATTGGTCCTCATGTGTAAGACAATTTCTAAAATTGCTTTAATTTAAAACATTGATTCATTTTCCCTCTGAAAGTGGATTCTGATAGATCAACTAGCTTACCTGATTTTCTGATATACAATAAACCTGCAGAAATGTATTTTTTTATTGACTTTACCCTTGCCCAGTAATAGTCTTGGTCTTTATTATGGCTCAATGGGTGGCTTGAACTAGATCCATAATAAATTGAATCTATGCTAAGTACAGCCAGGAGGACCAAGATAGTGTTTCTGGCGGAGTTCTCATTATATGTGCTTTTACCTCCATTTGATGGTGATTTCTGTAAAGTCCGAAGGGAATTTCATGCTGTTATAAAATGTTTTCCCTCGCTAATATTGACTCTTTAAGCCTTCCTTAAATGTGCATTTTGTCTCTATTAATTCTTGTCACCCTTGCTGGCCCCAATCTTTTTTAATAGAGTTCTCCCCTATCTTTGCCTCCCATTACCTTACATTCCAAACAAATCCCTACTTAGCATTTTCATTTGCTCCATTTATCATCAAAGCCTTTGGATAGCTTCAGTCTATATCTAATGCTTTCGCCACATACCCACTGAAAGCCTTTTGCAAAAATGCCTCATTCTTTGCTTACACATAGGCTATTTCCTTGGCCGAATTTTTGGTGGTCAATATAATGCCCCTTAGAAAAATGATGTCCTTTCTCCATCATTGGAAAATGAGAACCTCCAGCTTCTCTCAAGCTGGGTGTTGAGGTATGTAGATAGATCGATAGATAGATAGATAGACATATATCTGATAGAGGCAGTGGGAATCAGAGGATCAAGGCTTATATAAGAGATGAATTTGTACAGAAGTTCCCAACTTATTTTTTCTTTTACCGTGTGATACAGATTTTTATAAACAGAAGTACCCAGGAAATGTTTCTGACTGTGCATTTTTGTGTGCATTGTTTTTATGTTCAAGAATCTTCCATGTTTGTAATGTCATCGGATCCACAAAAAAATCCCAGGGAGGTTGATCAGGCCAGTGTAATTATCATTACATTAGAAATACAGTGAGTTACTCAAAGGTGGTAGGAGCCACCAATACCAGTGTCTGATCTAAGATTTATGTATTTTATGCTTAAGCCTACTTCTCTCTCTCTCTTATTTGAAAAAGGAAAGTTCCATTACTTGCAGTAGTTTAGGGTTTCTGCGTATGAATTTTATTTTATTTTATTTTTTTCATCTGAGCCAGACTACTAACTGTGGTGTGTGTTTGGAGGGTGAATAATGTGCTTTGAAGATGTGAGAGCTGGACATAGAGAGTGTGGCTCAGGGAGTGGGAGGGAGACAGAGAAAGGACAACTCAACCTGGATTTCTGGGAAGGAATGTAAAAAAAAAAAAAATCCTATCTCTGCTTAAATATTTTTTCAATGTTTAGCTTTTTAAACTTGCATGAGAATTAAGACTAAATTTTTATTTTTCTTTGGTAACCTGTGTGGTGCCTATCATCCTAAGCATCAAGAGGTGACATAGAAGAAAGGCAATAGGAAACCATGTTATCCCTTGTGTGACGGTGGCCTGAGGATTCTATTTAAAGTAACGAAGTGTTTTTGAGATCTCTGTCCATGTGTCTTTACTATCCATGTTTAATTTTCTTCCATCTCCAACCTGCTTCTCTCCTCCTCTCCCTCCATATTTTTCTTCCTTTCTTCTTATCTCTCTCTGTTATTCTCTCTTGTTTTTCCTCCATCACTCCAATCCTTGTCTTCTTATTTTTAGTATTTGTTTATTTAATAGACACCTATTGAACATGTGCTAAGTACAAAGTGAGCTAGATGCTTGGGAACATGTAATACGAGGAAGGATATAAAGTTTATGCCTTTAACGGAGCTTCTGACCCAGCAGAGTATGTAGACTGTACAAAAGTCAAGACATCCAGGGTGGAATCTGCCAAAATTTTAAGTATGGAATAAGCAATATCTCAGGTTGTCAGAATGGAATTACTGGGGTTCTGGAATGGAGAATATATTTTAAAACCTAGGCCTGGAAATATAGTTTCTATTAATAAGTCCTACTGATTTGAGTCCAGGAAGATACTGGCCATTGTAACCTGTTCTCAACTGTATAAAGGACTATATTATTGTACCATATAAATTATGGTATACAAAGTCTGTCCAGAAGGTTTCCAGCCATGTAATATGGAAAATAGAGACTTGTTGAAAAAGATACAAGATACAAGAAACATTGCACATGTAGAGCAATGATGCCTCAGTCCCCTTCAAAGCAGGCACCTTGGGACCTCACAAAGTTCTCCCAGTCATGATCAGCTGCCCCATCGTATTTTCCCGAATCTCTTCGATGGTCTGAAATCTCTTCCCTTTCAAAGGTGATTTTAGTTTTGGGAAAAGCCAGGAGTTGCAGGGCACCAAATCTGGGATGCGGAGGTCTGGGCTGTCACCTGGGTGATTTGATGTGTCACCAAGGAACTCTGCATGAGATGTGATGCATGAGCAGGCATGTTGTTGATGATGAAGTTTCCAGTCACCAGTTGCCCATCACTGCAGCCTTCTGAATCATCTGAATAGTTTCCACAGAGGAATGTTCAAGTTTAACACAAATTTGAAGCAGATTTGTTTCTGCATTCACTCAGTCATTTTGAATGTGATAACCACACAGTACACATGCT